>NC_082654.1:45056853-45669853 GCF_028023285.1 Balaenoptera ricei
ATGATGGGCCTTATCCTGGCCCTAAATGGCCTGCCAAGATGTCCAGTAGAAATCTTATTCTGGTTTTAGACCACAAGGCAGTTACAACTAAGCATGCAAAAATGACTGTGCTCCTTAATAGTAGGGGATGGACTGGGTATGGTTAAGCCTTCAGGCACTTACCACACACGCTCGTAAGACTCACCCTTGGAAAGGTGCCCACCTCTATCTGATCATGTTTGACCATCTCTTCAAATATAGAGACTGTGGGCTCTAACAACTTGTTCCTTCTATTCATGCTGAGCATTATCTTTAAGAGAATCTCACTTGGTTTTCACACTTGAGATCCGTTTTCTAATCATTAAGAAAAAATTCATTGAAACCTTCATTTGATATTTAACTCTTAATTTTGTGATTTAAAAAAAAACACAAAATGAAAGGATTTTAAGCAGAATTCTTCTGTAGATTTATCTATCTGTTTAGTTTCCTATAGCTCATATAAATAGCAAATAATTTAAAATTATAATAAATATCACTTTACACAAATACTTCTGTTTTTGGGGTTTTGTTTTTTTAAATTTATTTATTTATTTTTGGCTGTGTTGGGTCTTCGTTTCTGTGCGAGTGCTTTCTCTAGTCGCGGCGAGCGGGGTCCACTCTTCATCGCGGTGCGCGGGCCTCTCACTAGCGCGGCCTCTCTTGTTGCGGAGCACAGGCTCCGGACGCGCAGGCTCAGTAGTTGTGGCTCACGGGCCCAGTTGCTCTGCGGCATGTGGGATCTTCCCAGACCAGGGCTCGAACCCGTGTCCCCTGCATTGGCAGGCAAATTCTCAACCACTGCACCACCAGGGAAGCCCAATACTTCTGTTTTATGTTTTAAAAAATGTCCTGTTGCTCTAAAAATGATTGGAAAGCATTGGTGAACATCATATATTTGATTCAGAAACTCAGGATTTTTCTGTGAATATTACATACAACTAAAAGTATAGTTTCTAATATTTTTGGAAGAAAAAATAACCCCCTATATTAGCCATATATATATTTTTAAATATATACTTGTTATCGTGAAAGAACAGTTAACATGAGATCTACCCTCTTAACAGATTTTTTAAAAAATTAATTTATTTATTTATCTTTGGCTGCATTGGGTCTTCGTTGTTGCTCGCGGGCTTTCTCTAGTTACGGCGAGCGGGGGCTACATTTCGTTGCAGTGGGTGGGCCTCTCATTGAGGTGGCTTCTCTTGTTGTGGAGCATGGGCTCTAGGCACAAGGGCTTCAGTAATTGTAGCATGTGGGCTCAGTAGTTGTGGCTCAGGGGCTCCAGAGCACAGGCTCAGCAGCTGTGGTGCACAGGCCCAGCTGCTCTGCAACATGTGGGATCTTCCTGAACCAGGGCTTGAACCCACATCCCCTGCATTGGCAGGTGGGCTCTCAACCACTGCGCCACCAGGAAAGCCCCTCTTAACAGATTTTTAAGTGTACAATACACTATCATTGCCTAAAGGCACAACGTTGTACATCAGAGAGAACTTTTTCATCCTGTATAACTGAAGCTTTGTATACACTGATTAGTAACTCCTCATTTTCCCCTCCCCCCAGCCCCTGGCAACCACCATTCAACTTTTTCCTTATATGAGTTTCATTAATTAGAAACATCATGTAAATTGAATTGTGCAGTATTTGTCCTTCTGTGACTGGTGCACTATATGTTTTTGACTGTTAAATAATACCTTGGTTTACATGTCTGCAGTCTGTTTTTCTAGCTAATATATTAATCATCTTATCTATAACATTTACATTTGATACATTACTTTCTCCCTTCTTCTGAAAAAAAAAAAAACTGCACTTAAGAAAAGGACACCTGTTTTCTGAACCAGCGTCACTCACTGTAAAAGTCAGTGTATAAAACTAAAATGGTGAAATGTCAGACATAAAAAGCAAATGAACCCTAATCACTTCATTTAAACGTTTAGGAGAAAGAATATTGCAGCCTGGTGTGTGAATTTCTTGTTCCATTTAGAGAGATTTTCAACCAAATAATCATTAAATGCTGTTAAACTGCTCCAGTTTACAACACATGTTCTTAGTTGGTTGGAATTCTACATCCCAAGTTTTGTGCTGAGATGCATCCTAGCCACATTGCCACTGTGTGGCCAAGTTGTCAAATAAATTAGTCCCTAACCATTAAGACACCTAAGGGAATTTAAATCTTAAAGCTTTACTCGGTCATGTGCAGAATAAAGACCATAAAAAGGCCTTAAAGCTTTAATATGTAGCTTTGAGAATAATCTTCTTAGGTGTGTTAGCATTTCCCCATCAACAACTCAACCTTCTTCGGTTGCACACTTTCATGCTCAAATAAATAACAAAAGCAGGATCATCCAAAGAACTTTGCAGGCGTTAAACTACTCATCAAATTTACTACTACATTCTGCTTAAGGAAATGAACATACACAATACTATGATTCTCTTTTATCATTTTAATCTGACATATTTATATAGTTAACAGTAAAATACTTACATGGCAGAAGAGATCAAATAAAAAAGCAAGGACATAATGTATGAAAAACAGCATAATACTGACTCCTATAGATATGAATTATCTCTCTTTATTACTCTAAATGTAAAACATGTTTTTCATTATCTATTGGTGATATCTTATTTTTCTTTCTAGATTGCTCAAATAAAATCAACTAGAATTTAGTGTTTCCTAAAATAAAAGATGGTAGTGTGATAATTTTTTTTTCATATTTATCTAGTGGAATGTCCAAGGTACCTATACCTACTATAAGAGTCACATGATATCAGTAAAACTTTACTAGTCTATAAAGATGTCAGTATATAGTTACCCATGATCTGTTGGGTACAAGTTTGATCCTGTGAGTATGAATTCTCTAGAGTAAAAGCATATTTGTTTAGGCCTATATATGACATTCAGGCTTCCGAGATAGAAAAAAGTCATTGGTTTTATAATATTGTTGTTTCTGTTTCCACCAACTGAAAGCAAAAGTTGGCAGCAGGTGCTGAGCAGGGGAGAAACAGGGAGGATCCCCGAAACAAATAGTTTCAGCAGTTACAGGGAACTTTCCCCCAAATCCCCTTCTTGGGACGAGCTAGCATTAAGCAGCTGGCTCATCATGACCATCCTAGTACATTGCCGTGGCCGATGGCTCTACTCCAGGAAACCTGGAGGGGCCAGACACTGCAAGAGTGCAGCCCCACATTGGGTGCCAAAACCTGTCACCTAACTCAGGCCCGGCTGCTTGCCACTTGAAAGCAAATACTCGAGAGGCAAGTGTTGGTAGAAAGGAAAGTTTGCTTTGTTCAGGAAGCTGGCAGCCTGGGGAGAAGGCAGACTCGTGTCCAAAGGCCAACTCCCCACTGTTGAGTAGGGAGCAAGAACTTTTAAGGGGGAGTTTCAGGGGTTTGTAGGTGGACGGAGGGGGCTATGTGCAGAACACCACAGTCAACTCTGATAGTCATCTTTAACTGGCCGTGAGGTGGTCTGATCAATATCATCTTGATTGTTTTAAAGCACAGTTAATCTACAGTTCCAGGGTCAGTTTGTTCCCATTTTCTTAAGGCCAGTTTACAGGAATTGTGGCAGCTTATGTCATGGCTACAGTCTGGTCATCATGTAGTTAACTTTTTCCACCTGGTGGGGTTTTCAGTATCTATAAAACAACTCAAGGGATATGGCTCAGAATATTATCTATAAGCCTTGAGGAGGAACTAAATGGCCTTGACTTTGTTTAATGACTAAACTATTATTATTTTGTCCTGTTTGACCGCTTTTCTTTGCTTCTGCATTTTCTCACCTTTCTGATTACATTTATTCTTTGGCTAAAGTTTTTCTACAGACAAAAGCCAGGCAAAAGACATGGAGGGGGTGTGTCTGTCCTGGGAATGCCCCATAGGTTCTTGCTCCATTACAATATTAAGTAAGCTCCCAAGATTGAATAAGACCAAATCCCTCTAACAAATCTGTTCTTATATATATGAAGGATTCTAGCTGAACCCAGATTGATTCTTTTTTTTTTTTTTTTTGCATGAAACACAAAATTCTAGAATTCATTTACTGTTTTATCTATCTTTCATTATGCTCATTCACCTAGAACACTGCAATGTACATGGTATTGTTAAATATATAAAATCACTATCCTATATAAGGGAAGCAAAGTTTTAAGACAATGTTTTAAAAAATGATTCATGCCTGTTTTCTCATAAATATAAATATCCTCTGGCATTTCTATAACATTTGAAATATAAAATCATTTAATCTCTAAATTTAATGAATTTCTACATTCTTCTCCAGTAATCAGGTCCATATAACTACATCTTTCAGAATCATGTGTTCTCTTTATAATCCTGGAACTCCTACATGTGGCTGAAAACATCAGCAGATCATAATTTTCTATTATTTGAATTAAATAAAATGTTATAACCTATTGAACTTTTCTGGGTACAGACTGCAGTCCAACCATTATGTATCTATTGTGTAGCTAGGTGATATGCTAGATGGAATATAAACACTTATCTTGCTCCAAAGACTGCACAGTCTTACTCTAAGTATGCTGAAGTGAATATAATGGATTTAACTTCTCTAAGAACTTAAAAGATAGAATAGTAATAAGGAGAGACCTCCAGAATTTATGTTAGAAAAAAAAGTTTTAATTATATGTATTTTAAAAAATTATATCGATCACAACTACTGCTGAACAGTCATCGAAAGGAAGACACTGAAACTCACCAAAAAAGATACCCCACATCCAAAGACAAAGGAGAAGCCACAATGAGATGGTAGGAGGGGCACAATCCCAATCAAATCAAATCCCATAACTGCTGGGTGGGTGACTCACACACTGGAGAACACTTATACCACAGAAGTCCACCCACTGGAGTGAAGGTTCTGAGCCCCACGTCAGGCTTCCCAACCTGGGGTTCCAGCAACGGGAGGAGGAATTCCTAGAGAATCAGACTTTGAAGGCTAGTGGGATTTGACTACAGGACTTCGACAGGACTGGGGGAAACAGAGACTCCACTCTTGGAGGGCACACACAAAGAAGTGTGCGCATCAGGACCCAGGGGAAGGAGCAGTGATGCCACAGGAGACTGAACCACACCTACCTGCTAGTGCTGGAGAGTCTACTGCAGAGGCGGGGGGTGGCTGCGATTCACTGTAAGGACAAGGACACTGGCAGCAGAAGTTCTGGGAAGTACTCCTTGGCATGAGCTCTCCCAGAGTCAGCCATTAGCCCCACCAAAGAGCCTGGGTAACTCCAGTATTGGGTCGCCTCAGGCCAAACAACAAACAGGGAGGGACCTCAGCCCCACCCATCAGCAGACAAGCAGATTAGAGTTTTACCGAGCTCTGCCTACCACAGCAACAGCCAGCTCTAGCCACCACCAGTCTCTCCCATCAGGAAACTTAAACAAGCCTCTTAGATAGCCTCATCCACCAGAGGGCAGATAGCAGAAGCAAGAAGAACTACAATCCTGCAGCCTGTGGAACAAAAACCATATTCACAGAAAGACAGACAAGATGAAAAGACAGAAGGCTATGTACCAGATGAAGGAACAAGATAAAACCCCAGAAAAACAACTAAATGAAGTGGAGATAGGCAACCTTCCAGAAAAAGAATTCAGAATAATGATAGTGAAGATGATCCAGGACCTCAGAAAAAGAATGGAGGCAAAGATCGAGGAGATGCAAGAAATGTTTAACAAAGACCTAGAAGAATTAAAGAACAAACAAACAGACATGAACAATACAATAACTGAAATGAAAACTACACCAGAAGGAATTAGTAGCAGAATAACTGAGGCAGAAGAACGGATAAGTGACCAGGAAGACAGAATGGTGGAATTCACTGTTGCACAACAGAATAAAGAAAAAGGAATGAAAAGAAATGAAGACAGCCTAAGAGACATCTGAGACAACACTGAACACAACAACATTTGCATTATAGGGGTCCCAGAAGGAGAAGAGAGAGAGAAAGGACCCGAGAAAATATTTGAAGAGATTATAGTCGAAAACTTCCCTAACATGGGAAAGGAAATAGCCACCCAAGTCCAGGAAGTGCAGAGAATTCCAGGCAGGATAAACTCAAGGAGACACATGCCGAGATACATAGTAATCAAATTGGCAAAAATAAAAGACAAAGTAAAATTATTGAAAGCAGCAAGGGAAAAACAACAAATAACATAAAAGGGAACTCCCATAAGGTTAACAGCTGATTTCTCAGCAGAAAGTCTACAAACCAGAAGGGAGTGGCATGACATATTTAAAGTGATGAAAGGGAAGAACCTACAACTAAGTTTACTCTACCTGGCAAGGATCTCATTTAGATCTGATGGAGAAATCAAAAGCTTTGCAGACAAGCAAAAGCTAAGAGAATTCAGCACCACCAAACCAGCTCTACAACAAATGCTAAAGGAACTTCTCTAAGTGGGAAACACAAGAGAAGAAAAGGACCTACAAAAACAAACCCAAAACAATTAAGAAAATGGTCACAGGAACATACACATCAATAATTACCTTAAACGTGAATGGATTAAATGCTCCAACCAAAAGACACAGGCTCACTGAATGGATACAAAAACAAGACCCATATATATGCTGTCTACAAGAGACCCACTTCAGACCTAGGGACACATACAGACTGAAAGTGAGGGGATGGAAAAAGATATTCCATGCAAATGGAAATCAAAAGAAAGCTGGAGTAGCTATACTCATATCAGATAAAATAGACTTTAAACTAAAGAATGTTACAAGAGACAAGGAAGGACACTACATAATGATCAAGGGATCAATCCAAGAAGAAGATATAACAATTATAAATATATATGCACCCAACATAGGAGCACCTCAATACATAAGGCAACTGCTAACAGCTATAAAAGAGGAAATCGACAGTAACACAATCATACTGGGGGACTTTAACACCTCACTTACACCAATGGACAGATCATCCAAAATGAAAATAAATAAGGAAACAGAAGCTTTAAATGACACAATAGACCAGATAGATTTAATTGATATTTACAGGACATTTCATACAAAAACAGCAGATTACATTTTCTTCTCAACTGCACACGGAACATTCTCCAGGAGAGATCACATCTTGGGTCACAAATCAAGCCTCAGTAAATTAAGAAAATTGAAATCATATCAAGCATCTTTTCTGACCACAACGCTATGAGATTAGATATCAATTACAGGGAAAAAACCATAAAAAACACAAACACATGAAGGCTAAACAATACGTTACTAAATATCCAAGAGATCACTGAAGAAATCAAAAAGGAAATCAAAAAATACCTAGAGACAAATGACAATGAAAACACGATGATCCAAAAACTATGGGATGCAGCAAAAGCAGTTCTAAGAGGGAAGTTTATAGCTATACAAGCCTACCTCAAGAAACAAGAAAAATCTCAAGTAAACAATCTAACCTTACACCTAAAGGAACTAGAGAAAGAAGAACAAACAAAACCCAAAGTTAGCAGAAGGAAAGAAATCATAAAGATCAGAGCAGAAATAAATGAAATAGAAACAAAGAAAACAATAGCAAAGATCAATAAAACTAAAAGCTGGTTCTTTGAGAAGATAAACAAAATTGATAAACCATTAGCCAGACTCATCAAGAAAAAGAGAAAGAGGACTCAAATCAATAAAAGTAGAAATGAAAAAGGAGAAGTTACCACAGACACCTCAGAAATACAAAGCATCCTAAGAGGCTAGTACAAGCAACTCTATGCCAATAAAATGGACAACCTGGAAGAAATGGACAAATTCTTAGAAAGTTATAACCTTCCAAGACTGAACCAGGAAGAAACAGAAAATATGAACAGACCAATCACAAGTAATGAAACTGAAACTGGGATTAAAAATCTTCCATCAAGCAAAAGTCCAGGAGCAGATGGCTTCACAGGTGAATTCTATCAAACATTTAGAGAAGAGATAACACCCATCCTTCTCAAACTCTTCCAAAAAATTGCAGAGGAAGGAACACTCCCAAACTCATTCTATGAGGCCACCATCACCCTGATACCAAAACCACACAAAGATACTACAAAAAAAGAAAATTACAGACCAATATCACTGATGAATATAGATGCAAAAATCCTCAACAAAATACTAGCAAACAGAATCCAACAAAACATTAAAAGCATCATAGGGCTTCCCTGGTGGTGCAGTGGTTGAGAATCTGCCTGCCAATGCAGGGGACACGGGTTCGAGCCCTGGTCTTGGAAGATCCCACATGCCGCGGAGCAACTAGGCCCATGAGCCACAATTGCTGAGCCTGCGCATCTGGAGCCTGTGCTCCGCAACAAGAGAGGCCGCGATAGTGAGAGGCCCGCGCACTGCGATGAAGAGTGGCCCCCACTTGCTGCAACTAGAGAAAGCCCTCGCACAGAAACGAAGACCCAACACAGCCATAAATAAATAAATAAATAAAATTAAAAAAAAAAATAGCATCATACACCATGATCAAGTGAGATTTATCCCAGGGATGCAAGTATTCTTCAATATACGCAAATCCATCAATGTGATACACCATATTACAAATTGAAGAGTAAAAACCATATGAACATCTCAATAGATGTAGAAAAAGCTTTTGACAAAATTCAACACCCATTTATGATAAAAACTCTCCATTAAGTGGGCATAGAGGGAACCTACGTCAACATAATAAAGGCCATATACAACAAACCCACAGCAAACATCATTCTCAATGGTGAAAAACTGAAAGCATTTCCTCTAAGATCAGGAACAAGACAAGGATGTCCACTCTCACCACTATTATTCAACATAGTTTTGGAAGTCCTAGCCGTGGCAATCAAAGAAGAAAAAGAAATAAAAGGAATACAAATTGGAAAAGACGAAGTAAAACTGTCACTGTTTGCAGATGACATGATACTATACATAGAGAATCCTAAAAATGCCACCAGAAAACTACTAGAGTTAATAATGAATTTGGTAAAGTTGCAGGATACAAAATTAATGCACAGAAATCTCTTTCACTCCTATACACTAATGATGAAAAATCTGAAAGAGAAATTATGGAAACACTCCCATTTATCATTGCAACAAAAAGAGTAAAATACCTAGCAATAAACCTACCTAGGGAGACAAAAGACCTGTATGCAGAAAACTATAAGACACTTATGAAAGAAATTAAAGATGATACCAACAGATGGAGAGATATACTATGTTCTTGGATTGGAAGAATCAATATTGTGAAAATGACTCTACTACCCAAAGCAATCTACAGATTCAATGCAATCCCTATCAAATTACCAATGGCATTTTTTACAGAGCCAGAACAAAAAATCTTAAAATTTGTATGGAGACACAAAAGACTCTGAATAGCCAAAGCAGTCTTGAGGGGGAAAAACGGAGCTGTAGGAATCAGGCTCCCTGACTTCAGACTATACTACAAAGCTACAGTAATCAAGACAATATGGTACTGGCACAAAAACAGAAATATAGATCAATGGAACAAGATAGAAAGCCCAGAGATAAACCACGCACCTATGGTCAACTAATCTATGACAAAGGAGGCAAGGATATACAATGGAGAAAAGACAGTCTCTTCAATAAGTGGTGCTGGGAAAACTGGACAGCTACATGTAAAAGAATGAAATTAGAACACTCCCTAACACCATACACAAATATAAACTCAAAATGGATTAGAGACCTAAATGTAAGACTGGACACTAGAAAACTCTTAGAGGAAAATATAGGAAGAACACTCTTTCACATAAATCACTGCAAGATCTTTTCTGATCCACCTCCTAGAGTAATGGAAATAAAAACAAAAATAAACAAATGGGACATAATGAAACTTCAAAGCTTTTGCAAAGCAAAGGAAACTACAAACAAGACGAAAAGACAACCCTCAGAATGGGAGATAGTATTTGCAAACGAATCAATGGACAAAGGATTAATTTCCAAAATATATAAACAGCTCATGCAGCTCAATATTAGAAAACAAACAACCCAATCCAAAAATTGGCAGAAGACCTAAAAAGACATTTCTCCAAAGAAGACATACAGATGGCCAATGAGCACATGAAAAGCTGCTCAACATCACTAATTATTAGAGAAATGCAAATCAAAACTACAATGAGGTATCACCTCACACCAGTTAGAATGGGCATCATCAGAAAATCTGCAAACAACAAATGCTGGAAAGGGTTTGGAGAAAAGGGAACCCTCTTGCACTGTTGGTAGGAATGTAAATTGATTTAGCCACTGTGGAGAACAGTATGGAGGTTCCTTAAAAAACTAAAAACAGAATTACCATATGATCCAGCAATGCCACTACTGGGCATATACCCAGAGAAAACCGTAATTCAAAAAGACACATGCACCCGAATGTTCATTGCAGCACTATTTACAATAGCCAGGTCATGGAAGCAACCTAAATGCCCATCGACAGACGCATGGATAAAGAAGAGGTGGTACATATATACAATGGAATATTACTCAGCCATAAAAAGGGACGAAATTGCGTCATTTGTAGAGACATGGATGGATCTAGAGACTGTCATACAGAGTGAAGTAAGAAAGAAAGAGAAAGACAAATATCGTATATTAACGCATATATGTGGAACCTAGAAAAATGGTATAGATGAATTGGTTTGCAGGGCAGAAATTGAGACACAGATGTAGAGAACAAACGTATGGATACCAAGTGGGGGAAAGTGGTGGGGGTGGTGGTGGTGGGATTAATTGGGAGATTGGGATTGACATGTATACACTGATATGTATAAAATGGATGACTATTAAGAACCTGCTGTTTAAAAAAATAAAATAAAATTTAAAAATTCAAAAAAAAATTATATCCTCAGAGGACACATTTTAAACTACTAGGAACTATTAAAGCAATTAACTTGGAAAATGGTTTTCAAACATTTTGGTATGAAATCTAGCTGACGGCTGCCTATCTTTAAACGAGCAATTAAAATTAGTCAAATAACATAATATAGATTACAAATATCAAATGTACCAGTAATGCTTGCTAAATATTTCAGGATGTACAAATATAACAATCTGGGATATATAAGTACATCTCCAAATGCTAATTCTCAGGACCTATGAATATGTAATGTTACCTGACAAAATAGAATTAACATTACAGGTAGAATCAAGGTTGTTAATCAGCTCACCTTAAAATAGAGAGATTATCCTAGATATTCTGGGAGGATCCAATATAATCCCAAGTGTCTTTAAAAGTGAAAAATGGAGGTAGAAGAGTTCAGAGTCAAAAGTAGATATGATGAGGGAAGAATGGTCATAGAGATGCAACATTGCTGGCTTTAAAGAGGGAGGAAGGGGCCATGAAGCAAGGAATGTGTCTGGCCCCTAGAAGCTGACAAAGGCAAGAAAATGGATTCTTCTCTAGAGAATCCAGAAAGGAATGCAGTCCTGCCAACATCTTCATTTTAGCTCAGTGATATGTGTGACAGACATCTTACCTACAGAACTATAAAGTAATAAATCTGTGTTAGTTTTAGACACCAGGATTGTAATAATTTAATTTACAAAACCACCAAATTGCATGCATTTTTGCTAAAAATATGACCTCTTCTGTGAAATTTCAATTTTTGACTTTTACCTAGTCCATTTTAGAGGCTTACTTTAAGTAAGCTTTTATACAGTTTTCATTCTTAAAATTTTCAAAATTTAGTAAAATTGGTAATAGTAACATTGTTCAAAAACATGGACCCAATAGACATAGTAGTGAAACAAAGGAGACAGTGACCAATTCTGAGTAAAATTCAGTGCAGGCTTACACATAGAATATTGAAGGTCAGGCAGGAATTCTTGAAGGAGAATAAGTATTTACATTTTATTCATTCATTAATTCAGCAAATATTTATTGAGCAATTCTCATGTAATTTTGTTGTTCCAGGAGCCAGGAATATGTGATCAACATAACAGACAAAAACTCCTGTTCTCAAAGAGTGAACAGTCTAGTAGGCATGGAATAAAAATGTTCCAATAACATAAATAATTGAAGAGTATGGAGTGAATATTGAAAGCAGTCAACTCAATTGGGTATTAACTATTCTAAATAGGGTAACAAAATTAAATGCACATGAGAAAAATAATAAGTAGAAGAGCTAGCTATTGATAATAAAATGTAATAAAAATCTTCCTCTAAACCCTCATAATTATTAACAAACTCAGTACAATATATGAACATGCAAATAGTGGGGGAAGAATTTTTCATTCATTTGTTTAGTAATATCCTTTGTTATTTACAGAATTTGAGAGTTATACTTTTAAACAAAGCATCTCTTTTTTATTCTCCAAAATAAAAATTTGACTGAATATAAAATTCTTTGATCATGTTGGATAATACTCTTATTATAGAGTTATCTGCAGATTAGTTAGAGGGTAAATGTTATGATATCTTCAACTAACTCAATTTTTTTTTTAGCAAATACACACACACAGGAAGATAGCTATATGGAAAGGGATGAAGTGAAATGTTGACAATTGATAAAGCTTGGTGACAATACATGGAGACTATTGTACTATTTTATAACATTTTGGTCAGCTTGAAAAATTTCAAAATTAATGTGTGCATCAAAATATAAAGACAAACACAGTTATAGGGCAACAGTGGGTTTTGGAAGGAAATAGATGATTGAAACCTGAACATAACTTAGTTAGGCTGATGTGGTAGAGAGAAGCAAATCCTATTCATCCAAGATCCAGGATCCAGGGATGAGGATTTGCAATACAAATACAAAAAGGCAAAATACAAATACAACAAGAAAGTTGATGTCAACACAGGGGACCAAGAAATTTAAGTCTAATGAAGAGAGAAGTGAAAAAAAGAAAGGACTAACGCACGGGGATATTGTTAAAGAATGTAAATCCTGATGGTGGTTAAAGAACAATTATATGAAAATATGAGATGAGCAACCAAAGAGGAGAGGATTTTGTATCAGAGACACTCCCTAGAGCATGCTTGTTTAACATCATCGTAAATAACCTCTGAATGCTCATTTAAAAACACCAATCTCTGCACTCCACCGACTAAATTAATATTAAAACTTTTGGCCATTTGTAGCCTGCTGGACAGAATCTCAGATCTAGCCCAAAGCTTCATCCATACTTTTTTTTTTTCGTCAGCTACCAGTATTTAAAATAATTATTTTCTATTCATGGAGAATTTTGGGAACCATTCTCTTTTTGAAATACTGTGCTCTTAGAATGATATCTATTATCTTTAATATTTCAGTGTTGAATGACCTCAATATGTATTCCCTCCCCTAAAAAGAGAAATAAAAATTCTGTCCCTTCTGAAACAGTTGTCTTTTACCTAATATAGCCTAAAAGGCCAGTTGAGAAGACTAATTATACAAGTTATTTGGTCAACTATTTACATTAATAACAAGACTCATGAAAGCTTAGTAAAGAATGAATCAAAACTATTTACAGTTCAGCATTCTGATTTGTACTTCATACTGATTAGCATATGAAATAAGAGAATTAATAGAAATTGAGTATATTGAAACGAAGTTATATAAGATACTTTGATGTTTGACTATCCAAGTGAGTGGGTTTTTTCACTGTCTAATTCCTATTATTCAGTGCTACTTTATGTACCTGAAGTTGTTATAAAGAATATTAATTTAATGCTGCCTTTTCAGTAGAATACGGTTTGGTCACATCAAAAGTCATAGGATAGATCAACTGTTCTCAAGACTACAGATAGAAATGAGAGGACAAGATAATCCTTATTGTGTAGATATATGAAATGAATAAAATATGCAAGTAAAAGACACGTAAATGTTATTATTCACATTGAAGAGCAATGATGATTTCAAAGTCTGGATAGGTATTTGGTGCCCTGAGTTTGAAAGAATAACTAGAAAAGAGAAAAATACTGGGCACAAGTACTTTGAAAATCAATATGGAATTATATATGCCCTTACATTTTTTTTTTTTTCTGGTGGCAAGCTGTATAGAACTTATCCTATTCAGAAAATTTTCCTAGAACGCCCAAATTTTAACACTTTTCAGCATTTCCAGTGAGTTAATACTTGCTGAATCCTCTTTAAAAATTAATTTCAGAAGAAAAAAATTTTCTCACTTGCTTATGGCAAAATAAACTGAATGCTTCATTTTAAATAAACTGTATATTTATTTTAAGAGTATTTTGTTGCAATTAAATCTTATCAAAAAGCTAGCCAGAGAAAATGGATTGGTTCACTGTTCATTTATGTCCAGCTTATATGTCTTCGACTATAGTTATCAAAATCACTTTTGATAAATCTAAGCTGATGGAATAAAGAACTAGTACAGATAATAACAGACTGCTGCTTGCATAATTCAGGAATCAGTGAAGAAATGTGCTAGAAAATTTTGTGTCCAATATCGACACACACACACATAAACATATACACATTTTTCTTCATTTTGCATATTATTCTATAATTATAATAGAAACTTCTAAGGTAACCAGGTAAGTTAGTGTTTTCAGTTACCTAAAGTGAATCTTGGTTGATGGTGGATCTACAATGACCAGTCAGTAAAAATGTCTAACAGATTAGAAAGGTTTTGGTTATTGCTTTGTCCTAGACCTTCCCAGTTTAGTATCAGAGTCAGCACAGGGCAACACCTAAGAGACTCAAGTTAGCAAATTTCACGTCAATTGTTCTGAATGGTTTTGTTGTTAAAGTCATTACTGAAAGGAACTGCTTTTAGTGTCTGTAAAAGCTAAAATGCCAAGTAGATGAGTGAAGTTTCATGCATTATTAATCACCTTTTAAAAAATATCCTAGATGTTCTTGACATAGTCCTTTAAATTATAGCTTTTGGTTACTTCAAAAATTACAGTTCCATTCATGTTGATAAACCACTATTTCATGCTATCCTTCATGGGTATCATGGTGATGTTCATAAGCCCAGGCAGTTGAATGAGGAAAGATATAGGACAAAATAAGCCAAGAAATGTATATTTGAAGGATCTTTGATACTTAAGAAAAGAAGAGGAACTTGGAAAAGTGCTGTGTGTGAAGCTGGGAAAATCAGGTTACAATTACTGCTGGAACCAGGTTAATTTATTCAAATAGAATGAAGCAGAACTCTAAAACAGAGCTATGATTACAGAGTAGCTGCTATTATTCTTTGTATTTTTAAAAGAGGCTCGGGGGCTAGATTTTGGAATTGAAATATAAGTTTGTATCCTTAAATCTAAGTAAATTATGGCAAATCATGTTCATATAAAAAATGGTGTTTTGATAAAAAATTGTAGCAAGCTTAAATTAAGTATTTATTAAGTGTATTTTAAATGTAGTAATTACACTTCATTTCTTTGTTCTTATTTTATTTACTTTACTTTGCTTCTTTCTGTGCTTTTTCTAGTTAGTTAAGCACATTTTGCTACTCAATGACTTAGTAATCTCAAGAGGGAAAAGTCACATTTTAATCATAGCTCTGTGTAGAAAGAAATTCAGCTGTTTATTTTGAAATCTACATATTCTTTGTGTACCGAATTCATTATTTCTTTGCCATATTGTGCTTTTTTTCTGCTTTACTTTTCCTATACCAACTGCTGTTTTATAAAGATATAATTCATATACCATAAAATCTACTTTTAAAGTGTACAATTCAGTGGTGTTTAATATATTCACAAAGTTGTGTAACCATCACCACAATCTAATTCCAAAATAATTTCACCCCCCCAAAATAACTCCCATACCCATCATCAGTCCCTCTCCTCCAGCCCCTGGCAACCACTGATCTATTTTCTTTCTCTAGATTTGCCTATGCTGGACATTTCATATAAATGGAGTCATAAAATATGCAGCCCTTGTGTCTGGCTTCTTTTACTTATCATCATGCTTTCATAGTTCATCAATGTTATAGCATGTAGCAGTACTTCAATCATTTTTATGGCTGAATGATATTACATTGTATGGATATACATTTCATTTAACCATTCATCAACTAATGGACATTTGAATTATTTCCACTTTTTGGCTATTGTGAATAATGCTGCTATGAACATTTCTGTACAAGTTTGTGTGTGAACATGTTTTCATTTCTCTTGGGTATATACCTAGTTGTGAAACTGCTGGGCCATATAGTATCTCCATATTTAACTTACTGAGGAGATGCCACATTATCTTCCACAGTGCCTGCACCTTTTATATTCTCATCAGGAATGAATGAGGGTTCCAATTGTCCATATCCTCACCAATACTTGTTATTTATCTCTAATATTAATTTTTTACAAACTAAAATTTTATCCATTTTTGCTTTCTTTATTTTAATTTTATTTCTTTCCATGTTTTTCCTCAGTGAATACTGTTCTTCCTCTCCCCCTCCTCCTACTCCTCAGGCTTCTTTAGCTAATTTTATACTTTACAATAGTTTAAGCACTTTAGTAAAGACCTGAGATTATGTTATCTTATTTAATATTTACAACAATCTAATAGCATAGCTATTATTATCCCCAGTTTGTAGATAAAAAACTTTACACAAAAGGGCTCAAAAACTTTCCTGAGAATATACAGATATTTGGTGGCAAAGCCTGTATTTAAACCTATCCAGCTTTTGGAGCCCACATTTTCATCTCCCTCTCATATTCTCACATTTTCATTATTTCCCTGTGATTTTCTTTCTGTAATGACTCTTTCCTTTTGATAAGCCACCCATTGACACTCCTATATCACCAATCTCTCTGTCACCTCCTGTGGAACTGAGGAGGCATTCTGAGAGCTGTGAATTATAGCACTTCCAGAGTCCCATTTGTGGGTAATGAGTGCCCTCAGAGCTTCCGGGCAGAAGGAGGATTCCTTTCAAAGATGAATGGAGGAGAGTTTCTCAGTCCTGATGGGGACTAGCTATTAAACCAGGATGCAGAATGGGAAACAGATTTTAGTCCATGTGACAATATATTTTATATGAATTCAGTGTTCTTTGGGTAGGTTAGCTGTGATGGCGGTAAAAAGTAGTATTTGTCTCCAAAATATGTTTTCACATTGTAGATATCAATTAAAGTAATTAAAAATGAATTCTCTTTGGAGTAATTACATTTACTTTTATTGAGAACTTACTATACATTAGATAACATGTTAAATATTTTGCATAAATTATTTCATCTTCTGGGGTAAGTTTATTATAATGTATTACATATGCAACAATTGAAGTGTAAAGAGATTACATGACTTGCCCAAATCTCATAGCGACAAAATGGCAAGATGAGATTCAGCATCAGGTCAATGTGACTATGAAATCCATGGTTTTAGCAGCTAATAAATACTGGTTCTTAAATTTAGGGTCTAAGTTCTTCACCTCACAGCCAATTTTAAAGTGAGATGAAAGAAAAAAAAAGTATCAAGGAACTCAAATGTCTGATTGATTGGTTACAGAGTTTGGCTTTCTCCTAATTTCTTATATTATTTAAGAAATATTATATACAAAAATATAAGTCATTTGTTATAGTATTTAAGGAAATAGGAAAGATTAGGCTCCTCATGACTGATGATGAGATGATTTTATGGATAAGGTTGAAGGGATGACAATCTAGTTTTCTTAGGTGTTTATTGCTTAAATTTACTGAAGTCTTCAATATTATTATAACCCAATTTATGTATGAGAATTAGGCTTCTTTTGTCCTTGTACTCTGCTAAACATCAGAATTATGTAAAATTCAGCCTGAGGGTTTTTGGTGGGCAATTTTCCTCTACAAATCTCTACCTTCTTTCAAGTAACTAGTATCTCCCATCAAAAATTAGTAATTTTGAATATTTAAAAATTGAGAGAAATGTTAAAGTTATGAACTATTGAGAGAATGATGGGGCTTAGAATCAATAATGTTTATGCATATAATTTAACCAAACTATTATTTGATTGTTAAGAGCTATCACATCTCTTTAGCTGAAATTTGCAAAATTATGAGTAAAAAAGATACTGAAATTACCTGGGGTGCAATAGGCCACATCTTTATCCTTTTCTACTATTCAATTAGAATCATCTTGGAGGCTAAATAGTATAGAAAATGGTGAACTTTATAAGTATGAGTACTTTCAGATGTTATTTTGTGAAAAGAGTAATTATGCTTCACAGAGTCATCTTAAGCATTATTTTTAGCAGGAAAATAAAACAGTAGCATACAATCTTGATTTTTCTTCTTGGACCATGCTGATATAATTTTAATTGTGTCTCCTTCAATAGAAATCAAAAGGTTCCAATGAGTGACAGAAGAAAAAATAATCTATCCTTGAAGAGTAATGGATGTGAAAATAAATCCAACTTATACTCATCTAAATTCATTTTGATATTTTTATTACTTACAAGTAGAAGAATATGAGGAAAATGTGTAAGCTATGTATATGTTTCTTTCTAAGCTGAATGATTTGGCAAACTCAGAAAGAAAAAATAATTTGTAAGCATTTTATTTTATAGAGTTGCCATGAAAAAGGATATAATGCTTTGAAAAACTAGTCTTTCATGTCAATTACTGAACTTAGTCAACCTCTAAATGGTTGTTTTATTAAATACCTGACACAGTGATTTCAATTGTGAAATTTCACAACCAGTAAAATCCACCTCTATCCAACTCTCCAAAATATGGAGACAAAGAATTTGTCAATTAGATGTTTTGCCATCTAAAGACATGAATACGAGGAATACGAGGACAGATTTTCTAAAAGAAAAACAAATGACATAAAAGCGTTTTATATAATTAAGAGAGCCCATATCACTTTAACCTAACTCAGATGTTTTTGCTTCTGGGTACTAGAAACTTTGTCATAACCTGCCTTCTCTGTGCAGGCTGGCATTAGGATTAATCTTTTCTTTTGTTTCACAATGATAAGAAATTTTCTTATTCTGCAGAATCATTCCAGACAGAGTTGCTCATCTTTTGTTCACCAGTAAAAGTTCTAAATGACAAGAACTAACTTTGGAGTAACTGAAGTTCTCCATATTTGCAAGGTTCTTAAGGGCAACATTAAAATCATATGATACCTTACATGAGTCATGTATTTCTACATAAGCCTTAATTTGTATGGGCATGATAATAATTTTGTATTTTAATGTTTACATTTTTATATTCATATTTCACTTCTATTTTTACTTAGAAATTTATCAATTCAATCAATGTTGTTCAACAGCTAATAAAATCATAGATAAATGTTTACTATCTCAGTCACAGATAAAAAATATGTTTTTGAGCATACATTGTATGTGCCACAGCAAAAGAAAAAGATGAACAATGAAAAATATAAATCACATAAAAGAAATGTTGGAACACTACTCTACTGTTAGAGAAATGCAAATCAAAATTACAATGAGGGAGTTCCCTGGGATCCAGTGGTTAGGACTCAGCACTTTCACTGCCATGACCTGGATTCAATCCCTGGTGAGGTATAACCTCACGCCAGTCAGAATAGCCATCATCAAAAAATCTGCAAACAGTGAATGCTGGAGAGGGTGTGGAGAAAAGGGAACCCTCCTACACTGTTGGTGGGAATGTAAATTAGTACAGCCACTATGAAGAACAGTATGGAGGTTCCTTAAGAAACTAAAAATAGAGCTACCATATGATCCAGCAATTCCACTCCTGGGCATATATCCAGAGAAAACCGTACTTCGAAAGGATATATGTACCCCAATGTTCACTGTGGCACTATTTACAAAAGCCAAGACATGGAAGCAACCTAAGTGTCCATCGATAGATGAATGGATAAAGAAGATGTGGTATATATATATTTGGTGGAATATTACTCAGCCATAAAAAAGAATGAAATAATGCCATTTGCAGCAACATGGATGGATCTGGAGATTATCATACTAAGTGAAGTCAGAGAAAGACAAGTATCATCTGAATCACTTTGCTGTACACCTGAAACTAAGACAACATTGTAAATCAGATAGACTCCAATATAAAAAAAAAACAAACAAAACACACACACACACACACACACACACACACACACACACGCAAAAACCCACTACTTTAGTTCTGTGGTACAGTATAATTATCAGCTTTGATAAAGCTTTCCAGTAATAAATGAAGCGGAGCAGATTTTGCCACACCAAAATATGCCTCCTTGGCATACTATTTTAAACTGGTTAATTTTACAGAAACAACAGACACAGGTAGAACTCTGAAAACTGAGTAGAAATTAGTTTTTTGTAAGAAACATTTATGTTCATAATGGAACTCTCCATTTGTAAGAGTTTCTCCTTCTCTGGAGCCAGAAGAGAATGACCAAATCTCTAGAAACTCTTATCAATGGAGAAGACAACGACCTAAATTTGCATAACAGCCTTATCATTGTTTGCTGTGCTTTTCCTCATAACCCTCCATAACTGACTTCCCAACCCCCTCATCCTCTTTTGTTTTCAGTTGAAGATGGTATTTAAAGTGATGGCTTTGGCCACTTCCAGGAATTACTCAGTTTTCTTGGATCTCTTCCATGTACACAGGTGGGACATATGTCATTAAATTTGTATTTGTTTTTCTCCTGTTAATCTATCTTATGTCAACTTAATTATTAGACCAGCCAAAGAACCTAGAAGGGAAGAAGGGAAAAATTTTCTACCTCTACATAAAGTATTATTCACATCTTAGCTACTTTTGTGAAAAATAGATGGAATTATGGAAATTCAAACAAATTAACATTGCCTTATGAATTTTAATTTTTATAAGTCTGAAATAAACAGGCGAGATGCTTGTGCCAAAACCCAATGTGTCATATAATAATTTTTATTTATAATATCTCTTAGAGAGTATAAAAGATTTATATTTGTAAAATGGCCAGTTATTATATAGATTTTCTGAATTTATAGATTTTTCTGAATTTACAGATTTTTTGTCATGCATGTAGAATGTGGAATATACTCCCTGTACCAAACATCACTAATCAAACATAGCACTTACTTTCAAACAAGTGTTCATTTTCAATGCAAAATTTGAAGCATTTGGTATATAATTTGAAAGACATTTGAAATCACAAATGAGAAGTAGTAATGAATTCAAACTGAAAACCATTACCAGTAAAATTTCATATACTTATTTTTCTATATTTATTAATTTGTTAAAATAAATCTTAGTTATCAATACTGGAACTGAGCAGAACCCTGTGGCACCCCCAAGTACAAAGGCCCTGTGGCCCCCACCAAGTACAAAGGCCCCTCCATGTCTTCTGCCTTTGTTTATAGAAAAGCTAAAGTCTCCCAGGCCTCCCCAAGTCACAAAAGAGCAGGCTCAAACAGCTAATGATTGGGACAATAGAGTCACAAACTCAGTGTCTGATGCACATTCCTGAGTTGTTTTATAGATACTGTAACTGCCACCAGTGGGAAAAGGCTGGTTGCATGATGAACAGACTGCAGCCAGAACATAAATGCTCCATCTTGAGCAGTACTGAGTCTATGGTTAGCACAGTTCCAAGAACTGGCCTTAAGAGAATGAGATTAACACTATTGCTCATAATAATCTATATCTTTGTGGACATCAAAATAATTGTAGTTTGTTCTGTCTGTATTTGTAAATGGGCAACTACAACTGTCAGCAAAGAGATGCTACAGACCCATGTCAACATCTTCCACTCTAAGAATATGGTGCCCTATGTCAGCATGAAGAAGTTACAGAAGACGTTACAGAAGACGGACATTCGCCCATGATCCCATAGAAATGGAATTATGTTCTGACAAGTGGAGATTTGTTAGCAGCTTTTGGCAGGAAAAAGCTCTTTGCAGGAAAGAGCTCTCTGTAGGAGGCACTCCTTTGTCTTGACATTAATCTTAAACCAGGCACCCCCATGCTCTACTTATCTCCAGCCCTAGCACACCTTTCACATCTTTTGATCACACAATACTTTGCCTAACTTGTTGGTTCTTTCCATAGATCAAAGAAGTAGAAATGAAGGATAAGTAATTAACAGATGATCAGATCTCTTCTGTAGCTTTCCTTGCAGTAATCTCAGGAACAAACTGTGTGAAAAACTAACGAAAGATCACAAGAAGTCGACAAGCCTGCACACAAGCCTGTACATAGTGGACTCTGACCCCCATCTCGATGATTAACTGAGATTAGTTCCCTATTTACCATTAAAAGTTTTCAAGGCTGAGCAGAATCTTTGGAGGTGGTTTATTGGGAGATGCTGAGTACACCGTCTCCCCAGATTGCCGGCATTCTAATTAAAGGCACCTTTCCTTTCTACCATTTGTGAGTATGGATTTTGTAAGCGGTGAGCAGCGGGGTCCCAATTCATTCGGTAACATCATACTCCAACACTACCTGTATTTTATTCAGCAAATAGAAAGAAAAAATATGAGATCTGCTCTGCAAAATGTCTCCTTCAACCATCAAAGGAAATTTTGACTACAAACACATATTAATGCGAACAAACAGTAACATGTCTTCAGTAATTCCAGAGTTGAAAACCAAATTTCAAAGAATACAAGGGTCCAGGGCTTTAAATTGCCCTACGGCTAATAGATCAAATAATGTTTAGACCATATTTTCTGGAATAATAAGAGATTGTGGGGGAAAAAAAATGAGAAAGAAAGGTTTCTTTTTTTCAATCTTGTTTGATGTATATGCTGTTTAAAAAAAATAATTATTGCATGATCATAACTATCACTAGAGTGAAGGCTTCTTGGGGATTGTTTTCATTCCCTAGGAATGTCTACCTTCCTGCATTTTCACTGTGAACTGGGCTTTAATACTTTGTATGTTTCAAATCCATTATAAATTTATACTAGTATGAAAATTTAAAAAAGAACAAAATAAATACTTGATGCACAACTTATTACCTATTTGTTTGAATAGTTAAATTCTTGGTTAAGGTCATCTTTATAGGATGATTAAAATATGTTAATGGATGACAGCCTTTTGTCAATGAATTTAGGCATTCCTGTCCTCAGTTCAAACTTCTTTCTCTTTTTAAGACCTCTCTTCTGGCAAATGCATTCATTTTCAGAAGAAAATGTCAAATCCACCTCCAGTTTAAGAAATTGTCAAAAAATACTGTTCTACTCTTAACTGGCAAACTGGAATAGATAACAATCAAAGCTATTTGATACAGACCCTTACTTCAAACTCTCCACTTCTTAATAAGTTTAGGTCAGGGAATATGTAATACTAAAAAGATCATCTGATATGGGATGCACTCCCTGTTTCTCTGTGGATAGTTTTAAATTCATCCTTGCCTTATGCCAGGCCGTGATAACTGTGTGCTCAGAAAATATTATTTAGTGAATGTGTTGGTTCAGTTTTAAGGAGCTTGGCTTTGTGTATTAATGAAGGCATATATTGAAGGGTGATATGGCAAAGAGTTCTTCAACTCCAGCTTCTGTATCTGTGGTAAGTATGTCATTCACACTACATTACATAGCATTGTATAATACATACATTGTTTACTACATTACATAACATTCTAAGGTAGAACATTCTTTTAGACATTAGTAAGAGGAATAGAATAGTCTCACTTCTCC
This sequence comes from Balaenoptera ricei, assembly GCF_028023285.1. NCBI lineage: Eukaryota > Metazoa > Chordata > Mammalia > Artiodactyla > Balaenopteridae > Balaenoptera > Balaenoptera ricei. The sequence goes on from NC_082654.1 coordinate 45,080,318, forward strand.
TGAGCAACTGCTTTTATTTTATGGAAACCATGGATCCTATAATTAACCATGTTTTCATATTTACTTGCTGGGAAATACAAGATGTAAAAGTACCGATGTTAGTAAGTTATATGACTCTCTTACATGGGCTCTGTGTGTTAAATTTAATTCTAGTTTTATGTGATTTTGCCTTCAATCACTGCTTTTTCTTTAAGTCCTTTTTAAAATAAAGACAAGAAATGAAAAAAATATATATATATAGTTGACCCTTGAACAATACAGGTTTGAACTTGACAAGTCCACTTATACATGGATTTTTTTTCAATAAATACTTAGTATAGTACTACATGATCTATGGTTGGTTTTATATATATATACATACACACAATATATATACAATTTTATATATATACAATTACATATACATTATATATATGAAGTTAATATAGTTACAATGAATTTGTATGCATAGTGAATATATAATTATGTATTTATTATAAATGTCTATAATACACACACACACACACACACACACAAACAGTTGACCCTTGAACAACGTGCGGGGGTAGGAGGTACTGACCCCTCGCGTAGTTGAAAATCTGAGTATAACTTTATAGTCAACCCTCCATATTCTCAGTTCTGCAACAGTAGATTCAACCAACCATGGTTTGTGTAGTACTATAAGTATTTATTGAAAACAAAACAAAACACACGTGTAGGTGAACACGTGCAGTTCAAACCTGCATTGTTCAAGGGTCTGCTGTATATCAAGTCTTTTTATATTCTCATTCTGAAGCATGGCTAACAATTTATTTGCTTGTTGACTTTTGGAAAATGAGAGTAATGATAATTATTAGAGTGATTCAGCCTTACTCCTTAATGCCTTTACCAAAAAAATTTAAAATTTTCTATTTTACTTGTGAATATCCTTGTCTCTTTGTGAGTATAAACAGAGGATGAAATAAGACAGCCAGCATCAAATGAAGAGACTAACCAGAACTGACCATACAGTTTAATTACTGTTTAATTATTTGTGCAGTATTATTTTACATCTCCATAACATACACTTCCCTCTATCTAAAATTCATTAGCCTTCTTTTCTGTCTGAAAAAGTATTTTCTTTCCTTCAGGTACTCTTTAATAATATCCTCCATGGATCCTTCCCTTCCATGGTAGGCCACTTTTCTGACATCTAATACATTAAATGATAATAAATTGTTTACATATCTGTCACCTTGCTCTTCCATTTTTGAGATCAGAAAAATACATTTATATTTTTACTTAAGTTAATAATAGATGCTTGATTTAATGAGATTAAAGAATAAATTAATGAAATATTACTGATATTTATAAACCTGGGTGGAGTTACAGGAGTTAAATTTTCTAATGGCTAAATTGCAAGGCATTACAAACACTAATTCAATGTGCTATTGTTGTTCATATAGAGGAATGTCCTCTTCATAAACAAAAATTTATAAAAATAGTATTTATAAAAATATATGGAAATATAAACTGGTTAATATAATCAAAATGTCTGGAATTAACAGGTGAAGCATAAAATAAACAAATCTGACTGAATCTAAACTTAAATGAAGAATATTAATTTTGAAGTAAATGTTACTAGTTTCATACCAAGACTATGAGGCATACAGATTTAAATGTTGACGCATTTTATTTTAATATAGCTAATATCTATGCATGCTGTTTATGTGAGAAGTAGTGGGAACTAGTATTATGTATTGGCATTTTTAAACAATAGCAAGCCTTTTTGCTACTGTTTTTTATCAGAGAATTAAGGTTAATTCTACATAGCATGAAGCACTACATAGACATGGGCTATTTATATATTCTATATATACAGAGTTTATATATATATAAAATATATATCTGTAGCCCATTTCTATGTATATTTTACATACATAAAAATGGATTTTATATTAGTAAGAAGAGCAAGTCAGAGTATTGAATGATCCAAGAAGAAAGTTGGGTTTCCTTTTCTTATGCCATGACGGATCCCACTGAGGGTAAAAACTATTTGCTGATGAACTATTGAATCTCAGAGAGAGAATACTGGCTAGCTGACTCATGATTAAATTATCCTTGATATTTGATGATCTGCTGATTTGTCATAAGAAACTTCACAAATTCCAAACAACTTTCTTCTTTTCAAATGAAAATCTCTCTCCAAATAAAGAATACTTCCATGACAGGGTGTTGGGATTAAAATTAAAAAGAGAAAATCAATTTGTAATGTTGCAGCAAGAAAACTATTCTTTCCATACACCTCTACAGAAACACTGCTACCTAACATCATTAAAGCCCTCAGTCTCAAAAGTATCAAGTCGTACACTAAAGACAGATTGAAATTTCTAGAATGCTTGCTATTACAAGAATATTACACAGGCTGAGACGTGATTAATTAGGCTTTATCCAGCAATTCATATCCAGATAATAGCCCCTGGCTTGTACTCTCCAAAGTTTGGAATTATTTTATCATTGACACAATCGGTTAATATCTCGTACAATGATTTAGGCCAATTTTACATTCAATTTACATTCTCACACTTGTGTAACTTAAAATAATCAAGAGTACTCTCAACCATGCCAAAAAAGGCTCAGTCAATTCCAGTATGATATTCCAACACACATACGATTAGAATAGAGATAAACAGGTAGAAAACTTTGGAGATATATTGTTTAAGTGGAGTCAGAGAACATCCCTTCTCAGGACCTTGAATTAGAATTAAAAAGACAACTTGGTCCAGAGGCAAACTGCAGTGTTTCTCAGAGTAATGTATTTGAAATTGACAAGAATACTTACAGTCTGTTTGCAAATGCAAAGAAAAACCCTGCCTAACTAAAAATGCTAAGTACAGGCATGGTAATTATAACTACCACACATTTGACCTGTGTCTTTAATATTCTTGACAAGTTTAAGAAGAAATTTAATTAGTAGAACTTCCAAAGTTATTTTCTGATAAAAAAGGAAAGATAATGCTTTAACTTTTAATTACTGATTGTCAGAAAAATAGTGTAAGTTGGCAGTGAATTTTGTCAACAATAAATCTATTCATAATCAACTATTTTTAAGCATCTTCTTGTTTGTGTTTTTGCAAATATTACTGATACACAGGAGATATAATTAGAACCTCAAAAGTCCTTCTTAGTATTATCATATTTAATTTGCTGAAATAACCCTAAGAGGGGACATTCACAAATCCAAGCAACAGAATGAAAATGAGTTGGCCTTGGATTCGTTTCAAATGCCTGAGGACTTCCTTTTGGAATGAATTATAGAATTGAACAGAGAGACAGCAAAGATTGAGTATCCATGATGATATAAGATTAATTACATACATGGCATACTGTGAAATACTAAACAAATTTTCTCCTTTTCTTTTCATTTATATTCTTCAATAGGATTAGAATTGAGAGAGGATGAAGGTTAATTCCTTCTTCAGTAATAAAGATTGTATAATCTGCCCTCTTAAAGGGATTACTAATCATAGATTCTGGATGGGGACTCTGGGGGAAATATATCAAATATATAAATAAATGAGGAAGTAAGTGAAAATGGTGCTTTATTATTCCTTTTTTGACTGAAAATAAAATTATATATATACATATATATATATAATTTTTTTCTTACTTTTACAATGAATTTATGTTCTTAGAACAGCTTTTAGAATAGAAAGCTGAAAAATTCCCTAAATGTCCCACTTACCTATGATAAGTATTATTTATATCGGGTGGTAGCACATAGTACTGAAATGTTCTTGAAGGGAGAAATCTGTGATTCTTTAATAAATCACTTCCAAGTTAAAGTAAAGCTCCAGAATCTCTATAGTTTGCATTTTTTAAAGAAAAAATACCCTAGCTAACTTGCATGAATACTTTAAAAAGAAAGAAAAAGGAAGAAGGCTAGAGAGGCTGAGTTCTGCCAGTAAGAACAAACTCAGGAAAAAAGAAAACAAAGCAAAACAAAAAACAAATGTTAGATAAGAGCCAAAAGAAAATAATTTAGAATAGCTATAAATTCATTTGATGGAGATCTTCCAAGTGAAATTCTGTGCTCTGTGTTTAGTTCCCTCCTGATGTTTTAAAAAATCTTCAACAATATTACAATTGACGATATATGCTCTACATAATGAATAGCATAAACACTAAGTCACAAAATCAAACCAAGCAGTTATTTCCAGTCTTAGAAAGCAAAGACTCTCCTCCTAAACCTTGGCTTTCTAAAGGTACCCAGACCATTCATCTTAAATTGAAACCCCAATGAAATCATCTTCCAAGTCTGGCTTAATGGGCACTGTACTATCTTTTGAAAAGACCACTGCTCTTACTCATTCGCCAATTTGGGCAAGCCCTGTGGCTATACCTCCACTTGCTGGTAGCTGGAGAGGACTATCACTAGCTGCAAACATCAACAGTATTGTGAGAGTCTGATAGAGATTTTTCATCTGATATCTTCCCAAAATGGCAAGAAGAATGTAAGCAGAGAGGGGTCCATATGGGGGATAGCTGTAAGTTGAGGTCTGACTCCTTTTAGAGTGTAATACATAATGAAAAAGCAGAAAATATCCTCAGGAGTGAAAGACAGTTATGAATCAAGAAAACTGAAGAAAATTTCTTGCAACAGATAGATGAATCCTTATCTATAAGAGGCAGACCTGCATTTGTGACTGGCTAGAAATCAGTTTCCTTATATACAGGTTGCCTTCTGACCCAAAGTTAACAAGTTGGGCAGGTGTGCCTGAGGTAAGTGTCCCTGGAACATATGCACCTTCCATGATGGATTACACTCCATGCACATATTTAGCTTAAAACAATGAAAACATGGATTTTAGGAGAATGACAATTATAGAGACAATAATCAAAACACTTTACCAAACACTTTGCAATAAATTCTTTAATTTTTTTCTTTTTCCTCATTGTTCTCAACCTACAGAACTTGCAGTTTTCAACTGAAGAGATAAAATGATTTATCTTTTAAAGTCATCCTGTTATTGTTTTGGCTCAGAGCAGGCCACCCCCAAATATGCCACAATGGCATGTTGATTATTTTGAGTTAAAGTTAATTAAGAAACAGCCGAGGCAAGAGGGACACTGACCCTGCTAATGTGTTTCCCCGAAAGCAGGACATAAATCTCTCATGAGAAAGGTGCGCTCCCTGCATCTGAAGGTGAAGGACACCCTTATTGCCAGAGACAGGGAATTCAGGCTGAGAAGCCTATGTAAGCAAACCTTGTTACTTCTTTAATTTACTACACCAAGTCCAAAGTCTGTTTAGATTCTTCACTAGTTGAGTACCCAAAACCTAAGTTTCTTTGTCCTGTCAATTCCTCACAAATTTACTGTTTCTTTGTATAAAATCTTCCTGCTTTGGCCAATTCTTAGATCCCATTACTATGATACCTCCATACTCATGAATTAAAATTTGTTTCTTTTTCTCCCATTAATCTGTCTTCTGTCAATTTTATTATTAGTCCAACCATAAGAACTCAAGAGGGGTAGGGGGTAAAATTTCTCCTCTTCAACATGATCAAACATACATAAACACAAACTGAGAATTGCATTTGTCACTGCCCCTTTCAAGTGGGTTTCTTTTAACAGTATTCACCAGTTGACCCAATGCTTTCAAAGTAATTTTTTAAGTTCAAAAGATGAATATTCTTAGTTTTTTGGTCATTTATTTAACACACAAAGCTTTCTGATTTCTACATTTGAAATATTTTACAGAAGGAAGGAATACATGCTGTTAGAAATCAGAAAACCTGAGTTAAACTGTTCTTCATCGTTTATTTGCTCTATGGTGGAGGCCAACTAACACTGTAAACAGAGGTCCCTCATTTGTGAAAGGGAGATATTAGCATCTGGCTTGCATGTATTACCATTATGCTGTGAATATCAATTGCGATGATTTAGATAAAGCCATATCATCAAACATTAAGTCCTGTGCAAATATTAGCTAAGAAGATGGTTATGGTAGTAGGGACCAAAGATAAGGATCTCTTTGAATTTAAATTCCAAGCCAATGTGTTCAAAGTGATTCACTTATATATATTCTTTTCACATTCTTTTCCACTATAGTTTACCACAAGATATTGCATATAGTTCCCTTGCTATGCAGTAAGACCTTGTTGTTTATTTATTTTATATATAGTAGTTTATATCTGCTAATCCCAAACTCCTAATTTATCCCTCCCCCTCCCCTTTCCTCTTTGGTAACCATAAGTTTGTTTTCTATGTCTGTGAGTCTGTTTCTGTTTTGTAAATAAGTTCATTTGTATCACATTTTAGATTCCACATATAAATGATATCGTATGATATTTGTCTTTCTCTGACTGGCTTCACTTAGTATGATAATCTCTAGGTTCATCCATGTTGCTGCAAATGGCATTATTTCATTCTTTTTTATGGCTGAGTAGTATTCCACTCTGTGTGTTTGTGTGTGTGTGTGTGTGTGTGTGTGTGTGTATCACATCTTCCTTAGCCATTCATCTGTCAATGGACATTTAGGTTGTTTTTATGTTTTGGCTACTGTAAATAGTGCTGCTAGGAACATTGGGGTTCATGTATCTTTTTTTTTTTTTTTTTTTTTTAATAAATTTACTTATTTATTTATTTTTGCTGTGTTGGGTCTTCGTTTCTGTGCGAGGGCTTCCTCTAGTTGCGGCAAGTGGGGGCCACTCTTCATCGCGGTGCGCGGGCCTCTCACTGTCGCGGCCTCTCTTGTTGCGGAGCACAGGCTCCAGACGCGCAGGCTCAGCAGTTGTGGCTCACGGGCCTAGTTGCTCCGCAGCATGTGGGATCTTCCCAGACCAGGGCTCGAACCCGTGTCCCCTGCATTAGCAGGCAGATTCTCAACCACTGCGCCACCAGGGAAGCCCCATGTATCTTTTTGAATTAGTTTTCTCCAGATATATGCCCAGAGTGGGATTACAGGATCATACGGTAATTCTATTTTTAGTTTTTTAAGGAACCTACATACTGTTTTCCACAGTGGCTAACGTGTTCTGATTGTATACTTCAGTGGCATTATATATTTAGGAAATAGATAAATTGCACTAGAAGCTTTTAGGTAGCTAGATTCTTGAGTATTCCAAAGGTTAAAATGAACTCTAGTGGTTTTCATTTATTGTTTTTCATTTTTAATGACATATATTGTTTTTTAATTTTACAAGCAATATATGTTCACTGAGATCAACAGAAATACATAAAAACATAAAGTCAAAAATGACAATCACCTATAATCCACACCCCTGAAGAGATAAATACCATTAGCATTTAGATGCATTTCCTCCCAGTGTCTACATTTTTTTAATTGAAGTATAGTTGACCTATAACGCTATGTTCATTCCAGGTGTACAACATAGTGATTCAATATTTTAATACATTACAAAACGATCACCATGATAAGTCAAGTTACCACCTGTCATCACACAAAGATATTACAATAAAATTGACTATATTCCCCATGTTGTACATTTTGTAACTGAAAGTTTGTACTTCAGTCTCGACCACCTATTTCACACTATCTTCCACTCATTCCCCTCTAGCAATTACCTATTTGTTCTCTGTATCTGTAAGTTTGTTTCTCCTTTGTCACCTTTTTTCATTTGTTTTGCTTTTTAGATTCCACATATAAGTGAAATCATACAGTATTTGTTTCTCTATCTGACTTATTTCATTTAGCATAATGCCCTCTAGATCCATCCATATAGTCACAAATGGCAAGAATTCATTCTTTTAGAAGTAATATTCCATTATATATATATACAGACACACACACACACACCCACATCTTTATCCATTCATTTACTGATGGGCACTTAATGTTGCTTCCATCTTTTGATTATTGTATATAATGCTGCAATGAACATAAGGGTGCATATATCTTTTTGAACTAGTGTTTTTGTTTTCTTTGGAAAAATACCCAGAACTAGAATTGTTGGAAGGCACGGTAGTTCTATTTTTAATTTTTGGGGGAATCTCCATACTGTTTTCCATAGTGGCTGCACCAATTTACATTCCAATCAACAGTGCATGAGGGTTCCCTTTTCTTCACACCTTTGCCAACACTTATTTCCTGTCTTTATGGTAATAGACATTCTGACAAGTTTGACATGATAGCTCATTGTGGTTTTGATTTGCATTTCCATAATGATTAGTGATGTTAAACATCTTTTTGTGTGCCTGTTGGTCCTCTGTATGTCTTCTTTGGAACAATGTTAATTCAGGTCCTCTGCCCATTTTTTAATTGGGTTGTTTGTTTTTTGATGTTGAGTTGTATGAGTTCTTTGTATTTTTTGGATATTAACCCCTTATCACATATATCTTTGCAAATATCTTCTCCCATTCAGTAATATATCCTGGATGAATGCTTCAGACATTCCTTGCTGAGAGGATTACCACCAATAGGCTGGGACCAACACAACAAATGTACAGTGATGTCTTTATTTCTGATAATGGTAAATTGTACTTCTTCCCTTTTTTACTGACCAGTCTTACCAGGGATTTATCAATTTTGTTAATCTTATAAAATAATGAACTTAGGCCTTGTTTGATTTTATGTTTTTAATGCTTTTATTCTATTTCACTAATTTTTACTCATTATTACTATTTTCTCATGTTGAGGGATTGATTTGCTAATTTTTTCCTAGATTCTGAAGATATAACATTAAATCATTGAATTTCAAATTTTCTTACTATATATTTATTTTCTAATATATTAATTAAGGTTATATATTTCCCTATTAACTAAGATTTAGCTGCATCCTGAAAGTTTTGACATGTCACATATGTATTATCATTCAATATGATTTCTATTTTCCTGTGTCCTTTCTTCTTTATCCTATTGATTATTTAGAAGTACACTACTTAATTTCCAAATGGTTAAATGTTTTCTATTTACATGCTACTGTTGTTTTTTGTCATAATCCCATAGTGGTTATAGAATGTACTTTGAATGGCTTGACTTTTTGAAATTTATTAATGATACATGCTCTATGACTCAGATTATTTTCTATAATAAATGTTCTATATATAAATATTCTATATGTACTAGAAAATAATATGCATTCTGTTAATGTTGACCATCTCTTCCCCTCTCTCTCTCTCTCCAACCAGTTTTATGGATGTGTACAACATGGGGCCCTGTGCTTAAAATGGTTCCATACTTGCTGTCACCATCTTAAAATTCTGAGTCACTTTGAATAATGGGCCCTGCATTTTCATCTTGCGTTGAACCCCCACATGTTATGTATCCAGTTCTGTAACTAGTCATGTTTGTTAACTGTGTTGTTTTGATTTTTTTATAATCACGTTGTATAAAAAATTTCAGAGAATTCAGATAATGTCTTATTCCTCCAATAGGGATTCACCAGTTTCTCCACTAGACAAAAAATCAGGGGTAACCTCTTTTTTCTTAGTAGGAACTGAGGTCAGATGAGGTTGGTATGAATGTTTTTTTCTGGTAAGGCTACATTGTTTGAAGGAACATTAATCTCTTTATGATTCTCCTTATTCTTATAATAACCTTTTTCATCTTATATTCTACTATCCAGAAGTTAAAAAATCAGAGTGAACCCTCACCTTATGGAGTCTTACAGTTTAGTGATTATATAGGAATCCCTATGGTAATGGGTCAGCGTATCCTTTTCTATGTCTAGAAATGATTACAAGTTTTGTTCTTGCCTTCTTAACTTCCTCTTTAAGCCTTCTTTGCAGGCCATTTCCCACCCTTTGTTTTGGAATTAGACATCTTTGCTTCAAATAAGCAGCAACTCATTCACTTTTTCTTTATTTTATCATGTCAAAATCAATCCCTAAAACCAACTGTTAACACATCCACCTGAACACAGCTCTTCAATGCCATCTGCTTTATTTCTAGTCCACTAAATTTAGGAGATACGCTATTTGAGAGCATCCATAAATTCTCCTCAGGTGCATTTTAAAAATCTTCATCCATATTCACCCATATCACACTGGTCAGTGAAATAAATGAATGAGGAAGAAGTGTTTGAAAGTAGGCATTAATTTGTCATTACAACCATGTCAGAAAATGAAAATAATTATCATATCATTAGTACACCAGCTATAAAACATTTTTGTTTTCTTTTACAGGATTAAGAACTAAGTACTCCATGATTATTTGGTTGTATAAAATATTGCTTGGTGTTTCATAACAGAACTATCAGGAGCCTATATAGTGTTAGATCTCTGAGAGAAACTATTGCTGACATGAATCTATAATATATGGTACATAAACATACTGAAGCAAAACTATGGACGTTAACTATGTTAATGGATAGTAGTGAACTTTATTTTATCTGTAAAGTCACAAATTGAAATGCCATGTACTGAAAGAAAAGCCCTAGGGAGCATTTGTCAACTGGCAAATATTTTCTTTGAAATAAGTCCTCTTTGCAGTTAATCAGCCGTAATTATTTCCTTGTGAGTTTATAAGCTAGTGTTATCATCTAGAAGTCTGAAATCTGATGGAAGACACATTCACTTAGCAAGGGGAAATACACTAACATCAATGACAAACTAGGGAGAAACAGCTGAGCATCATTTGTCAAAGGCTGGGACTAGTTTAATGGTTAGTAAGTGGTGTAATTCTCTGAAGGCATGCTTATCGTTTTTACAAGTCTATCCTGTCTCAAAGTGATGAAAATCACTAGCAGGTTGGGAAAACCACAAAAGTCATAATTATGAGAACTAAGCAGCCTAAAGAGGAAGATAAAGACACTTCACCCTTGGTTATTTTTGTAAATAATGTTTTCCACTCAATAAACTATGGAGTTTGTAAAACGGACCCTTGCATAACGGTTTATATTCCACATTTCCACACAAGTGTTTGCTGTGGGTTCTGCTTTTGGCTTTTTAAAATAACTTTAAAAAGACTTTTCCACCTACAACACTGTTGTACATGGGAATCAGATGTAGATTCCATTTACCAATTTAGTCAGTTTGTTTCAGGGATACAGAGGAATTTTAATGACAAAAAGATATATATATAGTCTACAAATGTATGTATATTACACTGTACAATATGGAATTAAGAATATTAAGTATATTTTATCCTTAGTGGATCCCAGAGGGAGCATGGAAGCTAACATGACAGTTCAGAGTTAAACTAAATTGTGTCAAGGGGGCAAGACACTTTTATTCTCGAATCAACCAGTTGTTAGATGCAAGCTGCCACTAAGGAGATGGCATAAATTTGGGAAAGACAGCTTCCTTATATCAAGGCAATTTGGGGGGAAAGAAGCTCTGTCAGCGGCCAACATACCCAGAACCTGGGAAACTGTATACCTTAGTCACCTGTATACCTGTATAACTTGGGGGTTTGGGGTGGCACACCATTGCATCCACTACACCTAGAAAAATCTTGATCTCAATGGGCTTTATCTTTATTTTTCCCTTTTTCTCTGTTTCATCTGTAAGATGGAAGAAAGATTTGTGTGTGGCTGTGGATGTGGGTATAGGGAGGTGGGTTTGACATAAGATAGATGGTCTCTGCTCTTAGAGCAAATGAAACAATGGATGAGAAAGAAGTATTTTAATAAACATTTTTATATCCATTTTAACTGTCTCTTGGCTCTGAATTGACATGTTTCAATGTCTTGTTAGGGCCACCCTTAGCCTTTCTTCAGGATGGACGATATTGAATGGGTCTATAATTTATAGGTGTTACCTTTGGTCTATATCTTTATTTCATCTTATCTATTGGTAAAATTCCAGTCACTTATAACCTATACCTCTAAAGGAGATTCCATGTTCTAGTGTTGACATTTTTAATGTTAAATGCAATGAAGTCTAGAATAAATAAGCCCAATTTATTAAAAAATGCAGCTTACAGGTTAATTTGCCTTAGTTGTTTTCTTTTGTTGGCTATAAAAATGGGAGACATGGGAACTCCTCACATTTTCAAATTCTGATACTTCTCTGACACCTCCCATTTCTGATAAGCATGCTGAAGGTACAGGGGTAAATGTCTCTGTGTAAGGAGGAAAACCCAGGGAAAGGGTGCTGCTGGCCCCCTTGGGGAGGAAGATGGTCACCAAATGGTACTGCACTCTCCAAGAGAGGAAGGAGTAGGGATTATCCTCTTTCAGTTCCAACCCTGCCCTTTGATTCATAAAAGTGGAATATATTAGAAAATTCTTCAAATTTCAACCAAACTATGCAGCTCACACTTAGTGCTTAACATCTTCCATGGACTATTTTATGTGCTTTACAGAAATGATCTCACTACATATCCATAAGAAACCTATAAAATAGATGCTAGAATTATCTTTATTTTACAAATGAAGAAACTGAATCACAAAAAGTTTAAGAAACTCATCAAATATTAGGTGGCTGGTTACTAAATAATCTGGGGTTCAAAGCTCGCTTGTCTCTCATTCCAGAGTGCATGATATAAAAATTACTCTATGCTGGAATCCTGGTTCCCTTCCCTAGTCCCTCCCTGTTCCTATGTCATACCACTGAGAAAGAAAGAATTGAGGAGAATTCAAGTATCAAAGAAGAACTGCAAATTATCTAAAAATAACATTACTTCATTTACTAAATATTTATAAGTGCTTCTTAAATGCTAGGAAACCATACATTTTAACAGGGCCAGCTAAAGGGAAAATATATGTAGCTGTGATTCCATATCTTCATTATTTTTTTGGTATCTACCTCTATGTCTCCACACCTCCTCCTCAAATCCTATCCCCATACCTACAATTTTGGGCCATTTATAAAGTTTGAGCAGAAGCTATAGCTTTCCACACAAATGTCACATAAAAATGGATTTCAGTCTGTAGATGTATCTTGACAACTGATCAGGTTAAAATATTTCAGAAGATGTTCTTCTGTTGTAATGCTTTTATAAAATAATATATAATCTCTGATTGAAGTCAGTGGGTATTTGAAAATACCAGTGGCAACAACACTCAGAATAGACAGACAAGATTAATTTCCAAAGTTAGAGGAAAATGATGGCTTTTAGGTTTCTCACTAACTGCAAATGATGATCCCATACTACAGGGCCTCTTTTGCATGCAGCAATTCTACATAAGAAGCAGTAATTGAAAGTAGAAGTTCACAAGAGAAAAAAGGGCAAATATGTGCATTTGTTTTCCCTAGAAAATCCTGACAATGACTTGTCATCTCTAAATTCAATTAGCATATATATAGAAGGAGTAGGTGTAGGTGTATGCAAGTTAGAAAGAAATAGTACGTGCTAGACATGCCAGTAAACACAACAGCTAGTTTTAGAGAATTTGATTCATTTGAATTGCTGCTATTATTTTATTCATTCTGAATTCCCATTGTAGAGGCAACAAATGAGGATTGTGCCTAACTGTTTTTACACAACCTGAGTGGCTTTCATAAAGGTTCACATTGTGATAGTCTGATTACTGCCTAATTAAAACAGTTAGAAATTGACTTGAGACATGTCTACAACTAGCTTCAAATTGTTTTAATGTTGGTCTTTTTGCTGGAATATTACTTTGCTCTATATTTAAACCAAAGTTTCTATCACTTGATTTACAGATGCAGGTTTAGGACTGGAATTAAGGAGAGAAAAAGAAAGAAGAAATTTCAATAGACAATTAAAAACAAACTGTTGGGCTATTGTAACAATAAAAAAATACTATACTATTGTTTTAAATTAAAACTAAACACACATTACACACACACATTTTTCCTTCTCCTTTACTTGCCTGTAATTTAGGAATATGTTCCTCATTTAATGAAATATTGTTGAAGTTCATGGTCATTTAGGGGTTTCTTTTGAAAGTATGAAACAAAAGAACAAATGTACAAAAATGTGATTTTAGAGACTTGTTTTTTTGGAGATATTGATATATAATTGAATTCCTGGTCTATACTTACTCAACTGAAAATAATTTAAAAACATGTAATGATAGCAAAATAACAGATCTGGGTAAATTACTGGCTTTTTTACTCCTTACTCCTATGTGCTAGCATAATCTCAAATTCAGAATACTTTTGATATTTAAGATAGAACTTTTAGGTAATCATTTTAAATTTTATTTTTTCTCATGTACATAGCGATAGCTAAAGAAAGCATTTTATAAATCCCTTCCTTTATTTTACAGAGATATTTAGCCTTAGCTCCCCACATTGAAAATTGGGGAGCTGATAAAGATGGATATTTAAATGATCAATTTGGTGTACTTTATGGAAAGTCCTCTGAAGAAGGTCTAGCACCATTCTTTATAATGTGCAGATAAATACTACCTATTCCCGTATCTTTGGATATCAGACAGGACTCTGAGACCATTTGTTCTCCTGTGCTGTTCATAGGCATTTAAATACATGGGGTTAAAACCACAGGCATTCAGCTTTATCATTTCTAGTTCCTTGGGGATTCTACAGTCTAATGGAGTCTTTTTTTTTTTTCTTTTAAACTTCATATGAACTTTTCCCATAAATCTCTAGGCCCATAATCACACTTCATTTTGTAAGCCATCCTTCAGTGTGTCTGCCTTTTACCATAAATTTCTTTTCTCAAGAGGAAGGCTCCCCTTTTCATAGATACACAATACTACCAGAATGCACTATTTACGAGCTTGGATTGTCTGGGTTTCCAGCCATAATACAACCATTGCAATCTTTGAAATACTAATATATTTTTAAAGTTGATTTTACTCTTTAAATAGTCAAATAGACTGGCTTTGAATGTGCTTTCTTAGACGTTCATGACCCTGTGAATGAGAAATATATCACTCAAGGAAGGACTCTCTAGTGACATTCTGTCCCAGTGCATCATGAGTACGATGGGGCTTTAATAATATATTGCCAAGTGTCACATATCAGTAAGCACTGAGGCAAGGAGAGAAGTCACTTTAATCAATTATTAGTGCCATGTATCATCATAGTGTCACCAGCTGACACTCAAGAAAACAAATCTATATAGGAGAGGTTATATCACTACTATTTTCGTTAGTATCTTTGAATCCAAGGTGAATAAAAGTAAGGTTGTTAAGAAGCTCTTGAAAAAGTGTACTGATTTCAATGTTTATGCAAACACTGCCAATGTTTACAAGTAGCAAGTAGAAATGTTAGCTTAAACTTCTCTTTAGAATTTTAAGCTATTGGAAAATTCTACTCACAAATTGTAACTGATTTTACTTTCTTCAGAGTACACTTGACTGTGGATCATGAATATTTCAAAAATTATTTTGAAGAACAAAAACACACACATACATATGCAACCACACACTTCTCTTTGTCCTTATGTATCTTTTATCTATCATTATTTATGTACTTTAACATATAGTCAAAAATAATTATAAAACAAACTCATCAAAGCTATGTATTTGGTTCCTTCATCCTTTCATTTTTTTAAGATTTCAATTTAATTCTAGTGAACAATTATATTGGATGCTTTCATTTCTTGCAAAGCATATCTCTGTTCTAGCTATTATACATTTTTAAGTTCAAAAAGAAATACTATCTTAAAAATTTGCTTTAAACTAGCAGTTGTTTAAACAATGATTTTTGCTTACAATTAGAAGAAAAGAGGTTGTGAGTTGGGCTTACAGACACAGAGAAAGAGCTTTTCTTCTCTGGCGTTTTCTCTCTTCTGGTGTCTTCTGACAAAGGAATATGTGCCTGCTAACAGTGGCAGAGTCCAACCAACCATAGCACTCCTTTAATAGGCACCTAAGTGTGACTTTCCCTGTTGTCTCAAGAGTTCCATAGGAGGTCCAAAATGAGGACAGTAGACAATATTTTGCTGTACATTCTAAAGAATGGTGCTAATTAGGCTTTGGGGATACATCTTTGAAAACATGTGAAATCCACTTCTTCCAACCATTCTCCAGTGTTTTTAGGCATTCCTTGCCTGTTCAAAGCTTACTCAAAAGTTACTCCTAAAACTTTAGCTCAAATGTCTTTTAAACCAATCAAGTACAGTTAGGTGCTATCTTATCATGTCTATGCCACTTTGTAACTATCCCTGTTTCATTATATCACTAAATTCCTTAAGATAGAATTCTATCTCTTTGGATGAACTGTACAGCTTTGAACCCAAGGACTATATCATTTTTATCACTGTGTTCCCACTGTCTAACTGAAAGCCTAAAACAGAGTAGGCCTTGTTTGTTGAAATAAATGGAATTCACCTTTAATTTATGTATTATTAAAAATAGATTTGGGGCTTCCCTGGTGGCGCAGTGGTTGAGAATCTGCCTGCCAATGCAGGGGACACGGGTTCGCGCCCTGGTCTGGGAAGATCCCACATGCCGCGGAGCAACTAGGCCCGTGAGCCACAACTACTGAGCCTGCGTGTCTGGAGCCTGTGCTCCGCAACAAGAGAGGCCGCGATAATGAGAGGCCCGCGCACCGCGATGAAGAGTGGCCCCCGCTTGCCGCAACTAGAGAAAGCCCTCACACAGAAGCGAAAACCCAACACAGCCATAAATAAATAAATAAATAAATAAATAAAAATTGTATAACTTCAAAAAAAAAAAATAGATTTGGAAATGGTGGTGAGTCTCCATAAGACAATTTCAACACATAAGAATGTAAATGACATGTAATCAAGGATATGCATGGCTTCAACTATACATGGAATGTTGCTGAAGACTGGATTTTTCAGCTGCCATCCAGATGTTGTGAAACTAATCTTTGAAAAGGATTTTCCAGTTCTCAGACTCAGCCTTGAATCTGGAATTAGAATCCTAATTGCTGAGATTTCCATTACATTCAAATGATCCCAAGGCTCCTTCTAGATAGTTATATCTGCTTAACTTTCCTAAAATAATATTGAATAATTCCCTACTAACTTCCATTTCTATATGGGCATTACCGGGATGTGAAAAGTACTAGACATTTAGAGAAAGACTAATAGGACTAGAAATATAGAGTAGTATTTCTAGGTCTAGCTTCATTACTCACTGTTGATTTTGCTGAAGTTAATTCACTACTGTACTAAGAATTCAGAAGTACCAAAAACTAAGATTGTTTACTATTATCTAAAGGTTATTGTTTGCCAATATATTGTTTACACCTTAGTTTTTTTCTTTTTCCGCATGAACGTTCAAATAACTCATCTGAATTTTGTTAATTTTGTTCTATGAAATTGCCAATTTATTTGTGAATTCTACCTTAGTTTATTTATTTAAAAACATGTATGCTTCCAAGACTGGCTCAATTCTAGGTACTGTACAGAGATGAATAAGTGACTATACGTTAAAAGTTATCTTTACTGCTCAACTTTACCAGGTGGAAACTATTTTATTGGTTACTACAAATCTTTTCCATATCATTCATGAGCTCTTTTCAAAATTATAATTACAATTAAGTGGTTTTTTCTTATTACATATAATGTAAAATACATTTAATATAACAACATAAATCATGAAATATATAGTAGATATATAATAAATATATGAAAATATAGTATTATATTTTGTATTAGGAAATATTAGTATGTATTTTACGTTAGGAAAATTTGACATTATAAATGAGCAAAAAATAGTGATAAAAAGAAAATATCTATAAACTTATAACCTATAAATATATTATACACTTTTATATTTTGTATTTGTTATATACATTATACAAGATGTATATAACATACAGATAAAATTATATAATATTAGATATTATATATATTATACAAATTGTACCTACTTATTTTACAGTCTATTTTTTCTTGAAAAAATATCAAGAGAATCTTTCTATGCCAATGAATATTGTTTTATAACAATAGATTTGTCCAGAAACCAGAGAAATCCTTCTACTTCTTACAAAATATGAAGCACCATTTAATTGTTTTCATATTTAAATGAAGAGATATAATGATTATATTGAAATGAAGGGACACTGATTGAGTGGAATATGATACTTAGGATTCAAGGTGTGGGAATTCAATCTTCTCATTTAACAAGGAAGATTTTAGTCCATTAAGGTGGACAATGAGGAACTGCCTCCAATATTTTCAAAACAATGCTCTGTGCATCTCTAATTTCCTCACTCTGACAGAAGTCACCCTGCACTATCTCCCGGTGTCACAGCCACTGAGAGTGAAAGGCATAGCTTTGACCTATTGAAAAGCTCAGGCTTTCCCTGGAGATTAGGCTGTCAGTCAGTGTAGAAAGTATACCACTTGTCAGAAAACTCTTTGGTCTAGTAACACACACAAAAAGGATTAAACATAATAAGAGACAGTACATCTTCTCACTGAACCTATTCTATTTTTTAGAGTCACTTCTTGTCACTTACTGCTTACAACAATTTTCATTTCTAGTAAGTCAAAGCTATGTATGTGAGCAATTGTTTATTTGATTTTTCTGCTGGAAGTGGCCTGGTATATTTAATTAAAGAGTTAGTGACTGAGGGTTACCCATTACCTCTACTAGTATGGTAACAGAGAACAGAGGACTTGGCAAGCAATCATGTATGCTTCAATTACATGCTATATAATGCTAAAAAATCTGCATAAAACTGATATTTGCTGCTAAAATTTAATTTCTTTTAAACTATTTGCCTCTTTGGCATCATAAAAATTTAAACATCTGATTTTGTTTTCTACATTATTTGAATTATCCTCAACTGTTTGAACTTATAAATTTAGAATCACTGGAATATCCCTCCACACTAAAATTCTCAAAGAAATAAAACTTGTTGGGTATAATGGCTTTAATTTTAACCTCAATTCTTCCATTTAGACTCTCTATATGTTAACATACTGATTACTCTAATTTTGATTCTTCAGTCAGTTATTAAAAATATTTATTTGGTATCTGCTTTATATTAGACACTATTCTAGAAGCTGACAAAAATAGCAATGAATAAAAAAGGAAAGTTCCTTGCCCTCATAGAGTTTATATTCTAGTAAGCAGAGTCACAGTAAATAGTAAACCAATAAATGTAAAATATTATTACACGTTATTATCATGTTATGATGGAAATCAAGAAGATAACAGGGTCCCATGAAAAAAACCAAGAGCATACTTAAATCAGATAAGCAGACTTACACTAGAATAATCCAAACAAAATAATTTGTTTGCATTCTCATCTGTTTTGTTTCCTAGAAAGGACTGTTTACAAAGATTTGAGCTTAGTGGATTAACAAGAGATCATGCAGTGACTTATACAATAGCTAAGAATAGTTATTACCACCCTAGGTTTAAAGGGATAAGAAGTGGGAAGGGTTACTGGAAACTACTTTTGTGGTGTGTGAAGTTGTCCAGGATTCAGGAACCAGCACAAAGAAACTTCACAGGGAGGGAGGTAGAGTTGTAAATTCCTTGGTTTTGCTCTCATTTCTCACTCTGACCTCCTACGAAAGCTCCTCCCAAGCTGAAGCCAACTAGAACCCAAAGGGCAATGAAGGCTATTGATATATTGTATACATGTAAGCCTCCCCGAGAAGAAGGCAAGGTGGAGAACAATGAGAGTGGATCTGGAGGGGCAAATGGAAGAAATACAGAACAGTAGTCTAACATACCAACTCAGTGGGCAAGGAGAGGGCAAGAAGGGGGCTACTTTATAATGATGGTGTGGAAAGGAATTTCAGAGGAGATAATGCCTGTGTAAGAATGAGAAATGTCCTGCCAACTAAGAATCAACAGGGAGAACATCATTTGCCTAAACTAGGAAAGAACTTGGTGTGTTTAAAGAACAGAAAGAAACTAGAATAACTGGAGCATAATGAGAAATCAAAGAATGCAAGAGATGAGGGTGGAAGTAGGAAGGGCCTGGTTACTTAGGCTACTAAATAAATACAGATAATGTGCAAGCAAGAGTGTGGAAACCAGAATACAGACAGGAGGCTGCTGTAGTAAGGTAAGAGTGCAGAGAGGTCATATTCAGTCTCCTTTGGAGGTAAATATTCCAACTGGGAGATTATAGTAGGAGAGTTGCCAGTGAGATGGAGAGAAATGGACAAATGTGAGATATATTTTGAAATTAAACTAATAGGTCTGCTGCTGGGTGGGATGTGGGAGACAAACTCCAGCAATAGGATATATGACTGATAACTTACTAAAATGGAGAAAACTAGAGGGAAACAGCTTAATGAAAGAGCTAGGGATAGGGAATTCTCTTTTAGTGAAGTTGACTGTAAAATATGTAAGAATTATCAAGGTGGAGATGTCAAGTTAGCTGTTTGCTCTCCAAGTCTCTAGTTCAGAGAGCAGAGATCAGGGCTAAACATAAAACTGTTGATGGAGTAATGATATTTAAAATTACAAGGCTAAACAGGTTCACTGATGAAAAGAAAGCAAAACAAGAATGATCTCAGGACCGAGATCAAAGGTTGCCAAAAATGGTAAATGAAAAAATGGGAATATAACCAGACCATACTGAATATTACTGAAACATCTCACACAGTTTCTCATCTACTTTATAAACAGATCTCTCTGAGTTCTTCAATTTTCAATTCCCAAAAGGAATATGGCAATACTTGTAAATACACACACACACACACACACACACACACACACAGTTTTAGTACATCAAATTAGCTTTCAAATAATTGTACAACAGATTTCAAATTAAATAACTGTACAACATAAGTGATGGTACTATTCAGCAAATTTAAATACAAAAGATTGTTCTTTATAATAAAAAATATGGATACAGAAAAACTGTGGGTACTATCTGGTAAGGTGATATAATTTTAGGTTTTGCACACAGGCTTCTGCAGTCCCAATGAATGAGAAATAAATAATGTGATTAGAGGGCAGGGAAGGTTACAACTTTAAGGAGAAATCCTGTGATGTGCTCTTTTCCCTTCACTGGGGTATCATAAGAGTAACATAATAAGTGAATTCATAAGATACAGTAGAAACTCAGAAAAAAAAATCTTTGAAATGCAGAGCTAAAATATTTTACTTTGATATAGCAGGCATTGAAAAGTTGGGAAAGATTTTTGAGCAGAGGATTAAAGCAAACATTTGTGTATATTATGTGTGTGTGTTGGAAAGATAAATCTATTTATCCATGACAAATTGGAGAGTCCTAATGTTGAAGGCAGATAAATTAAAAGGTTATGTTAATAGCCTATAAAATAGTAATAAAACTTGGTTATAACAAACTGTAATTTGTAAGTGAATCTTACTCTTTCTGGCCTCATGCTAGTTCTTGATCTGAATTTCTAAGACTTTAAATACCATATTTATATATCAAATTCATTTACATTGCCCAGCCTTCTTCTGTGAGAAACAGACTTGGATATGAGACTCTTTCTTTTTAATCTCCTCTTAACTATCTTGTAAGAATTTCAAGTCAAATTTATCCTTATAATATACTTCTATCCCCATATTCATTTCCACTGTAGTTTTATCCAATCCCTCCAAAAATGTTCATGCAATTCCATTTGCTTGGACTGTCCTTTCACTTGTCCATTTAGTAAATATTTTCAACACTCACCTCAAAAGTCACTTTCTCCATAACTATACCCTAACCTTCCCTGTCACCATTAAGTGCCTTCTTCCTTTGTAGTCTCACACATATTTCTGCATATGCTCATTATTATGTTTATTCTTCTTTTTAAAATTATTTTTCCATCCCATTTTCCCTGCTATTCTTTGAGCGCTATAAAGAAAATAAGTCACGTATACATAGCTTCTGCCATGTTACCTGGGTGCAATTCATGTACTTAACAAATGCTTGTTGAGTATATTTTGAAGATGTGCTCAGAATTAGGCTATATTGTAAAATATTCTAAACATTCCTAGGTTATTTTTAATATTTGATTCTGTACAGATTTATATTTTCATTAGAAAATGCATCAAGCTAAAATTACAATCATCTTTGTCATCAAACATTAAAAAAGTAACAGTAAATGTTCATGGTATGAAGACATAAACTGCATTTATTTGTGACAATTTATCCAAATTGTGTGCATAGTATCCAGGAGAAAATAATACTGCTCCTGGAGTCATAGCCTTGCCAACTTTATAAAGTTTAAAAAGTGTTATACTTTTCCATGAACAATGTGTAGCTCAATATCAGATTGCAGCCCATATGTGATTTGCCTTTTCCCCTTTGGAAAACTGAGGTGCTTAGTATACTCTGTGAGACCTGGTTTGAAAAAGAAGTACATAATCAAATTTGAACTAAAATACTGCATGGTCTAAAATTTCTAGTGTATATATACTTAAGAATGTTAATTATTTATTGCTATCCATCACTCAAGATGCACTTGTGCATAAAACAAGTTATGAAAATAATTAACTTTATTAATTCATCTTCATATCTGTCACCAAAATAGATTATTTGTTAAAATGACATTTGAGCTGATGGTATATGCTGCACTAATCAATGCAAAAATTAGAAAAATGAAACAAAAGAAATTCATTTTGGAACTTATAAACAAGTCATAACTTTCTTTGAAGTCTTATTAGAAACTTTCATTTTCACAATAAACACATGGGTCTTGTGATAGTTGGTGGTACTAGGTATTTAAATAATACTAGGCAAACTGAAAAAAAACTGAAGTCTCATCATACTTTTAGGACAATAGGATGAACATAATTTTCAGAAGGCATTCTTTATCAAAGCTAGAAAAATAAATGTGGTTTTCAGACTATTCTTTTAATTGAATATTTAAACTACAGTATATTTTGCAAAATTTTCCCTGAAATTATTACACATAGATTTATGTACAATATGATTTTTAAAATTTACAGTTATTTATCCATCTTAATGTCATAGGCCTTGGAAATCTGAGATTTTAAGATGTTTCATGTAACAATAAACCTTTAAAGCAAAGTTAGCCAAACAAGTTTTCATCAAAATTCTTTTTTTCTTTTTTCTTTTTTCTTAGGTCCCATTTGTTTATTTTTATGTCTATTGCCTTGGGAGACTGACCTAAGAAAACACTGATATGATTTATGTCAGAGAATGTTTTGCCTATGATCTCTTCCAGGATCATCAAAATTCTTGATTCAAACTCACGTGTTATTTTCAAGTGAGGTGTCTGATTATATTTAGTTGGACACTGAACATTCTTGTCCCAGGACATGAAGAAAAAAGAAGTCAACATGAAATAATACTTGCCATTAGAATTATAGGCTGAAAATCTGGAACCAAAAATGATCTCTTTTCTTCTATACTGCCCATAATAATAATTGCCCCTGTTAACCACAACTGTACAAACTATATCAATATTTTATAATTTTATGCCTTGCATTTTTGTTGATACTGTTCTTTTCACAGTAGAGCTCTTTGAAAGAAAACACTGTTCATGAGGTTTGTTTTCAGTATCCACTCTCCCCACCCATTTTCTAAAAAGTATAGTATAGTGCCTAACTGAAATAATTGTACTTATATTTGTTAGATGTAGTATTAAGTTCATCTCAAAGACTTTGTCAATGTAGTATTGCAGATTAATTTTTGTCCTAAGTATGGAATTATAAAATATTAAACAAATGTCCATATACGGTTACAAAAGCAGTTATGTTGCTTAGTAGACATACATCTGTATTTTTACTCATACTTTGCCTGAGATGCTGTCAAATATGAATTCCATTACAAAGAATTTTCTCTGCTAAGTATTTCTTATCCTGAACGCACATTTACTCCTCAAATTTTCTTGCACTCCATGGATATATGCTCTTCAGAGTGAAAAAATGCAATCATAAAAATAACCAAAATTTTCTGTAATAACTGAAGTTATTAATAATTATTTTTCAAAAAAAGAAGTAATCTGACTTCCATTGTTGGGTGCAAGTGAAATAACTATTATCATATCAACTAATAACTCCATAAAAATTATTTGTGTTAATAGGTAGCTTATTCAAAAACAAAACCACAGCAGAAACATCAACAATCAAGACAGCCACCACAAAACCACATTTTTAGGTGAAACAAAACTATAAAGATCATTTAAACATATCAGTGACTCATAACTGAAATAAAATCATATAAACACAAAAGAAATCTAGATTCTAAACAGAACATATAGTACATGACTCTTTTGAAAATACCTACAATTCCAAGAATAGACTTAATAGTTCTATCATTTGAAAATCACTAAGAAAGATATCTTTTCTGCAATGAGGAAAATTGAGATTAACCTTCCCCAAATCCCAGACAGCCTCTGAACTCAGAGACTAATGAGAAAAACAAAGACTAGTAAGCACTCAGGAACAATGGCAATCAGTGGACTATATAGTATTAACTCAATTAATGTTTACTAAACTATTAAGCATCTCATATGTATCAGTTACTGCGCTTGATAATATAACCAAGAAAAACACAATCCCTGCTCTCATAAGATTTAACATTTTGGAAAGGATGATAATCAAAGTACAAATAACCACAATTGCCAAATTATCCACGTAAAAATAAAGGAATGTCATGTTCTATAAAAACTCTCAACTTTTTTTTTTAACAAAAGTTCAATAGATCATAGATCTCATAAAACATAAATAGAGTTCATCTTTATTACATGTAAAGATGACAAAGAAGAAACGATGTCTCTAAGAGCCTCTTCATCTTCAAATGCCCCACATTCTACTCTGGCCTCATTTATTTATAATACGAGGTCTCTGCCAATAATCTGTAAACAATTCACACATTTTGCCTATCATCAAGTGAGTAGGAATGGGATCATTGTATCCTAACTTCTTTCCCTCCACTATCATAGTCATGCTCTCTAAAATAGAAATTAATGTGGGTCTAATTTAAGAATTGTACTCAATGGGATGGCACGGCTATTGCTCACTTAATCAATCACAGACCTAAAGGAAACACAATGACTCTATAAAACTACTTTGAACTTAATCCACTATTGTTGCTTTCATGAGTTTTAAGAAAATGAGTGCCCATAGAAATGTTTATACTTCTTAGACCAAGAAATATCCAGTCAAAACAGGTTTGAATTTGTCAGACTTAATACAAGATCATACTTTTTATAACTTTCTAGCTATAAAAAGCAGCTTGAAAGTAAAAGGAAAATCTTAGCTTTAGCAGAGAATGGAATAAATTAAATACTAGAAAGGTTAACATAGAATCGTTGAAATGGACTTTCATAAATTCCAAAGGAGTAACAAAAGGACAGCTTTGTCGGGGTGGGATAAGGAGGGTGGGAGGGAGGGAGATGCAAGAGGGAAGAGATATGGGGATATATGGATATGTATAGCTGATTCACTTTGTTATAAAGCAGAAACTAACACACCATTGTAAAGCAATTATACTCCAATAAAGATGTTAAAAAAAATATATTTGAAATGGAAGGACCACTAGGGAGCATTAAATCCAATTGCCTTGCTTTGGATAAAAAAAGAGGTTACTTAACTTCTTTAGGGTCACTGTACTGTTAAATAGCTTCGTGAAATTAAAAAGATTTCTTGTGATCCGAGTAGTGTTCTCAGCACCACTAAATGACTGCCTTCCACTGGGCAGTCATTTTTCCCTTAACATAGACTTCTTTGTTAAAATAATATTTCACTCTCCATTAAGAATTCAAAATTATGTTAAAAGTAGTAATTTGTACTTAATTACCATTGGTAATACAATTAAATTGTCAGATAACAGCACACTAGGGTTTATTATCATAATGAATTTTCATAGTTTACTGTAGGTAAATCAATATATTGGGGATATGCAAAGTCCTACACCAGAGAAAGAACTGAATGAATGTAATTAAGAAATCCAACAGAAGAGCAAGACTGTCATAAAGGGGACTGGTTTGCAGTGGGAACATGGAAAATTAGAGAAATATGAGACATTTTCATTCATATACACATACATAGTAATTAAGCATTAGCTTTCTGCCTGTGGCTATGCTAAATGCAGAAGACACAAATGATGGATGAAATGGAGTTACTGCTGTCAAGGGCACAGAAAGACGGGAAAAAAAAGGAAGATAACTGTAAACTTTTAAAAAATGAACACGTAAACATATAGTGGGAGGAAGGGTGGGGGAAGGGGTAGATTGAGAGTTTGGGAATGACATGTACACACCACTATATCTAAAATAGATAACAAGGACCTACTATAAATACATATATATATGTATTTTATTGGAGTAAAATTGCTTTACAATGTTGTATTAGTTTCTGCTGTACAGTGAAGTGAATCAGCTATACGTATATCTATATCCCCTCCATCTTGGACCTCCCTCCCACCCCCATGCCCCCATCCCACCCATCTAGGTCATCACACAGCACCAAGCTGAGCTCCTTGTGCTATACAGCATGTTCCCACTAGCTATCTATTTACACATGGTAGTGTATTTATGTCAAACCTAATCTCCCAATTCGTCCCACCCTCCCTCCCCCTCTGTGTCCACATGTCCATTCTCTATGTCTACGTCTGTATTCCTGCCCTACAAATAGGTTCAACTGTACCATTTTTCTAGATTCCACATATATGCGTTAATATACGATATTTGTTTTTCTCTTTCTGGCTTACTTCACTCTGTATGGCAGACTCTAGGTCCATCCATATCTCTACAAATGACTCAATTTCGTTCTTTTTATTGCTGAGTAATATTCCATTGTATATAGGTACCACATCTTCTTTATCCATTCATCTATCATTGGACATTTAGGTTGCTTCCATGTCCTGGCTATTGTAAATAGTGCTGCAATGAACATTAGAATACATGTGTCCCTTTGAATTATGGTTTTCTCAGGGTATATGCCCAAGTAGTGGGATTGCTGGGTCATCTGGTAGTTCTATTTTTAGTTTTTAAAGGAACCTCCATACTCTTCTCCATAGTGGCTGTATCAATTTACATTTCCACCAAACGGTGCAAAAGAGTTCCCTTTTCTCCACACCCTTTCCAGAATTTATTGTTTGTAGATCTTTTGATGATGGCTATTCTGACTGGGGTGAGGTGATACCTCACTGTAGTTTGGATTTGCATTTCTCTAATAATTAGTGATGTTGAGCATCTTTTCATGTGCCTCTTGGCCATCTGTATGTCTTCTTTGGTGAAATGTCTATTTAGGTCTTCCACCCATTTTTTGATCGGGTTGTTTTTGTTTTTGATGTTGAGCTGCATGAGCTGTTGGTATATTTTGGAGATTAATCCACTGTCCATTGCTTCATTTGCAAATATTTTCTCCCATTCCCAGGGTTGTCTTTTCATCTTGTTTATGGTTTCCTTTGCTGTGCAACTGCTTTTAAGTTTAATTAGGTCCCATTTGTTTATTTTTGTTTTTATTTTCATTACTCTAGGAGGTGGGTCAAAAAAGATCTTGCTCCTATTTATGTCAAAGAGTGTTCTTCCTATGTTTTCCTCTAAGAGTTTTATAGTGGCCAGCCTTACGTTTAGGTCTTTAATCCATTTTGAGTTTATTTTTGTGTATGGTGTTAGGAAGTGTTCTAATTTCATTCTTTTACATGTAGCTGTTCAGTTTTCCCAGCACCACTTATTGAAGAGGCTGTCTTTTCTCCGTTGTATGTTCCTGCCTCCTTTGTCATAGATTAGGTGACCATATGTGTGTGGGTTTATCTCTGGGCTTTCTATCCTTCACCATTGATCTATATTTCTGTTTTTGTGCCAGTACCATACTGTCTTGATTACTGTAGCTTTGTAGTATAATCTGAAGTCATTGAGCCTGACTCCTCCAGCTCCATTTTTCTTTCTCAAGACTGCTTTGGCTATTCGGGGTCTTTTGTGTTTCCACACAAATTGCAAAATTTTTGTTCTAATTCTGTGAATGTATGTCATTGGTAGTTTGATAGGGATTGCATTGAATCTGTAGATTGCTTTAAGTAGTATAACCATTTTCACAATATTGATTCTTCCAATCCAAGAACATGGTATATCTCTCTATCTGTTTATGTCATCTTTGATTTCTTCCATCAGTGTTTTATAGTTTTCTGAGTACAAGTCTTTTGCCTCCTTAAGTAGGTTTATTCCTAGGTATTTTATTCTTTTTTTGGAACGGTAAATGAGATTTTCCCCTTAATTTCTCTTTCTAATATTTCATTGTTAGTGTACAGGAATTCAAGATATTTCTGTGCATTAATTTTGTATCCTGCAACTTTACCAAATTCATTGATTAGTTCTAGTAGTTTTCTGGTGGCATCTTTAAGATTTTCTATGTATACTATCATGTCATCTGCAAGCAGTGACTGTTTTACTTCTTCTCTTCCAATTTGGATTCCTTTTATTTCTTTTTCTTCTCTGATTGCTGTGGCTAGGACTTCCAAAACTATGTTGAATAACAGTGGCGAGAGTGGACATCCTTGTCTTGTTCTTGACCTTAGCGGATCAGTTTTTCACCATTGAGTATGATGTTTGCTGTGGGTTTGTCATATATTTCCTTTATTATGTTGAGGTAAGTTCCCTCTATACCCATTTTCTGGAGAGTTTTTATAATAAATGGGTATTGAATTTTGTCAAAAGCTTTTTCTGCATCTACTGAGATGATCATATGGTTTTTACTCCTTAATTTGTTAATATGGTGTATCACATTGATTGATTTGCGTATACTGAAGAATCCTTGCATTCCTGGGATAAATCCCACTTGATCATGGTGTATGATCCTTTTTTTTTTTTTTAAAAGATTTATTGATTGATTGATTGATTGCTATGTTGGGTCTTCGTTTCTGTTCTAGGGCTTTCTCTAGTTGTGGCAAGCAGGGGCCACTCTTCATCGCGGTGCGCGGGCCTCTCACTGTCGTGGCCTCTCTTGTTGCGGAGCACAGGCTCCAGACGCGCAGGCTCACCAGCTGTGGCTCACGGGCCTAGTTGCTCTGCGGCATGTGGGATCTTCCCAGACCAGAGCTTGAACCCATGTCCCCTGCATTAGCAGGCAGATTCTCAACCACTGTGCCACCAGGGAAGCCCGGTGTATGATCCTTTTAATGTGCTGTTGGATTCTGTTTGCTAGTATTTTGTTCAGGATTTTTGCATCTATGTTCATCAGTGTTATTGATCTGTAATTTTCTTTTTTAGTGATATCTTTATCTGGTTTTGGTATCAGGGTGACGATGGCTTCATAGAATGTATTTGGGAGTGTTCCTTCCTCTGCAATTTTTTGGAAGAGTATGAGAAGGATGGGTGTTAGCTCTTCTCTAAATGTTTGATAGAATTCGCCTGTGAATCCCTCTGGTCCTGGGCTTTTGTTTGTTGGAATATTTTTAATTATAATTTCAATTTCATTACTTGTGATAGGTCTGTTTATATTTTCTAATTCTTCCTGGTTCAGTCTTGGAAAATTTTACCTTTCCAAGAATGTGTCCATTTCTTCGTGGTTGTCCATTTTATTGGCATATAGTTGTTTGTAGTAGTCTCTTATATTCCTTTGTATTTCTGCAGTATCAGTTTTGATTTCTCCGTTTTCATTTCTAATTTTATTGGTTTGTGTACTCTCCCTTTTTTTTCTTGAAGAGTCTGGCTAAAGGTTTATCAATTTTGTTTATCTTCTCAAAGAACCAACATTTAGTTTTATTGATCTTTGGTATTGTTTTCTTTGTTTCTATTTCATTTATTTCTGCTATGATCTTTATGATTTCTTTCCTTCTACTGACTGTGGGTTTTCTTTGTTCTTCTTACTCTAGTTGCTTTAGGTGTAAGGTGTATTTGAGATTTTTCTTGTTTCTTGACATGAGACTGAATTGCTATAAACTTCCCTCTTAGGACTGCTTTTGCTGTGTCCCATTAGTTTTTGGTCATAATGTTTTCAGTGTCATTTGTTTCTACGTATTTTTAAATTTCTTCTTTGATTTCTTCATTGATCTCTTGGTTATTTAGCAGTGCACTGTTTAGCCTCCATGTATTTGTGTTTTTTAGTTTTTTTTCCTGTAATTAATTTCCAATCTCATAGCATTGTGGTCAGAAAAGATGCTGGATACGATTTTAAATTTCTTAGGCTTGATTTGTGACCCAAAATGTGATCTATCCTGGAGAATGTTCCATGAGCACTTGAGAAGAAAGTGTATTCTGTTGTTTTTGGATGGAATGTCCTATAAATATCAACTAAATCTATCTGGTCTACTCTGTCATTTAAAGCTTGTGTTTCCTTTTTTATTTTCTGTTTGGATGACCTGTCCATTGGTGTAAGTGGGGTGTTAAAGTCCCCTACTATTATTGTGTTACTGTTGATTTCCCTTTTATGTTTGTTAGCATTTGCCTTATATATTGAGGTGCTTCTCTGTTGGGTGCATAAATATTTATAATTGTTATATCTTCTTCTTGGATTGATCCCTTGATCATTATGCAGTGTCCTTCCTTCTCTCTTGTATATATATATATGGACAGATATGTACACAAGTCTTTACAATAGCCTGAAGATTGAGTGAAAGTACGGAAATCTTTCTAAGGAAATGATATACATGCTGGGCTTTAAATAAATAGCATAGTTTGGGAGGGCAGGGTGTAAGGAAAGAAATTTCCAATCAGTAGAGGCAGCAACAGTAAAGCAATAAAAGAAACCTCATGCTTTCTTCATCAGGTTCAAAGTTTCTTGAAGAGGTTGGGTATAAATCAGTAGTGTCCATGGATTTTAGAAGGGACTATGTCCCTAACCCCAGTGATAAATCAGGACTGTTGGTAGGGATGCAGTTACAATCAGAAGGATATCGCATTTCAGCTGACAAACAAACAAAAATCATGATTTACTTCAGAGCAACTAATTGCAGTGATATGATTTGGAAAACCAAACTAAAATTCACCTTAGATTTACAGAAAAAAAGAGTATGCAAAATAAAGTAATTCTGTATTGGAAACATACTGAAATATAGTTTAAAAGCATTATCTAAACATGTTCTTACAAATTTTTCATATGATTACAACACTTTCACATTTCTTTTTAAAAACAATGAGTCTACAACTGTGACCTAAATGTATTATATGTGTATATATATATATATATATATATATATATATATATATATACACACACACACATATATATAACAAAAATGTACTCCTTAAATATTATATATTCAATACCTTTCTTTAATAATGATTCAGAATAAAATATTTGCTAAATAATTCCATTTTGTTTCCCCACAACAAATGTTTCACATATAAAATGTAACACAAACACAAAACAACCAAATTTGAGTTCATTGAGTGCAGAGTTTGATATTCTATTTTTCTTCACATTTCTTTTTTTAATAAAGAATACCTTAGTGCTCATTATTAAATTTTCAAGATATTTAAAAATTTATTAAATTGATTTTAAAATTCATATGAGGGCTCAGTTCAATGATAAATAATTGTTTTGCACAATTACAAATTTGTTTATTAGCTCAAATAGAAAGTGGAATTTCACAGAATTTCTTGAAGCACTAACTCACTATAGAAATTTACTTACGAAATTTCTAGTAGGTTTCCAGGGAACAAGGTAGAATGAACACTATTTTATCTTCCACACCACCCGCCATTGTAAAGCTTTGTTAATTATGGGGAAAATGGCAGCGAGGGATGGGAATAAGATTAAAAACACCAAGAAAAGAAAGTGTACCTTATAATAGATTACAAAGATGAATTATCAATACAATCTCTAACTTTCCACCTATTGCCTTCTGAGTGAGAGCAGGATCATCAATTAATGTTAGCAGGCTATGCTATGTATTTCTCCCTGTCCTCCTAATATTTATAGGTCTTGTAGAAGATAAATCACCTGCCTTCCTGAAGTTTATAAATTGCTAATGGTATGTTATTTTTAAAAGATTAATATAACTAAGTAAGTTTAAATATATTCAGGAAAATTTAAGATTGGGAGTAGTGCCATGTATCAAGAAATACACACAAAAATACACAGGCACACAAACACACACATGCACATCATGCACATTTATATTTCACATAAATATCCAATCAATTACTTAACTCTTGCTCCTACTAAACTAGATCAATATAGCTAGAATACACAACTCTGGAGTAAGCAACAAAAAAAAGATTAACAATTTGAGGCCTAGTTAAGCTGTTCCAGCATTCAGAGGGTTTTTTTTCAATAGAATAATGTTATGATCTCCTATTTTGTTTCATGTTCTCTAGAACTTTGCCTATCACAATGATTACTAACACAAGAAATGGGTCACCAGAGATATGATTTCTTAAAGTATATCTTTGCTGGCTAAAATAACACTAAAAATTCCTATTAGATATAGGCTTCAGCAGACACATCAGTGTTTCTGGGAGAAAAGAGAAAACCTTACAATCCCATACTATTCAATCCAACTTCTCAATGTCATGCAGTTTTCTTTGTGCATTTATTAAGTGTTAGTCAAAGATGGCCAAGTTGGTGAGAACAAGAGATAAAGATGTTTGTCATTTAATAACAGCTATAAATCTATTTATAGTGGACTGTTGATTTAAATTTTATAAGGTTTCCTGGAACAAATGGATTATCTCTATTTTAGCAAGTTGTGTATTGTGTTCCAAATAATCTATCCAGTACTGTTTATATTATTATAGAATTGTGTATGCCTATAAAGACAATGTAAATAGTTCATAAACAAAGAAAATGCCAGTAATGTTGGACTTTCTATTAGTTAAATAATGTTTACATACTGCTTACCAAAGGATACGGAATGTGGTTTCCTATAGTTGCATTAGGAAGGACATACTGGCAGTGAGTGCTCTGTAATGAGAGTATTTGTCCTATATTTAGAAATTTATCCTTTATAGAAAAGATATTGAACTTTGGGGGAATCTGAAACAAATGTTCCAGTTTTTAAGTTGACTAAATATTTTTAAGTCAACCTTGTTTTTCATGAGTCTTGCCAAATCCCTCCCAGTATAATTGTAGAAAGATATTTTTCCCTCTAAGATGACAACCCCATAATATTGCTACCTAGGAAGAAGGCAACAATAATTTGTATGGTTACAGGCGTCTTAGTACAAGAAAGGAGTTGACAGGAGTTTAAAGTAAAAAACACCTTGTTATGATTATATTCCTGTCCTGATCTCAGCTACCTTTAAATAGAATAAAATGGCAGTATTTCCCTTTATTACTAAATTATCTGTGGTCTATTTGATTTTGTTTGTTCTTGAGCATTTTGCCCAGAGAGTCTCCTTTCAACCATCTTTTAGGAATAATATCAAATACATCATATAAAATTACAGTTCTCATAAATACATGAAAAATTTGGGGTGCTGTATAGAGATTAATATTTTAAATGTAAGGTTTATTTTAGAAAAAGAGTGAGAAAATTCCTGTAAATGAAGCTACCTATGTGATAAATAAGAGCTAGAAAGGGAAAGATAAAAGCTTATCAAATAAGCAAGTGTGTCTTCTATCACCTCACCACTAGAAATAATATACATTCTTTCCCGTGTACGGATGATGAAGTGTGTAAACATCACACTTCAGAAAGAAGACTTCAGGTATTTCAGAATGATTTATGATCACATATCACTATTTCCATACAGAATTCTTAGGCTTCTACTTTAATGGGAATTTTAACTGACTAACATTCAAATTTGAGACAATTTTAATGGTAGATATTTCAACTGCAAAGTTATGTTTTATTTGTATAATTCAATGATTACATGACGTATTTCACAAGAAATATCTGCTATATAAAATGAGACCATGAATGTGCCATAGAGTGCTTATATTCTCTGTCCTGGTCACCTTTCAATCATCTCCTACATTGTAGGTAATAAAGGAAATTGATTTTCCATGGCAAATAAGAAGTCCCTGTATGTGCTTTTCACTTAGAAAAGAAAATTGATCTTCATAAGAGGTGAAATTTAATCAACTATGAAAATAAAACAGTATAAGCCCTTCTACTTTTGGAATCAAGAATAACTGATAGGCTCATGCTCCAGATCGCAGTGCCAGGCACAGTGTCTCTGCACGTGGCTGCCACAGATGTGAGGCATCAGTGCAGCTGTTTCACACTGGGAACCCTGGTCTGAAGTGCGCAGAATGAGGCGTCTGCATGCAGCATCGTATAAGCAAGAAAAACTAGACAAAGTATAAAGGAAAAGGAGAAAACAGCATCATTTATCCCTATTAACAGAATGGTCAACTTTTGAAGCAGTTGGATCACATCATTAATTTCTTTCTAATCATTACACCTTCTCTAGATGCCTACCTGGCCCATTTCAAAACTCCCATAGTTAGCAACTTTTAAAATAGTACTTTTGGAGGGACCTTCAAGATGGTGGAGGAGTAAGACATGGAGATCACCTTCCTCCCCACAAATATATCAAAAATACATCTACATGTGGAACAGCTCCTACAGAACACCTACTGAATGCTGGCAGAAGACCTCAGACTTCCCAAAAGGCAAGAAACTCCCCACATACCTGGCTAGGGCAAAAGAAAAAAGAAAAAAGAAGAGACAAAAGAATAGGGACGAGACCTGCACCTCAGGGAGGGAGCTGTGAAGGAGGAAAAGTTTCCACACATTAGGAACCCACTTCACTGGTGGAGATGGGGAGTGGGTGGAGGGGAAGCTTCAGAGCCACGGAGGAGAATGCAACAACAGGGGTGCAGAGGGCAAAGTGGAGAGATTTCTGCACAGAGGATCAGTGCTGACCAGCACTCACCAGCCTGAGAGGCTTGTCTGCTCACCCGCTGGGGCGGGCGGGGCTGGGAGCTGAGGCTCGGGCTTCGGAGGTCAGATATCAGGGAGAGGTCTGGGGTTGGCTGCATCAACACAGCCTGAAGGGGGCTAGTGCACCACAGCTAGCCAGGAGGGAGTCCGGGAAAAAGGCTGGAACTGCCTAAGAGGCAAGAGACCATTGTTTCAGGGGGTGTGATGAGGGGATTCAGAGCACTGCCTAAACAAGCTCCAGAGATGGGCACAAGCTGCGGCTCTCAGTGCAGACACCAGAGAGGGGAGTGAGATGCGAAGGCTGCTGCTGCAGCCACCAAGAAGCCTGTGTGCAAGCACAGGTCACTATCCACACCTCCCCTCCCAGGAGACTGTGCAGCCCGCCACTGCCAGGATCCCATGATCCAGGGACAACTTTGCCAGGAGAACACAAGGCGCTCCTTAGGCTGTTGCAACGTCACACCAGCCTCTGACGCCACAGGCTCGCCCCGCATTCTGTACCCCTCCCTCCCCCTGGACTGAGTGAGCCAGAGCCCCCGAATCAGCTGTTAATTAAAACCCGTCCTGTCTGGGCAGGGAACAGACTCCCTCAGGCGACCTACATGCAGAGGCAGAGTCAAATCCAAAACTGAACCCCAGGAGCTGTGCGAAAAAAGAAGAGCAATGGAACTTTCTCCCAGCAGCCTCAGAAGCAGCGGATTAAATCTCCACAATCAACTTGATGTACCTGCATCTGTGGAATACCTGAATAGACAATGAATCATCCCATAATTGAGGCAGTGGGCATTGGGAGCAACTGTAGACTTGGGGTTTGCTTTCTGCATCTAATTTATTTCTGGTTTTATGTTTATCTTAGTTTAGTATTTAGAGGTTATTAACATTGGTAGATTTGTTTATTGATTGGTTGCTCTCTTCCTTTTCTTTTTTATATATATATATTTTATTCCTTTTTCTCTTTTTGTGAGTGTGTATGTGTATGCTTCTTTGTGTGATTTTGTCTGTATAGCTTTGCTTTTACCATTTGTCCTAGGGTTCTCTCCTTTTTTTTTTTTTTTTTTGTATAGAGTTTAGCGCTTGTTATCATTGGTGGATTTGTTTTTTGGTTTGGTTGCTCTCTTCTTTTAAAATTTTTTTGTTTTTAATAATATTTTTCTTATTTTTTATTTTAATAACTTTATTTATTTATCTTTCTTTCTTTCCTTCCTTTTTTTTTTCTCCCTTTTCTTCTGAGTCATGTGGCTGACAGAGTCTTGGTGCTCCGGCCAGATGTCAGGCCTGAGCCTCTTATGTGGGAGAGCCAAGTTCAGGACATTGGTCCACCAGAGACCTCCCAGCGCCATGTAATATCAAATGGTGAAAGTTCTCCCAGAGATCTCCACCTCAATGCTAAGACAAAGCTCCACTCAATGACCAGCAAGCTACAGTGCTGGACATCCTATGCTAAACAACTAGCAAAACAGGAACACAACACAACCCATTAGCAGAGAGGCTGCCTAAAATCATAATGAGTTCACAGACACACCAAAACACATCACTAGACGCAGTCCTGCCCACGAGAAAGACAAGATCCAGCTGCATCCACCAGAACACAGGCACCAGTCCCCTCCACCAGGAAGCCTACGCAAGCCACTGAACCAATCTTACCCATAGGGGGCAGACACGAAAAACATTGGGAACTAGGAACCAGGAGCCGGCGAAAAGGAGACCCCAAAGACTGTAAGATAAGCAAAATGGGAAGACAGAGAAATAAGCAGCAGATGAAGGAGCAAGGCAAAAACCCACCAGACCAAACAAATGGAGAGGAAATAGGCAGTCTATGTGAAAAAAGAATTGAGAGTAATGATAGTAAAGATGATCCAAAATCATGGAAACAGAATGGAGAAAATACAAGAAACATTTAACAAGGACCTAGAAGAAATAAAGAGCAAACAAACAATGATGAACAACACAATAAACGAAATTAAAAATCCTCTAAAAGAGATCAACAGCAGAATAACTGAGGCAGAACAATGGATAAGTGACCTGGAAGATAAAATAATGGAAATAACTACTGCAGAGCAGAATAAAGAAAAAAGAATGAAAAGAATTGAGGACAGTCTCAGAGACCTCTGGGACAGATTAAATGTACCAACATTCAAATTATAGGGGTCCCAGAAGAAGAAGAGAAAAAAAAGGGTCTGAAAATATTTGAAGAGATTATAGTTGAAAACTTCCCTAATATGGGAAAGGAAATAGTTAATCAAGTCCAGGAAGCACAGAGAGTCCCATACAGGATAAATCCAAGGAGAAACATGCCAAGACACATATTAATCAAACTATCAAAAATTAAATACACAGAAAAAATATTAAAAGTAGCAAGGGAAAAACAACAAATAACATACAAGGGAATCCCCATAGGTTAACAGCTGATCTTTCAGCAGAAACTCTGCAAGCCAGAAGGGAGTGGCAGGACATATTTAAAGTGATGAAAGGGAAAAACCTACAAGCAAGATTACTCTACGCAGCAAGGAGCTCACTCAGATTCGATGGAGAAATTAAAACATTTACAGACAAGCAAAAGCTAAGAGGAATGAGCACCACCAAATCAGCTTTACAACAAATGCTAAAGGAACTTTTCTAAGCAGGAAACAAAAGAGAAGGAAAAGACCTGCAAAAACAAACCCAAAACAATTAAGAAAATGGTAATAGGAACATACATATCGATAATTACCTTAAAGGTAAATGGATTAAATGCTCCAGCCAAAAGACATAGACTGGCTGAATGGATACAAAAACAAGATGCATATATATGCTGTCTGTAAGAGACCCACTTCGGACCTAGGGACACATACAGACTGAAAGTGAGTGGATGGAAAAAGATATTCCATGCAAATGGAAATCAAAAGAAAGCTGAAGTAGCAATTCTCATATCAGACAAAACAGACTTTAAAATAAAGGCTATTACAAGAGACAAAGAAGGACACCACATAATGGTCAAGGGATTAATCCAAGAAGAAGATATAACAATTGTAAATATTTATGCACCAAACATAGGAGCACCTCAATACATATGGCAAATGTTAAGAGCCATAAAAGGGGAAATCAACAGTAACACAATCATAGTAGGGGACTTTAACACCCCACTTTCACCAATGGACAGATCATCCAAAATGAAAATAAGTAAGGAAACACAAGCTTTAAATGGCACATAAAACAGAATGGACTTAATTGATATTTACAGGACATTCCATCCAAATACAATAGAATACACTTTCTTCTCAAGTGCTCATGGAACATACTCCAGGATAGATCATATCATGGGTCACAAATCAAGCCTTGGTAAATATAAGAAACGTGAAATCGCATCAAGTATCTTTTCCGACCACAATGCTATGAGACTAGATATCAACTGTAGGAAAAAATGTGTAAAAACTAAAAACACATGGAGGCTAAACAATACACTACCACATAACCGAGAGGTCACTGAAGAAATCAAAGAGGAAATCAAAAACTACCTAGAAACAAAGGACAGTGAAAACACGACGACGCAAAACCTATGGGATGCAGCAAAAGCAGTTCTAAGAGGGAAGTTTACAGCAATACAATCCTACCTCAAGAAGCAAGAAAAATCTCAAATAAACAACCTAACCTTACACCTAAAGCAATTAAAGAAGAACAAAAAAACCCCAAAGTTAGCGGAAGGAAAGAAATCATAAAGATCAGATCAGAAATAAATGAAAAAGAAATGAAGGAAACAAGAGCAAAGATCAATAAAACTAAAAGCTGGTTCTTTGAGAAGATAAAATTAATAAACCATTAGCCACACTCATGAAGAAAAAAGGGGAGAAGACTCAACAGAATTAGAAATGAAAAAGGAGAAGTAACAATTGACACTGCAGAAATACAAAGGATCATGACACTTACTACAAGCAACTATATGCCAATAAAATGGACAACCTGGAAGAAATGGACAAATTCTTAGAAAAGCACAACCTTCCAAGACTGAACCAGGAAGAAATAGAAAATATAAACAGACAAACCACAAGCACTGAAATTGAGACACTGATTAAAAACCTTCCAACAAAAAAGCCCAGGACCAGATGGCTTCACAGGTGAATTCTATCAAACATTTAGAGAAGAGCTAACACCCATCCTTCTCAAACTCTTCCAAAATATTGCAGAGGAAGGAACACTCCCAAACTCATTCTCTGAGGCCACCATCACCCTGATACCAAAACCAAAGATGTCACAAAGAAAACTACAGGCTAATATCACTGATGAACATAGATGCAAAAATCCTCAACAAAATACTAGCAAACAGAATCCAACAGCACATTAAATGGATCATACACCACGATAAAGTGGGTTTTATCCCAGGAATGCAAGGATTCTTCAATACATGCAAATCAAGCAATGTGATAAACCATATTAACAAAATGAAGGCGATAAACCATATGATTATCTCAGTAGATGCAGAAAAAGCTTCTGACAAAATTCAACACCCATTTATGATAAAAACCCTCCAGAAAGTAGGCATAGAGGGAACTTACCTCAACATAATAAAGGCCATATACAACAATCCCACGGCCAACATTGTTCTCAGTGGTGAAAAACTGAAACCATTTCCACTAATCAGGAACAAGACAAGGTTGCCCACTCTCACCACTATTATTCAACATAGTTTTGGAAGTGTTAGCCACAGTAATCAGAGAAGAAAAAGAAATAAATGGAATCCAAATTGGAAAAGAAGAAGTAAAACTGTCACTGTTTGCAGATGACATGATACTATACATAGAGAATCCTAAAGATGCTACCAGAAAACTACTAGAGCTAATCAATACATTTGGTAAAGCAGCAGGATACAAAATTAATGCACAGAAATCTCTTGCATTCCTATACACTAATGATGAAAAATCTGAAAGAGAAATTAAGGAAACACTCCCATTTACCACTGCAACAAAAAGAATAAAATACCTAGGAATAAAACTACCCAAGGAGACAAAAGACCTGTATGCAGAAAACTAGAAGACACTGATGTAAGAAGTTAAAGATGGTAAAAACAGATGGAGAGATATACCATGTTCTTGGATTGGAAGTATCAATATTGTGAAAATGGCTATACTACCCAATGGGTACTATATGTACTCATTCTACAGATTGAATGCAATCCCTATCAAACTACCAATGGCATTTTTCACAAAACTAGAACAAAAATTTTCACAATTTGTATGGAAACACAAAAGACCCTGAATATCCAAAACAATCTTGAGAAAGAAAAACGGAGCTAGAGGAATCAGGTTCCTGGACTTCACACTATACTACAAAGGTACAGTAATCCAGACAGCCTGGTACTGGCACAAAAACAGAAATACAGATCAGTGGAATAGGATAGAAAGCCCAGAGATAAACCCATGCACATATCGTCATCTTATCTTTGATAAAGGAGGCAAAAATATACAATGGAGAAAAGGCAGCCTCTTCAATAAGTGGTGCTGGGAAAACTGGACAGCTACAGGTAAAACAATGAAATTAGAACACTCCCTAACACCATACACAAAAATAAACTCACAATCGATTAAAGACCTAAATGTACGGCCAGACACTATAAAACTCTTAGAGGAAAACATAGGCGGAACACTCTGTGACATAAATCACAGCAAGATCCTTTTTGACCCACCTCCTAGAAAAATGGAAATTAAAAAAAAATAAACAAATGGGACCTAATGAAAGTTAAAAGCTTTTGTACAGCAAAGGAAACCATAAACAAGATGAAAAACAACCCTCAGAATGGGAGAAAATATTTGCAAATGAAGCAACTGACAAAGGATTAATCTCCAAAATATACAAGCAGCTCATGCAGCGTAATATCCAAAAAACAAACAACCGAATCCAAAAATGGGCAGAAAACCTAAATAGACATTTCTCTAAAGAAGATATATAGATTGCCAACAAACACATGAAAGGATCCTCAACGTCACTAATTATTAGAGAAATGCAAATCAGAACTACAATGAGGTATCACCTCATACCGGTCAGAATGGCCATCATCAAAAAATCTAGAAACAATAAATGCTGGAGAGGGTGTGGAGAAAAGGGAACCCTCTTGTGGTGTTGGTGGGAATGTAAATTGATACAGCCTCAATGGAGAACGGTATGGTGGTTCCTTAAAAAACTAAAAATAGAACTACCATATGACCCAGCAATCCCACTACTGGGCATTTACCCTGAGAAAACCATAATTCAAAAAGACACATGCATCCCAATGTCCATTGCAGCTCTATTTACAATAGCCAGGACATGTAAACAACCTAAGTGTCCATCGACAGATGAATGGATAAAGAAGATGTGACATATATATACAATGGAATATTACTCAGCCATAAAAAGAAACGAAATTGAGTTTTTTGTAGTGAGGTGGATGGACTTAGAGACTGTCATACAGAGTGAAGTAAGTCAGAAAGAGAAAAACAAATACCATATGCTAACACATATATATGGACTCTCAAAAAAAAAAAAGGTTCCGAAGAACACAGGGGTAGGACAGGAATAAAGATGCAGGCATAGAGAATGGACTTGAGGACACGGGGAGGGGGAAGGGTAAGATGGGACAAAGTGAGAGAGTGGCATGGACATATATAAACTGCCAAATGTAAAATAGATAGCTAGTGGGAAGCAGCCGCATAGCACAGGGAGATAAGCTCAGTGCTTTGTGACCACCTAGAGGGGTGGGATAGGGAGGGTGGGAGGGAGGCTCAAGAGGGAGGGGATATGGGGATATATGTACACATATAGCTGATTCACTTTGTGATACAGCAGAAACCAACACACCATTTTAAAGCAATTATACTCCAATAAAGATGTTAAAAAAATAAATAAAAATTAAAAAAACAAAACAAAACAATACAGTACTTTTAGCTGAATAATGAAAGTGGTCATTTTTACTTAAAGTAGGCTTGTGAACAGAATAGAATTAAATGTATAGATTTATATTTCCTTTACAAACTGTGAACTGACTATAAATTATTTGAAAATTTAACGTTAATAATAAAATTTGTTAAATTTCAAAAAAACTGATAATTTAATTATAATTACCTTACATTTTATTTTTATGTCCTGTGTTTGCAAATTTGGGGAGAATAAACATGTTAAATTAGTCTTAAATTTCTCTAATTTCCAAAATCTATAATTACATGATTTATTTTAATAATATTAAAGGGTGGATTCACAACAGTCTCATTTCTTGATTAAATACATCCTCTCTTTTTCATAGTTAATATTTGTTAACCATTCCATAACCCAATTAGTTAGCCGACTGCCTTACATGTATAAATTCATTCATTCATGCCATCATAGTATACATTTGCTATTATCACTACTCTGTGTACCTATGAAGTGCAATATTAAGAGAGGTTCAAGAGATAAAGGTATAGTTTATTACTTGATAATCAGAAGTAGAATTGTGAGTCATACCAAGTCAGGTTTATTGTAGAAATATATATATAAGTAATTTTTGATATATATGTTAATAGAGATCTTAATCCTTCTTATAATAAATGATATATATGGGTGGTCCATGTCATATGAAAATGATGTTACTAACCCAACATTGTTACATCATGTGTTTTGAGCTTTTTTTCAATAAGGATGATGACATTGTAGTAAAACTATTCACATCTCTTTACCATGTCCATCTCCTAAGTGTGGTTTGACTATGAGACCATTAAGTTCTTTGATCATATTCTGAGTTTCTCTATGTCATTTATGGACAGCTAGTAAAAGAAAGTAGGTATCACTATATCTAATGAGGTGAGAGAAGAGATTTTTGAATGCTTTATTGCTATGTCACTGAAGCCTGGTACATAATGAATTTCAATGTTCTCTTTTTTTAATGAATCAATTTAGAGTATGACATACCATCTTCAATTGTTCAGAAGGCAGGTAACTTGCATTTTAAACCAGAAACTCTCTTCATTTCTCACCCCAAGTCTTGGACTACCCCTTTCCTCCAAATAAGTTGACTCCATAGTTCCAGGTCTTGTCTTCTCCTTAAACCAAAGATTCTATCACTGATCTACAGTCTCTGCTCTCCATACAACTGTCTTTCCGTTCTTCCTTCCCTATCCAATTAAAAAATTGTAGGGATTTTTATTCTATAGCACAAATTAAAAGAGTTATATAACCATAAAGTTTGGTGTCAAAAAATAAAGATGAGAAATGATACATAGCAGTACAGATGAAATAAAACTCTTAGTTTAGTATCTAGAGTAAAAGTTATTAACAGAGTGCTATATGAAAACATTTTCACAGGGTATGTTCCCAGTTAATGACTTTTGATATTACATTGCAAATTATGCACATTTGGAGATTATTTTCAAACACACTTTGAATTACTGCATAAAAGCTGATCATAGCTCTCATTTTATCTGTGACAATGCGGCATTAAGAAATTTCAGAAAATCACCACCTATCATCACCAACCTTCTTGTAAGACCAGTGTTGTGGGACACGGTGAAGTGAAAACATCTCATAATAACTTTCAGGTCAATCTAATATCTGCTATGTAAAGGTCTTTTC
This sequence comes from Balaenoptera ricei, assembly GCF_028023285.1. Classification (NCBI taxonomy): domain Eukaryota; kingdom Metazoa; phylum Chordata; class Mammalia; order Artiodactyla; family Balaenopteridae; genus Balaenoptera; species Balaenoptera ricei. The sequence goes on from NC_082654.1 coordinate 45,123,317, forward strand.
CTAGGAGCAGATAATAGATTCAATAAAAAGTAAGATGTAACCTCTGCTCAAAAGAAGATAGGGTTGGGACTTCCATGGTGGTCCAGTGGTTAGGACTCCATGCTTCCAATGCAGGGAGTGTGGGTTTCATCCCTGGTCAGGGAACTAAGACCCCACATGCCGTGCAGTGCAGCCAAAAAAAAAAAAAAAAAAAAAGAAAAGAAAAGATAGGGTCTAGTCTTGGAGACTGAAATATGCACAATTATCTGTAATAGAAGACAGAGTGTGTAAATGTGCAAGGGAGGGAGGAATTACTGGAGGCTCAGAGTCAGAATAATTATGAAAGTGGGGCTCTAATAGCTGATTAGCATTTTAGCAGGTAGGAAAGGAGCAGAGACTTTTAAAATTAGAGAAATATGTGTATATATGTGCAATATGATGCAGAAGATAATAGTCTGGTGAAAACTGACTGCAATGCATGTGGCATTCAAGTTAACTTGAGTCCAGATATGCAAATCGCTGTATGTCAGACCAAGGACTTTCCACCATTTACTGAGATCATCACTGGGCAGGTTTTAATGCAGATTTTAATTTAATTTTGCTTTTTGTTGTCTAAGAGAAAAAAATTCAGGAAAAAAATATTAGTCCATTCATGTCTTTTTGTCATTCAAAATATAAAACCTTAACTGAACCTAAGAAAAAATGTGCATTCTTGCAGCTTTAATTTATTATCAGTGAGAAAAGGTTGTTTCCCAGCCCTCAAACTTAATACCAAGGCTATATTTTTTTCATAATGCAAGATTTTTCCTTTTGAAATTTATAAAAGTAATATATGAATGTATTATTATAAATGATTTAAGCATTAGTCGTGTTATCAAAAATTAAAACAATATCTCTTTACAACTAACACATTCTCATTCTGTTTCTAGAGGTGATAAACATTTTCCTTATGTAAATGAGTTAGAGTATATACAATATTCTGAACCTTGAAAATTTTTTCACTTAACAATGATACTCCATTGCTAAATTCTCTGGTATTATAAAACACGTCACAATGACCATATTTATTCTGCATGCCTCTTAATTCACAAATGCAAATTTTGGCTCAGATTTTAGAACGCATTTTTGACTTTTTCCTGATTCAATCTTGGGAGATTGTACATTGCTAGGAAAATACTTCGTCTAGGTTGTCCATTTTATTGGCATATAATTGTTTGTAGTACCCTGCTATGATCCTTTGTATTTCTGTGGTGCTGGTTCTGACTTCTTTTTCATTTCTGATTTTATTTATTTGGGTTATTCCAGCTTTATTTTTGTTTCTGTTTTCATGGAAAATCTTTTTCCATCCCCTCATTTTCAATCTGTGTGTATTTTTATCTGAAGTGAATTTCTTGTAGGCATGATATATATGGGTCTTGTTTTGTTTTTTGCTTTTTTCTTTTTTATCCATTCAGCCATCCTATGTGTTTTGATTGAAGAATTTAGTCCGTTGATAATTAAAGTAATTATTGATAGGTATGAACTTATTGCCATTTTAAACATTGTTTCCTGGTTGTTTTTGTAGTTATTCTCTGTTCCTTTCTTCTTCTCTTGCTCTCTTCTCTTTGTGATTTGTTATGTTTGGATATTTTTCTCTTTATTTTGTGTGTATCTATTATAGGTTTATGGTTACCATGAAGTTCATATACAACAATCTATGTATATAGGTGTCTATTTTAAGTTGATGATTTCTTAAGTTCAAACACATTCTACCAACCTTACATTTTTACTCTCTCCCCATGTTTTATGTTTTGATGTTATATTTTACATCTATTTTATCCATTAACTACTTATTGTAGATATAGATGATTTTACTAATTTTGTCTTTTAGACTTCCTACTAGCTTTATAAATGGTTGATCCACTACCTTTTACTGTATGTTTGCCTTTGGCAATGAGATTTTTTTCTTTCATAATTTTTTTTGTTTCTAGTCATGGCCTTTCCTTTCTACTTAGAGAACTCCCTTTAGCATTTCTTGTAAGGTCAGTTTTGTGGTGAACTCTTAGCTTTTTCTTGTCTGTAAAACTCTTTATTTCTCCTTCAAATCTGAATGATAGCTTTGACTGGTAGAGTATTCCTGGTTGTAGGTTTTTTCCTTTCAGCACTTTAAATATATCATGCCACTCCCTTCTGGTCTGAAAAGCTTCTACTGAAAAGTCAGCTTATATTCTTATGGGAGTTCCCTCGTATGTAACTATATACGAGGAAACTCCCATATAAGCTGACTACGAGAGTTGCATTTCCCATGCTGCTCCCATACTGCTCTTATGATTCTCTCTTTGTATTTAATTTTTGACATTTTAATTATAACGTGTCTTGGTGTATTTTGGGGTCCATCTTGTTTGTGACTCTCTGTGCTTCCTGGACCTAGATGTCTGTTTCCTTCCCCAGGTTAGGGAAGTTTTCAAGTATCATCTTTTTCAAATAATTTCTCTGCTTCTTCTCTCTTTCTTCTTTTTGGAACCCTATAATGTGAATGTTAGAATGCTTGATGTTGTCCTTATTTTTTATAATTCTTTCTTCTTGTTTCTGTTCAACTTGGGTGATTTCCACTACTCTGTCTTCCAGATCATTGATCTGTTTCCCGGTATCATCTAATCTACTGTTGATCCCCTCTAGTGTATTTTTCATATCAGTTATTGTATTCTTCAGCTCTTATTGGTTATTTTTATATTTTCTAACTCTTTGTTGAAGTTCTGTGTTCATCCATTCTTCTCCTGAGCTCAGTGAGCATCTTTATGATCTTTATTTTGAACTCTTTATCAGTGAGTTTGCTTATCTTTTTTTTTGTTTTTTTTTAAGTTTCTTTTTCTGAGGTTTTGTCTTGTTCTTTTGTTTGGAATATATTCCTCTACCTTCTCATTTTGCCTCATTCTCTGTCTTTATTTCTAAGTATTAGGTACATCCATTACATTTCCCAATCTTGGAGAAGTGGGGTTATTTAGGAGACGTCATACAGGCCTCAGCAGCATTCTCCCCTCTGGCCACTAGAGCCAGATGCTTCAGGTGTGTTCCCCATGTGGGCAGTGTACTCTCTCCTGTTGTGGCAGGGCCAACTAATGTGGACATGCTGATAGGCAAGGCTCACCCCCAGCGCAGCTGGGTGTGAGGCCTGGAGAACGAGACTGCTGCAGGTGTGCTGATAGGCAGGATAGGCCCCCAGTGCTACTAGGCTACAGGGAGAATTTCAAAATGGCATCTGACAGTGCTGATGTCAGCATGGCAAAACTGTATCACAAAAATGGCTGCTGCCAGCATCTCAGTCCCCAGGGGGAGTCCCAGCTGTCACCTTCCTCTTCAGGAGGCTAAGGTCAGTATGTGGGTCTGACCCAGGCAACTTTCAAACTTCCTGGTACAGGAACCCTGGGCTGAGAAACCCAATGTGGGGCTGAAAGCTATCACGCCTCAGGGAGGACCTCCATGGTTGTGATATCCCTCCCACTTGTTGGTTGCTACACTGGGGATGTAGGTTCTGGCTAAAATGCATGTCTGCCTGTCCCACCTATTTTGTTTTGGCTCCTTTATATCTTTAGTTGTGAAAAATCTTTTCTGCTAGTCTTCAGGTTGTTCTCAGAGATAGTTACTCTGTAAGTAGTTGTATTTTGGTATGCCCATGGGAGGATGTGAGCTCAAAATCCTCCTACTCCATATCTTGATCTAGCAAGGTGTTTCCTTATTGTTGAGTTTTAAAAAATTCTTTGTATATTTTAGATACACTTTCTTTATCATGTATATCTTTGAAAATATTTTTCCCCAGCTTTTGGCTTGTCTTCTCATTCTCTTATCAATATCTTTCACAGAGAAGTTTTTTAAAAATTTCTAATTAATTCTAACTTTTTTCTTTCATTATCATGCTTTTGGTATCGTCTATAATTTATTCTACCTTATATCTAAGTTACTCACGTGTGTTCTTCATCTTTTTTTAAAAAATTATGACTTCTATAGAGACGTTCATATTACTAATTTCATTGCCACTGTTTATTTTCACTTATTTCTTATTTCTTTCTTGATGAGGAAATTCTCTATTAGTTTATTTAGCAAAATTTAAGTTTCTCTGTCTTTTTCTTTTTGTTTCTCAAAATGCTTTTATTTTATCCTTATAAAGGAATGATGACTGAGATCAGCACAGCATTCCAGGTAAGCTGTTACTCAGCACTTTGAAGGCATTATTCCAATATTTTTGATCTCTAATAATTCCTAATTGCTTCCTCCTAGTATGTTATCTTTCCTTTTTCTAATTATGATGATATTACTTTGTCTTTGATGGTGAAAATTCCCCCCATTGTATCTTGGTGGAATATTATTTTGTACTTACCAAGATAAACATTTCAGGATTTGCTCTTCTATTGAATCTAAGGATTTATGCCTTTCATCAACTTGTGAAAAATCTCAAACATTACCTTTTTTAATATTACATTTCTTTATTCATTCTAATTTGTACTTCTGCAATTTTATCACAGGCATGTTCAGCCTTCTCATTAATATCTTTCCATCTCTTTAACATTTGAACTGAATTCTTCTTTTACACATCAAATCTATTTTACAGTTTACCAACTTTTTTTCATTTTATTATTATCTAATGTTTAACCACTCATTAAAATTTTCATTTTAATGACCATCTTAGTGAATATAAGTATAACCACTTTGGAAAACTGTTGGCATCACTTTGTAACTATGAATAATATACCCTAAAAACAAGCACTTTGAAAAACATGCAAAAAACTGTTCTAGGCAGTATTTTATAGTAGGAAGTTAAGAAAACAGGAAGAAAATTGTGTATCAGTAGTACAATGGGAAAATGACAGAGTGAAAAATAAATGAACTAGAATTACATGCATCAACAATGTTAGCAAATACAAAACTTTGAGCAAAAAAGAAATCTAGTCATCGAGAAATGCACAAATTATGTTTCTATGCATATAAAGATCAAAAAGATAAAATTAATAAAAGTATTTAGGAATAAATTCTAATATAGCACAACATTTAATGTGAAAACCAGTTACTAATACAAAATTTGTAAGAGTGGTTAACTTCTGGAAGGAGAGAAATGATAAACTTGTGGAGGGACATTTGGGAGAACTCAAGGTTACTGGTAATGCTCTGGTTTTTACTCTGGGTAGGAGGTACATGGATTTGCTTTTCTCATCAGTTCTTAACAGGTATCAGTCTGTACGTGTGCATTCTATACAAATCTATGTATGTGCATATTTATATTTATCTCTAGGTGAAGAGTGGCAGATGGGGGATTAAACACATAACTTTATCTTAGGAGGTATATGTCATTAGAAATGTTAAATATTATCTGGAGCTGTATGTTGGTTATATGCTCAGCAGCTGCTGAAAAGCAGAGTTTGCTTTTTACCGATATTGCTTCACTGCCTTATGTTCAATTTTAATGTCACTTCCTAATACTTCAACTTTAATTGACTGTAGTCTCCCTCTTAGTTAAGAAAATGGAAAAGGTCCAAGTTTATTAAATCAATATACTGAATTTAATAGTCAATTTAAAACCACTTTTTAACTTGACAATGGCTCTACATATTTCTTTGGAGTTAAATATATACCTTGATGAGATTTTTATTTAAAGGTAACTCTGTAACTTGCTACATAAAAAAATCTATTCTTAGTAGCTGAGAATGTTTTGCAATAACCTAGGCTTTTTACTATATATATAACATAAGTAATAAATCCAGATCACCTTAAATGGTGTGACTCTGAACTTCTGAAAGAAAACAACAACACATTAAAATACTGAGTGCCACGTTTTACTGAAACTATTTGCTAAGTGCCTATCTGCAAAAATTGATTCTATGGCACTGTTCAAAATGAATTAACCTGGCTGTGCAGCTCTCCACCAAAGAGCATCCACGTTTAAGTAGATAAGTAAACACACAAATGATGAACAAATACACAAGTAAACTAGGGAAGATATTATTGTGAGAGATAAGCTAGGGACTGTATAGGAGTTTGTGTTTCATGATCAGAAAGAAGCCTTTTCCTTTGATCAGTATTTGTAAAAAAAAAAAAAAAAAAGAAAAGAAAATTCATTTCTATTCATTTAAGTAAAATGCATTTTGTTCATTTGCACTTATCCTCCCTATTCTAACTTGAGATAGAGAAATTCTATTTTACATTGTTTTGCAAGACAATTAACTTTTAAAAGATTTGAAGCAATAACACAGACAATACTTTTTTCCCTCTGTGATCACCCAGCAATAAAAACAGTTTCAAAACATGTGTTCCAGTTAAAAGAAAAAAAAAATTGTATTTATTTCTTCAAATTATTGATTTGTTAGTGTTTATCTGTGTTCAGCCTAGCACACTCAATACTGCATATTACCACCGTTAAAAACCACTAGATGTTAAGGCAATCACAGGAATACACAGTCTTCTCATAATAACCTGCCAAATACAAACATACCACAGACAAATGGGCCCACTGGATGTTCCTGTATTCTTCCCAATACAGTAAGAATTACCAGAATGGGTAAGATATAAATTCCCCATGAGAGCGTGGATTTGCATTTAGTTAATCTCACCTGTGAAAGAATGGGTTTGAATATCTAGCTCTTCATTCAATTTCAGAACATTACTAGTGACATTTTTAGTTACAGAAAAGATGTTAGAAAGTTGATATGACTAAAGGGAGATAAAGTTAATAGCAATACAGTTGTATTTTTAATAAGAACTAAAACATACCTTCCTAAGAATATACAATGGAGAAAAGACGTCTCTTCAATAAGTGGTGTTGGGAAAACTAGACAGCTACATGTAAAAGAATGAAATTAGAACACTCTAACACCATATAGAAAAATAAATTCAAAATGGATTAACAACCTAAATGTAAGACCAGATTCTATAAAACTCCTAGGGGAAAAAATAGGCAGAATACTCTTTGACATAAATTGCAGCAATATTTTTTTGGATCCATCTCCAAAAGTAAAGAAAATAAAAGCAACAACAAATGGGACCTAATTAAACTTAAAAGGTCTTGCACAGCAAAGGAAACCATAAACAAAATGATAACCTACTGAATGGGAGAAAATATTTGCAAATGATCTGACCAATAGGGGCTTAATATCCAACATATATAATCAGTTCATGCAACTCAATATCAAAAAAACAAAAACAAAAGAACAAACAAACAACCAGTTAAAAAATGGGCAGAAGAACTGAATAGACACTTTTCCAAAGAAGAAATGCAGATGGCCAACAGGCATACAAAAAGATGCTCAACATCACTAATCTTCAGGGAAATGCAAATTAAAACCACAGTGAGATATCACCTCACACCTGTCAGAATGGCTATCAACAAAAAGAACACAAATAACAACTGCTGATGAGGATGTGTAGAAAAAAACACTTGTACACTGTTGGTGGGAATATAAATAAGTGCAGTCACTGTGGAAAACAGTATAGAGGTTTCTCAAAAAACTAACAATAGAACTACCATATGACCCAGCAATTCCCCTCCTGGGTATATATCCGAAAAAAACATAAACACTATTTCTAAAAGATACATGCACCCCAATGTTCATAGCAGCATTATTCACAATTGCCAAGATATGGAAACAACTAAGTGTCCATAGACAGATGAATGGATAAAGAAGATGTGGTATCCATATACAATGGAATACAGTAAGTCCCCTACATACAAATGAGTTCCGTTCCGAGAGTGCATTTGAAAGTCCACTTTGTTCGTTAAGTCCAACAAAGTTAGCCTAGATACCCAACTAACACAATCAGCTATATAGTACTGTACTGTAATAGGTTTATAATACTTTTCACAAGCCTCGCTCCACTCTCTCAATTATTTTCACTTTTGTTTCCATCATTATCACTTGGTGCTTCTTAGCAGTACCAGCTACATCACTGCTGCTTTTACGCTGGCTTCCGGATATCCTGGGCTTGAAGTAAAGATACTGTACTACTGTACTCTATACAGTACTGTACAATAAAGTACACAAAAGCACAACCACTTATAGAGGATGCACGCACGTGACAATGTACTCCAGACACATGAACTAACTTACATGATTGGACATGCAAACGCATGTTCACATCTTTGAAAGTTTGCAACTTGAAGGTTCATATGTAGGGGACTTACTGTACTACTCAGTTGTAAAAAAGAATGAAATTTTCCCATGTGCAGCAACATGGGTGGACTTGGAGGGCATTATGCTAAGTGAAATAAGTCAGACAGAGAAAGAAAAATACCATATGTTATCACTTATATGTGGAATCTAAAAAATACAACAAACTAGTGAATATAACAAAAAAGAAGCAGACTCACAGATATAGAGAACAAACTAGGGTTTATCAGTGAGGAGAGGCAGGGAGGGGGCAATATAGGGTGGGGAAGTGGGAGGCACAAACTATTAGGTATAAGATAGGCTCAAGGATGTACCGTAAAATACAGGGAATATAGCCAATATTTTGTAATAACTGTAAATGGAAAGTAAACTTTAAAAATTGTGTAAAACTTTTTAAAAATTTTAAACACTTACAATTCAGCCATATATGACAAATAGCTCAATTTTAAAAATGAGCAATGGGAAATATGAACAAAGGTTTTTAATAAACATTTCTCCAGAGAAGATAAATAAATTGCCAGTAAGCACAAGAAAAGATGTTCAACATCATTAGTCACTAAGGAAATACAAATCAAAACCGCAATGAGATACCACTTCACACACTAGGATGGCTATAATCAAAAAGACAGAAAATAAAAAGTCTGAGCATGGATGTGGAGAAATTGGAACCCTCATACATCGCTGACAGGATGTAAAATGACACAAGTGCTTTGAAAAACGGTTTTGCAGTTTCTCCAAAATTAAACATCGAGTTAACACATGACCCAATTAATCCCTCTCCTAGATGAATACCAAAGAGAATTGAAAACATAGGTCCACACAAAATTTGTACATGAATGTTCACAGCATCATTATTCAAAAATCCAAAACATGGAAATAACCTAAATGTTCATCAGTGGTTTAATACAATTCGGTATTGATAAGTACAATACAATGGAATATATCATAAAAAGAATGAAGCACTGATCCAGGCTATAACATATCAGAGGTTTAAGAATCCAAGCACAAATGTCATGTTGTATGAATCAAATTATATAAAAGATTCAGAATAGGCAAATCCATAGAGACAGAAAGTCAGTTAGTGGTTGCCAAGGGCTGGGGGAGGGAAAAATTGAGGGTGAATGCTGATGGGTACAGGATTTCTTTTTGGAATGATAATAATGTTCTACAATTAGACAGTAGTAATGGTTGCACATTTTGTAAATATACTAAAAACCACTGATTTTACACTTAAAAGGGTGAATTTTATGATATGCAAATAACATCCCAATTGCAAATAAAGTTTAAAAAAAAATAGTAATACTCTTTTAAACTTGAACTCATTTTCTAGCAATCAATTCACTCCAATGAACACCTGAACCCCGCCTCTGTTAACAGGAAGAGAGAATGAAAATAAAACTGCTTTAAGAGACTTAGGTAGAAGGGATAATGAAAACAGAAGTGCCCTGAGCCTTTTTTTTTTTCACGTAGCTTTAGAAAAAGAGACATATACTTACATTGAAAAGAAAGAGAGAATTGTAAAACATACTTTAATTCCTCATGGTGTCAAGTAATCCCAAATGTTCCTTTCTCCTAACTGTCTTACAGGGGGAGAAATAGAAATTTAAGGAACAACCTCAGCCAGCAGAAACACTTGACTCTAAATGAGTGGTTATAAGATTCTCTACAGAATCCTTTCCGAATGGAAGTAATAGATGGACAGATAAATATGCATCTAATTTTTGTCCTTGTCTAAATGCATCACATTTACTTCAGAAAATCTGAAACCAATGTAGAAGGGAATAAAGGACATTGCATATGTTTTTTAAAAAGTGAAAATATAAAGTGTTTCTTAGGCTTTAGTAAACTGCATACAGTAGAGAAAAAATTATGTTGTAAAGTAGTGGACAGTGACCATTAGCTCTGTTAACATGCAACAAGAACACGCAACAACTTAGGGAGTAGTTAGCTTTAAATTAGATTGTGATAAACATTTCTTATGTGTAAGAGGCCAATCCAAGAATGTACATAAATGTAGTTTGTAGATACATTTAACTTTAATTAAAACATGTATTTTCTGAGACTTTAATGAATACTGTGGTGTGAATGGGCAAAAAAAATAGTTTTATTTCCTTTTTAGGATATTTTGCTTCAAAGGCCTGAATTATTTTTTAGTAATATATGAAAAATAAAGTGCTGATGCACTGTGCACATGCACGTGAATGCACATATACATGCTCAGTATGAACTAAACATGTGGATAGGCAGAGTATAAAATGACTCATTCTGTGGAAATAAATGTAAAGCAATCAGTACTACTTCAAAATAAAAGGACACTTCTAAGTTATTTTTTAAAACACCATTAAGTAACCATGTGTCAAACACTTAAACCTTGCTAATTCTCTCTTGATATGAACAATACTCCTGAGTACTCTACTCAGCTAAGTTCAGCATTGTTTTGCATAATATTGCTATCAAAAATAGCACCAGATGTTTAGTGCCAAGGATTACGAATGGTTTGAATTACTAATTGTTCTATAATAATTTGTGAAAGCAAGAAAACATAATTCATATATTCAGAGTTTCATAGTGTTTAAAAAATTTTAAATAAATGAATACATTTTGACATACACATTTCATTAATTCAACACTATATCTTGCTATTAGGAGACTATTTATATCTTATTGAACTTATTGTCCTTGATATTTCTATTAAATTAATCCCAAAGACAGCACACAAAATTTGTTATTTTTATACAAAAAAGATTTATTTGTGCAATGTGAAAAAGCAAAGACAGAGCAGTGTAAATTAGTGGAAAGAGTTTTTTAAAAATATAATAAGGGGCCATGTTACCATAAACATTTTTGGATAATTATTTAAGTTGTCTTCACTGTGTGTGTGTGTGTGTGTGTGTGTGTGTGTGTGTGTGTGTTTGTGTGTGTGTGGTTCCATAAAGAGCCATAATTGCTCTGTGACCTAAATATTTTTTCCATGGTTTAATAATTTCTAGTAGAGAAACTGTTTTGCCTAAACTGTTTCTTTGAATAACAAAAATGTATTATAAAGAACATAAAAGTAAATATTTCATTTATTTATATTTTTGAAAACAAATTTTTGGACCTTGCTATATATATATGAAAAGTACAGAAATATAATTTAGTCCTTTTCCAATATTTAGTTAAATTTGAAAAAATGTCTTTGAGATACATAAGTTTCTGTGCAAAGGTGATTTGTTTTACATGATTAATCGAAAAAATGACGTTAGGAACAAGGATATAAAGAAAAAATTACTCACATAGCAAAATAAGGGCAGAGTATAGATTGTTATGGAAAACAATGGATCCTTATAAAATGAATTTTTAAAATATCCATTTTAATGTGCTATTAGTAGAACAGCCAGAGTATTGGACTTTTGCTCATCTACATAGCAACTATACAAAGCTAGTCATCTACTTTGTCTTTAAATATAAACATCTCATTTCCAAGGTAAAATTTCTCAATTTATGGTCCAGAGACCAAGTGCATAAGCCCTAACCTGACAAATCAAATCTATGGGTTTGGGACACTAAAGTGTGTATGTTTAACAGCCCTTTATTTCATCCCAGTTATTCCTATGCTGAAGTATGAGGAAAAGAAGAAGAGGGTCCAGCATTTACTGATTTGGTTTAAATGGCAAACACAGTTCATCCTTTACCTCCCTTTATCCTGAATACTATTACTATTTTTTTGTTTTTTAAAATTTATTAATTTATTTATTTTTGGCTGCGTGGGGTCTTCGTTGCTGCACACGGGCTTTCTCTAGTTGTGGCGAGCAGGGGCTACTCTTCTTTGTGGTGCGCGGGCTTCTCACTGCGGTGGCTTCTCGTGTTGCGGAGCACGGGCTCTAGGCGCACGGGCTTCGGTAGTTGTGGCACGCGAGCTCTAGAGCGCAGGCTCAGTAGTTGTGGCGCACGGGCTTAGTTGCTCTGCGGCATGTGGGATCTTCCCGGACCAGGGATGGACCCCTGTCCCTTGCATTGGCAGGCGGATTCTTAACCACTGCGCTACCAGGGAAGTCCCACTATTATTATTTTAAATAGTATTACCACTATATTATAGACTAGGAAATAGAGGTTCAGAGAATTTAACATTATGTAAGATTTGTAAGAAGATATGTAAATATTCAACATTCTATAAGTAATCTACTACAGAAGTTATCTCCTACTTGATACATACTTAGAGGAATTTTCAGAGTGCAGGCATCTGAATGAATAACCAGATTAGCTTTGTCCCACCAACTGGAATCACACATACCCGTGAAGGTTGTATAATCTACAAATCACATAATCCACAAATGTCCTTTTAAAAAACACTGAATACATGATGACATAGTTGTTCTTGTTGTTAGAAAATCAGTTGTGAATATACTTTCCCAGAAAATTAAGAAACACAGAACAGTGAAATAAACTCTAAAATTCTAAAAGCAAAAGTCTGGCCATTGTCATCATATGATAATATAGGCAATGCATTCAGAAATGGTATTTAATTATGAGGTATCTAAGTAAGAAATTGCAAAATGGCAACTGAATAAAAGTGTCTATCTAGAGAAACCAAATGTAATAATAGTTTACCTGTTGATATATACACGTTCACTTAGAGTTTTTTTCTTAACAGCAATAATTCTTGGATAAGAGTAACTACAAAACATGGCCTAAACATTCTAAGAAGCTGTGTTTCTGGCTCTAACTGAGGCATATCCCTAGGTGTATGTTTGCATTTTATTAAGAACATATTAATTAAGAAAGTTTAATGTTTAGATTCTTCTCATTCTTTTAATAAAATAATTTCATCTGTGCCAAATGTAACCTAAAAGTTTACTTTCTAGACCTTCCTTCCTTTGCAAGCAATTGATAAGTTTTTGTTCTTTAATCTTTTAATTAATTCAGCTCTGGTTTTAGTTCCAACAAAAATTAAACACCTGTACTACATAACTTTGTGCTGATACACTGTGAAAATTTCCAGATTAGCCACACAATCCCATTAAAGTTAATGGTTCTACATGTTAATTGCCCATGTGCCAGGATGAAAATTTCCCTGTGTTGCTCAATAACCCTTACAATTTCCCAATTCTTATTCTGTCACCAAATGCTAATAAAAAGACTGTGCCACCTGCTATCAGCCCATACTTAAATAAACAGGATAGAAAGAAAAAGAAAATACAATTGGGAATCTTTTCTCATATAAGGAATTTGAACCATGTTATAGTTTTTGAATATATAGGTAGCAATTATAAAGCACTCTGTTGATGCTCAATTAATACATTGAAATGAATATTAATGTAAGAAAATTCTCACCTATTTCTAAGCAACATGAATTCACTTTGATTCAACTTTTAGGCAGATTCTTCATAACAAAGTGAAAGATATAAATCAAAGTCACTAAGAAATGCTGATATCTTTAACAGACAGAGAGCCAAAATTGGCCATGTAGCTTATCAAGATCTGTTCTTATCTTATAGACTTAACTGGTTCTTACATTTTAAAAAACATTTATTGTTTTTAATTTTATTACTTGGAAGTAATTTTGATATAATGTTTGATAAGAAAATAATTTTCAATAGGACAATCTTACATTAAGTGTAATGTTTACTATTCTCACCTAGAGCTACTATTCACTTCACAGTTCTCCACCTTATCATGGTGTATTCCATATTAAGGTGATCATCCTGGGATCAATTCCTCCTGTGTCTGTCATCAAAACGATTCCCTGGCCTACAAGGAGGCTGGAAGAGATATGTCCTCAGGCTATGTCTTCAGCAATAGATCTAGACCCTGACCTCTTGATAGGCAGCTCTCAGACTACTCTGATGACTAAAAGAACCCCCAAAGAAATGTGAACATGATCACCTTTAATATATCACGAATCCGTCTATTAAAATCCTGTAGATAAATGATTCTCAATGGGGGCAATTTTGCAGCCCAAGGAAGACCTGGCAATGTCTAGAGACATGTTTGGATATCACAACTGAGGGGAATGTTACTGGCATCTAGTAGGTAGAAGCCAGGGATGTTGTTAAATATCTACAATGCATGGGACAGCTCCCCACAACACAGAATTACCCAATGTAAAATGTCACTAGTGCCAAGGTTAAGAAACCTTGTTTTAGACATTAGAATGATTATTTCTAAAACTATCTGGAGCAGAATATAGAACATGTGTATTATATATAAGATTAGTTTAGGCTAATAAACTAAATGTGCTCATACTAAATATAGGAAATATATTTAGAGTCAGAATATTTACTTCAGTTTTTACAAAGACATTTATTTATTTTAACATTTTTAACTTCTGTTACCCTTGTGTCTTGCTCACCTGACAGTAAGCTTTGTGAGGATAGGGACAATGTAGAGATAGAAACTGTTTTGTGAGTACCTTATACCAGTACCTAGCACAGGGCTTAGTACAGAGCTGCCATCTTCAACTAACTCATGACGCTCCTGCAACAATTTTATTTTTCTCCAATCTTTCATGATAGGCGTTTGCTAATGTGAGTCCTTATTATAATCTCTATTTGCCAATCCATTCTTAGAAAAGAGAATTTTGGAAAAAACATGACTACCACCTAGAAGACTTTGACTCCTTTCAGGAGAAAGTGAATAATTTGACTTAGCAAAATATGAAGGGGTATCTAAAGTCTGGCAAGTGGGAGTGCAGGAATGACTGCCTTTACTGTAACCAACACTGCGAAAAGAAATATAATTACCTTTATTAGTCAAACTTTTTGTTTAGAAAATTAAATTTACTATCATAGAAAATTGGTTATTATACTACAAGTATTTTCATTTATATGCATATCCACATGTGTTTGTTTTTTTACTTTTCAAATAAGTGACTTAATAATAATAATAAAGAGAACAAGAAAACAGAGTATAGAGAAGGTATATCCAGAAAACTTCACTAAAATATCAATTTGATGAAAGTTTTCTGTTCTCCTAACTTAAGACATTTACATTAGTATGTAGACTATATATATTAGTATATTATTTACTATATATGTGTATATATTACATACCATATAATATTATGTATTAGATTACATAATTATATATGTTATATAGTACCTAATACATATATATTATATAAACAATCATTTTTTCATATAGGAGAAAATGGAAAATAGAAAAAAATGAGATTTATTTTAAAAAAAGAACATTAAGAACTAATATCATCATTTTGAATATGTCAGAAAAAGCCAGTTGATAAGCTGGAGGTTAAAAAAGAGCACTGGTGATACACGCATGCAGGAGTGAAAGAGAAGTTAGGTAAGGCACAGTCATGCAATGCTAGAGATAAAAAAATTAAATCATGCTTTGAAAAGCAAAGGCAAACCACAGGAAAAAATTAAACAAGAATTTAAAAAATTTTAAATTTATTTTATTGAAGTATAGTTGATTTACAATATTGTGTTAATTTCCACTGTACAGCAAAGTGATTCAGTTATATATATATACATACACTCTTTTTCATATTCTCTTCCATTATGATTTATCACAGAATGTTGAATGTAGTTCCCTGTGCTATACAAGAGAACCATATTGTTTATCCATTCTATATATAATACTTTGCATCACTAATCCCAAACTCCCAATCCATTCCTCCCTCACCTCCCTCCCCCTTGGCAACCACAAGTCTATTCTCTATGTCTGTGAGTTTTAAACAAGAATTTTTTCATCTTAAAACTTGAAAAGTTAGAGGTAATTGTTATTTTAGGTTGACCTAAAATAATGAAGAAATAACAAAATATGTTATTAAAATATTTTAAGGGGGGAAGCATTTGATGGAGATTATGGAACAACTTTGGTAGAAGCCAAAAATTATGCAATGTGAGAAAACAGAAAAACTAACACTGTTCTATTATTGCACGCATAAATCTTATGTCTTCTCTTTTTATCATTAAATTTCAGTGTATGAAAGACATTTTTTAAAAGCTAAAAATCACTGTTCAGCAGCAACTTACTTTCTGAAATTTTTGTGTCTGAGGAAAGCAGAATTCCAGTGTGAGAAAAGTCAGTATGTAGATAATCATAGCTAATAGAAAGCCATATTCCTGCCAAATTCAGAAGACTATATGGTGTGTAAATCTTCCTGGATACAGACTAGCCTTCAAAAGAACTGAAGTCCACATCTGAATCAATTCAACCACTGAATGGATCAAGACAATCTTCCACTAGCCAACAAGCAGGGCAGAACCAAAAATAAGGCAATATTTATCAGAGCCTCAAATTAACTCTACCAGTTTTCATGTATAGTGTTAAGAAACCAAGACAAAAGAACCTGGAATAGGTCAAAATATGACAGCATAATAATGAAACAAGAGTGGGGGGAGGAAGAAGTCAATTAAAAAATAGACCAAAAGGTTATACAGCTTATGAAAGGATCAGACACTGACTATAAAATAAATATGACTAACATGTTAAAAACATGAAAAAAATAATTAGCAACTATATAAAGATGAACCATGCTGAAATTCTACAACTGAATATGCAAAAACTAAAATTAAGAACTCAATGTATCTTAATTTCCAATTAGACACAACTGAAAAGGAAATAGGTAAATGAGAAGATAGAAGAAAATACATTAGGTACATCACAAAGAAAAAAAAATTGGAAATTACAGAAAAGAGTATAAGACCAATACGGGACATGCTGAAAAAAAATCAGTACTAGTAAAACTGGAGTATGTAAAAATGAGGAGAGATGGGACAGAAAAAATTTTTTAAAAGAAACTGAATAAAGGGTAACACCCCACAGATTGCTATGAACTTCCATCAGAGACAGATATATTGGAAGACTCATAGAACATTGATAAAAGCTAAAGAAAAGGAAAACTACTGAAAGAATAAAAGAAAATGAACACAATGGCTTTAAGAGCAACAGTAAAGCTGACAGCTCAATTCTCACCAGAGTGGATAAAAACAGAAGACAAAGCGATGGCATGTTTAAAGGGTTGAAAGACAATAACAAGCAAATTAGGCTTTTATAACAAGCAAACAATGTTCTTTAAGAATAAATAAATAAATAAATAAAAACATTTAGAGAAAAATACATAGTTTGTTACTAAAAGAACTTACTCAAGGAAATACTAATGTGCGTTTTTTGGTGAAAACGAATAACTATACATAACAATTCTGGGATGCAGAAAGGAAAGATAAAATGAGAAATGGCTTATCATGTGGGTAATTAGTTTTATAAGAGAACAATGACATTTGTGAAAGCAAACTATCTATCTATCTACCTACCTACCTACCTATCTATCTATGTAACACATGATACATGTAGCACACAGGCAGGAAAGCATTAATACAAATACACTACTCTAAAGTGAATGCCATGTGAGGTAAATTATAAAATAATTACTTTATATTAGACATTAATAGATCAAGAAAGTAGGTTGTAATTTCTAGGATAAACAATAAAATAATAAAAGACTGTATTATTAATGAGCTAATGAATACTAGAATGATTTAGTTAGAAAGTCAGCAAATCCTCTCCCCAAAGGTAATGACAAAACTGACAAAAATTAAAAAACAACCATTCAGAACTCTGGAAGTTCATTTTTAATAAAATTAAACTAAACAAATTAGCATAGATTATCAATGTTCATTTTAAGGCAAGTGTGGCATTACATTTGATCACCAAATGTAACCACACTAAATAGATCTTCTGGATTTATGTATATAGGTTACTTGTTAGGTCACCTGTTAAGCTTGTGTTAAGCTCAGGAAAGAAAATAGTGGGCTGGTCTTGTTAGGGCCCTAAGCATTTAAAGAAATATCTAAAATGCTTATAATAGTGTAATTATGTTCATAAATTTTTTACTTCTAAGTTTCCCACAGTTTTCTCATGCATTTGCATTTTTAAATATACGACAACCTAAACAATCCATTTTGCTTCATTAAAAGGTAATAAAACTTCAGAAAGCAAGGCAAATGATGTTAATAGCTAGAAGCTAAACATTTAAATTCAGGCCCAAATATACTTGAGAATAAAATATTTTGCTTTAATGAAAAGAAACATACAGTTTTTGAAAGACAGAGTACTCATGATTTTTTGCATATAAATTGTTCCCACTGATGGTAGTCGAGAACAGTTCAACATGGCAACATAAATTGATTCTGAACTCACTTCCTCCCATGGAATACAGTTAGTCTACAGCTACATATGGAACAGTTTCCTTTTAAAAGGACCTAGTGACTGACTGAGTGATGATTACACAAGGCAAATTAGAAGAAAACCACGTTGAAGCAGCTAGGAGAGGCTGGGACACAATCCCTCCGTAAATCCCACCCCTGACAATGTGACCTGCCATGGGGAGAGAACTCAAAACCCTGAGTTTCTCCATGAGGAGTGAAGGGTTTGAGTTCCACACTGGGCACCTCAACTTCTAAGACCTGCACCTGAGAGACAAGCTCCCAAAATACCTAATTTTGAAAACCAACAGGGCTCCCATCCTGAGACCCACAAGGCTGTAGTAATCTGACAAATGGCTCTTAAAGCACCTGCATAATCAGACTCACCACACCAGGGCCCAGCTCAGAGGCAGCTGATATCACCCACACTTAAAGTGAGGGAAGCTCACCTGCTTATTTTAAAGTGTCAGCTGGAGGAGCAGGCATCTAATTTAGCACAGACATCTAGGAGCTTGCTGGAATGCTCGTTGGGGACAGAGACTGGTGGGTGCTGTCTTTGTGTTTTTCTTTTGCCATGTTCTTAAAGTGACAGTATCTCCCAGAAGGAAGGGTTTACACACATCTGGTGCCCCAATTTTTATATCTGCTGCCCAGGGGATACCTCTTGAATACCTGACTCTGGAGACCAGGGGAACTTGTGTTCATGGTCCTATGGGACTGTGACAAATACAGTTACACAGGAAGGAGGTTATACACTTGCCTGGCACCCCAATTATTATGGCTGCTGCCAGGGGACACCTCCACATAACCCGTGTCTGATGGCCATTGGGTTTATGCTTGTGGGTCTCACAGGCTGTAATCAATGGAGAAAGAGTTCTTACGCAGCTACCACACCTAGGGTAGAACAAGAGGCAACAGACCCAGGAGACTGGTCTTTCTGTAAAGGAGACCTATTAGCTAGTTATCATGGCTGTGGCCTGAGGGCAGGCTTCTAATTAAACATACACTTAGGGGCTGGCTATAATCCTTTCCACAGACCTCAGAGGCAGGTTCTACCTTTGCATCCTCCCTCTGCTGCACTCCAGAGCTCCAGGGTCCTTCAGAGGACAGATTTGCATATGTGTCTGGCACCCTGGTTTTTATGTATGGTGCCCCAGGTTTTGTGACTGATGCTCAGAGAACACTCCTTGATCACCTGGTTCTGGTAGCCAGGGAGGTTTTCATTCCTGGGTCCCATAGGACTATGACAATCAGAGAGACAGTTCTTGGCAGGCTAACACCTAAGGCACTGTACAGACATCAGACTGGGCACATTCACCGAGTCTTTCTGTGAAGGAGGCCTCTTTGCTTATCCTGGAGCTTCAGCCTTCAGGGTAGCATACATCTAGTGGCCTATGGAGCTGCTCTCAAGGAGCATAGGCTGTGGACTCCACCTTGGTGCTCTCCCTCTGCCTTTTCCCAGCTCATTGGTATCTCCCAGAAGAGAGCTTATACATTCATCTGAAGCTCCAATTTTTACAACTTTCACCCAGGGGACACCTCCAGATTGCCAGGCTTTGGTGGCCAGTGGGGCTTATGCTTGCAGCCCCACAGGACTGTATATATTTGTATACTTTTAAAAGCTGCTATCTGAGGGTCTGACATCCAATCAGCCTGAATTTAGGTGCTGAGACCCTCTCATTTGGAACACTAACAGGTCTTGGCACATACTTAACTACTGGGAGCTATTAAAAATATAATAGACTGCTTGGACAAGCACAGAGTATTGAGAGATAACCAAGAGCTAGGGCAGGGTTGAGCAACAAGTTTCATCTCCTACAAAAGCCCACTCCTTCAAGACTGAAAGAGGTGGTAGTTTCATCTACTTCAGAGAAACCAACACAAAATGAGTCGAGCAAAATGAAGAAATAAATGAATATGTTCCAAATGAAAGAATAAGATAAAGCCTCAGGAAAAAAAAAAACACCTTAATAAAATGGAGATAAGTATTTTACCTGATAAAGAGTTCAAAGTAACAGTCATTAAAAAGGCTAACCAAACTGGGGAGAAGAATGGATGAAAACAATGAGAACGTCAGCAAAGAGATGAAAAATACAAGAAATAACCAAATAGAAATCAAAGAGCTGCAGAATAGAGTAACTGAACTGAAAAATATACTAGAGGATTTCAACAGCACACTGGATGATGCAAAAGAATTGATCAGTGAACATAAAAACAAGGAAATGGAACTCACACAATGGGAAGCAAATAGAAAAAAGAATGAAAAAAAGTGAAGATAGCTTAATGGTCTTATGGGACACAATCAAATTGACTAACATTCAATTTATAGAGCTCCCAGGAGGAAAAGAGAGAGACAGAGAGGCAAAAAACTTATTTGAAGAAATAATAGCTGAAAACTTCCCTCACCCTAGGGAAGGAAGCAAACATCCAGAACCAGGAAGCACAGAGAATTCCAAACAAGATAAACCCAAAGAGACACACATCAAGACACATTATAATTAAAATGTCAAAAGTTAAAGATAGGAGAGAATCTTAAAAGCAGCAAGAGGTAAACAATCTGATACATATAAGGGAAATTCCATGAGACCATCAGCAGGTTTCACAGCAGAAATGTTGCAAAACAAAAGGGAGTATCATGATATATTCAAAGTGCTGAAAGAAAAAACTGCCAACCAAGAATACTCTATCCATCAAAGTTATTCAGAATTGAAGGAGAGATAAAGAGATCTCCAGAGAAGCAAAAACTAAAGGAATCCATCACCACTAAACCGGCATTAAAAGAAATGTTAAAGGGACTTCAAGTTAAAAAGAAAAGGTATCAACTACTAACAAAAAAAAATATGAAAGAACAAATCTCAAAGGAAAGATAAGTACATAGTAAAGGTAGTGTATTAATCACTTAAAAGCCAGTATGAAGGTTAAAAGACAAAAGAAGTAAAAATAACGATGATTACAATAATTAGTTAAGAGATACACAAGATAAAAAGGCATAAAATACGACATCAAAAACAAAATGTGGGGGGGGGGGGAATAAAAAATGTGAGCTTTAGAATGTAATCAAACTTAAGATGTTATGAACCTAAAATAGACTCATAGATATAAGCAGTTATATGTAAGCTTTATGGTAACTACAAAGCAAAGACCTATACCACATACACAAAAGATAAAGAGCAAGCAATATAAGGATACCACTGAAGAAAGTCATCAAACCACAAAAGAAGAGAGCAAGAGAAGAAAGAAACTACAGTAATAGCCAGAAAACAATTTTTAAGTGGAAATAAGTACATACCAATTAATAATTACTTTAAATATAAATGGACTAATTTCTCCAATCAAAAGACATGGGGTGACTGAATGAATAAAAAAAACAAGACCCATCTATATGCTGCCTACAAGAGACTCACTTTAGATGTAAGGACACACACAGACTGAAAGTGAAGGGATAGAAAAAGATATTCCAGGCAAATGGAAGCCAATAGAAAGTTGGGATAGCTATACTTATATAATACAAAATAAGCCTTAAAATAAAGACTGTAATGAGACAAAGAAGGGCATTACATAATAATAAAGGAGTCAGTCTAATGAGAGGATATAACATTGGTAAATATCTATGTACCCTATATAGGAGCACGTAAATATATAAAGCAAATATCAACATACCTAAAGGGGGAGAAATAGACAATAGTAGGGTATTTTATCCCACTTCTATCCATGGACAGATCATCCAGACAGAAAATCAATAAGGAAGCATTAGCCTTAAACAACACATTAGATAAGATGGACTTAACGGATATATACAGAACAGTTCATTCAAAAGCTCGATGCTTTGTGACCACCTAGAGGGGTGGGATAGGGAGGGTGGGAGGGAGACATAAGAGGGAGGAGATATGGGGATATATGTATATGTATAGCTGATTCACTTTGTTATAAAGCA
This sequence comes from Balaenoptera ricei, assembly GCF_028023285.1. Lineage (NCBI taxonomy): Eukaryota > Metazoa > Chordata > Mammalia > Artiodactyla > Balaenopteridae > Balaenoptera > Balaenoptera ricei. Next base: position 45,145,510 of record NC_082654.1, read on the forward strand.
GAAACTAACACACCATTGTAAAGCAATTATACTCCAATAAAGATGTTTAAAAAAAAGCAACAATACACATTCTTCTCAAGTGCACATGGGACATTCTACAGATCATATGTTGGTCCACAAAATAAGTCTTAATAAATTTAAGAGATTTAAATCATACCAAGCATCTTTTCTGATCACAGTGGTATGAAATTAGAAATCAACTTCACAAAGAAAACTATAAAATTCACAAATATATGGAGGTTAAACAGCATGCTATTGAACAACCAATGGGTCAATGAGTAAATCAAAATTGAAATCTAAAAATACCTTGAGACAAATGAAAATGGGAATATAATATACCAAAATTTATGAGGTGCAACAAAAGGAGTTCTATGAGGGAAGTTCATAATGATAAACACCTACCTCAAGAAACAAAAACTCTTAAGTAAACAACCTAACTTTACACCTTAATGAACTAGAAAAAGGAGAACAAACAAAGCCCAAAGTTAGTAGAAGGATGAAAACAACAAAGATTAGAGCAGAAATAAATCGATTAGAGACTAAAAAGACAACAGAAAAGATCAATGAAAGTAAGAGGTGGTTCTTTGAAAAGATAAACAAAATTGACAAACCTTTAGCTAGACTCATCAAAAAAAGAGAGAGAGTTCCAAAATAAATAAAATCAGAAATAAAAGAGGAGATATTATAACTGATACCATAGAAATGCAAGGGACCATAAGAGACTACTGTGAAAAATTACATGCCAGCAAATTGGACAACCTAGAAGAAATGGATAAATTCCTAGAAACATACAATTTACCAAGACTGAATCATGAAGAAATATAAAATCTGAAAAGATCAATTACTAGCAGAGAGATTGAATTAGTAATCAAAACCTCCCAATAAACCAAAGCCCAGGACCAGATGGCTTCACTGGTCAATTCCCTCAAACATTCAAAAAAGAATTACTACCAATGCTTCTCAAACTCCTCCAAAGAACAGAAGAAAAGGGAACGCTTCCAAACTCATTTTACACATCCAGCATTATTCTGATACCAAATCTAGACAAAGACACCACAAGAAAAGAAAATTACAGGTCAGTATCCTTGATTAACATAGATGGCAAATATCTTCAAAAAATATTAGCACACTGAATTCCACAATAACATTAAAGGATCATACACATGATCAGGTGATATTTAACCCAAGGATGCAAGTCTAGTTCAACATCCACAAATCAGTCAATGTGATACACTGCACAAACAAAATGAAAAATAAAAATTATATGATCATGCCAATAGATGCTAAGCATTTGACAAAATTCAACATCCATTTAAGATAAAAACTCTCAACAAAGTGGGTATAAAGGAAACATACCTCAACATAATAAAGGCCATATATGACAAGCCCACAGCTAAAATCATACTCATAGCGTGGATAAGAAACAAGAAAAGGATGCCCACTCTTGCCACTTTTCTTCAACATTGTATTGAAAGTCCTAGTCAGAGCAATTGGGCAAGTAAAAGAAATAAAAGGCATCTAAACTGGAAAGAAAAAAGTAAAAATGTCACTATTTGCAGATGTTATATTATATAAAGAAAACTCTAAAGACTGTATCAAAGAACTGTTAGAACTAATAAACAAATTCAGTACAGTTGCAAGGTACAAAATCAACACGCAAAAAATCATTTGTGTTTGTATACACTCATAATTAATTATCAGAAAGAGAAATAAAATAATCCTATTTACAACTGCATCAAAAAGAATAAAATACTAATAAATTTAACCAAGGAGGTGAAAGACCTGTATATTGAAAACTATAAAACATTAAGGAAAGAAATTGAAGAAGATACAAAAATAGAAAGATATTCTGTGCTCATAGATTAGAGGAATTAATATTGGTAAAATGTCCATACTACTCAAAGCAATCTATAGATTCAATGCAATCCTTATCAAAATTCCAATGGAATTTTTTACAGAACTAGAACAAACAATCCTAAAATTTGTATGGAACAACAAAAAACCCTGAATAGCCAAAGATAAGTTGAGAAAGAGAACAAAGATGAAGGCATCACACTTCTTGATTTCAAACTCTATAACAACAGTATAGTAATGCAAACCAAACGTTACTGGCACAAAACCAGACACACAGACCAATGGAGCAGAATAAAGAGCCCAGAAAAAAAATCAGACACACATGGTAAATTAATCTATGACAAAGGAGCCAAGAATATACAATGGGGAAAGGACAGTCTCATGAACTAATGGTGTTGAGGAAAGTGGACAGCCACTTGCAAAAGAATGAAACTGAATCACTATCTTATACCATGCATAAAAATCAACTCAACTCAGACTGGAACATAAGGTCTGAAACAATAAAACTCCTAGAAGAAAAAAAAAGGCAGTAAGCTTCCTGACATAGGTCTTGGTAATGATTTTTTTCAACCTGACACCAAAAGCAAAATCAACAAAACCAAAAATAAACAGGGGAACTACATCAAGTTACAAAGCTTCTGCACAGCAAAGAAAACCAAACAAACAGGCAACCTACTAAATGCACTGAAGAAAATATTTGTTAATCATATATCTGATGGTTAATATGTAAAATATATAAAGAACTCATACAATAGCAAAATAAAAAAAAAATCAGATAATAAAATGGGCTAAGATCTGACAAAACACTTTCCCAAAGACACACAGAGGGCCAACAGGTACATAAAAAGATACTCAACACCATTAATCATCAGAAAAATGCAAAGCAAAACCATGATGAGATACCAGCTCACAATTTTTAGAATAGTTATTGTCAAAAAGACAAGAAATAACAAGTGTTGGTGAGGATGTGGAGAAAAGAAACGCTTGTGCACTGCTGGTGCACAAGAATGTAAATTGGTACAGCCACCATGGAAAACATTATGGAGGTTCCTCAAAAAATTAAAAATAGAACTACCACATGATTCAGCAATTCCACTCCCAGGTATTTATCCAAAAATGAAAAACATAACTTGAAAAGATATATGCACCTCCATGTTCATTGCAGCATTATTTATAACAGCCAAATATGGAAACAACCTAATTATCCATCGATGGATGACTGGATAAAGAAACTGTGGCACATGGAGAGTAATATTATTCAGTGATAAGAAAGAATGAAATCTTGCCATTTGCAACCACATGGATGGATCTCGAACGCATTATACTAATAATATGTCAGGCAGAAAAAGACAAACACCGTGTGCTCTCCCTTATATGTGAATCTAAAAAGAAAAATAAAAGCAAAACCAAACAAGCTCACAGATAAAGAGAACAGATTGGTGGTTGCCAGAGTTGGGGTGCAGGGGGTTGAAGAATGGGGTCAAAAGGTAAATCAAAATACAGTAACCTTTCAGAATAAGCCACAGCTGGCTGGGCTGTCTAAAATAGTGCTACCCAACAGAAGTATAATACAAGGCACATATATAATAAATTTCCTAGTAGCTACATTTAAATATGTAAAATAAAATATAAATAAAAAGAACAGGTTAACTTAGTTTTAGTACTATATTTTACTTAACCCAGTATGTCTAAAATATTATTTCAACATGTAATCAATACAATAAAACTACTAACAAGCTAAAAAAAAAATGCTCCTACTGATAGTAGTGATTTGATGAGGCAGGTGATGTGGTAAAATTGGTATTTTGCAACAATTACTTTGTACTGAGCTGATGGAGAATAAATGGCTCTCAAGAAAGAGTCAGGAAAACATTCCAAGGCCACATTAGAATTATTATGAATACTGGTAAGTAGAAAATGAGAATCCTGGCGGCAATAACAGCAACAGGACTGACAGCCATGGTACATATTCTATTCAGTGGTAGCCAAGAAAATGAAAGCCAGCTTTACACTTCATAGAAACTTAATTCTGGGCCTGGGAGATATCTAAAATTAGGTATTCCTTGTTCACTCATTCCTTTGTCTCCCATAAGAATTAATACAGAAAATGTAAATACATTTTTAAAACAATTTAATATTTGTTAAGTGCTAAATAAATCTCAGTCACTGTTCAAAAAAATTTATATTATTTTTCGTAGCAATAGAATAAGGAAGAATATAGATATATTATTGATATTTTTTGTAGCAATAGAATAAGGAAGAATAGAATAAGGAAGACATAACCATTGTAAATATGAGGAAATTGAGCCAAAATAAGTACTTGCCTAATGTTGCACGTTTGCAAATTGGCAGAACTGGAATTTAACACTAAAAATCTCTGAATCCAGGATGAGTACATTAAAAAAACTAAGGACTCTTCTATCAATCTTACTTTAAAACTTTCCTTTGGTCATTCAGCATTTAACTATTAAGGTATTGTCCTAAGTGTGTGGACAAATGGGTGAACAAAGTAGGCATGATTCCTGCTGCTACAAGAGGGCAGGTTCTCAGAAAAAAATTAAATTTATAAATCATGATATGCTCAAGAGAGTAAACACATGTGAAACAGGAAAACACAAACTAAAATCATAATGAGATACTACTATATGCTTATTAGAACAGCAAAATTTAAAGTCAATAACAAGATCAAATGTGGGCAAGAATATGGAGCTCCTGAAATTCTCATACAGTGCTGCCAGGAGCATAAAATGAACAATCACTTAGGGAAAAGTTTTGTTCATTTCTTTTGAATTCAAACTGATGCCTATGATTCCTAAGTATGTACTAAACAAATATAAACATATGTTCACATAAAAACTTGTAAAGGACGTTCCTAGGAGTTATCTTCTTTGCAACCAAATGTCCCTCAAGAGCAGAATGGTTGAAACACACTGTAATGTATTAATAAAATGGAATTCCACTCGGCCATCAAAATTGCAAACTACTGATACATGTAACAACAAAAATCAATCTTTAAAATATAAAGAACCCAAACACAAAAGAATAGACACTGTATGATTTCATTTATATAATCTCTAATATCAGGTAAAACAAAACTATAGAAAAATATTAGGAAGTAATTGCCTGCAAGGAAAGGAATTATTACAAAATACATTCACCTCTTTCAACACTTCCTAAAATCTTACCTATTATGGTATCAGACTTGGGCGCAAGGTTCAGGTTTTTGAAACTCATTCACATTCACTGTTTAGTGGGACTCTGTAAGTTCAGTTTCTCAGGTATGATTCCTCTCAATCTAAATACCTATTAACTAAAGAGACATCTTTTCTTCCTCACATACACTTCACATGCAATGGAAGTCAAAGAGAGCACAATAGCAACAAACACTTCCATTTAATAAGGGAGAAGATGGTAGGCACACAGTAATTGATATAGAAATTCTGAAATCCCACCAGGCAAATATCATCAGCACCTTAGTTATAGTCCAGTACTTTTCCCCTGGAATTATTTGTCATTAATCTTTCTGCTCTCTGGGCTCCTGTGCCCACTTCTGTGTCATCTTCCTTCTTCCTATTCGTAGATGACAAGGCTTCTCAGCCTGCTACTTGCCTAATCAAAGAGGAAACATTACAACTGATGGCACAGAAATAAAAAGGAGCATAAGAGACTATCAAAATTTATACACCAACAAACTGAATAACCTAGGGAAATGGATAAATTCCTAGAAATGTACAACCAACCAAGACTGAATCATGAAAAAATAGAAACTTGGAAAGATTTAATCAGTAATTAAAACTGCCCAATAAAGAAAAGTCCAGGACAAGATGACTTCACTAGCGAATTTTACCAAACATTTAAAGAGGAATTAATGCCAATTCTTCTCAAACTCTTCCAAAAAATTGAACAGGAGGGAACACTTCCAAAATCATTTTATGGGGTTAGCATTATGCTGATCCCAAAGCCAAACAAAGACACTACAAGAAAAGAAAATTACAGACCAATATCCTTCATATAAAAAGATGCAAAAATCCTCAATAAAATACTAGCAAATTCAATTCACCGGCATATTAAAAGAATCATACACTATAATGAAGTGGAATTTATCTGTATGATGTGACAATGGTTCAACATACACAAATAAGTTGATGAAATGTACCACATTAAAGGAATGAAAGATAAAATCACATAGTAAACTCAATAGATGCAGAAAAAGTATTTGATGAAATCCAATACCTTTTCGTGATAAAAGCTTTCAACAAACTGGGTGTAGAAGGAATGTACCTCAACATAATAAAGGCCATATATGATAAGCCCACAGCTAATACCATACCCAACATCAGGAAAAAACAAGGATGCCCACACTCACCCCTTCTATTCAACATACTGGAAGTCATAACCAAAGTAACTAGGCAATAAAAAGAAAAAAATTTTACAAATTGAAAAGAAAGATGTATAATTGCCTCTATTTGCAGATGGCATTATATTATATGGAGAAAACTCTAAAGACTGCACAAAAGAAAAAAAACCTTAAAATTAATCAACTGATTAATCAATTAATTCAATAGTGTTGCAGGTTGCAAAATCAAAGTACAAAAATCAAGTGCAAATTTGCACACTAATGACAAACCATCTGAAAAGGAAATTTTAAAAAGTCCCACTTACAATAGCATCCAAAATAATAAAATACTCAGGAATAAACTTTGCCAAGGAGGAGAAATATCTGCATAATGAAAAAACTAAAAATAGAACTACCATACAACCTAGCAATCCCACTACTGGGCATATACCCTGAGAAAACCATAATTCAAAAAGAGTCTATGTACCACAATATTCATTGCAGCTCTATTTACAATAGCCAGGACATGGAAGCAACCTAAGTGTCCATCAACAGATGAATGGATAAAGAAGATGTGGCACATATATACAATAGAATATTACTCAGCCATAAAAAGAAACGAAATTGAGTTATTTGTAGTGAGGTGGATGGACCTAGAGTCTGTCATACAGAGTGAAGTAAGTCAGAAAGTGAAAAACAAATACCGTATGCTAACACATATATATGGAATCTAAAAAAAAAGGTTCTGAAGAACCTAGGGGCAGGACAGGAATAAAGATGCAGATGTAGAGAATGGACTTGAGGATAGGGGGAGGGGGAAGGGTAAGTTGGGATGAAATGAGAGAGTGTCATGGACTTATATACACTACCAAATGTAAAATAGCTAGCTAGTGGGAAGCAGCTGCATAGCACAGGGAGATCAGCTTGGTGCTTTGTGACCACCTAGAGGGGTGGGATAGGGAGAGTGGGAGGGAGACGTAAGAGGGAGGAGATATGGGGATATATGTATATGTATAGCTGATTCACTTTGTTAAACAGCAGAAACTAACACACCATTGTAAACCAATTATACTCCAATAAAGATGTTATTTAAAAAAAGAAAATTACAAAATATTGTTGAAAGAAATTAAAAGAAACAAATAAATGGAAATACATCTCATGTTCATGAACTGGAAGAATTAATATTGTTAAAATGTCTGTACTACCCAAAGCAATCTACAGAGTCAATGCTAGCAACATCAAAATCTCAATGCCATTTTTTTTTTATAGAAATAGAAAAAACACTCCTAAAATTCATATGGAACCACAAAAGACCCATAATAGCCAAAGCAATCTTGAGAAAGAAGAACAAAACTGGAGGCATCACTTTTACTGATTTCAAAATATATTACCGTACAAAGCTATAGTAATTAAAACAGTATGGTACTAGCATAAAGACAGAATAAAGACCAACGGAACTGAATAGAGAGCCTAGAAATAGGCTCTGCATATACAGGCAACTGTATCTTTGTCAAGGATGCCAAGATAACACAGTGGGGAAAGGAGAATCTCTTCAACAAATAATGTTTGGAAAAGTGGATATCCAATGCAAAAAATAAAATTGGGCTCCTACTTTATACGATATACAAAATTCAGCTCAAAATGAATTAAAGACTTAAACATAAGATCTGAAACTGTAAAACTAGGAAAAAAGATAAAACCTTCCTGAGATTGGTCTTGGCAATGATTTCTTGGATATGATACTTTGGTATCATACCTAATACACTTTGGTATCATACCACAGACAACAAAATCAAAAATGGACAAGTGGGATTACATCAAACAAAAAAGCTTCTGCACAGGAGAGGAAACAGTCAACAAAGTGAAAAGGCAAACTACTGAATGGGAGAAAATATTGCAAACCATGTACCTGATAAGTAATTAATTTCCAGAACTCCTACAACTCCATAAGGAAGAAAAAACTCATATAAAAAATAAGCAAAGGACTTGAATAGACATGTTTCCAAGGAGGACATACAAATGACCAACAGGTATATGAAAAGATGCTCAACATCATTAACATCATTAATTATCCAGAAAATATAAATCAAAACTACAATGAGATATCATCTCACACCTGGTAGGATAGCTATTATAGAAAATAATAAGTGTTGATAAAATTGTAGAGAAATTGCAACTCTTGTACTCTTTTGGTGGGAATGTAAAATGGTGCCACAGCTATGGAAAACAGTAAGAAAAGTCCTCCAAAAAACCTGAAGTACCAAATGATCGTGCAATCCCACTTATGGGTATGTATACAAAATAATTCAAATAAGGATCTCAAAGAACTATCTGCACTCCCATGTTTGCTGCTGCATTATTCACAATAGCTGAGATACGGAAACAACCCATATACACTGACAGAGGAATAAAGAAAAAGGTGACATATATACATATAAAAAACTTTGTTGTTTGAATGCTTTCCTGTTTGTTTATAATCTATGTTTTATTACAATTTTGGCTTACTTATAAAAAATTACTCAGCATTGATAGGAACCAGCTGTTTCCTTGGGCTCAGTTATGAGTTGATACAAATAGCTACAGGAATAGGGGCTTGGATAGGTCATGACATGGATTGGTTGCTTAGTGCATCCTTTCTTGTTGTTGCTGTTTCCCCTGAAATTACATTTTAAATTGTTCTACTGTATTATAGGTAAACTCCAAATCATACTCCTTCCACATAAAACTCTTTCATTAAAGGTAGATGTGAATATTTCACTCAACTAGCTCTGGTATCAGGACTTATGTGACCTAGGATAAATTGCCTATATTGGGAAAACTTACCCATGGCGATCTTTTGAAAAGATACATCCAACAATTCTAATCTACAATTAATTATTTCTGCCTAATCTCTCAGGGAATTTTTCTCACTTACGTTACTACTGTCATCTGATACAATTTAGATAATTATCCAGGCAATATTCCTGTAAACTTGCAGGGAGAAAATAATAAATTTTTGTAAATGTCATTAATTCTAACAGGTCACTTGGGTCAAAGTTAAAAAATTACTGCCTTTGGTTGGGCTGAACAGTGTCCTTATGATATAAAACAGTTAATGTAATTTCCTTACTTAAAATTTAATTAACATGGGGATTTAGAACACTTGAGAAACTTCATGGCAAATTTCCAATTGGTAATAAATGTTCTTTGTCTCTTCTGCTTAAGCAAATCATGCAAGAGTGGTATATTGAGATGCTAACGGGCTATTTCCTTTATTTCTAACTAGGTGAGTTTTGACCCCAAATAACTAGTGTCAGAGTGCACATTAGAGTGCAAAAATTTGGCAGAAGTATACAGTAACAATGTAGATAAATTTCAAACTTAAAGTAGGCCAAGGACAAACTCCCTTTGTGTTTACATGTCACTATTTTATTCCTGACCTATTTCCTCAAAAATGATTAGCTCATACACCATGATCAAGTGATATTTATCCCAGGGATGCAAGGATTCTTCAATATATGCAAATCACTCAATGTGATATACCATATTAACAAATTAAAGAATAAAAACCATAAGATCATCTCAATAGTTGCAGAAAAAGCTTTTGACAAAATTCAACACCCACTTATAATAAAAAACTCTCATGAAAGTGGGCATGGAGGGAACCTACCTCAACATAATAAGGGCTGTATACAACAAACCCATAGCAGACATCATTCTCAATGATAAAAAAACTGAAAGCATTTCCACTATGATCAGGAACAAGACAAGGATGTCCACACTCACCACTCTTATTCAACATAGTACTGGAAGTCCTAGCCATGGCAATCAGAGAAGAAAATGAAATAAAAGGAATACAAATTGGAAAAGAAGGAGTAAAACTGTCACTGCTTGTAGATGACAAGACACTATACATAGAAAATCCTAAATATGCCAACAGAAAACTACTAGAACTAATCAATGAATTTGGTAAGGTTGCAGGATACAAAATTAATGCACAGAAATCTCTTGCATTCTTATACAATAACAATGAAAGATCAGAAAGAGAAATTAAGGAAACAATCCCATTTACCATTGCAATGAAAAGAATAAAATACCAAGGAATAAACCTACCTAGGGAGACAAAAGACCTGTACTCAGAAAACTATAAAACACTGATGAAGGAAATCAAAGGTGATATAAACAGATGGAGAGATATACCATGCTCCTGGATTGGGAGAATCAATATTGTAAAAATGACTATACTACCCACAGCAATCTACAGGTTCAATGCAATCTCTATCAAATTACCAATGGCATTTTTCACAGAATTAGAACAAAAAATTTTACAATTTGTATGGAAATACAAAAGACCCCTAATAGCAAAGGCAATCTTGAGAAAGAAAAACAGAGCTTGAGGAATCAGGCTCCCTGACTTCAGACTATACTACAAGGCCACAGTAATCAAGACAGTATGGTACTGGCACAAAAACAGAAATATAGATCAATGGAACAGGATAGAAAGCCCAGAGATAAATGCACACATATATGGTCACCTTATCTTTGATAAAGGAGGCAAGAGTATACAGTGGAGAAAAGACAGCCTCTTCAATAAGTGGTGCTGGGTAAACTGGACAGCTACATGTGAAAGAATGAAATTAGAACACTTCCTAACACCATTCACAAAAATAAACTCAAAATGGATTAAAGACCCAAATGTAAGACCAGACACTATAAAACTCTTAGAGGAAAACATAGGTAGAACACTCTATGACATAAATCACAGCAAGATCTTTTATGACCCACCTCCTAGAGTAATGAAAATAAAAACAAAAATAAGCAAATGGGACCTAATTAAACTTAAAAACTTTTGCACAGCAAAGGAAACCATAAACAGGATGAAACGACAACCCTCAGAATGGGAGAAAATATTTGCAAAGGAAGCAACAGACAAATGATTAATCTCCAAAATATACAAACAGCACATGCAGCTCAATATCAAAAAAACAACCCAATCCAAAAATGGGTAGAAGACCTAAATAGACATTTCTCCAAAGAAGACATACAGATGGCCAAGAGGCTTATGAACATATGCTCAACATCTCTAATTATTAGAGAAATGTGAATCCAAACTACAATGAGGTATCACCTTACACCAGTCAAAATGGCCATCATCAAAAAATCTACAAACAATAAGTGCTGGAGAGGGTGTGAAGAAAAGGGAACCCTATTGCACTGTTGGTGGGAATGTAAATTGATACAGCCACTATGGAGTACAGTATGGAGGTTCCTTAAAAAACTAAAAATAGAACTACCATACAACCCAGCAGTCCCACTACTGGGCATATACCCTGAGAAAACCATAATTCAAAAAGTCACATGTATCCCAATGTTCTTTGAAGCACTATTTACAATAGCCAGGACATGGAAACAACCTAAGTGTCCATCGACAGATGAATGGATAAAGAAGATGTGGTGAATATATATAATGGAATATTACTCAGCCATAAAAAGAAACGAACCTGAGTTATTTGTAGTGAGGTGGATGGACCTAGAGTCTGTCATACAGAGTGAAGTAAGTCAGGAAGAGACAAACAAGTATCGTATATTAACTCATATATGTGGAATCTAGAATAATGGTATAGATGAACTTATTTGCAGGGCAGGAATAGAAATGCAGATGTAAAAACGGACATGTGGACACAGTGAGGGAAGGGGAGGGTGGAATGAATTGGGAAATTAGGTTTGACATAAATACACTACCATCTGTAAAATAGATAGCTAGTGGGAACCTGCTGTATAGCACAGGGAGCTCAGCTCTGTGCTCTGTGATGACCTAGATGGGTGGGATGGGAGGGAGGAAGGTCCAAGAGGGAGGGGATATATGTATACATATAGCTGATTCACTTCATTGTACAGCGGAAACTAACACAACATTGTAAAGCAATTACACTCCAATTAAAAAGAAATGATTAGCACTCAACATTTATTTAGGATCAAACGTACAATATGTGAATGATCCATGCATTGTTAAAACCAAGTGTTACCCTTTTCTGCTACTCAAAACACTTTAGCTCTATCTCTTATGTTTGTGATCACTTCATATATTTCATCTTTGGTATCCTTGTGTAGACTTCTTTTAAAAAAAACAAAAATAATATAGACTTGTAATGTAATCAGATTCTCCAAAATTATGTAATTTTGATGCTATATAAATGAGACCATAGCCAGAATTAATTGACTATCTGATATTGATAAATACTACTAAGAAAGGAGAGTTATAGGTTTAGTAAGTACAGTCACAAAAATTCTAAATAAGATATTAGATACTAAAAAACTAACAGTACATCTAAATAATTTATGACCAAATTGGGTATATTCCAGTGATGCAAAAACTAAACAAATCAATCAACATAAACAGTTTCATCATAAATAATAAAATGTAAAATGCTATTATAATAATAAATACTGGAAATGACTAAGACTGTAGTCATTACCAGTAAATTCTAAGCGAAATAGAAATAATTTCACATAATAAAATTATTTTATCAAAAATACAAATATTATACTAGATGTTGACATTATAAAGTATTTTCAATTAAAATCAAGTTACATGGGATGCTTAAATTATGGTTCAACATTTACTCAAAGGTTACATAAAATAAAATTCAAAGAACTCAAGGAAGAGGATTCATGTCTATTTCTAATATATAAAGATCTTGAAGGATTTTATTATGTTACTAAAATAATCATTTCTCTGTCAAAAGTACTTGACAGCTTTATATTCATAATTCTTAAGTTTGGCCCATATCTAATATTTTCCCTTTTATTAAGACCTCTGCTTAGGGAATTTAGGCATAAAAAGTATATACTGATTAAAAGTATTAATAGGACTGTCATGCCATGATTATGTTTATAAAATTTTTGAAGAATCTAGCAGAATCCAAAATATGGACTTCTTTTTTCTTTTCTTTTCTTCCAGTTTTACTGAGATTTATTTGACATACAGCATTGTATAAGTTTAAGGTATACAGCAAAATGATTTGACTTACATACATTATGAAATGAGTACCACAAGCTTGTGAATGCCCATCATTTCATATAGATATGACATAAAAGAAAATATCATTTTTTCCTTGTAATGAGAACTCTGGGATTTATTCCTTTAACTTTCATATGTAACACAGGGCAGTGTTAATTTTATTAATTATATTACTAGTACTTATTTATCTTATAACTGGAAGTTTGTACCTTTTTTTTTTTGGAAGTTTGTACCTTTTGACCATCTTTGTCACCATAAAAAGATATTATATTATTATTGACTATATTCCGCATGCTGTACCTTTCATCCCCATGACTCATTGATTGTAACCGGAAGTTTGTACCTCTTTATTTCCCTCACCAATTTCAATCATCCCCCACCTGCCTCCCTCTGGCAAACACCTGTTTGTTCCCTGTATCAATGAGTCTTTCTATCTTATGTTTGTTTGTTTTTAGATTCCACATATAAGTGAATCATATGGTATTTGTCTGTCTTTTATTTAACTTGACATAATATTCGGTAGTACCAGAGAGACCTTCAAGATGGCGGAGGAGTGAGACATGGAGATCACCTTCCTCCCCACAAATACATCAGAAACACATCTACACGTAGAACAACTCCTACAGAACACCCACTGAACGCTGGCAGAAGACCTCAGACTTCCCAAAAGGCAAGAAACTCCCCATGTACCTGGGTAGGGCAAAAGAAAAAAAAAAAACAGAGACAAAAGCATAAGGACAGGACCTGCACCAGTGGGAGGGAGCTGTGAAGGAGGAAAGGTTTCCACACACTAGGAAGCCCCTTTGCCGGCGGACACTGCGGGTGGCGGAGGGGGGAAGCTTCGGAGCCACGGAGGAGAGCGCAGCCACAGGGGTGCAGAGGGCAAAGCGGAGAGACTCCCGCACGGAGGATCAGTGCTGACCAGCACTCACCAGCCCGAGAGGCTTGTCTGCTCACCCGCCGGGGCGGGCGGGGCTGGGAGCTGAGGCTCGGGCTTCAGAGGTCAGATCCCAGGGAGAGGACTAGGGTTGGCTGCATGAACACAGGCTGAAGGAGGCTAGCTCACCACAGCTAGCCGGAGGGAGTCCAGGAGAAAGTCTGGACCTGCCTAAGAGGCAAGAGACCATTGTTTCAGTGTGCGCGAGGAGAGGGGATTCAGAGCACTGCCTAAACAGGCTCCAGAGATGGGCGCGAGCCGCGGCTACCAGCGCGGACACCAGAGACGGGCATGAAATGCTAAGGCTGCTACTGCAGCCACCAAGAAGCCTGTGTACAAGCACAGGTGACTCTCCACACCTCGCCTCCTAGGAGCCTGTGCAGCCCGCCACTGCCAGGGTCCCGTGATCCAGTGACAACTTCCCTGGGAGAACACATGGCCCGCCTCAGGCTGTTGCAATGTCATGCTAGCCTCTGCCACTGCAGGCTCGCCCTGAAGTCAGTACCCCTCCCTCCCCATGGCCTGAGTGAGCCAGAGCCCCCTAATCAGCTGCTACTTTAACCCCGTCCTGTCTGAAGTTATATACAGTATGATTCCATTGGTATATCATTCTTGAAATGAGAAAATTATGGAAATGGAGAAACACTAGTGGTTTCAGTGTTTAAGAAGTAAATGAAGGTGGGAGGGAAGTGGGTATGGCTATAAAAGGGCAACATGATGGATGGGCTTCCCTGCTGGCGCAGTGGTTAAGAATCCACCTGCCAATGCAGGGGACATGGGTTCAAGCCCTGGTCTGGGAAGATCCCACATGCCACAGAGCAACTAAGCCCGTGTGCCAAAACTACTGAGCTGGTGGTCTAGAGCCCGCGAGCCACAACTACTAAGCCTATGTGCCACAACTACTGAAGCCTGCATGCCTAGAGCCTGTGCTCTGCAACAAGAGAAGCCACCGCAATGAGAAGCACGTGCACTGCAACAAAGAGGAGCCCCCGCTCACCCCAACTAGAGAAAGCCCGTGCACAGCAGTGAAGACCCCACACAGCCAAAAATAAATTAATTATATTAAATAAATAATAAACAAACAGAAAAAGGGGCAACGTGATGGAAATGTGACGATCGAAATGTTCTGTATATTGAGTATATTAATGCCAATATCCTGGTGTGAGATTTATTGCATTGTTATCATTGGAGGAAACTTAGTAAAGTATACACAGGATTTCTCTGTATTATTTCTCACATCTGCAGCTGAATCTACGATTATATTAAAATAAAATACTTAATTAAAAAATAATGAGGTAAAACTACATGCTTTGACCAATTAACACCAAATTATAGAGCTAGTTTGGTAAACTATGATTCAATGCGTAAATAAAGCAGAGGTAAAATTTATACAGCAAAATTCAGGCAAAATGTGACACTTTGACATGTTTTATTTGACCAAGAAAATATTTTGAAAAAGGAGACTGCACTAGTTTGCTAAGGCTGCCATAACAAAATACCACTGACTGGGTAGCTTAACCAATAGAAATTTATTTTCTTACAGTTCTAGAAACTAGAAATCCAAGATCAAGGTGTCGGCAGGTTTTGTTTCTTCTAAGGCCTCTCTCCCTGGCTTGCAGTTGGCCTACCTCTTGCTGTGTCCTCCTATGGTCACCCCTTAGTCTGTGAATTTTCTGTGTCCTAATCTCCTCTTCTTATATGAACACCAGTTATGTTGGATTCGGGCCCATCCATATGACCTCATTTTACCTTATTTACCTCTTCAAAAGTCCGATCTCAAAATATAGTCACTTTCTGAGTTACTAGGGGTTAAAACTTCAACATACAAATTGGGGGTTTTGAAGGAAACACAATTCAGCCCATAACCAAAACTGACATTTAGAAATTAAAAGATTCCAGGTAAAAATTTAATCTCTATGTTATTTCTAGAGCACACAATTAGTTATGGCAACAATCAGTAGTACTTAAGGAATGAGTCCCTGCTTCAAAAGCACATGCCCTCAAAAATTTATAACACTCATATGTCATATACACATACACAATCATAGAGTATCCTCAAGTCCTTTACTGAATGCCTGGCTTTTGTGTCATTTCGCTTGTAATGGCTGGAATATGGCATCATACAGGCTTCTGATGGAGTAGGGAGATAAGACTGAAGAGAAAAACTCTGAAAGGAGAAACATGAGGG
Source organism: Balaenoptera ricei (assembly GCF_028023285.1). Classification (NCBI taxonomy): domain Eukaryota; kingdom Metazoa; phylum Chordata; class Mammalia; order Artiodactyla; family Balaenopteridae; genus Balaenoptera; species Balaenoptera ricei. Next base: position 45,161,825 of record NC_082654.1, read on the forward strand.
CTCCATAAAGAAGTAGCCTTCTTAACAATTCTGTAAGCAATACACCTTGTCAAGAAGCAGCAGCTAGTTGGTTTGACATTTGCGGAGAGCAGTGTCTCTCTCAAAAGCGCTTAAAAACATTCTGTCAACAATGAATCAATCTATTATTTTAATCCTTCTCTATTTTCTTTGCTTGATTAGGAGTTGAAATTTATTCCAGGCTCTGCCCTTTTAGTTTTCCAAGTATACTGATGGCATAAGGTGCAAGGTACTGGTTTATTGAGAGCATTTCTATCAACATAAAGAAATGATTATTCGTAATGTGAACCATTAAACCAGGTTGGCAACCATGTCACTGCAGTTTGTCCATGAAAATATTTTTCTAGATAAGGAAAGCCAATCCTTATTAGCATGAAATCTATAAAAGAAGAAAAAAGATAAAAATGTGACAAGTATTTCCTTAAATGAAAAGTAAAAATCTCAATTCTTCATGAGCAAAATAGAGAAGTGATATGAAATATAAAGAGGCAGATGATGCTTTCATTTTATACTGAGGCATAGAGGAAGCTTGTTAAAAAAGGCCTGGGTTGTGGTTACATCCATGCATCACACTGTTTACTTGCCTAGATTTACTAACTGGAATGTCACTTATCAACTTATTAAAAGACAAACAACCTGGAAAAATTCACATGTGCCACTGCAATTAACACTAGGCCATTTTTATTTCAGAAAATAAAATGTTTATAAAGTAAAGAATTAACTAATATATGTATAATAGTTTATACTTTTAATAGTGCTTTCATTTCCAGTATACCATTTGATTTTATCCTCATAAATTTGTGAGGAAAATTTAAACAAAAATGTGTTTTCCAAATATATTTATATTCGACTTTACCAATTGGTCTCAGTGTTTCTGAGTAGTGATGTTGACTTAGCACAGTAAGTGTTAAGGACACTGGTTGTCCAATCTAAGGAGATTAAATGGCCAATTTAACTCACTGAGCTACACACACACACACACACACACACACACACAAAGAATCTGTAAGGTTCAATGAAATAGCCCATAAGTTTCCTTCAGTTTTATATCTTATAACTTTATAATCCTGTTTGTTTAATTAGATTATCTTGTTCATACAGGGCATTAGCAAATCAGCCAAAGCCTAGGGAGATCACAAATGAAAGTTAAAACAGAATTCTGTTTAGAAGCTGCTAGGGTAATAAACAGGTGGAGTAAATCTGTTTTTGTATCTATGGCCACCCATAAGAGATAATCTATCACATAAATTATCTTTGAGACAAAATAAATTTGTAAACTATGGTTTCCAGAAAACTGCAAAGTAATTTTCTTTAAAATAGTTTTAACATCTGGTTTTTCCTCCTTCTTCTCAAGACATACTGGAAGTCATAAAATTAAAATATATTGTTATGATAATATGCCACTTTAGTAAATATAACTCATAATCTTAAACTCATACTTTGAATACTGAGTCTTTCTTTGGCTTAAGAATTAAGCAGTGGGTGATGCCAATATATGAGGAAAACACCTCTCAATGTGTAGTTGAATGTCTGTTTTCACAGAAGAGACAAAGATGAGAGAGAGAGAGAAGCAAAAAAAGTAGATTCTGTGATTCTTTATATTATATATATATACAATATACAGAAAAAAATACATGTATTTGTCTGTTTAGGAAAACATCAGATTAAATTGATGTAACCAGGTTTACCCTTTACAGTGCATTTTAAAGCCTTTAAAAGCCATGCTGCATGCAGGAAATCACACCAATTCAAATCATAAATCTTGGACCATTTAGTTAGGAGATAAATAACCCTCAATACGATTAAAGGAGTAATTAATACTATAGATATATTCAAAATTAAGACTTCATTATTAAGTAAAAGTTGAAGCTCATTCAAAACACTGTTTAAGGAGGAGAACAAGTGGATGGGCATGGACTTTGTATCCAAATCTAGGTTCTAATTGGCCTTAAGCTCTTCTTGATTTTGACCCTTGAACAACTGATAACCTGTTAAAGCACAAACTTCTTTATCTCCGAAATATAGATAATATCACCAACATTTATGAATCCTTTAGAAGACTAATGATTTCCTGGTCAGTAGTGTATGCTAAAAGGATCTATTACTACTACCATTTCTGTTACCAACTGCAACCAGGGAAAGAACATGGAATTTGTATTGAACAGATTTATGAATAATTCTGTTGATGAGAACAAAACTGCAAAACTTCCACTGTATGAAAACAACTCATCCTATTTATGCTGGATAACTGCACTTATTCCTTTGGTTGTGGTGGTGGTGGTTATAATTTTCCCCTCTCAAAGGTTTTATACTTACTGCCTTTAGGCTTCTTCAGAATCATTCTGAAAATAAGGGGTGGGTACACCTTTTTAAAAGTTAAATATTTTTACACTTTTCTCAGTATAAGACAATCTGGCCACTCGTTTCCTCCATGGTGCTCTTGGGAGTTTCTGATGTTCCCTTCAGGCTCTTGGAACTGGCTCTTCTCTTTTTTTCATGGTTAGGGTAAATACACAGCCTTCTTTGCTGTGATTTACAGGCACCTTTAAAGAGTCGAGAAATCATCTTTGTGACTCTCTTCTCTGAAGTGGGATAAAAGACATCCTTCCAAATGTCACCTCTCTAGTGGTATTATTTCTATCTTCTACTTCGTGTAACACTTCCAAAACTGATGTCATCTGGGGAAAAACAGATTGCTTCAGGGTTCCTCAAATTCTAAAACAAATATTAAATTTGAATTTCAAATTGATAACTATCTTAACAAAAATAAATATGAGTATATTTTGGATCAAGTTGATGACCTCCATTTAAGATATTCTAGAATGGGATATCAGTGCTTGGTTTGAAGCAAAGTGAGTTCCCTAAAGAGATAACATTTAACATTTAATGTGTTGGTAAAGGCCAGCATGTCTGATACCTTTAGGTTGACATGATATAATGTCAAAATTATAATAGTTTTACATTTGTGTGGTTAAATTGAATTCTTCTCTTATACAGTGACAATTCCTATATGACTGAAGAACATTTAAGAACAGGTATTTGTCCCTTTAATTTTTAAATAACGTGAGATATTGATTTGACAAAATATATTGTGGCAGAGTAAGAAACTATTTTAAATAATACAGAATAATTTAAAAAATTATAAGTGATGTATTTTTTGGCAGGTGAAGGTCAAGTTATGTGATGGCGCCTCACAAGAATGAAAATTTCTTAGTTGTTGCAGTCAAGGCATGTCAGGGCAGATTTGAAGTCAGTGTTAATAGAAATGTTGAACTCAAGGTATTTTGACAGTTACTGCCATGATCAAATCATAAGTAGAGGTATTACCTGTACCCTGATTTTATACAAACTAATCTAAAATAGTTCATTAGTAGTGACTATAATTTACTGTTCTTAAAGAGTTGAAATCTCCCACAGCCTCACAGGCATAAACAGGTATCAATTTTACTTCAGAAAGTGTTCTATTTTATTTGATTTAATGTGATTAGTCTTGAAATCAAATTCTAATTTTTATAAAATTTTAATCATCCTCACTTAATCATAACCCCCAAAATATTTAACATATAATCAGCAGTTATTAAAAATAAAAGAACTGCTAACACTTCATCTTAAATTTATATCTAGAAGTACCTTTTGGTATCATGGAATATCCTTGTGTCTGTAATTCAATTTCTTCCATTTTGAGCAAAGTATATTTGTTATTATAAATTAAAGCAGATCAGTAGCTTTTAGAGCAACTTTATAATATTTTTATAAAATTTTCTATAGGAGAAGTTGGTATTTAAGACAAATTTTTTAAATTTATAATATAGCACTATCTATATTCATTGCAAACGTAAGACACTATAAATATACCTTTTATTTTTTCAACTATGCTCTTTATGACTTATACTTTCTCTCATAAAAACCTCCAAATAAATGACAAATTGTGGTTAATGAGCTATTCCTAACAACGTTAACTTTTCATATTCCTACCATGTGGTTTTATTATTAATTTATAATTTATAATTATATAGTTATAATTTATAATTAAAGTATTCATTTCTGTATTTTTAGGGAGAGAAGTCTTAAAAGCAATCTGGGTTGTTTTAAAGACTAGCAAAACATTGAAATATTGTCTTCTAGATATATGATCTGTAGAAATTTTAGCTGTATATGTGGACATATTTATTTTTAGCGAATATTTACAACAATGTCTTTTCCCTTAAGTTAGTATTGCATTTTACATACAGTCTTAGATGTCAGAAAATTTAGAGATAAGTGTGTTCATCTAAAAAGGAGATAAAAAGATTGTGGTACGAAAATTTTGTCCACTTCCCTAATAAACTGCTGTTTTTAATTATAGTGACTGCTGGGAAACACAGGGGTATGAAAGCCCAGTTCATCCCCCAACACGAGACTATAAAGGGTCTTTATAGCTTCATATTACCCCATGGAGTTGGCTGAGGCAACTGTTGAAGTTTCAGCCAACTTCCCCCTCTTCCCAGTCTTGCTTGCTTCCCTTTCTTCACAGGTGTAAATCCTGTGATTTACACAGGATTTTCCTGTGAGAACACTTTAAAGGGAATTTCCTGTATGCAAATCTCCATCTCTGAGTTTACTTCCCAAGTAAACCAGCCCCTATGAGTTTGTATCAGCAGTAGTCAATGAAAACAGAGGCTAAAATATGATTTTTGACTCTGAGCTGAATCACCTGCTGGCTGGCTGAGGATAAAGAACCCCTGTTAGCAGTAGGTGGAGCATGGGTAATCTCTGGCACAGGTAACAGTATAATTGTTAAAATTTCATCTGGTGGTGAACTCTGCAGTACACTAGTAGAAAAAAAAATGCAACTAATGGATATTGGTTCAAGATGGCGGAGTAAAGGGATGTGCTCTCACTCCCACGTGCAAGAGCACTGGAATCACAACTAACTGCTTAACAATCATTGACAGGAAGACACTGGAACTCAACAAAAAAGATACCCCACATCCAAAGACAAAGGAGAAGCCACAATGAGACGGTAGGAGGGGTGCAATCACAATAAAATCAAATCCCATAACTGCTGCGTGGGTGACTCACAAACTGGATAACACTTATACCACAGAAGTCCACCCACCAGAGGGAAGGTTCTAAGCCCCACATCATGTTTCCCAACCTGGGGGGGTCCAGCAACGGGAGGAGGAATTCCTAGAGAATCAGACTTTGAAGGCTAGCGGGATTTGATTGCAAGACTTCGACAGGACTGGGGGAAAGAGAGACTCCACTCTTGGAGGGCACACACAAAGTAATGTGCACATCAGGACCCAAGGGAAGGAGCAGTGATCCCATAGGAGACTGAACCAGACCAACGTGCTAGTGTTGGAGGTTCTCCTGCAGAGGTGGGGGGTGGCTGTGTCTCAGCGTGAGGACAAGGACACTGGTAACAGAAATTCTGGGAAGTACTCCATGGCATGAGCCCTCCCAGAGTCTGCCACTAGCCCCACCAAAGAGCCCAGGTAGGCTCCAGTGTTGGGTCGCCTCAGGCCAAACAACCAACAGGGAGAGAACTCAGCCCCACCCATCAGCACACCAGTGGATTAAAGTTTTACTGAGCTCTGCCCACCAGAGCAACAGCCAGCTCTACCCACCACCAGTCTCTCCCATCAGGACACTTGCTCAAACCTCTTAGATGGCCTCATCCACCAGAGGGCAGAAGGCAGAAGCAAGAAGAACTACAATCCTGCAGCCTGTGGAACAAAAACCACATTCACAGAAAGATAGATAAGATGAAAAGGCAGAGGGTTATGTACCAGATGAAGGAACAAGATACCTCAGAAAAACAACTAAGTGAAGGGGAGATAGGCAACCTTACAGAAAAAGAAATCAGAATAATGATAGTGAAGATGATCCAGGATGTCGGAAAAAGAATGGAGGCAAAGATCGAGAAGATGCAAGAAATGTTTAACAAAGACCTAGAAGAATTGAAGAACAAACAAACAGACATGAACAATACAATAACTGAAATGAAAACTACACTAGAAGGAATCAATAGCAGAATAACTGAGGCAGAAGAACGGATAAGTGACCTGGAAGACAGAATGGTGGAATTCACTGCTGCAGAACAGACTAAAGAAAAAAGAATGAAAAGAAATGAAGACAGCCTAAGAGACCTCTGGGACAAGACTAAGTGTAACAACATTCACATTATAGGGGTCACAGAAGGAGAAGAGAGAGAGAGAGGACCTGAGAAAATATTTGAAGAGATTATAGTCGAAAACTTCCCTAACATGGGAAAGGAAAAACCACCCAAGTCCAGGAAGCGCAGGGAGTCCCATACAGGATAAACCCAAGGAGAAACATGCTGAGACACATAGTAATCAAACTGACAAGAATTAAAGACAAACAAAAATTATTGAAAGCAGCAAGGGAAAAACGACAAATAACATACAAGGGAACTCCTGTAAGGTTAACAGCTGATTTCTCAGCAGAAAGTCTAGAAACCAGAAGGGAGTGGCATGACATATTTAAAGTGATGAAAGGGAAGAACCTACAACCAAGCTTACTCTACCCAGCAAGGATCTCATTCAGATTCGATGGAGAAATCAAAAGTCTTATAGACAAGCAAAAGCTAAGAGAATTCAGCACCACCAAACCAGCTCTACAACAAATGCTAAAGGAACTTCTCTAAGTGGGAAACACAAGAGAAGAAAAGGACCTACAAAAACAAACCCAAAACAATCAAGAATATGGTCATAGGAACATACATAGCGAAAATTACCTTAAACGTGAATGGATTAAATGTTCCAACCAAAAGACACAGGCTTGCTGAATGGATACAAAAACAAGACCCATATATATGCTGTCTATAAGAGACCCACTTCAGATCTAGGGACACATACAGACTGAAAGTGAGGGGATGGAAAAAGATATTCCATGCAAATGGAAATCAAAAGAAAGCTGGAGTAGCTATACTCATATCAGATAAAATAGACTTTAAACTAAAGAATGTTACAAGAGACAAGGAAGGACACTACATAATGATCAAGGGATCAATCCAAGAAGAAGATATAACAATTATAAATATATATGCTTCCAACATAGGAGCACCTCAATATATAAGGCAACTGCTAACAGCTATAAAAGAGGAAATTGAGAGTAGCACAATAATAGTGGGGGACATTAACACCTCACTTACATCAATGGACAGATCATCCAAACAGAAAATTAATAAGGAACACAAGCTTTAAATGGCACATTAGACCAGAGAGATTTAATTGATATTTATAGGACATTCCATCCAAAAGAGCAGATTACACTTTCTTCTCAAGTGCGCAAAGAACATTCTCTAGGATAGATCACATCTTGGGTCACAAATCAAGCCTCAGTAAATTTAAGAAAACTGAAATCATATCAAGCATCTTTTCTGACCACAACGCTTTGAGATTAGAAATCAATTACAGGGAAAAAAACGTAAAAAACACAAACACATGGAGGCTAAACAATACATTACTAAATATCCAAGAGATCACTGAAGAAATCAAAAGGGAAATCAAAAAATACCTAGAGACAAATGACAATGAAAACTCGATGATCCAAAACCTATGGGATGCGGCAAAAGCAGTTCTAAGAGGGAAGTTTATAGCTATACAAGCCTACCTAAAGAAACAAGAAAAATCTCAAGTAAACAATCTAACCTGACACCTAAAGGAGCTAGAGAAAGAAGAACAAACAAAACCCAAAGTTAGCAGAAGGAAAGAAATCATAAAGATCAGAGCAGAAATAAATGAAATAGGAACAAAGAAAACAATAGCAAAGATCAATAAAACTAAAAGCTGGTTCTTTGAGAAGATAAACAAAATTGATAAACCATTAGCCAGACTCATCAAGAAAAAGAGGGAGAGGACTCAAATCAATAAAAATTAGAAATGAAAAAGGAGACATTACAACAGACACCGTAAAAATACAAAGCATCCTAAGAGACTACTACAAGCAACTCTATGCCAATAAAAAGGACAACCTGGAAGAAATGGACAAATTCTTAGACAGGTATACCCTTCCAAGACTGAAACAGGAAGAAATACAAAATATGAACAGACTAATTACAAGTAATGAAATTGAAACTGTGGTTAAAAATCTTCAAACAAACAAAAGACCAGGACCAGATGGCTTCAGAGGTGAATTCTATCAAACATTTAGAGAAGAGCTAACACCCATCCTTCTCAAACTCTTCCAAAAAAATTGCAGAGGAAGTAACACCCCCAAACTCATTCTATGAGGCCACCATCACCCTGATACTAAAACCAGACAAAAATACTACAAAAAAAGAAAATTACAGACCAATATCACTGATGAATATAGATGCAAAAATCCTCAGCAAAGTACCAGCAAACAGAATCCAACAACACATTAAAAAGATCATACACCATGATCAAGAGGGTTTTATACCAGGGACGCAAGGATTCTTCAATATACGCAAATCAATCAATGTGATACACCATATTAACAAACTGAAGAAGAAAAACCATATGATCATCTCAATAGATGCAGAGAAAGCTTTCGACAAAATTCAACACTGATTTATGATAAAAACTCTCCAGAAAGTGGGCATAGAGGGAACCTACCTCAACGTAATAAAGGCCATATACAACAAACCCACAGCAAACATCATTCTCAATGGTGAAAACCTGAAAGCATTTCCTCTAAGATCAGGAACGAGAAAAGGATGTCCACTCTCACCACTATTATTCAACATAGTTTTGGAAGTCCTAGCCACAGCAATCAGAGAACAAAAAGAAATAAAAGGAATACAAATTGGAAAAGAAGAAGTAAAACTGTCACTGTTTGCAGATGACATGATACTATACATAGAGAATCCTAAAAATGCCACCAGAAAACTACTAGAGCTAATCAATGAATTTGGTAAAGTGGCAGGATACAAAATTAATGCACAGAAATCTCTTGCATTCCTATACACTAATGATGAAAAATCTGAAAGAGAAATTATGGAAACACTCCCAATTACCATTGCAACAAAAAGAATAAAATACCTAGGAATAAACCTACCTAGGGAGACAAAAGACCTGTACTCAGAAAACTATAAGACACTGATGAAATAAATTAAAGATGATACCAACAGATGGAGAGATATACCATGTTCTTGGATTGGAAGAATCAATATTGTGAAAATGACTCTACTACCCAAAGCAATCTACAGATTCAATGCAATCCCTATCAAATTACCAATGGCATTTTTTACAGAACTAGAACAAAAAATCTTAAAATTTGTATGGAGACACAAAAGACCCCGATTAGCCAAAGCAGTCTTGAGGGAAAAAAACGGAGCTGGAGGAATCAGACTCCCTGAATTCAGACTATACTACAAAGCTACAGTAATCAAGACAATATGGTACTGGCACAAAAACAGAAATATAGATCAATGGAACAAGATAGAAAGCCCAGAGATAAACCCATGCACCTATGGTCAACTAATCTATGACAAAGGAAGCAAGGATATACAATGGAGAAAAGACAGTCTCTTCAATAAGTGCTGCTGGGAAAACTGGACAGCTACATGTAAAAGAATGAAATTAGAACACTCCCTAACACCATAGAAAAATAAACTCAAAATGGTTTCGAGACCTAAATGTAAGACCAGACACTATAAAACTCTTAGAGGAAAACATAGGAAGAACACTCTTTGACATAAATCACAGCAAGATCTTTTTTGATCCACCTCCTAGAGTAATAGAAATAAAAAGAAAAATAAACAAATGGGACCTAATGAAACTTAAAAGCTTTTGCACAGCAAAGGAAACCAGAAACAAGACGAAAAGACAACCCTCAGAATGGGAGAAAATATTTGCAAACGAATCAACGGACAAAGGATTAAACTCCAAAATATATAAACAGCTCATTCAGCTCAATATTAAAGAAACAAACAACCCAATCCAAAAATGGGTAGAAGACCTAAATAGACATTTCTCCAAAGAAGACATACACATGGCCAAGAAGCACATGAAAAGCTGCTCAACATCACTAATTATTAGAGAAATGCAAATCAAAACTACAATGAGGTATCACCTCACACCAGTTAGAATGGGCATCATCAGAAAATCTACAAACAACAAATGCTGGAGAGGGTGTGGAGAAAAGGGAACCCTCTTGCACTGTTGGTGGGAATGTAAATTGATACAGCCCTATGGAGAACAATATGGATGTTCCTTAAAAAACTAAATATAGAATTACCATATGATCCAGCAATCCCACTACTGGGCATATACCCAGAGAAAACCATAATTCAAAAAGACACATGCACCCCAACGTTCATTGCAGCACCACTTACAATAGCCAGGACATGGAAGCAACCTAAATGCCCATCGACAGATGAATGGATAAAGAAGAGGTGGTACATATATACAATGGAATATTACTCAGCCATAAAAAGGAACGAAATTGAGTCATTTGTTGAGATGTGGATGAATCTAGAGACTGTCATACAGAGTGAAGTAAGTCAGAAAGAGAAAAACAAATATCGTATATTAACACATGTATGTGGAACCTAGAAAAACGGTACAGATGAACCTGTTTGCAGGGCAGAAGCTGAGACACAGATGTAGAGAACAAATGTATGGACACCAAGGGGGGAAAACCGCAGTGGGGTGGGGATGGTGGTGTGCTGAATTGGGCGATTGGGATTGACATGTATACACTGATGTGTATAAAATTGATGACTGATTAAAAAAAAAAAGTATAAGTACAATAGAGCTATTTCTCTATGAAATTAATTAACTTTGTGTCAAAGGAAAGTATATCAAAAACTAAGAAATTTCAGTTTTTGTAGTTATCTTTCATTTCCTATGTAAAATAAGATTGACAAAAATACAATATTTTTAAGAATTATTTGCTGATATTGTTCTTTGTAGTTTTGATCTTTCAAGAATAACAAACACGGTTTGACTTTTTTAAATCGTTAGCCTTCCATATAATGAATAATGAACTTATTAATGCTTCATGCTAAGACTTTACTAACGACTATGGAGGATACGAACACCAGCCCTAATCATTTTCTTCAAGGAGATTATAGTCTAGTTAGGGAGACCAGTTATTACATTTTGTGTGATGCTCATTTAATAATAGAAAAACTCTCATAAGGTTGCACTGTATACAAATAGCAAATACATGGGTTAGTTGCAAAGACAGGCTTCAGGGAAATATTTTTGCACTAAGTTAGAACATATGAGAAAACTCTTTTCGTTGAGTACTTTCCCTCACTGAATTAAACAGATCTATTTAAATCACACATTTAAGTAAAACTGAAAGGAAATGGGTAGTCCTATTTCCCTAAACTACAGACACAATTTAGTGTCAACTATTTTTCTCTGAGGTTTTGAAAGCTCTTAATTAAGTACAAGGGAATTAAATTTAAGGAAGCCCAAGACATTTTAATCAGAAATTTTATAAAGCATGTTAGTAGTTGTTTCAAGGTCAGAGACTGTGATATAGAGAAATGCTTTTTCCTCATGTGTTACAATCCCCTTTACTTCTAGTCCCTGTTTTGCCCCCATAATCTCTGCATGTCTCATGAATCTTAGTTCACTGTTCTGAGTTTATTGATTGATTTAAAAATGAAAACAAATTATTTAAAAACCAGATGAATAATCTTTTACCTGTTATTTCTATGTGCTTTGAGAAATAGAAAATAAAAATCTCTTTCATGTCTCATTTAAGTTTCTAGTTTTCTTCTGAGGCCACTGTTAATTGGAAAAAAAAAGAGAGGATTTTTTTTTAAATCACTGAGAAAAATATTCACTATTCTCTTGTCATTTCTTTAGGTGCTCTCTTATAGGACCTATGTATTTTTGTCTTTTTTTTTTTTTTTTGATTACTTTCAAGGTTCCCATTAAAGGAGATGTAATTCACAAATGTGAGAAACATTTATCAGATAGTTATTCAGATAGCCTTGTCACCCCCAGGGAAATCTTTTGGTTCAACAGAAGCAGCCTATAATTGAACGAAAGAGACTTTGAATCTCGCTTTGACTAATAATGTCACTACATGTAATCATTAATCTCTCTATGTCTCAATTAATTTAATCTCATAGGAAAATGGTATCTCTTTTAAGCACAAAATATCTAGCTAAGTGCACTAAAAAGCAAACACAATGAAAGGAATTAATGTGCCGTTATCTTTGTTATTATCATTATCATCTCTTCTTTAAACTCCAAGTGAACAGGAGATAGAGCTCAAAAGAACACGAAATGGAAAAATTTTCAGATCCATATTTGGCAAGATTGAAGGTTGTATATATATATAGTCATAGGTCTTGTTGAAATACTGGGCAAATGAAGAGTAAGATATAATTCATGTGAGTCAAGAAACAATGTATAGAAGAACATGTTAATTCAGATTGAATAGAAAACAACAGGAATTTTTTTAAAAAATTTAAAAAGAATTTCATTAGTATCTCAAGTGTTTTTCTTTCTTTGAATGAACATTTAAAGAAAAAATGTAAGTGAATGGAAAATTTTGAGTAAAATATTGATAATGTTAGATTGAAATTGCAAATCAGATCCATGAAAGAATAAAGCAAATGTCAGGGGGAAAAGTGTTTAAAGTAGAAAACAGAAAGTCAGGAAAAGCATTCTCTTGCTATTTAAAAACATGACTATTCATATAACTAAAAGTACAAGTTTGTGTTTACAAAGGACTTCTGCAGTCCTCATCAACATCCTTGTTAATGGAGATAGATGCAGGCATAGGAGAATATGCAAAACATCATGGATTTATTTAGGGACAGCTCTAGAAGTAGGCAGACCCGGAGTTTAGCACCCCCCAAAATGACTTGAGGATACCCCAGATAACCCCCAGGTCTACTAAGGGGAAGAAAATGGGAGGTAATTATAAATTACTACCATCTCTCTCCCAAACTACTGTAATAGTCTCCCATCTGGTGTTTGCCACACTAATTTTTCTAAAATATAAATTAAATTGTATTACCTCCTTGCTTAAAAGCATTCAATAATTCCCCCTGCCCTTAGGGATAAAAGCCAACTTCTGCTCATAACCTACAAGGCCTAGCATATAATAAGGCTCTTGTTTACATTTCCAGTTTTGTCTTATCCCGTTCTTCTCTTTGTTCAATATATTTCATCCATGTGGTCCTACCATGAGTTCATATACTACACCAACCTAATTCAGCCAAAAGGCTTCAGCACATGCAGTTCCCTCTGCCTGGAGTGCTCTTTCAACCACTCTTCACATGACTGACTTTCTCATCCTCTAGATCTGAGCTGAAGTCTCATCTTCTAAGGCCTTTCTTGAGGTATCCTCTATTTAACTGGATCAGTTAGATTTACTTCATAATAACTACTCCAATGATATTTTAAAACAATAACTGTTTGTAGTTCATGATTCTTTCAGTAAAGAATTTTGGCTGGACTCAGCTAGGCAAGTTCTTCTGGTCTTGGTCAGATCATTCATTCAGCCAATTCAAGTGTGTGTCATTAGGAGTTAGGAAGACTGGCCTCTGATCCTTGTGGTTTCTTACATTCTAGAAGCCTAGGGCAACTTGCTCACATGATGAAAAGGCAGGTTATTATGCAAGTGTGTGTGTGTGTGTGTGTGTGTGTGTGTAAGAGAGAGAGAAAGAAAGCGCTCGGAAGCATACTAGGCTTCTTAAGGCCCATGCTCAGAGCAGGCACACTGTCATATCTACCACAGTCCACTGGTCAAATCAATTCACCAGGCACCTCAGAATCAAGGAGAGAGGAAATAGACCCCAGCGTTTGATGGTAGAAGCTACTGTGTCACATTACAAGGGTGTGGAAACAGAAAGGATGGGGAATTGTGGCCATTTTTGCAGTTGACTACACTAACTGTTATATGTGAGACAGCATCCTGTTTATTCTTTCTATAACACATATCAAATGTGTTTCACCAGTTTGATATTTGCTGGGTTATTGTCTGTTACTCCCTCTAGACTATAAACTCTGTGAGAGCAGAGACTGTTCCTTCTTTTTTAACATGGTACAGCCATGGGCTGGCATAATCCCTGGCACATAGTAGGCACTTAATGAATATCTAAACTAAATTTTAAAAAAACAAAACAAACAAAAAAGGAAACTCTGTAGGGAAAATTTCCCTTACACTTTTACAAATATAAAGAGTCTTCTTAAGGCCCATATGTCTGTCACATACTCACAATCCCAGTAACTAACAATGACATTAAAATTTATAACAGCAATGGAAGAAAGTTCTATCAGAAACTGGACAAGAAACCTGTATAACTGGAATGCATTGCCTTATTAACAGAATGGAGATAACTTACATTTGCTCTGTGCATTCAGCGTGTCAGAGACTGTGCTGATAAATTTGCTCACACAATCACCTGTGTGCAAAGCTAATAAGAGAAGAGAACAAAGGTGACCTAAGGGAGATAGCATGAGTTCTCTGACTTGGGGATTGGTGCTTCAGTTATCTGGCAGGAATCTAGGGAAGGCTGGCACATATAATAAGGTAGAAAGGAATTATATAAAGAATTAATGTTAGTATGTGATTACCTAGGTCTCAATAAAACATAAGGTTGCTATGTAATTAGATCTTGTTCATAAGGAATCTGCCTCAATATAACTCCAGAATTTTAGCCTTTTTCCCAAATACTGAAATACTCAAAATAGAATACATTTTAGAAGCCATTAGTATTTAAGGATCCTATTTGTACTTGAGATTTCATGAATTGCAATTTTCAGATGAACCTTGGCATCAGAGAATACTGAGAATTCAATCCTATGACAGTTTCTCAACAGTACTTATTCCTTCAATCAGACCACCCCCCCCCCAAAATTGAGTTTAATATTGACAATGCCAATATATAGCTGGAGTATGAAAAAATAATTTTCAGCTAATGATAAGAAAAGTGCAATAAGGTAAATGGAACTCGTTCTTATAAAAAATAGAATAATGATTATAATACTAATAATATATTTGTGAAGCACTGTGTGGTTTCAGAGCTTTTTTACACAGTTAAAGCTCTTTGGCTAGTGAAATTGAAAATTAAAGAGGTTAAATAACTTGCATGAAGTCCGCCAGGTGTAGGTACAAATAAATTCAATGCTCCTAATTTACAGCCCAATGTCCTATTTTGGTTTCTGATCCAATAGCAAATATAGAAAGGCATTTACAAATAAATAAATAAAATCCATAGAATTGATTGGCATAATGCTTAATGAATTATATGATCCTTGAAAGTGTATTAAGTTTCTGTTTAAACAGTCACTATTTATTAAAGAATACACAAACCAAACTGTCAACAATTAAAAGATTAAAATACAGTTTTGTTTAAATTTTGTTTTATAATGATGTAAACATGCTCAATTTATTTGTCCCAAGTTCATCAATACCTGTCTTCTCTAGATTCTCCATTTTTCAATGTCTTTATGCTGAAATCATATTTGTACAAGAAGAAAAATCGAGTTTGCTAAAAACAAGATTAAAAATAGTCTTTCAAGGGTATGTAAGATGACCTTATTTCTTATGCTTCCTATAATACTATTTTCAAAATAAATATGTAAATATTGCTAATGAGAAATATATTTTAATAATCACAATAAAAATAACAACCTTCTAAGAGTATTAATATTTTTGGATCATTAAGCTTTTGCCACCATTTACTTCCATATCTGGAAAGAAGGTAAGCTGTGCCCTGGCCAGCCTTGTTTATTGGTATGGATTGAACTGTGTGCTCCTAAAATTCTTGTGTTGAAGCTATAACCCCCACCACCTTAGAATATGACTTTATTTGGAGACAGGGACTTTAAGAGGTAATTAAGATTAAATGAGGACATATAAGTGGGCTCTAGTCCAATCTGACTGGTGTCCTTATAGGAAGAGGAAATTTGGATACACTTGAGAGACACCAGGGATGTATGTGCATAGAGAAAATGTATGTGAAAACACAGAAAAAAGGCAACCATCTGCAAGCCAAGGACATATCCCACTCAGGAGACCCTAAACTGCGACACCTTGACCTTAGACTTCCAGCCTCTAGGACTGTGAGAAAATAAATATCTGTTGTTTAAGTCACCCAGGCTGGGATATTTTGTTACGGCAGCCCTAGCAAATAAATACATCCACTTTCAAGCAAAAATATCTCTAAGACCTGGCTGAAGGTAACTGGCTTCCATTATAGGAACAACAGTCATAATCTGGCTGTACTTCTTGAGTCTAACAGAGCTTTTAAAGTTGCCAACCTCCTAGGAATCTACTTCTCCCCAGGCCTTTCTTCTTTGAAATGACTAATCAAAGGCTCATCTATGTCCTTTCTACTAAGAATCTCCTTTCTGACTATATCCTGACAGATGATCACAAAAGCAGACCTTGAATCTGAGTAGGCCCTCTGTTACACACTGCATGTACCTCTCTCTAAGTTTTTTTGGCTGTTCCCTTGCACTGTGCCCAGACTCACTGCATCATGTCAACTTTCCATTCATGGCTCTTTCTAACATGCACACTGTTGGGCAAATGGCCAAGAGTAGTATATTTAATGTTGTCAAGGCACTTATTTGCCACTATATACCCTGGAAAATAAAAAGTAGGTGCAACTGGCCATTTGAAAGACACATTTTGAGTCTATTTCACAAACCCTGCAGACACATATGAGTCACAGATGTACAGCAATTTTTATAAAATGCTAACTTTGCATGTAAAAGAACATTTTTTTTTTTCGGAAACTGTCAAGATTTCTGATCTGGATATAAACTAAAGAAGCATTAAAAGCGCTGGGGCTCCCCCTAATGTTCATAAAACCAAAACAAGACCCTTTTTTTTTTTTTCTTTTACAAAATACATTTCTTCACACCTTTGGCAAATGGTATTAAACATGCTAATCTACTTATGTCTCTCCTTTGCTAAAAACATTCAAATTCCCTGGTGGCCTGGTCTCTGAGTGTCCCATGGGGATGTTGACCACAATTTGTTTAAACGTGAACCCCTCAGGTCTTCTCTCCAAATCTGCTGCTCTGCCTACATTACCCTTGGCTGGTAGATTTTACTCAGTTACCAAAGCCAGCAGATTGGGCGCCTTCTTAGTAGTGTCCATATACTCCTAAATGCATGCTTTTGTCCCCATCATAAATTTTGGTGTTTCTGTCTTGAGAGTCATCAGCATAACCAATCTCAATAATCACAAAGTCCTCCTTGCTGCTTTTTTCCCTGCTTTGCTCTGTCATTCTCTGCTTCTGTAGCTCTCCTCTTCACTACTGTCATACATTACTCTCATTTATCTTCTCTTCAGATCTCATCATATCAGTACTCACTCAAAAATGCTCAGTACCTCCCTTTTGCCTATGTGTAAAACCCTTAGCTTGGCCAATCATGATCTGATTTAAACTATTTCCCTGATCATCACTGAAGGAAAAAAGAGGCTGGATCACCAATAGCTACATCTGTTAGAATGATAGGAAATTATCTTCACTGGTTCCTCATTTTTTTTCAAGATTCTTCATAAATCTTCCTGCTGTTGTAAAGGTGCTATCATCATGAGTTTCATAGAATTTTGTCTAATAGTAGTGAATGAATGAATGAAACCTACTGGTTCAGAGGGAGATGAAACTATATATGCTTTTAGATCATGATGAATAGCAAATTTTCCCCCTAATAACTTTCTTGCATGGTACTATTCCAATGCAAGGTATGAATTACTCTCCTTCTGTTAATTTCTAAATCTTGTATTCTTCAAAATTAGGCTGATTTTTACACTTCAAAATGACATGTGGAGAATATGTGTTGCTTCTGCTACTCCAGCCCTTAAGGATTTAAAAGCCCCCAAGAACAATATTTCACTGTCCTAGACTCATTTATCTCACACCATGATATCCATATTTAAATAAAATAATAAAAGTTTTGCAGTCACACACGGAAGTCTTGAGCAGACACTGGTAAAACATTTGGAAGGTTTATGAAGCCTCATGTACCCTCAGTATCTGGATGACACAGTGATAACCTCTCGTCTTTGCCTTGTGGACATTTGGCTTGCATTTCCGTCAGGTAGTAAGTCCTTAGGTCTTATTTCAATACAATTATTATGACAAGTTCTTAGGTTTTATTTAGATGTAACTATTAAATATATCTTAATATTAAGCAATCAAAAGAAAAGCATGTTTACCTAAAGGATACTCTTAAATCAAACTATTATTTTGACATTATTGTTTTAAAATATAGTAATAGTATACTGAAATTTACCCCTTAAACACACCCACACACAGAAACACACACATCACTAATAAATATTTCATACTTTTGAAAGAGAACATGAGAAGCAGTGCTGGGGAAATCATGAACACTCCTAAATACAAGGTAAGCAATTAGGGATATAAGACCATAAATAGAGGAGTCTCTCAGAAAAATCATAAAAGTTTGAACAAAGTTAAGTTTTATAAAAGTAAAAGTATTAATATATTAATACCCATGAATGCTATCTCTTGTATTGTAAGGATAATTCTGGCTTTGGCTATAATTTTCCTTCCTTTTGCCCCAGTCATGGATGTTTTTTCAATTCTGCTGTGCCAGAGTTTGGGGAAAAAATATGTGAGGAGATCTAGAGAAGAATGAAAACCAAAGCACATGGTTAAGGATGACTAAAAAGGGCATTTCAATAGTCTGGAGAAAACAGGCTCTGGTATGCTTTTTTTTTTTTTTTTTTAAACATCTTTATTGGAGTATAATTGCTTTACAATGGTGTGTTAGTTTCTGCTTTATAACAAAGTGAATCAGCTATACATATACATATATCCCCATATCCCCTCCCTCTTGCATCTCCCTCCCATCCTCCCTATCCCACCCCTCTAGGTGGTCACAAAGCACCGAGCTGATCTCCCTGTGCTATGCGGCTGCTTCCCACTAGCTATCTATTTTACATTTGGTAATGTATATATGTCCATGCCACTCTCTCACTTTGTCCCATCTTACCCTTCCCCCTCCCCGTGTCCTCAAGTCCATTCTCTACATCTTTGTCTTTATTCCTGTCCTGCCCCTAGGCTCTTCATAACCATAACACATAAGCTATGTGTAGTTGAAAAGATACTTTTCCTCCAGCCAGGTATAGCAATCTGTTTTAAAAGAGGCATATGACGACCCGTATGAAATATAAGACAGCAAAGAAAATTTGGAGATTATTATAACAGAAACTAGTAAATCATGCTAAAATATTTTAAGTGTATGTATTATTTAGCCAAAATTTAAATCATAAATCATATCTGTGATGTTATCAATATGTAATTAATGAAAATACATAATATCAGAATAAAATGTCAATTTTAATAATTTTTACAAAGAGTGCTCAAAAAAGAAAATAAGTGTTCTCTCTAGATTGGTTTAATTATATAATTAGCATAATTTGATGTTCAAAATTAAAATTATAGTAATTATTAATAGAACGAATCAATAACTGGTGGCTGTACCAGTACCTTGGGATTAATTAACTTGCTTCTTTTTTCTCTTGTAAGAACTAGATTACTTTTCACATTCCCTTGGTTATTGTTCTCTTTATGTTAAAAACAGATATTTAGAGTGAGATATCCTTTTTAAAAGTTTTCATGTAAACAAAAGTGGTACTTTTTAGAAATAATGCAAACTTAAATATAGAATTGGCTTGGAATGTTCAAAATCTCAAAACAGAGTTGAACAATTGAAACTTTATTTCAAATGGTAGAGGGAGATTCCAATGAATGTTTTTTAATTTCCTGAACTTAAAGAGAAAGGATGTGCTCCAGTGCACCATTCTTTCTTTTTTAAGATGAGAAACTGTTTTATAATAAAGTCTGCCTTCTCAGTCTGGAACAGTTGTAAGATTTGAAATTTTTAGTATGATAAACATCTTAGAGTGCTGACCATTTTAGAAAATCCAAAGGAGTTATTATTAACTGTGAAGAAAGAAATCATGTATGAATAATGTAAATGGTCATGTTAGTTTGAGTTTAACGATGTTTACAGATTTCAAATTACATATAGAGTTCTCAGTTGCTTCTTGCTTTTTCCCCCTTTCACATAATTATTGGTAACAAAGTATTTATTATATATATTTCACAGTTTATTCTACCTCTTTACAATAGATATCTAATGAGGAATTATTTTGTATATGACATATTGCTAATCAGAACACTTACATATGCTTTTCAGTTAATTTTAAATTACTTAAGCTTCTAGTGGCACAATTAAAATATAGTCGTACTTCTAATTTCTAGCATTGCTTTTTTTTTTTTTAAAGATTTATTGACTGATTGATTGATTGCTATGTTGGGTCTTCGTTTCTGTGCTAGGGCTTTCTCTAGTTGTGGCAAGCGGGGGCCACTCTTCATCGTGGTGCACAGGCCTCTCTTTTTGCGGAGCACAGGCTGCAGACGCGCAGGCTCAGTAGTTGTGGCTCACGGGCCTAGTTGCTCTGAGGCATGTGGGATCTTTCCAGACCAGGGCACAAACCCGTGTCCCCTGCATTAGCAGGCAGATTCTCAACCACTGTGCCACCAGGGAAGCCCTAGAATTGCTTTTTATCCTACACAAATGTTTCTCCTTTCGTGTGGATGAGAAAAGACCTCAGTAGAGTAAAAACATTTGAGGGATATAATAAAGGTACGGCAGTTGTACATACCAAAGTAACCACTAAGAAACACTGACAACCCAAAGACAGAGTGTGGGTAAGTATAGTTTTATAAAAAATAGAATTATTAAATCATTTAGTACCTGCAAAGCATGTTTTGGTTACCTATAGCTATATAACAAACCATTTTATACTCTTCCATGAAAAAAAAAAAAAGATAGAATGAGTTGGGGCACAACTAAAGAAACAAATGTAGTTCTAATTCTATATATACTTATAAAAAGTATCTGAAAAAGTTGTCTCATATCATTAGAGCATTTTTCAGATTTTCAACTATTTTCACAAACTTAGTAACATGAGATCTACATAATAGACCTGTAATATAAGGAAAGCAGGTGGTAGATATCATTGTCAATGTTTTACAAACATAGTACTGATGCTCAGAGAATTTATGTAACTTAGCCAAAGTCAAATATAGTTTTATGTGTGTATGATTTGTTTGATTTATTCATCAAATATTTACTGAGATCATGCTATGTGCCAAGCACTATTATCACCACTGGTGTTAGAACAGTAAAAAACAAAACAAAACAAAAGATGAATGTCACTTTATAGGTCTTAAATCTGCTGTTGGTGGTATGGAGAAGGAGAACAGTCAATAAATAAAAACATATATAGATTATATGATATTTTAGAAAGTAGTAAGTCCTAGAACAGATAAGGAAGATTGGGTATGCTGGTAGGGGCAGAATGCAAGGTGACTGACAGTGATTATGATAGCCCTTGTGGAAAAGCCAGAATGTGAGCAAAAATTTGAAGGACAAGATAGAGCATGTGAAGATATCTGGAGGTGTCTGGAGGAAGAGCAGTCTACAGCAGCCTGTGTACTGACCATGAGCCAAGAGTGTGATGGGGTTTTCAAAGAATAGCAAAGAGTCAGCACTGATAGAGAAAAGTACATCAGAGGACAGTCATGGCAATTGAGGACAGAATGTTACTGGTAGCCAAGATACATGGGGCCTAATAGGCTTAAAAAAATTTTTTTTTAATATCAAGGAATATATACCCATCTTGAAATAAGGGAAAAAGGAAAATATTTGGGCTCATGGAACTTTGAGAAATCATGTTCAGCTGGATCCAGGGGCTCACATTTTGTCATCTGTTTTTTTCTTCTTTCTGTTTCCCTCTCTGTCATGACAGTATCTCTGCTTGTGCTATTGGACTGCTTTATAAATCTTGAAGATGGCCACTAGCAGTAGCTGTGGCTACTAGTTTAAAACTTCCATTAAAAAGAATTTGCTCCTGGTGATAGTATATCAATACAACTGAAGTACTTCAACTGACTTTGCTTAATCATTTTCTATTCCTTGAAACACTCACTGTTGGCAATGCCATGTAGTACTACGACATGACAAGCCTAGATCACATAACAACTCCTGCATCCTGGGTGAGAGGCTGAGACTGATACCCCCCAGAACCAAATGGAATGATGTAGATGAGTTTCCCCAATAAAAGGGATGCTGGGAAGTCCAAATGAATCTATCAATCTGTACTTCAATTTCGCAGTCAATGGAGTGAAATCGCATTATGTCTTTGGATTCCAAATCTTGTCTTCTTTCCATCTGCAAGGCCATTATTACTGATGCATACGTAACCCACAACAATCTCTAGGGTTACATCTGTTGATATGGCTGACTGGCTAGATATCTTCTTCATGCCACAACACTTTATGATCTCATGTGTTCAAGTCCTTTTTGAAGACACATGCACAACTGGTGAATATGCCCTCTCCAAATAGGGAAAATTCTCAGTTCAGAGAGTGTAAACACAAATAGCACTAATACCCTTCCTAAACTTTCGAACAAGTACTCAGAACTGCACTCTCTTCACCTACAAAAGAAATCTGAGTGTAGAATTAAATCCTTAGCAGATAAGATATAGAAGATACAGTATTCATTGAAAAATTACTTCAAATTCCTAACCTTGAAGTAAAATTACACATGATAATGAGCTTGTTGCGATTGTTGTCTCTCATAAGACACAGCGCTTTATCATCAGATGATGGGCTATGAAAGGGCCAAATATAATGATTATATGAGTCAAAGAAAGAGTCTTAAGTAGGATACAACCCCAGATAAATTCAACTCCATGTCATTTTTATAATTAGACATGTGGACTTTCTATAGGGAAAATTAGGAATATATCCTATGGAATTTGCCTTTAGACAATAGAGGATTGTGGAAAACAATTTCCCTAAATAAGTTGCTTCTTCTTGCAGAAATTTAAGTCCTTGCTTTGTTCTGTTTTGTCTATGTATATCTGAAAAGAAGAGTGAAATCTGGGCAATACTGAGTTAATAGTAAGTTCCGCCTAGAAAACAATTATAAACAGCTCATTTGTTAGCTCAGGATGTCTGTTTATTCACTGAACCTGAAAAAACGTTGAGGAAGGGGTTCAGTCTTTTGAATTTCTTTTACAGTCTGTACCTTCCTAAATCATGTAAGACTAAATTTTCAGTTAACCTTTAATTCTGAAATTTTAACCTCTGCAATGCTACTTTATTGATAATGCAAAAATATGGGAAATGCTGTAAAATGTTTTTTTTTAATTTTTTAAATTAAATTTAATTAATTTATTATTTTTGTACAGCAGGTTGTAAAATGTTGATATTACAACTTTGTCACAATAACTTTGTCATAATAGACTCTGACTAATGTAATTAACCTGCATTATTTCTAATACAACAATGATAAACAATTTCAGGCAAAGAACTCAGGGGTAAATAAGAGGCCACATGATTCATTCACATTCACTTTGGGTCCTGAATTTCTCTGTGGAGTCTTGGAGTCTTGGCTGATTTCCAAAATATCCAGAAATTTAAGTGAATTTTTTCCCTTACATGCTAATTCACTTCCAGTAATTAAGATGGCAAAGTGAAATACTTTGAAGTATCACTCTTCTAGTTGCCAGAGAGACATTCATTAGTTTGCATTAAATTCGATTGTATTCGGAAATTGCATCACTTTTACCAGTTAAAAAATAACTCCCCTTTTGCAAAAAAAAAACATTGAATACTTTATTTCTCTAAGTAGGATTTATCAAGATCAGGACTACTGACATTTTGGGCTGGATAATTCTTTGTTGTGTGGGGCATTGCAGTTTGTTTAGCAGGATCCCTGAACTCAAGCCACTACATGCTAGTATAACCCACCCCATCACCAGCACACATGCGCATGCACACACACACACACACACACACACACACACACACACACACACACCACACCCCACACACATACACATCCAGTCATGACAACCAAAACTGTCTCCAGATAGTAAATGGCAACTATAATAAACAAAATATGCAGTCACACATTTTTTTCAAGTTGAAAATAAACTTAAATGTTATGTAGTCTAATAATCCTTCCTATTACAGATAACTAATTTAAATAAGAGAGGCTTATGGAATTGACTAAGGTCACACAGAGTTAGGATTTGAACCCAGCTTTCCCAACTGTTTCTCAAATGTCTTACACTTATTCACTATAAGGAAAAGAACAACACGGATTTATAGAAGTTATAAATCCAGTGGTATTTCCTATTCATTGACATACTTAAGAAGTTATATAAGTTATTCAAAGTGATAGATATTTTAGTAGGTACTCCTTATTTAGTAAAGTCACTTAATATTTTCATGTGTATAACTCTTCCTTGTGAAACTAAAATATTCGAGTAAGATGTTGGCTTTAGTTAAAACCCAAATTCTAATGCATAAGCTATTAATAGAAAAGAAAACAATAAAAATGTTTATCATTTGAGTTTAAGATGTTAGTGATTAAATCATATTTGTTAAATATAGGTTTTTGATATTGGAAGTATTCCATATTGAAAAGAATTACATTAAAATATTTTAAAATATCAAGAAAGAAGAAGAAAAAATATAATTGGAAATTTCTCATTGTTCCCAGGTTTCTGTCTGAAGGAGATTACTAGAGTGTGTGTGTGTGTAGACATGAGTTGTAGAAAGTCAAAGTTTAAATATGCTTTTCTTCCTGAATTAAAATTTTTCTAAACGTTATCTTTACAATTCACCCAGTTACGTGTCTAGGACATATTGCTCAAACTTTTCTTCTTAGCTTTTTTCCTGCTGCTGTAACAAATACCACATATTTAGAGGCCTAAAACAACACAGATTTACTATCATACAGCTCTATAGTTGAGAGGTCCAAAATGGGATCACTAGGCTAAAATCAAGGTGTCAAAAAGGCTGTGTTCTTTTCTGGAATCTCTTTTCTTATATTTTCGAACTTCTAGAGGTTGCCCACATTCCTTCACTGTGTCCCTCTTCTTCCATCTTCTAAAGCAGCCACATCAAATCTTTCTCTTTTTTTACAGTCATAACTCTCTTTTTCTGACCACAGCTGGGAAAGGTTCTCATATTGTAAAAACTCAGGATTACATGGGGCCCACTTACTAGATAATCCAGGATATTGTCAAGTTACTTAATCATGTATGCAAAGTCCCTCTTGCCATGTGAGGTACCATATTCACAGGTTCTTAGGATTAAGATGTGGACATATTTCAAGAGCCATTATCCTGCCTGTCACAATTTTATGTGGTATTTTTTCTCACCCACAGGATAACTGACACAGACATAACATCTCAAAATATGATCTTTTTAACGATAAGTGACTTACCAAAACTTTATTACGCTAAAGACAAAGGTTTAGAAGTGAAAATCCTGATTTTCTCAATGAAAAGCACTGAGCTTTTATATTAAGGTCTTTATCTTCCATCTAAAAATAGAAAATTCACATATGACTTTTTGGAAATACTATTGCAATGGATAAATTCAGTCAAGAAAATAAGCTCTCTGCATTTATAAAGGGAGTATACTCTGGTCTTTTATTTCTCTCAAGCTTGAGTATATATTAAGTACGGAATTGGCTCTTGACCTTTGTCTGATAGCTTAATAGAAAGTTTGCAATTCTATAGTCTGAAATTATTTTTACATAGCTAAAAAAAACTTCACTAAATGTTTTTACCTGAGGGTTTTCACTAAAATAAATAATCTGAGTATTTTCCTAGAAAAAAAACTTCATGTCTCAATACACATATACACACACCCCAAAATGGATGTAAAACAATTACAGAAAAATTGTTTTTTAAATTTAACTAAATGCCTTTGATACTGACTTGCATAACTCCCAGCATATTACGTGGCTAATAGAAAACATTTAACATGTAGTAAATTAATATATTATCCTTAAAAGATCAAGCCAATTGAGACCATTCTTACATTTATAGTATATTTTGCCCATGTAGATGGGATATAATAGTAGTGAGAATATAATATTGAGTTACTTCCTGCCAAAATACTTTTTTATCACTATCACAAATATATACTCTGAAATTTTTAAATGACTAATTTTATTTATTTAAATATTTTTTCAAGTTTGAAACTGAAATATGACCCATATATAGAAAAAAGAACAAATCATAACTATACAGCTCAATGGGATAACACAAAATGACAGTTGTGTAAAACGGTACACAGGTCTTAAAATGGATTATTAGAGTCCCCCAAAAGTTCCCTCATAGCCCCTTTCATTCACTGTCTCCTATCAAATTTTCAAAGTTAACTATTATTCTGGCTTCTAAAACCAAAATTAGTTTCTCCTATTTTTTGAGTTATATGAATGGAATCATGCAATGTGACCTCTTTTGGCTTCTTTTAATCACATTTATGTTTGTGTGATTTATCCATGTTGCTACATGTAGCTCTAGTTTGCTCATTTTCATTAGAGTAGAGCATACCACTATACAGACACATGTATATTTTTGGTAGATGGCTTAACATTTTTTTCATTAAAATACTGCTGCTAAGTGAAAAGCTATTAAGGGAAAACAAATTGCCGTTAAATTCAACTGGAAAATCTTGACGTATTCCACTCTAACTCAAAATATCCAAAATAATTATACACAGACTTTATTGTCTAATGAATAATTACCACCAGAATCAAGTGCTTACTTTTATTTGATGGATACATGTAAGAGTCTAGTTGGAAAGGGCATTCCCTTCTGTACTTCAGCATCACTGACACTAATTCTATGATTATTTACCTCTCCATATTTAAGCTGAGTTACATGCATCTCATTCCACAGTTCGTACATATTTTAACTTATCCCTGAGTTCATTACCACATTGCTTTGTAAAACTGCCTTAGTAATTTTCCAAGGACAATGAGGAAAACAAATTTAAATTATTAATAAATACTGAAAAAATAAAATTCTACCTCTCTGGGTGGCCTCCTCCTTTTTTAACAAAAATATGAACGTATCTTTTACGAATCTGTCTTTTCTAAGGCTACCTGACATTATTTACCAATACTTCATCCCACTTTCTAAAATATGACAAATATTCAAATTAATTTCCTCTTTCAGAGCGTTGATGGCTTGTGAAATTAGACTCAGAGAGATAGCTTGGAACAGTGATATTTGCCTCTCTCTCCAACTCAGGCTTTCTGAATAAATAGGCAGTGTAATAAATAAATAAATAATAAATAAATAGGCATTTGAGCCATGCTTATGTTTTACTTTGTAAGCATCAAATGTCTATAAAGATGGAAGAATGGGAGCCAAGAAGACTGGTACTTTTTAAATAAGAAAGATGTCAGGTAAGAATCTGGGGTCAAATGTAAGGGCAACCCAAATATCTAATTTACGGCAACCATTAAGTAAGCATAACTACTTTATTTTGGAGAATTGCCTCAATAAAATCCAGGCATTTTAAAAATATATTTTAAGTATCTCTCTTCCTCATGTAAAAGTCCTTTTTAATAGCTTTCTATTTATTCATTTAATATTAATATGAATCGAAAAAAACATACTAAAATGTAGGGGAAAATTGTATACAAAAAGTGTCATCGGAAGAGAAAATAGCTTGCAACAGTCAGAACCTCTGCCCATTATATACAAGATTCTGGATTTACATGTTTTTCATAATTTGCATGGTTTCAAGCAAAAAAAAAAAAATGCCAACATAGAGCAGTGGGTTTGAGATTTGCCAATTTTCTAATGTCTAAATGGATGTATGAGAAGCTGAGACGTGATTTCATCTGGATGAATATTTTATACTAAAACCAAAATGACTTTAATAAATAAATCACAAGGTGCCAGGAAGAACTTTTGTAAGTGGACAGCATTTCTCAAACCTATAATTTCTCCCTAGTTCTAAATAATCTAGGTGGATGATTCTGTCCGTGAAATTGGGAACAATGAACCACAACCAAGTCTTTTCAAAAAAGTGTTTACGGGGCTTCCCTGGTGGCGCAGTGGTTGGGAGTCTGCCTGCCAATGCAGGGGGCACGGGTTCGGGCCCTGGTCTGGGAGGATCCCACATGCCGCGGAGCAACTGGGCCCGTGAGCCACAGCTACTGAGCCTGCGCGTCTGGAGCCTGTGCTCCGCAACACGAGAGGCCGCGACAGTGAGAGGCCCGCGCACCGCGATGAAGAGTGGCCCCCGCTTGCCGCGGCTGGAGAAAGCCCTCGCACAGAAACGAAGACCCAACACAGCCAAAAATAAATAAATAAATTTATTAAAAAAAAAGTGTTTGCATGATCTGTCCAAGTGAAAGAAGCAAAGTCAACTGTCAGTGTGAATTACCTTGCAGGAATACGCTAAGTAATTCAATTCAGGTGAAATAATGGAAAATAAGATGATTGTCTCTTAGCTTAACTGTTTTGGGCTTTCTCCAGCCCTACAGATATTTTAGAAAGGGCAAACAAATAAATAAATGAATATTTTAAAAAGAAGGAAATGAAAACGATGGCAATTGAAACCTTATTCTATGGGATCAGCTTCAGACTTGTCCCCTGCCTCCTGTACACTCAATAGGACACACAAGGTTATGAGTGGAACTCTGTCGCAGGCTCTCTAATGCTGTCAGAGCTTAGCAGTGTCAAGTCCATCACTGTTGATGATCATACCATAAAGTGCCAGAAGGATATTGTTAACAATGGTGTCTGAGATTTGCAAACCTTTGTGTATCAATAATCTCCAAATTAAACATTCAAAATAAAGAAGAATCAAATATGAGGAGCGTGGCAATTTTCTGAAGGGTCTGAGCATCTTGTTATCAGTGTTCTTGTTTGAGTATTCAAATCTTAGTAAAATGATTCCAATTCCCTTTTGGTCATCTATTAAAGAATATTGATGACTTGAGGTTCTGGGTGCACAATGGCAATAAAAGACACTTAAAATGATTAAATGGTTTAGTCATCTCTCCCAGTTGAATAATGGCTACAGATAAGGGAAATTAAAAGTGCTTATAACAGTTTTGCTCAGGGTTAGGCTCTGTCTCCTTGTTAGTTAAGTACTGCACACATTTGTATGCACACACACACACACACACACACACACGCCCCTTCACACTACAGTTCTTCATTCAATAAATATCTACTGAGTTCTTTTGTATTCCAGGTACAACCCTAGGTTCTGTGATGGGAAAAAATGAATAAGGCAAGGTCACTGCCATATAGAGACTTGCAGTTGAGTTACTTCCTATTCTATTCTGTAAGTTAATTAATTGAAACAATTAGGGTTCAAATGTCTTAACATAATAAATTGGATTTTTTAATCCAATTGAGCATCTTATTATACAGCATATTTACTAATAGTATGGATTTTTTAAAAAATTGATTAATTAATTAATTTATTTTTGGGTGTGTTGGGTCTTCGTTTCTGTGTGAGGGCTTTCTCTAGTTGCGGCAAGCGGGGGCCACTCTTCCCCGCGGTGCGCGGGCCTCTCACTATCGCAGCCTCTCTTGTTGCGGAGCACAGGCCCCAGACACGCAGGCTCAGTAGTTGTGGCTCACGGGCCTAGTTGCTCCGCGGCATGTGGGATCTTCCCAGACCAGGGCTCGAACCCGTGTCCCCTGCATTGGCAGGCAGATTCTCAACCACTGCGCCACCCGTGAAGCCCTGGATATTTTAATATCAGCTTTTCCTTTGCTTTACTGATGTGTAATTGACAAATAAAATTGTATATATTTAAGATGTACAGTGTGGTGATTTGACATATGTATACATTGTGAAATGATTACCGTAATAAAGCTAACACATCCATCACCTCATGTAGTGACCATTTTTTGTGTGTGTGATGAGAACAATTAAGCTCTACTCTTAGTAAATTTTAAGTATACAATACAGTATTATTAACTATAGTCACCATGCTGTACATTAGATCTCCAGAACTTAGTCATCTTAAAACTTTGAACCCTTTGACCAACTTCTCCCTATTTTCCCTAAACCCCAGCCCCTGGCAACCACCATTCTACTCTTGGTTTCTATGAGTACAAGTTTCTTAGATTCCACATCTAATACCATACAGTATTTGTCTTTATCCATCTGGCTTATATCACTTTGTATAATGCCCTCCAGTTCATCCATGTTCTTGCAAATGGCAGGATTTCCGGAATAATATTCCATTGTGTATAGATACCACCTTTTTTATCTTTTAAAAATGATGAGTAGCATTTACCATCAAATAATACTATGATAAGGACTTCGTATATAATATTCATTTATTCAACAAACATTTATTTGTGTCTACTCTGTGCTAGGAACTAGTGTAGGCTAGGGCTTCCCATATATTTTCAAATAGAAAATCCAGAGCCTTAGTCAAATAAGTTGTAATTAAACTCCAGGTTTCAAAACCAATTGAATGTGATAGAAGGAAATTCTATGTACTCCCAACGCCTCTACTTTTTTTTTTTAAACACACTGTGAAATGAAAAAGTGCATGAAAAATTATAATTCCCAGCAAGCCCTACTAGGAGTGCTCTCTCTCTTTCTACTCTATGGTAATTTAATTGTTAGTGCGAAGTCCCACAAAAATCAAATATTTACTTCAGATCCCAGTTCCTTTTGAATTATTATTTTTCATTTTGCTGTGTCCTTTTTCTTCAAAATAATTTTAAATGTATTGAAAGGTTTTAAGGACTGAAAAAAATCTAAAACCAAAACTCTCCAAGCAGGAGTTTCTAAAAGTTTTCTTTTTACAGAAACTGACCAGCTCAAAAATATATTTAGATTTTAAAAACCATTATTGGAATTTAATTATAAAGCATAAGTGAAACAATAAATTGAAAAGTCAGAAGATAAATGGGAGCACCCAAAGTATAGAACCAAGGCAGGCTTGGAAACTGGGAAAACACAGATTAGAAAATTAGAGGACCAACTTAGGCAGTACAACTTTGAAAAACTCTTACTGAACTGACCTTTCTGGGAAGGTGATGGAATCCTTCCAATAAGAGCTTAAGAGACAAAGTAGGGAAAAGGACTAATCCCAATAAGCAAATTTTAATATGACCTTGGAAATAAAATGGAATTCAGTTGTGCTTATGCAACACCATCTTACATAGTCAGTGGCCAATCTTCTCCTTGTTATGTCCCCAATCTTCTCCTTGTCATGTTCAGTGGAAATACAAAGATGAGACAGGGGAGGGAAAAGGCCTGGTCAATCCTTTTCTTGACTACAGAAGATCCAATTTGCCCTGAGGAGGTAGACTGTGTCCCTACAGAATGTGGGAAGAGAGCTGCCAATTATACTACAGCTCAATAAGTAATCAGAGAAGGGTGGAATCTCTCTCAGACCTGCTTCTCTTGTTTGTTTGTTTTTAAAGAAGCAAAGATCATTTAAAATTAAAATAAAACAAACAAGCAAAAAACTTCCCCTAACACCTTTCCTACCATAATATATGTCATAATATTTAAGACTTAGATTCTAATAGCCCCTTGGAGAAAAAAATAACTTAAGGTTCCTGTTTCCCACATGGCCCACACCTGGTCAACATGTGACATGCATTCCTTGCCCTGCCATTGTTGGGTGGGCAGTTAATGTCCCAGTAGTCCTCTGGCACAGAGTGTTTTTGCTTTCCTTGGTGTGAATCGGGCACTAATCAACAGGGTCCCCCAACTGCAGGAAGCACATAACTAGCAAGCTTCTGGGTTTCCCACTGAAGAACCCTTCAACAATTTTGAAGTTAAAAAGTAACACCTTCAACCCCTCCAGTCAGTGGGATTTGGTTAGAGAGCTCTGGGAGAGATTTCTTAAAGAAGATAAAATGTGTAGAATATATAAAATTCCTGCAAATATTGAGTTACATTACACAACTGGGAAGCTCTGAATTAGTGTTAGGTATAAAAAAAACTTAAGTAAATAAAAGTAGCCCATAATTAACACAAGAAAACAAAATGCTAGAAGGAGAGATAAAGCAACTCTTGTATAGTGCATGACTGAGCTCTGAATGCTTTCATTTAGTCATAATATAATAAACATGAATATTCATTTAATCAAAATTATGATATACTATTTCAAGTGGATGGGAGCTCAAAAGTGTGCACATGTGTGATAGGGGCCGGAAGACGAAAGAAAGCTAAATTCTCATTTTCCACAGTAGGAAGTCAAGAGGTAAAGTCTATTAATAACAAACCAAAAAATAGCAATATAAGCATGTTATTTAGAGATATGGAGAGATCTTAAAAGAATCAGCTAATATGGTTGAAAGTGTTTGCATCTGTACAACAGGAAATGGGCTGGGTAAAAAGCACAAGAACCATTTGACACTTTAAACTTCATGAATACACAAATTTGACTAAAATAAAAAATAAACTGAAAAATTCTATACAGCATATATTGAAATCTAAATCATGTTCTAGTAGGGACTTTAAGAACACAAAACTAAAAATATTTACTTTCCTGTAAATTAAAAAGGTCTTTTAAAGCTACTGAAGTTGAAATAAAGTTGAATATTTACTGCAGAATCTGTAACCATGTTTAACAGCAACAAATTTGCCGAGAAAGAAAAAGAATTTGATGTAAAAAGTTTAGAATTACATGCATAATAATTCATTTATGAAATACTGAAAAGACTATGCCCCATAGGAAAATGTCGTGGAAAGTTTACTGTCCCCATTTCACAGTTAGCTGGATTATGGATGACCCTGAGAGATGTCACACATCAAAGCTGTGTCCTGCAATGTTGCTTTCAAACTTTAACATTCATAGCAAACCAGCAGTACAAGTATATTCATTATCAGTGACTTTAACAAGTTTGTCTGTAATGATATGAAAAAATTTAATTTTTTTCCTTATGGAAACTACTTTTGGATATTTTAACTTTAGTTATCAATGTATTAGTGATTCAAAAATCCAATATGTTGATATGCTCAAATGAGCATAGTATTATACAATTTTATACATATTTTATTTTTTGGTCCTGGAACTGTAAGTCTTGACCCAAGCAAGTACCAATTAACATTTTTAAATGTATAAGTTTTAAAAATAAATAAATAACTGCCAGATTCCTAAACACCAGAGACATCAATTTGTCCAGGTCAGACACAGCCCTAAGATAAAGAAACCACATAGAATGAATAACATTCTTTGACCGTTTTAACCTAAACTTTCACTCAGCTTTCAGATTCCACCAATCTGATAGGACAGCAAGGCAGGAATAGAAGAAAATCCAGCTCAAAAATTCAAGCAATAGAATGAGAAAACGTACGCACAGGCCAGGAGGAGAGCTTGCCTAGGCCACCCTTGGGATTCCATATCCATTTTAACTCATCAGTGTGGGAGAAAAAACATACACAGATGCTATTCCCACATAATCTCTAACCTTTGCCCTATTATCAGCATTGTCAAAACTCTCCTTTCAGGTTCTGGATCTGGGATCCATGAACCCATGCAGTCAGGGGTAGTAAATCTTCTTCTAGGGGCATAGACGTAGGAGTGAGAAAGACAGCCTAATCATATCACAATGAGATGTGAAGATTTTAATTCATAGAGGCCAGTATGTATCCATATTTAGAAAAAAAAAAAAGCGTATACACTGCACAACTTCTTATGATTACAACTAGGTGCAAAGAGAACCTCAGAAATCCTCAACTGCAGGCTTGTGAGCCCTGATCATTTGTCATGGAAAATAAGCCAAGAGACAAACAAACTGAGATTGATTCACTGTCAGCATTGTTTCCCAAGCATGTGATTGCAAGGACTGGGCATTTCCTTCAAAAATGTATACAACGTCTCCTAGAGTGATGAAAATAAAAACAAAAATAAACAAATGGGACCTAATGAAACTTAAAAGCTTTTGCACAGCAAAGGAAACCATAAACAAAATGAAAAGACAACCCACAGAATGGGAGAAAATATTTGCAAATGAAGCAACCAACAAGGGATTAATCTCCAAAATAAACAAACAGCTCATGCAGCTCAATATCAAAAAAATAAACAACCCTATCCAAAAATGGGCAGAAGACCTAAATAGACATTTCTCCAAAGAAGACATACAGATGGCCAACAAACACATGAAAAGATGCTCAACATCACTAATTATTAGAGAAATGTAAATCAAATCTACAACGAAGTACCACCTCACACCAGTCAGAATGGCTGTCATGAAAAAATCTACAAACAATAAATGCTGGAGAGGGTGTGGAGAAAAGGGAACCCTCCTACACTCTTGGTGGGAATGTAAATTGATAGAGCCACTATAGAGAACAGAATGGAGATTCCTTTAAAAACTAAAAATAGAGCTACCATATGATTCAGCAATCCCACTCCTGGGCATATATCCTGAGGAAACCATAATTCGAAAAGATACATGTACCCCAATGTGCATTGTAGCACTATTTACAATAGCCAGGATCTGGAAGCTACCTAATTGTCCATCATGGCAGAATGGATAAAGAAGATGTGGTACATATATACAATGGAATATTACTCAGCCATAAAAAAGAACAAAGTAATGCCATTTGCAGTGACATGGATGGACCTAGAGACTGTCATACTGAGTAAAGTAAGTCAGACAGAGAAAGACAAATAGCATATGATATCACTTACATGTGGAATCTAAAAAAATGGTACAAATGAACCTATTTACAAAACAGAAATAGTCACAGATGTAGAAAACAAACTTATGGTTACCAAGGGGGAAGGGGGGGAGGGATAAATTGGGAGATTGAGGTTGACATATACACACTACTATATATAAAATAGATAACTAATAAGAACCTACTATATAGCACAGGGAATTCTACTCAGTGCTCTGTGGTGACCTAAATGGGAAGGAAATCTGGAAGACAGGAGATATGTGTATATGTATAGCTGATTCACTGTGCTGTACAGCAGAAACTAACACAACATTGTGAAGCAACTATACTCCAATAAAAATAAAAATAAATAAATTTTAAAAAACCTACTGTATCATACAGGGAACTCTACTTAGTACTCTGTAATGACCTATATGGGAATAGAATCTAAAAAAGAGTGAATATATGTATATGTGTAACCGATTCACTTTGCTGTACAGCAGAAACACAACATTGTAAAGCAATTGTACTCCAATAAAAATTAATTTTAAAAAACCAAAACAAATAAAAAAGTGTTTGTTTCACTTTTTAAGTGGATTTACTCACGCCAGAGCAATTAACAAGTGCTGAAATGATCTTAGTTCAGTGTATTAGCTCAAACTGGAAATATTTCCTCTAGGTAAAAGCAT
Source organism: Balaenoptera ricei (assembly GCF_028023285.1). NCBI lineage: Eukaryota > Metazoa > Chordata > Mammalia > Artiodactyla > Balaenopteridae > Balaenoptera > Balaenoptera ricei. Next base: position 45,196,962 of record NC_082654.1, read on the forward strand.
AGTCCACAGATTCACTCAAAGAAATAAATATTGATTGGAATTTTAAAAAATGTATACAATTTAAAATATATACAACTTAAAGCAAGAAAAAAGAAAACAACACACTTAATGGTCAGCAAAATTCTTACTGAATCGCCAATCTACCAGTCACCAAGAAAGATACCATGCTGTGCTCCAATCCTTTTCCCAACTGTTTGTTCTTTAATGCTCCTTAATGCTAAAACCTTCATGCAAATATCACTGGCATTTCCCACAGCCTGCCATTAATGCTTAGGTTAAAACAGATCTTAAGTGTGTACACACACACATGTGAGCATGCACACACAAAGATATATACACAGGAAGACAGATCAAAATGGGCCATTTGAGATTTAGGTACTAAATTACTTCTCTCTTTTTCTCTCTCTCTCAATGAATATTTATAGATAAAATGTATAGAAATGAACATAGCTATAGAACTTCTAGAACTTAATATATGTACATATTTTTTCTTAATATATGTATATATTTTTTTCTAGAGCTGCTAGAACTTAATATATGTATATATCTATATTTTTCTTATAATATATGTATATATTTTTGAATAAAATAACCCATATGGCCATCATTTAAAAAACAATACAAAATAATTCTGTATCTGAGTTTTATAATGATGAAATGAGAAACAACAACAACACCTTGAGGTTAAAATCTCCTTGAATACCTAATTTCAAGAGTGCTATTTACTGAACAAGATTATGAATGCTGAAAATTCATCTTGTGCTCGGCTTACTAAAAGCATTTATTAGGCCAAGGTGCCTGCTGACACGCTCATAGAATGTTCTTATAAAGCACACAGCACAAGAAAACAGCTAAATAAAACAATTCATAAAAACTGTTTCTATACATACAACTCAGAAAACAGTTCCTGCACATGCAATTGTCTCAAAGTGCAATCTCAGCGCAGAGGCCAGGTGGAAAGATGTTAATCAGTGTGGCCAATGTGGTAACCTCCAGTTGAAAAGGAATAAAAATAAAAGGATGGTGATGCAGACTGGGCAACTCAGTATGACAGAGAGGGTAAAACTTAAGTGGTGTAGCGTTCAGTCCCAAGTGGGAAGAAGCAGACAGCTGCTTTAGGTCAGCTGAAAGTGCACTGAACTGAAGTGACAGACCTGTGTTACCCTGGGCAAGGCCCCGGCCTGTCTAGGCCATAGGTTCTCCATTTGTGTCATGAAAGCATCAAGTCTCCTTATCCTTTGCAGGCTATAGATCTTTAGGAGAATTTGGTAGAAAACAATGTGCATACCCACATACATATGATAATTCATACAAAATCTAGGTCCTAGGTGCTGAGGACCCCTAAATTAAATAATCTTTATTGTCTTTTCCAGCTTTCTCACCCTTTCAGTTTCTCTTTCTAATACAAAAGATTTTTTGCACAGAATAAGATTTGACCTGTTCCTTATGACTATTTCCTGTTTAGATATCATAACTAAATAACTAAATAATGATACTTTGACACCATATATGTATTTGTGTGTGGTTATGCATGGGAATTAGCATACATACATTTTAATCACTGTCTTCTCAACCAAAATCCAGGTTATCATGAGTTTTACTTTCTATATCACTGTAACAGCATGCCTGTAATCATTAGGGGCTATTTTTTCGCTTAGGAAAGTTTAAAGTGGCTAAATCTCTGACTGAAGGCAAGTTTCATGCTTGCTAAACAATCCAAGGGTAACTTACAGTCAACTCTTAGAGAAAATGACATTGACAAGGGCAGCAAGTATGGATTCCCTGCTGATCTCAGGAAAAACTGTCTCTGCTTCTCTACTCCTGGACCACCACAGATCATATCACGCCTCTCTGGCATGTTTGCCAGCAGAGATTTTAGAATATGGCAAGAAAGATTGCTTTAGAGGGGCTCACACAGGCCCCTGCTCTGGCAAGCTCCTCCCCAGGGACAAAATGTTCATGGGGCTGACCTGGATCCTGAACCACCTTCTTAGACCATTCTCCAGATACCCAGAATCCAATGACTCTGACCAACTGACCCTTAGACTGTTTCCAGGGTCTGCTTGAGTTTATTCCTAGGTTTGAAGAGTGGCCAAGAATTGGCTATTTCCCGGAAATGTGGAAACTGGGGTGTCCACCCATGTAAGATTACTGCAGTGCAGAACAAAGGAAAGAGGGAGAAGAAAAGCAGGATGCTCTGCAGGCCAGATGTTGAGGCCTGGTCAGGCCAACATCTTTGTTTCAAAGAAAAATACTGAGGCATCTGAGAATTATAAATGTGAACATGTACACCCTGGCAGTTGGGAAGGTAGATCTGAGAAGGTAATAGGTAATAAAATATATATGTTCTAATAGGTTAGAACATATATATTTTTAATTAGTTTGTTTGCTCGATTTATATTTTTTTAAATATTTAAAACTATGATACATAGGCTTCCATTCGTACACTTGCCCCAGAACCATGATGTTGTTGACGAGTCTGCCCATTGCCCTCCCCCAAGATTATGCCTTCATACCCACCTCACAGACTAAATTGCCCTCATCTAGTCTCCTTGGGAGTGAGGTAGTCTGTTTCTCCCCCTACTATTTTTTTACACCTATTATATATTATATAGTATACACTCTATGACACATGTCCTGTTAACACAACGCTGGTTTGCAAATAAAGTTTAGCATTGAAAATTATTGTTATGATGTGGGTTATTAAGGCCTCCTTTGGAAGTAAAGACTAGAAATAATGATAAAATCCAAAATTTTGTGGATGCCTCTGGAAGACTGAGGATAAACTTAGAGATAAAAGGAGATTTGGAAAAATAGCACAAAATTTACTATTTCAAGATATTGTCTCATTGCTTATCAATCATCATTTTTCAAAAATTTCACATAATAATTTTGGGTGGGAGGGCAAATTAGTATCTTGTGATTACTTAAGGCTATGCAATGATTTAGAGACCTAAAATTCACATAGGTCTAAGGGGTAAAGATTCAAAATAGAGAGACTGTGTATAGATGTGAAATGCACTACTCCTCAAGAATAATACTTGGCCTTTTCTTATGTAAAAGGATTTAGGTTTTTCTTTTTATGATTCCAATCTTCTTGAGAACACTTTAATACCTAGTGTTACTAGATTGAGAACATACTGATAATTTCAGAGAAAGATAAGAGTACCACAAAAATAACTCAGCTGTCATGCTTTGCTGCCTATCCTCCTTTCCATACCAAAACCATAAAAATTATACAGCAAAACACCAAAGAAATGGTTTAATATGAGCTGTGTTAGTATAAAGTTGGTATAAATGAGAACACAATATGTGTTTTTCATTATATTGGGGAAAAAATAGTTTACATTCTTGAAATAATGGCTCCCAGGTAGAAAAACAGTGCTGAAAAAGGTTTTTTTAAACATGAAAGCATGATGACAACATTGACAAAATAACCATGACTTTTATTTTTAAAAGGCCAACAGCAAAGGAAGAGCATGAAAGGTGTAGACTTATCTCCTAAAATTCAGAAATTAGTTTTGAAAAACATATTCAAAATATGACAGCTCAATACTCTCTCAGTGATTTTAAGGACAGATAGTCTGTCAACATTGTGACAAACGTTCCCAATGGAGATAAGCAGAGGAAATATCTGAAGATTCAAACTGGCTGCATCTAGAGTGTTTAGTGAGTATAAATTGGGGGAAAATCTTAGCAATACAGAATGTTAATTAATATATATATATATAAACTTTGTATGCATTCATGGCAATGCATTTGAAAATTCTAAGAATGTATCTTCAAATTCTAGCGGATCAGGAAAACTATGTATTCAAAAAAAATACCTTCTTTTAAACATAGCTCTAATAAAAAATTTTTATTTACAAGCAAGCTGCTCAGTATTTGGTTCAGCTCACAGGGTAATGACAACTTGGTTATATACACTGTCTCTCAAGATTACTTCAAAATGATACTGGATAGTTTTACTGAAATCAAATCATTACAAAGGAATCCTTGTTCATAGGGTAGAACTCTATATTCAGATTCAAAAGCCTACACAGAACTTTAATTCTAAATTTCATGGTCAAATAATACGCTTGCACAATAAAAGGTGAATATTCACAGAGCAAAAGTTATCTTAGCAGCACAGAATAAATCATCTACTCAGGACTCACTTTTCATATGAATTATGAAATAGAAGTCAAATATAAAATATAACTATCATTAACCTGGTAGGGTACCAAACCTTTCAGACCTTAGTATGACCTTGTGCTTTATAATGATTTCTCTCTCTCTTTTTTCAATCAGCTCAGATGGATTGTATTAGACAAATCATTTTCTAGACCTTGCTACAAAAGCTGACCTCTTAGGAGAAGGCTATGGGCATAAAAATTGAATAATATATGTAATATCATTTTTGAAGTTTGGATTGGGTGCTAAGTTTTCTAGTAAAGTCTGAAATATATGATTGTTTTGGTGCATCCTGAATGGCACCAAATAACTGGCGTTCACAAGGATGAGACTGGACTTCAAGCATAGAGTTTAAGTTACAAAGCAAGCTCTACCTTCCCTATTAAGAGTCTTCATCCCCCTCCCTCACCCTACTCCCTGCCAACATCACTAGCACTGCTGCTTAAAGCTGGAAAATATAACTAGTAACTGAGGACTTTGAAGAATATTGTAATAGTATTTCTTTTAAAATTTTATTGAAATCCTTTATTTAAATTTTTATTAAAATCCCATCTTGCCTTTTGTCAAGATATTGCTTGACTCCCATGAAATGAAGGATATAAGTAAGGCCTGTGAAATATCCTAAACTTTACCTTAAAAGCATTCTCTAGCTTACCTATAGCATGCATGTTTTCCTGGTTCTAGAGTCAGTTCTCACTGGAATAGGGCTAGACTAATTCATGATGGAGTTAAAAAAAAAAAAAAAGTCATTACAACATAAAAGGGCACTAGTTATTTACTAATTTTATCCAAACGAGAGCCTTTCCATATGAGGTACAAACTGAAGGCAACCGTGACTCTAAGTATACAGGAAATTAATGAATAACTAAGTAGTTGGGCTTGAGTGTTATCACAGGATCTGTCTATTACCAAATAACTTATCCATCTATATAATAATGAACGTTTGCTTGACATCTGTTACACCAAATGCAAAATGATGTTGAAGTCTATTTTTCTACTTTATATCCTCTCCCCCATTCCCACCCCACCTCTGTCAAATATCTGCCACCCAGTGTATTCATTTTCCATTGCTGCAATGACAAATACCCACAAACTTAGGGGCTCAAAACAACACAAATTTGTATTTTACAATTCTGTAGGTCAGAAGTCTAACATGGGTCTCACCAGGCTAAAATGAAGGAATCAACAGGCTATATTTCTTTCTGGAGTTTCCACAGAAAAATGTGTTTCTTGCTCATGCAGGTTGTTGGCAGAATTCAGTTCCTTGGGGTTGTAGGGCCAAGGTCCCTATTTTCTGGCTGTAAAATGAGAGCTATTCCCAGCTTCTAGAGGCCACCACATTCTTTGGTTCATGGGCCTCTTCTTCCAATCTCAAAGCCAGCAACAGAGAAATAGAGTCCTTCTCATGTCTTATCTCTGACCAACATTTCTGCCTGCCCTTTCTATTTTTAAGTACTCATGTGATTATACTGGGTCCTCGTGAGTAATTCAAAATAGCCTCCCCATCTCAAGGCCCGTGCCCTTAATTCCCTTTTGCCATGTAATTTAACACAGTCACAAGTTCCAGGGAGTAGAACAAGATGGCCTTTCTTGGATTTTCAGGTTCCCCCCAACCATATATCTGATTTTCCACACTGTACTTGTAAGAATTTCCCACTTTTGTTCTTTTCTATACCTCTCCATACCCTAAGAGTCTCTTTCTGAGGGCTGGATAATTAATTAAGTCAATGGATGAGGGTTCATATTCCTTCTTCCAGTAAACATTTATTCATTGTCTCACAAACAGGGCTCTTTCTATACATCAATCCCAAATTATAACGTAAAAAGTGTACATTGTACAAATCTTGATAAAATCATACAATGAATATTGCAAGCAGCAGGGTGCTTTAGTAGCCAATAATTCATACCACATATTTGGCTGCCTGTAAATATGGAAATAATAGAGCTCCTTAGCTTCCTCAGTCTCAAGTTCCCATAACAGGAATAATTCCCTTTATTTTGAGGATAAATGTATATAATGTTAATTTATTACCTTGGAGTAGAGACAAATGTTTGGCCCTCATCAATAAAGGGTAATTTGATTCCACTGTATTATACGTTTCTTCTTTCTTGCTTCTGTATTATTTTTTAGAAAATTGTATTCTTGGCTTATTTTTTATTGTTGTTGAATTTGAATCCTAATAATTTTAGGATGTAAAAATTAAGTTAAAAATAAACTTCCCGGGCTTCCCTGGTGGCGCAGTAGTTGAGAATCTGCCTGCCAATGCAGGGGACACGGGTTCGAGCCCTGGTCTGGGAAGATCCCACATGCCACGGAGCAACTGGGCCCGTGAGCCACAATTACTGAGCCTGCGCGTCTGGAGCCTGTGCTCCGCAACAAGAGAGGCCGCGATAGTGAGAGGCCCGTGCACTGCAATAAAGAGTGGTCCCCACTTGCCGCAACTAGAGAAAGCCCTCGCACAGAAACGAAGACTCAACACAGTCATAAATAAATAAATAAATAAATAAAAGAACGTGAATTTCTTTAAAAAAAAAATAAAAATAAAAAATAAACTTCCCCAAACCTTGGAAAGCACGATAGTATATATAATTCCTTTAGTAAAAGAACAAAGGAAAAATGTAAGAAAAATAACATGGTCTGATTTACTTATAAATACCTGAATTCTATCCCACTATTTATCTAAAACATCTATAGACACTCCGTTTTAGAAATGCACAAAGAAAAATACTTTGAATTACTATTTTTCACTTTCTTTTCCACTAACTCCATTCCCCTGAAATAAGTTGATGTTTTAGATATTTTCTATTTTCAAACAGTAATGCATTTTTGAAAATAACAATAAAACCCCCACTAGCATTGCTAGTCAACCTGGGAACTTAAAATTAAATTAAATTCTTCTGCACATTTCCACTATAAAATTTACCATCAGAACTTTAAAAAATAAAATCCATTTTGGGGGGAAATAAATTAGCTCTCTGCAATGGGCAGGCACAGTCCCCAAGCAATAGCCTTGAATCTATAAAGGACTGAATGCTTAAAACCAGGACATATATAAATTCCAGAGAAGAGGTCATACCCTTTTGATATATTTTTTCCAGTTTGAGTATAGTTTACACTCTTTTGTTAATCTCACATTTCTCAGTTATTGAAAAATTTTATTCAAAACCAAATAAATGAAAATGTATATCTGTATTACTGAGCCTACAAAATAGGCACAAATGTGTTCTGCAGAGGATAAGCAAATTATTAACATTCCACTCCTCTATTTGTTTTTCACACTGATTTTGAGAAGGATGCAATATGTTATACATCCAAATCCAACAATAATCATTGAAAATGTTTTAAAATACACATAAAATAAAATCTAACATAACTATTCAGGAATAAGGAATAGTCATGAAATTGAATTTTCCATGGTACTCTTTAGTAAAAAGTAAAACATAGTAGCAATTGATCGAAAAGTACACATAAGAGAAAAATTAAGTTATTTAAAATATGATTGGAGATAAGGAAAAGAGGGAAAACAGGGAATAAGAAATTAAATCAGATTTTGTACCATACTTTTAACTTGTAAAATCTCCGTGTGGCCATCAATGGCTGAGATTAAAAGCTAATTATTATTTACTACTTGCAAATACTTTGTGCCTCCCAGGAGGGATTCTTTTAAATGCTTGCTTAGATACTGGGATGTGTTATACATAGACCAAGAGAAAAAAAAAAAAAAGATGACTTTTAATTATTAATCCATCCACCCATGTATCTGTGTGTCTGTCCATCTATTACTCTTCAAACTCCCATTGTCTCAGAATGTTTTCAGAGTAGAAAAATGACTATCTTTTTTTTTTTCTTTTTTTCTTTTATGAGAGCTATGTGTTCCTTTTAGTCTCTATTTCTCTGCCATGTTTGGAATACTCTGATAAATAGCAATTACTGTGCCAAGAGGTGGGGCAAGACATAATCTGTAAGACTATAAATCCCATGCTCATAAGCATTATGCAAATTGTTTTTCTTGAGAATAAAAGAGAAAATAATTTATGACCTTCAGCAAGTTACTTAATTTTTCTGTGCCTTAGTCTCTCTTTTTTTTTTAGTTGTAGGATTAGTTGTAGTATCTGCCTCATAAGGTGAGGTTTAAATGATATCATACGTGCAAAGTCCTTAGGACAGAGTTTGGCATGTATCAAGTGTTCAGTAATTGTTAGCTATATTTTTTACCTTAATTCATATTTATAGTTCAGTCAACCACAGTCATTCCTCGTAGTCACAGCCACAGTGGCCTCAAGGAATAAAAACTCACATATGCTCAGCTGTGCAAACTATTACTAAGTCAAGGGTTCTGGTCCACAGAGGATCTTGCCAAATTTTGTTGTATTTCTACTTGTATAAGCCCACTAAAGAAAGACTACCAGGAACACACTGGTAACAAAGTAAAGTTCATTTTATTAGCTTTTTTTCAGCAAAATGAAAAGCAGCCCTGCAGAACCATAAGCTTCTCTAAAGGGGAGAGTTAAGTGAACTTAGAAAAATTTGAAGGTACAGTTAGTCACAGGACAGTTTGGCAGGGCTTGGCAAGAATTTGTAAACTAAGTGATTTGCTGGAACAGTCAGTGTTCCTAGCTTTAGAACACAAGACCTAATGCCAAGTTACTGTTAGATTAGTTTGGCTGAGGTCTCATCATTAATATATGGGGATTAAATAGAGTTTGTGTTTAATGTGTCTTGCATGTCCTGGTTTGATACAGTTTATCTATTTTGTGACTCATAGTAATGTTTTACAAGTTGTGGCTTATGTTCAATTCTAAATTTGCCCTGTCACAGCCTATCTGCCAGCAGGGCCATTTTTCACATCAGCAGTTAGTTTGGAGAGGGACAGAAGTTCTGGTAGGAAATAATTGTGGATTGTAGAAGGGTGTTGTAAGTGGAAATGGAAATAAATGGCTGAACTTGAGGAACACTCATGAGGCAGAACTATCTGGTTTTCATGATTGATGAGATGCTAGAGTGTAAAGGAAAAAGAAGTTTACCAAGGATGTCTGCTAGATGTCTACATCTACCAAATTTTTTGGCAAATATATGTCTACACATATATAGCAAAATCATATCTACCACAACAGGTACAATGCTACCCAGTATTCAACTAAAATATTAATACTAAACTGAATGGAAAATCAAATGAGCTTTTTCAAATATGACATACTCCATAAAATATCTTTTACATTATTAAGATGAAGGAATTTTAAGCATGGAAATTAACTAGGGAAAATAATAATAATGAGTATTTTTTAGTCCATTCAATTGAGAAACTGCATTTATTTGATTATAGTCTTAGATTTTCAGAGTAACATTTCATTTTGTCTTTGATGCTATGGTCTGAGCACAAATGTCTTCTTTAACATTTAACTATTCCATTGAATTTTATCATTTTGATGGCACAGATTTTAATAATTCGTTGATTTTATTCATGTAAAAATTATTCCTCTCACACACAAGAGAACACTTTTAAATAATACTCAGCATCTGACCTGTGATTTCTAACTTTCACATATGCACAGTAGTAAATCAAAGGTTCCTTGATTTAAACATTAAGGAAAACAATAGAAAAGGATGAAATGAAGCTTAAAATTAGAGCTCTATTAAAAGGTCCAGCTAAAATCTAGAAAATAATTATATAACAGAATTGGCTTATAAGCTGCTTGAAGAACCCTGCTGGTGTAGAGCATGTGTGAAATCTGCCTCCCCAGGGACAGTTTTAATTATGTTTGTGCTTTCCTTATCTGATAAGTAGTAAATGAAACAAATGAGGTAGAGCCTTGTATTACAGGCTGAAAAGGCAAAACAAAGTCAGACTCTTCCCAAATACGCTAGATAATCACCTATTACAGGCTGCTAATCATCTATTCCAATTTACCCAGTTAGACTATTCAGCTCGAGTTGAACTGTTTATCATTTGGACTTACTGTCGTTATGAATAATCATCCTTTTCCCTTTAGGATGTCACCTTCTACTCTCCTTGGTGAGACTGAAGACTCTTCCTAAGTGCTCCCACAACACCAGGTTATAGGCATTCCCTATATGCTTTACCTCCAAACAAGCATTTGTCACTAGGTATTACCCATCCATATGAAAACCTGTACACAATGTTATTTGTAATAGCCAAACACTGGAAACAACTCAAATGTCCTTCAATAGGTGAATTGTTAAGCAAACTACAGTACATTCATGTCACAGAATATTACTTGGCACTAAAAAGGAATAAACTGTTGATATACACAACTATTTGGAATGATCTCAATGGCATTATGCTGAGTGGGAAATAATAGCAAAAGGTTACAGACTGTATGATTCCATTTATATGACATTACCAAAATGACAGTATTTTTGCAATTTCCTCTAAATCTATAATTATTTCAAAATAAGAAGTTAATAAAAAGTCTAAAAATACATGTTATAATGCAATTCATCTTAATGTTGATTAGTTTATGAATAGGCTTCTGGCTAAAGAGATAGTGAGACAAATATGTATCAGGAAAAGATATTCTAGGAAGTTCCTTTACTTGCAGAAAAATGTGCGAGGAGAAAACTCCCTCTCAGGGCTCTGGCCTCTTTGTCATGCTGGGAATTGGGAAGTCATCTTGAGACCAGGGTGGTAAGCTACCCTAATAGTACAGGAAAAAAACCACTTCTAAGAATGTCAAAGTAGAAAAGAAAATTACCAACCTGCCCTTTATAATGTCAGTGATTTTCTGATTTAAAGAAACATTGTAATCTCCTTAGCTTGGAACTTCTATACTTATTCATTTGACAAATATTTATGGAGTGCCAATTATGTACCACTCACTTGTAAGTGCTCAATATTTCAGCCACATTCCATAAGATTTTTTTGATAAAAAAACCCCTGAATATTAGAGAAGCCAAGTAGTATCTGAACAACCACACAATATGTAAAGAACTGAGTCTCAGAATATACCCAAATCTCACATAGTTTTATATAATTGGAAAAACACAAAATTTGCTCTATCTTTTTATGTTATACATCAATATGTTAACCATTTACTACCTCTAGCACCACAGACAATCTATTTAACTAATAAAATAATTCCTACAAAAAGTGTAAATAGTAGTTATCTTTTTGGAAAAGAGACTGAAATCATGGTGAAGTACATAGAGGACTTCAAATATATTTGATTTATTTTATTCTTAACCTGGATGATAGGTACATGAATGTCCATTATATTTTTCTTCTATTTTATATATGCCTTAAATATATCATAAGAAATTTAAAAATAAATAAAAATTTAAATTTTTTATTTAAAATTTTAGTTTGAAGAACTAGTGCAAGTAAACATTCTGAAAACAAGTCTTTTCAAATGTCAACCAAGAGATATGGAATTTTGTGAAGGCATACACATCAAAATTTAGAATTTAGAGACCATAATTGCTGATAGACACAAGTTCATATAAAGTAAGGTCAGAGTTTCTAGCCCAACAACATCTAGAAGAACAGGTAAAGATTAGAAGCCTGGTTCTTCTATGTAACTCAGAATGTAATTTCTGCATCATTATCCTGGGCTCATGAAGCAAATAACACTTTCTACAGATGCAGACAATAATAGGGTCTGATTGCCTTTTGAACTGAGGCAGACACATATTTACCAACGTATCTTCAGGTTAAAAATCACATTCAATATTACCCTCCACAGGGCTTCCCTGGTGGCGCAGTGGTTGAGAATCCGCCTGCCAACGCAGGGGACACGGGTTCGAGCCCTGGTCTGGGAAGATCCCACATGCCGCGGAGCAACTGGGCCCGTGAGCCACAATTACTGAGCCTGCGCGTCTGGAGCCTGTGCTCCGCAACAAGAGAGGCCGCGATAGTGAGAGGCCCGCGCACCGCGATGAAGAGTGGTCCCCACTTGCCGCAACTGGAGAGGGCCCTCGCACAGACACGAGGACTCAACGCAGTCATAAATCAATCAATCAATCAATCAATCAAAAGAACGTGAATTTCTTTAAAAAAAAAAAAATTATCCTCCACAAAAACCACCTTGTAGCTTTGCAAGATGCCACCTTCTGTGGAGTCAGGACTACAATCTCTGAGCATAAATGAATCAGTTACAGTAACCTTTTGCCTGTAGTCTCATGGGCAAAGACCAAATGAGTCTTCGGCAAGTTTTACAAATGATAGATGGTGTATCATCTTGTATCCTGATTGGTTGTTTTCTGAAATTGTGGATGGATTTTCATAAAGAGACTGGGACTCCCACTGTGGCCCCCAGAGGGCTACACTTATTTAACTTCCAGATGATAAAAGAATGGAGAGGAAAATACGGCCCTATAAACATACAGATGTCCTGTAAACACACAGAGCAGTGTACATCATCATTATTACTGGTGTTATTCATCCATTCGAAAGGCATCACACTTTAAACAAGATGAAGAGATTTGCTATGCATCACAAGAATTATCTTCTTAGTGAAAGTGGTTAATGACAGAAAATATTTTGCTGCATAAAATATGTGGAGATACATTTATCACAATGGGATTATATTTTGAGAACCACATGATTAAGGTGAATTACGGATAGAGATTATTAAATAAATCTACTCATGTAATAAATTGAAACTGAAAAAAGCATCAGACATTCCAAGTGTCTTTCCCCTATCCATAACAAATTAAACTTTTAAAAATACATTATGTGTTTTTCAAAATGAGCTCATTCCTTAGCAACTTTGGTAGGCAGTTTCTTTCTTTACACAATGACTTGGACTCTATCATTATCAATCAAAACTATCAAAAACTCAACTGGAAATATCATGTATATAAACTAACTCATGAAAAATACCATTCTGGAAAAAAAAAAGAAAAATACCATTCTGAATCAGTATGATAAATTATGTTAATATCTTTGAGAGATATATATATGTATTTATAAATACATATAGTACTTCAATCTGGTGTATTTCTAAGTGATATTATACAGTATTTGTCTTTCTTTGTCTGACTTATTTCACTAAGCATAATATCCTCCAAGTCCATCCATGCTGTTGCAAATAGCAAAATTTCATTCTTTTTTATGGATATTGGTTTAAGAAAAAAGCCAATATATGAGCCAAGGGGAATTTAGCCCAAGCCATTGTTTTGAAGCTACACTGGCTGGTGTTTCAAGCTGTAAGCCTGAACTCAATTTCAGGAAGTAAGCCCGGTCAGGTCTTCTGTGTAGAATGAGGCACTTTTATTCTACAGGACCTTGTAAGAAGTTCTCCTAATTGTGAATAGAGGCCTTGAAAATCAGAGATTACTACTGTATTTAAGTAAAGCTCCATACTTGAGAAGGTAGCCTCTCCCTATTATAGATTAAAGAAAAGACTGTGGCTTTAGCATTTTATATCTTTTAGTTTCTGGCCCGAGGGATATCTATCTTGTTCTGTTTATAGCCACCTTTTAAATTTTATCTATTCATATTTTGTCTATCAATGCTCTATATTTTGATCACAGTGGTGGGCAGATGTCTCCACAAGAACACTCACTAATAGGAGCTCAGTTTGAGAAAAAGGATTTAATAAAATATAGATTAAACATTATATGTTATATAGTTAATATTTTAAATAAACAATGCAATTATTAAGAAAAAAAGGAGGAAACAAATGGCTTAGTTTGTAAAATATCTACTGCATGAAAATGATCCAGATATCTTCCCTTTTGTGACTGCAGAAAAGCTCACTTCTGTAATCAGCATTCATGTGAACACAAATCTACATGCCTGATGGTTACTAATATTGAAGGGCTATTTCCCTTCTTTGCCAGATCTTTTTAATTTGAGTTTATGTTGCAGTCAATGATTATTAGGCTTAACCAAAAACTCTTTTCTCCCTATTTAATTCTCTCTTGTCAGCAAGAAGTTGATGTTGCATATAAACAGAGTATTTCCTTGACAGCCCCCAAAACTGGAAACAAAGCAAGCAAAATGAGTGCAAGCCAACTAGAAGACTTCATCAAAGATTATTTTATTTATCCCAAGCAAAAGCATTATTACTATTTCACTTCAGCTAAGGAAGTTAAAAAACTCATATTCTGAAAACTTCAGTCTTCCATAACTATAATTTATCTCTAAACCAGTTACAGGGCCATGTACAAAGGAAAGTATTTCCTTGTTTGAAACCTCTGCCTTCTGTGATGGGGGAGGTGGAGATTTGCTGGTATGAACATATTTCTTCTGTTCCATAGCCTCCAAAGCATTGCCAGTTAAATGCCTCCAACCCTATATTTTTGGAGCCTAAACCCAAGTTTACAAATGGCATCTCTTCTGTTCTGGTACCATTTGCATTGCCTGGAATACTAAATTTCTTGCCCAATATCACTTGCCCAGTATCAATGTGAACAAATTGGAAGTGGCAGAGCCTGTTTAATTTTTAGCTAAAGAATGTAACTGCCTCTTGGCATTCTATCCAATCAAAGCAAGGAAGTATCTGTTTCCACCCACATTGTTTGGTCAGCTGTGATTGCATTCTGGGAATTTCATTAAGCAGCTGACTACAAGACTAAGTCTATGTCTTCCCAAAGCATTATTGATCATCCCTTTCTACCTGACAAATTTTAAGGATGGTAGAAGTAGATGGAAAGCTTTGTTCTCTGTGCATTTACATACATCAAGAATCGACCTCTGATCTGCTTTTATAAGTATGAGAAATGTGTGCCTCAGAATCAAGAGTGCCTTGTCAACTGGATCTCTTTAAGAATCTCTATTTAATTATACCCGACTCGGTAGATTTAACTTGAAATTCATTAGGTCAACAAAAGCGTTAGTTACAAAGAATACAAATGTACCAATGTGAAATGTAAACAGAAAATATGCAAACAATTAAGTTAAAATTAGCTTTTAAAATTCATGATCTCTATTTTTGCATTCAAATAAGTATGTGTTTTTGTAATTTGCCATCTAAAGTAGAATACAATTTGCGTAGCATCCATTATGTCACAGTGTTTTGGGTTGTTTTTATAGGCAGTCCTATGTTCAAATACTGGCACTGGTTCTCAATAATGGAATGATACTAGAGTAATTATATTATTTCTCAACCTTAAACTTTTCGTCTATAAAATGGGGATAATAGCTTATTTCACATAGTGATTCTAAGGATTTAAGGAAATGACATGCCAGTGATTTGTCAATTTTAGTATGCATAAGAATCACCTGACAGGCATGTTTAAATGCAGCCTGCATGGGTTACAACTCCATAGATTCTAATTCAGAATATCTAATGTCTTGGTGGTGTGCAAGAATATGCATTTTAAGCATGAACCACAGTAATTTTTATTTAAGTGGCCAGTGGATACTTAAGAATCATTAATACATGTAAATTAAGTATTACAGTGTCATAGGTTAAGGATTTTGCTGTTTCTAGAAATTAGATAACATGGAGTTAGAACTAGAGTGAGATACTGGTGTTAACCACAAATCCTCCCTCACTAGGGTGTTGTTCAGCCCTTAACTAGAGGTAACTAGAGTAGTGATCCCTGCTTAGGACCAGTTCATAGCCACTTATCATTATCACTGTACTGCATCTCTGACCATATTCTCAGATTCTGAATCTTATATTGGGTTAGTCTTTCTGATATAAATGCAGATACACCAAAATGCAGAAACCTCCTTCTCTCTACTGGCAATTGCTCAAATTTCTGTCTCCTGCTCTGATATTTATCTTCTTAAATGTTCTGCACAAGTCTAAATGGCACAGGAACTGATGTCAGTACCCTCTCCTGGTTGTTGTTTCCCTTTAGGTTTCCTGGAAGGCCTGAAAAAGGCATCTATCCTTTGCCTCTTTTCTTATCTCCATCATTCACATGTCCTTTCAGAAAAATCCCAATGTAAAAAGATAGACCTAAGTGGGAATCAAAGTAAATCAAACTGGAACCTAGACAGAGTCCATGCAAATGATCAATAGTTTACACATTTATAAAATGGCCAGAAAATACAATATTTAATATATAAATAAACTGATTTTAGACTAGTATCCTATATCCTTCTCTACCTGTGAACTGGAATGGTAGTTAGAGGAATCTTGGATATTGGTTTGATTTCAAACAACCACCTTAATAGGACTGTCATAAAATGTAAATAAAATAGTATACTAGCAAAATTATGTGGTTTGTGAGGAATCACCTTCACATCCTTCTCTTCATGGCACTATAAAAGCCAATGAACAGAGACTAATTTCCTCAATTAAACATTGAAACTTAAAGAATCCGTTATTAAAATGCAAATAAGTTATGTACTTATCACATAACTAGCTGCCCTGTTGGAAAACTCACCTCAACAAACTGGTGTTGGAAATTAAAGTTTTAAGACACAAAAGGGAATATAGAAAGAGATGTTTCCCAGGCAGTGGCAGAATGCCTCCGGATGGCAGGGGTTGTCTTGTCACGTAGGAACATGTATCGGGAGGTAAGACTCATGCAATAAAAAGGAGTAGATGAGGATAGAAAGGAAAAGTGGACAGAATGAACCAAAAATTCAATTACTTCACAATTTTTCTCAGGGTTTTCCTGTCCCTAAATCATCTTGAGAGGCAGAGTGGATTCTGTGCTAAGCCCTAGAGCAGGTAAGAGGAACAAGTGTTATTCTCTATCCTCACCTTTGGGAAGAAGGTATGAGAACAATATCCTCTAACTGCCTCAAATCCTGAGCATCATAAATGAGGAATTTATATTATTTCATGGTGATTGCTAAATTTCTAAATGAATTATATGATTTGGGTTTTTTAATATAATTTTAAATAGAAAAAATGAAAATAATGATTTGCAACAGGAATAGGTTGATTTGTTTGTGAAAACATTTTTTTAATGTAGGTTCTTAGATATGTTATCTCAGTTTTTACTCTTCCTAATATTTAGTGGAATCAACTTTCTACAAAGCACAGGACGATTTAAATCAGGCAAATAACAACTTGCCAAATCTGGCCCACCACCTGTTTTTGTGAATAAAATGTTATTGGAACACAGCCAACTTTCTGGCTGCCTTCCAGCAATATTGGTAGAATTTATTCTTCAACTTAACAGAGATCTAAGGCCTTCAAAGTCCGCAATGTTTATTATCTGGCCCTATACATAAATAGTTTTGATGACCCCTGGTTTAAATATAATCCCCTCCTTAAAAAATCTCAAAGCCTGAGTATCTTTAAAACTAAATAACATGAAGTCTTAGTAACTGAACATAGCCATCTGACTGACATATGAACCATAGGAGTATTTGAGGAACGCATCATACTTTGCATTGTAAATTTGGAATATTACTCAGCCATAAAAAGAAATGAAATTGAGTTATTTGTAGTGAGGTGGATGGAGTTAGAGTCTGTCATACAGAGTGAAGTAAGTCAGAAAGAGAAAAACAAATACAGTACGCTAACACATATATATGGAATCTAAGGAAAACAAAAAAGGTCATGAAGAACCTACTGGTAAGACAGGAATAAAGACACAGACCTACTAGAGAATGGACTTGAGGATATGGGGAGGGGGAAGGGTAAGCTGTGACAAAGTGAGAGAGTGGCATGGACATATATACACTACCAAACATAAAATAGATAGCTAGTGGGAAGCAGCCGCATAGCACAGGTAGATCTGCTTGGTGCTTTGTGACCACATAGAGGGGTGGGATAGGGAGGGTGGGAGGGAGGGAGATGCAAGAGGGAAGAGATATGGGAACATATGTCTATGTATAACTGATTCACTTTGTTATAAAGCAGAAACTAACACACCATTGTAAAGCAATTATACTCCAATAAAGATGTTAAAAAAACAAAAAACAAAAAAAAACAAAACTAACCTGAAAACCCAGTTTTCTCTTGCTGGATGTAATTCTGGGATGATGAATTGCTAAAAAAAACCCAAACCAAACCAAACAAAAACAGTATCATGAGACTAACAAATGGCCTTATCAAATTTCTCAAATGCATTTAAAATACGATTGTATACAACTTTTTTCAGGAACACAGTAATGCCTATATCTCACTAAAATACATGAAATAGAGAAGTGATGTGTAATTAAATACTTAAAATAAATATTTGTATAAGCCATTGGGCTTGACTATAAGAGATTTGGGCCAAAGTATTAGCTAGAATATGCCATTATAATCATGGCTAAAGAATCTGACTAAATAATGATGCTGTCACCCAAGAAACCTGATTTGTGTTCAGAAACAACAGGGTCATAGAGCATGTTTACATGCAATCTGGGCTGATGTCATTATCAAAAGGATAAGATCTGGTGGACAGGTATGCCAGTCTAGGTCAATATGTGTAATCAGGAAGACAGCTCAGTCCTGGTCCCTGGGAAGTGAACACCCGTGTGAAGCAAGAAACATGCCAACAGTTACAGGTCTAGCCTCTGTTCTCTGTGATCCTGGATGTCATAGCCCAACCTCTTGCCATGATTTATTTTGTGCTCTGGAATATGGTTGTTCTTGAGTGATAAGAAGATTGAAAGCCTAAGGTCACCTCAAGGAAACTTAGATAAATGGGTGTTTATCCTTTAACCTTTGACCAAATCCTTCAACCAAAGTCTTTACCAATTCCCAAGAAGTAGCCTTCCACCTTCATTTGAGGAGGGATAATTTGGTAGACTTAAAACTTCACACTGCTGAGTTTAGAAAACCTAGACTCAAATCTTGATCTGGTTATTTCTTATCTGACATTGACAAGTCTTTTTCTGAAACTTTCTGAACCTTGACTCCCTCCTATGAAATGTAAAATGAGAACACATTTATGTATCTCAAAAGACAACATATGAAGGTCATATGAGAAAGGTGTGTAAAACTGCTTTATCTGTAGGAGAGTGGCTTTAAAATCTGTGAATGATTTTCTATTATTGTTCATACTGCTATTGTGACAGTAAAAAATTTCTCCTAAACCTGAGCAAAGAAGATCTGTTAAGACAGATGTCTAATTTTTCATGGGCCTTAATAAATGTATTTTCTTGTGTATTTAAATTTTTTAATAGGGTAAATGCTAAGAGTTCTCATCACAAGGAAAACTTTTTTCTTTTTCTTTAATTTTGTATCTATATGAGATGATGGATGTTCACTAAACTTATTGTGATAATCTTGTCATGACATATATAAGTCAAATCATTATGCTGTACACCTGAAACTTATACAGTCCTGTATGTTAATTATATCTCAATAAAAATGGAAAATCAAAACAAAACAAAAAATCATAAACAAAGCAAAAAAATTGTTGCCAAAAATTGCTAACTATCACCTACAATGCAGGGTTGCCACAAACCTTTAGTCTGTAAAAGACACAATATCTGTGACGTGCAATAAAATAGGTATGCCTGTATATGACAGTCTGGAAAAAGAAAAACTATGGAGACAGTAGAATATCAGTGGTTATCAATGGTTAGGGGAAAAAGAGGGATGAACAGGCAGAGGACACCAAATTTTTTAGGGCAGTGAAATTACTCTATATGATACTATAATTGTGGGTACATGTCACTATACATTTGCCAAAAGTAAACCCTATTGTAAACTGTAGACTTTTTGTGATTATATATCAATGTAGGTTCATTGATCATAACAAATGTAACAAAATATGATGTGGGATGCTAACCAGGGGACACTAACATGTGTGAAGGCAGGGAGTATATGGGAAATCTCTCTATCTTCCTCTCAATTTTGCTGTGAAATCAAAAAAGCTCTAAAAAAATAAAGCCTATTAATCTTTTTAAATGGGCAAAGGATCTGAAAAGACATTTCTCTAAAGAAGATATACAAATGATCAATGTGAAAAGATGTTCAGCACCACTGGACATAAGCGAAATTCAAATAAAAACCACAGTGACATACCATTGCATACCCAATATGATGTCTATAATCAAAAAATAACAAGAGTAAGTGGTGGTGCAAGTGTGGAGAAATTGGAACCCTCATACATGGCTGGTGGGAATGTAAAATGGCGCAGCCACTTTGAAAAACAGTTTGGAAATTCCTCAAAAAGTTAGAATTATCATAAAATTCAGCAATGACATTTATAAGTATATACCTCACCAAAAAGAAAATATACATCCACAGAAAAATTAATACATGAATGTTAATAGCAGCATTATTCATAACAGCCAAAATGTGGAAACAGCTCAAGCACTGATCAACTGATGAATGAATAAATAAAATGTGGTATAGCCATACGATAGAATATTATTTGGCAATAAAAAAGTATTGATATATGATACAATGTAGATGAACCTTGTAAACAGTATGCTAAGTGGAAGAAACAGGTGACAAAGACACATATTATAAAATTCCAATTACATGAAATATCTAGAAAGGGCAAATCCATAGAAATAAAAGTATAGTAATAGTGACCTAGGGTCTCACTGAGGTGAGGGATGGGAGGTTCAGGGTAAATAGGGAAAGATTACTAATGAGTACAGAGTTTCTTCCCGAGGTAATGAAAATGCTCTAAAATTGATTGTAGTGATGGTTACATAACTCTGTGAAATACTAAAAACCACTCTCTTATACACTTTAAATGGGTGATTTTTATATGTGATTTATAGCTCAATAAAACTTCTAACATTTTTAAAAATTAACAGGTTTGAAATGGAAAAATAGTTTAGAAAGGTAAACAGATGATTCACAAAAATATATAAATATGGCCTAAACATATGAAAAGATGTTCAATCACACAAGTAGAAAATGCAAATTTCAATTACACAGAGATATCACTTCCCATTTCTATAATCAGTTAAAAAATAAAAATGATTAAAACTGTTGGTAAGACAAGGACCCCAAGATGAGGTGTTGGGTGCAACCATTTTTGCATTAGGAACTTGGGTCTGAACTGCTGGGTGTGAGGCCTCTGCACTGGCGACCTATGAGCAAGTAAAACTCAACTAAGCACAAAGGAAGAAAAAGATTCTCAAAGCAGTGACTGCTGGTGAGGAGGTTGGGTTGTGATGCCATGTTGAGCCTATCAATAGTTACCTAGGAGAGTGGCTAACATGGTGGAGTAAAAGGACCCTAAGCTCACCTCCTCTCATTATTACGACAAAATCACAACAATCTGCAGAACAACCATCTTTGCAAAAGACTGAAATCTACCAAATAAGAACGTCTACAACTAAAGACATAAAGAAGGAACCACAAAGAGACTGGTAGGAGAGGCAGACTCAGGATACAGTCAAATCCCACACCCCCAGGTGGGTGACAACCAAATTGGAGAATAATTATATTCAGAGGTTCTCCCTCAGAAGTGAGAGTTCTGAGCCTTACATTAGGACCCCAGCCCAGGGGTCTGGCACCAGGAAGAGGAGTCCCCAGAGCATTTGTCTTTGAATGTCAGCAGGCTTGATTGCAGAGAATAATAAATTAGAAGTTTTAAACTAAGAATTAGAAAATATAAAGAACAACCAAACAGAACTGGAGAATATAATAACTGAAATGAAAAGCACACTAGAAGGAATCAATAATAGACTAAATGAGGCAGGAGAATGGATCAGTGAGCTGGAAGACAGAATAGTGGAAATCACTGCTGCTGAACAGAAAAAAGAAGAAAGCATGAAAAGAAATGAGGACAGTTTAAGAGACCTCTGGGACAACATCAAGCATATGAATACTCACATTATAGTAGCCCCAGAAAAGAAGAGAGAGAGAAAGGGCCTGAGAAAATATTTGAAGAGATAATAGCTGAAAACTTCCCTAACCTGGGAAAGGAAACAGTCACCCAAGTCCAGGAAGCACAGAGAGTCCCATACAGGATTAACCCACAGAGGAACACACCAAGACACACTGTAAACAAAAATGACAAAAATTAAAGATAATAATAAATGCATCAAGGGAAAAGCAACAAGTTACATACAAGGGAACTCCCAAAAAGCTATCAGCTGGTGTTTCAGCAGAAACTCTACAAGCCAGAAGGGAGTAGTACAATATACTTAAAGTACTGAAAAAGAAAAACCTAAAACCAAGAATACTCTACCCAGCAAGGCACTCATTCAGATTTGATGGAGAAATCAAAAACGTTACAGACAAGCAAAAGCTAAAAGAATTCAGGAGTGCCAAACCAACTTTACAACAAATGCTAGGTGGAATGCTTCTCTAGATGGCAAAGAAAAGGCCATAACTAGAAACAAGAAAATTATGAAATGGAAAACCTCACTGGTAAAGGCAAACATAAAGTTAGGAAATCATCCACATACAAAGCTAGTAAGGAGGTTATAAGACAAAAGTAGTAAAATCATTTGTATCCACAATATGCAGTTAAGGGATACACAAAGCAATTTTAGGTAAAATATAATATCAAAAACAGTAATCAAGAGGGGAGGAGTACAAATGCAGGGTATCTAAAATGCATTTGAAATTAAAAGATCAGCAATTTAAAATAAGTGCATATATATAGAGACTGATATACAAAAACCTCATGGTAACTGCAAAACAAAAATCTATAATAGATATACACATAAAAAAGAAAAAGGAATCCATACATAACACTAAGGATAGTCATCAGATCATAAGAGAAGAAAACAGGGGAAAATAAGACCTACAGAAACCAATGCAAAAGAACTAACAAAATGAAAATAGGAACACATATATCGATAATTACCTTAAATGTAAATGGACTAAATGCTCCAACCAGAAGACATAGACTGGATGAATGGAAACAAAAACAGGACCTGTACATATGCTGCCTACAAGAGACTCACTTCAGATCTAAGACACATACCGACTGAAATTGAGGGGATGGAAAAAGCTATTCCAATGCAAATGGAAATCAAAAGAAAGCCAAAGTGGCAATACTCACATCAGACAAAATAAACTTTAAAATATAAAGACTGTTACAAGAGACAAAGAAGGACACTACATAATGATCAAAGGATCAATCCAAGAAGAAGACATAACAATTGTAAATATACATGCAGCCAACATAGGAGCACCCCAATATATAAAGCACATGTTAACAGACATAAAAGGGGAAACTGACGGTAACACAGTAATAGTGGGGGATTTTAACACCTCATTTACATCAAAGGACAGATCATCCAGACAGAAAATCAATAAGGAAACACAGGCCTTAAATAACAAAGTAGACAGGATGGACTTGATGTTTATAGAACATTCCATCTGAAAGCAGCAGAATACACATTTTTTTCAAGTGCACATGGAACATTCTCCAGGATAGATCAACTGCTGGGCCACAAAACAAGCCTCAGTAAATTTAAGAAAACTGAAATCATACCAAGCATCTTTTACGACCTCAACATTATGAGGCTAGAAATCAACTACAAGAATAAAAACTGCAAAAAACACAAACACATGGAGGCTAAACAATATGCTACTAAACAACCAATGGATCACTGAAGAAATCAAAGAGGAAATTTAAAAATCACCTAGAGACAAATGAAAATAAAAACATGATGATCCAAAGCCTACGGGACACAGCAAAAGCAGTTCTAAAGTTCTAAGAAGGAAGTTTATAGCAATACACGCTTACCTCAGGAAACAAGAAAAATCTGAGATAAACAACCTAACCTTACACCTAACGCAACTAGAGAAAGAAGAACAAACAAAACCCAAAGTAAGTGGAAGGAAAGAAATCGTAAAGATCAGAACAGAAATAAATGAAACAGAGATGAAGAAAACAACAGCAAAGATCAATGAAACTAAAAGCTCTTTCTTTGAGAAGATAAACAAAATTGATAAACCTTTAGCCAGACTCATCAAGGAAAACAGGGAGAAGGCCCAAATCAATAAAATTAGAAATCAAAATGGAGAAGTTATGACCAACACCACAGAAATACAAAGGACTATAAGAGACTACTATAAGCAACTGTATGCCAATAAAATAGGCCACCTAGAAGAAATGGACAAATTCATAGAAAGGTGCAATCTCCCAAGACTGAACCAGGAAGAAATAGAAAATATGAGCAGACCACTTATCAGTAATGAAATTGAATCAGTAATTTAAAAACTTCCAAAAACAAAAGTCCAGGACCAGATGGCTTAACACGCGAATTCTACCAAACATTTAGAGAAGAATTAACACCTATACTTGTGAAAATATTCCCAAAATTTTTCAGAGGAAGAAACACTTCTGAACTCATCCTGTGAGGCCACCATCACCCTGATATCAAAACCAGACAAGGATTTCACGCACAAAAAATATTACAGGTCAATATCACTGATGAATGTAGATGCAAAAATCCTTAACAAAATACTAGCAAAAGGACTCCAATAACACATTAAAAAGCTCATACACCATAATCAAGTGGGATTTATCCCAGGGAGGTAAGGATTTTTCAATATCTGCAAATCAAACAATGTGATACACCACATTAACAAAATGAAGAATAAAAACATATGATGATCTCAATAGGTGCAGAAAAAGCTTTTGTTAAAATTAAACATCCATTTCTGATAACAACTCTTCAGAAAGTGGGCAGTGAGGGAACTTACCTCAACATGATAAAAGACATATATGACAAACCTACAACTAACATCATACTCAGTGGTGAAAAGCTGAAAGCATTTCCTCTAAGATCAGGAACAAGACAAGGATGTGCACTCTCACCACTTTTATTCAACATAGTTTTGGAAGTCCTAACCACAGCAATCACTGAAGAAAAAGAAATAAAAGGAATGCAACTTGGAAAAGAAGAAGTAAAACTGTCACTGTCTGCAGATGACATGATACTATACATAGAAAATCCTAAAGACACTACCAGAAAACTACTAGAGCTCATCAATTAATTCAGTAAAGTTGCTGGATACAAAATTAATACACAGAAAAAAAAAATACACAGTGAATTTCTATACACTAACAATGAACTCTAAGAAAGAAAAATTAAGGGAACAATCCCATCTGCCATCACATTAAAAAGAATAAAATACTTAGGAATAAACCTACCTAAGGAGACAAAAGACTTGCACTCCAAAACCTCTAGGACACCAATGAGGGAATTCCGTGGCAGTCCAGTGGTTAGGACTTGGCACTTTCACTGCCGTGACCTGGGTTCCCTGGTCGGGGAACTAAGATTCTGCAAGCTGCGCAGCACGGCCAAAAATAAAAAAATAAAACACCAGTGAAAGAAATTGAAAACAACACGAACAGATGGAAAGATA
Organism: Balaenoptera ricei; assembly: GCF_028023285.1. NCBI lineage: Eukaryota > Metazoa > Chordata > Mammalia > Artiodactyla > Balaenopteridae > Balaenoptera > Balaenoptera ricei. Next base: position 45,222,243 of record NC_082654.1, read on the forward strand.
TGCTGTGTTATTGGACTGGAAGAACCAATATTGTTAAAATGACCATACTACTCAAGGCAATCTACAGACTGAATATAACCCTATCAAATTACCAATGGCATTTTTCACACAGCTAGAACAAGAACTTTTAAAATTTGTATGGAAACACAAAAGACCCTCAATAGCCCAAACAATTTTGAGAAGGAAGAACAGAGCTGAAGGACTCACACTCCCTGACTTCAGACTATACTACAAAACTACAGCAATCAAAACACTTTGGTACTGTCACAAAAACAGACATATAGATCAATGGAATAGGACAGAAAGCCCAGAAAAAAACCCATGCACTTATGGTCAGTTAATCTACAGCAAAGGAGGCAAGAATATACAATGGAGAAAAGACAGTCTCTTCAATAAATGGTGCTGGGAAAACTAGTCAGCTACATGTAAAAGAATGAAATTAGAACACTCTCTAACACCATATACAAAGTAAACTCAAAATGGGCAAATAACTAAATGTAAGACCAGATACTATAAAACTCCTAGAGGAAAATATATGCAGAACCTTCTTTGACATGAAACACAACAATGTTTTTTTTGGATCCCTCTCCTAGAACAAAGGAAATAAGAACAAAAATTAACAAATGGGACCTAAGTAAACTTAAAGCCTTTTGCACAGCAAAGGAAACAAAACAATAAACAAAATAAACAAAACAAAAAAACAACCTACTTAACAGGAGAAAATATTTGCAAACAACACTACCAACAAGGGATTAATTTCCAAAATATACAAACAGTTCATACAGCTCAATATCAAAAATACAAACAACCCAATCCAAAAATGAGCAGAAGATCTAAATAAAAATTTCTCAAAGACATACAGATGGCCAACAGGCACATGAAAAGATGCTTAATATCACTGATTATTAGAGAAATGCAAATCCAAACTACAGTGAGGTATCACCTCACCAGTCAAAATGGCCATCACTAAAAGTCTACAAATAATAAATGCTGGAGAGGGTGTGGGGAAAAAGGAACCCTTCTACACTGTTGGAGGGAATGTAAAGTGGTGCAGCCACCATTGAGAACAGTATGGCGTTTCCCCCAAAAAACTAAAAATAGAGTTTCCATATGATCCAGCAATCCCACTCCTGGGCATATATCTGGAGAAAACTCTAATTTGAAAAGATACATGCACCCCAATGTTCAGAGCAGTGCTATTTACAATAGCCAAGACATGGAAGCAACCTAAATACCCATAGACAGATGAATGGATAAAGGTATGGTATATATATACATACACACACACACACACACACACACACACACACATACATATACACACAATGGAGTATTACTCAGCCATAAAAAGAATAAAATAATGCCATTTGCAACAACATAGATGGACCTAAAGATTATCATATTAAGTGAAGTCAGAGAAAGACAAATATCTTATGACATCACTTATATGTGGAATCTAAAAAATGATACAAATGAACTTATTTACAAAATAAGACTCATAGACATTGAAAACAAACTTATGTTTGCCAAAGGAGATAGCGGAGGTGGGGGGGAGGAGAGGGGAGATAAGCTAGGATTTGGGGATTAACATATACACACTCCTATATATAAAATAAACAACAAGGACCTACTGTATAGCACAGGGAACTATATTCAATATCTTGTAATAACCTATAATGGAAAAAAATATGAAGAAGAATATATATATGTGCACAACTGGATCACTTTGCTGTACACCTGAAACTAACACAACATTGTAAATTAACTATATTTCAATTAAAAAATTGTTAAAAAAACCTGTTTTTGAAGCTGAGGGAAGAAAACACTCTCATACATTTCTGGTGGTAATAGAAATTTGAAAACCCTTTTAAGGGACATTTTGCATTATCTAATAAATATACATATGGACTTAGCTTCTCACCACCATCTAGAAATTTACCATGAAGATGTAACTCCAATAATATAAAAACACATCTGCACAAAGTTATTCATAGCAGTAAAGTTTATAATTTCAACCTGTTGTGAGCACCTTAAATGCTCATATATAGGAGAGCAGCTGAAAAAGATTTGGTACACCCATATAATGGAGTACTGTCCTGCTGTAAAGCAAGAAAGAAGGTCCTTAAGAGCTGACATGGCATGATTTACAGGCTGTATTGTTAAGTGGAATATGCAAAGTGAAAGGAATATCTATACGATGCTCTTTTCACGCAAACAAGGCGGGAAAAATACATACATACATAGACACACAGGAAGAAAAAATGAGAAGTTAATGAGATTGATTACCTACGGGATAGACAAATAGAGAGTGGCAGCAATTGAGAAAAAAAGAGTGGGGCAAGAGTGTGTACAGTGCGGTACATTGCTATCTTTTAAAACCATATAAATTATTTATATACTTAGAATAGTACACAAATAATTAACCAAAAATTAACCAAAATAAGAGGTGGGGCTTATCCAAGTAACTTTTGAACACATATGGGCTAATGCTTGCAGACTAAAAACAAAAATAATTACATAAATATTGATTCAGAGTTGATAAATAGTCTTTTTTCCTTTTCTTTTATTCTTTTTTGGCAGCTGATATGGGGAAAATTTTTAAGCTACTTTCAGTGAATTTTGGGACTGAGCAAATAAATAAAATAATCTAGTTCTTTCACATTTACTGCCTGAATAATTTATTCAATATACATTTATTATCTAATACATAATAGCTACCATTTGATATACAGATAACCACATGAAAATCAAGGAATGGTAAATATGTTTTATCTTTCTAAATATATTTTATTTGGAAAGATAAAAATGCAAAAATTAGTTTCAGGGTAGAAAATTAAATGCAAACAAAAAACTATGCTAGAAAATTACGTATACTTGTATGTACTTGTGAGTTTTAGGTTAGAGGGATTTGCAGGAGGTAAATTTAAATGTGCGTGCACCTTCTCTGCGGGAGATGTGGCTAAACAGGGAATTTGATTACTCATTTGCCCCGAAATTAGTTAAAAGAGACATTAACACACCAGCCTGATCTATGTACACTACAAATGGGTCACTGATGAAAGACTCATAATAAAAGTAGCTGCCAGAATTTTAAATTATAAAGACATTCTTTTCATAAACGTTCAGCTACCTTGTGAAATTAGCATAGTGCACACAAAAAGAAGCATACAAATGATTTAATAATTTCTACCTAAATATCTATTAAGCATTCTTATTAAATTGTCAGTGACATTGTTTGCTAGGTGATTAATGAGGGTCCTATGAATAAAAGAATGCTTTGTCAAAATAATTGTAATTCACCTCTTTTGGGGTGTTCATATTCAGAATAGACTATTGATAACTGCTCCCATTACACAAAAATGTCTTCCAGAGGCAACAATTTTCAAACTGGTTTAATTACATTGTAGCATAATTTTAATTTGATTAGGATTTATGGCATCTACCCATTGCCTTTCAAATGAAATAAAAGACTCAATAAATGTATAATTAAATATAAAATCTTAGAGAGGAGGAAAGCAATATAGAAGGAAAGCAGATCCTTTTATCTATCCCCAGACTAAATCCATTTGTTGACTTGGCAAATGAATTGTCAGAAGAGGAGGTGAAGAAAATCTGCTTTGCATGGCTGTCATAGAATTATTTTATGCAAGGAATATTTGCTTTCTTTAATACAAGGCATGGTAGAATGTAGAGAAACTTGTTCATGTTGTATGCCACAAATACCACATTGTGTCATATCACTTCAAGAGGAACTAAATTTACTCTCTTCGCTTGAGCTGGGACGTCCATCTTCTCCTGCCTTCAGATATCAGCTACCCTAGTTCTTGGGCCTTCAGACTCAAACTGAATTATACCACTAGCTTTCCTGGTTCTCCAGCTTAAAGGCATCTTGTGGGACTCCTCAGCCTCCATAATCACATGAGCAAATTCTTATTGGTTCTGTTTCTCTGGAGAACCCTAACACAGGGGACACAGGCTTTAAAAAGTTATATCCTCAGGGGAGAGGTTATTTAATTTTTCCATAAATGAGCTACATATGTCTTTGGAAATGAAGGCAACATGTCTCTAGAATGGCTCTCCTATATTTTCTGATTAATATGAAATTCCTCTTCATGGGGAAAGGCGGGGGGAGAGCAGGGCATTCTGTTCCACAGTTTTAGACTCAGTACTAGAAAGGAAGTCACTGACTGGATAGTTGAATTTAATCTCATAGTCTATTCCAGATTTCTGCTGCTAGTTGCAAAGTAGAAAAGGTAAGGACTACTTGAAGAAATTTATCGTGTGTGTGCGTGTCTCTGTGTGTTTTAAAGACATAAAATGTATTTTCTACTGTGAGTTATAGTCAGAATGTTGGAAAGTCACTAATTTAGGTTTATATCATTAGAATAGCAAGAGATTTTGCTGGCAAAATGTGTTATGCCATAGAATTGTGAATAATAACAACATAACACCATCTAAATAAGATAAAAATTGTCGTAATTAACTAATATTAAATTAACTAAATCTTCCACTTACATCAAGTACCATCTTTTATCAGTGATAAAATAAAATACATTCGTCAATTTGATCAGTTATTTGTTACACTTTTATTAAGTGTGTGATGACTTCAAAAAATATTTTATTGTGTGGATATTTAAAGTCTGATTATACAAATTGCAACATATTTTAATGTGATTTGACACTGTAAGCCTTCTTGAAACATGAACATTTTCAAGAAGACATATATTTTTGACACTATACTAAATAAAAAGTATGCCTTAGTTTGGATTATCCCACAAACCCACTGGTGTGAGGACTTCATAATAACCAGACAGTAGTCATAACTCCAGGTTTAATGAAAATCTCACTGTCTTCTGTTGGAAGAATCTGTCACCTGCTGGAACACAGAGCCTCTAATCCAGCAGGGCGTAAATTCACAAGATAGGAAGCATAAATTCTCCAGTAAGTTTCTGGAAGTAATGCTAGAAAGAACCTAACTTACTTCAAGCCTTTGGTTCCTTTACCTGTTGTTCTAGACACTAAAGAAACAGACCCATTATGTTGGCTACTGGCTTGGTACATGTAGTGTACCATACTGTGGGTGCTGTTTCTAAGATAGTTTAACAAAGCTCTTAATAGGTCACTATATTGTTCTGTTAGGCCATTTTTTTTACCTGATGACCCAGAATATGGGATAATAGGTAGAGCCTATGATCACTAACTCATTGTCATACCTCATTTACCATAAAATGAGTCCCTAGGTATGGAAGATGTTTTAGTATCCATTGTTGACAAATAAAAAATACATAAGCCCTTACAAAGTAGTACAAGCAGAGGTACAGAAGTTAAGGAAATTGCCAAAAGAGGAATGCCTGTTGCCTCCAGTGCGAAATGAGTCTGATGGAACTAACTTCTCTCAGTATGTGGCTGGCTGGTCTCCTCAAGCTATGGTATCCTATTAAAGGTTCATCATCGGTAGCTGCCCTTAGCAGACACAGTAATCAGTCACGGCATTACTTAGATCATTCTTAATGAGAGGGTGCTTATGCTATTTGGGCCAAGCCTTACATAATCCTGCCTGCTACCATGACCCATGCATTCATGGGACTTTTGCACAAGGAGTAATGGAGGAAACAGGCTAGCTGTCTTTATGCCCACCTATTATTTAAGTAACTTCTATATAGTGGATGCTATGTGGTGGGAATTTGCAGGAGACACAAGATCTACTTTGTATTCCCAAACACTTTGTATTCCCTCCCATAGGACTATCCATATTCCTCTTTGTAGACTTCCTTGTTATTGATTTTTCAGTCTTGCCAATTTTATACTCATGACCAACTAATCGAGCCATTCACCACTGCCTGAGTCCATGTGTATCTTTACCTTAGACAACGTGAAAGACCAAATAAACCGCTAACAGAAATGCTCTTTGTTTGGAAAGATCTGCCCCTTCATGCTATCTTTTAAGGTGACTTCTGATAGAGTATATACTGTGTTATATTCCATTTTTAGCTCACATCAACATACCAGGCAAACCCATCTATTATCTAGGTCTAAGATATTTTCCACTTCTGTTAAGCAGTCACAGAGAATTCCCTATGAGGACACAGATGTAGAAAAGGGAGAGGCATCAGTGCAAAAAAAAAAAAGGCAAGTTATATGAGATTCTACACTATCTAGTCATGTAACATCTTTGTAAACATGTTATCTGCTCAGCCTAATACAAAATGGACAATTTCTATTGTACAAAAAATTGTTATTGTGACTGCATGCCCTTAAATCCTAAAGTATCTGTGTTTCCTAACATTTTACTTGCAACTTTGGTTGAATGTAACATGATCAGAACTTCAGAACACTACTAGGGTCCAGTAGCTCACCAAGAGAACTATTCTGCAAATGGTAAGTAGTTTTCTGTTACAAATGACGTGGCCTTGCTCTGCAATCCTTTTGAGGCATGACAGACTCCACAAAGCTACCATATCCAACATGGATATTTGTAACAAGATAGTGAGTAATTTAGATGTTGTGAGTAATATGTTTTAAGTCAAGAACAGCTTATACTGTATTCTGGACCTGATCTAGGTCCCACTCAAACCAAATACCTTTCTGCATCATCTAACAGTTTTCAGTAGTATACCCAAATAAGTATTTATTACTTCCCAAATCCAAAGAAACCTACTAAGAATTATGCTTCCTTTGTAGAGGTTCAAGATGCAACACTTGCTCTTTACCTTTAAGGGAATGTCCTGATAATGCTTCAAAACACTGAATCCCTAAATACTTTTTTGATGAGGCAGGACTTCAAACTTACTGTCGTATTTTTCTCCCAAATTCAGTCATGCTTCGATCTATAAGAGATTGCCAGATCACTAGAGCCAATTAATTTAATGTTATCCTCTTGTAGACCATACTGTGACCAAAATCATGACAGTAACATAGCCTGGGGCAAGACAGTAAGTGATTACTGTTGTCCTTCTCATGTAATAAGGGATTAGATTAATTTTGCTTAATAGTGGGGATTGAAGGGAAAGTATTCTACTGATTGGTAACTATGTATCAACTGTCATAGTTACTATATTAGCCAAAGCCTAGATCGACTATGTCCTCTGCAGCTACAACTGCAATTACAGATGAGGTTGAGTTGAAGTGAGGTAGTGTAGTAAAAGTATCTGATAGGAATAGAAAGCTGATCTTTATTAAAATAGATGTCAGTATATACACTACCAAATGTAAAATAGATAGCTAGTGGGAAGCAGCCACATGGCACAGGGAGATCAGCTTGGTGCTTTATGTCCACCTAGAGGGGTGGGATAGGGAGGGTGGGAGGGAGACGCAAGAGGGAGGAGATATGGGGATATATGTATGTATAACTGATTCACTTTGTTATACAGCAGAAACTAACACACTATTGTAAACCAATTATACACCAATAAAGATGTTAAAAAAAAATAGATGTCAGTTTCTAGTTTGGTGTTAGTTTGAAGTTCTTTTGAACCTTTAAAGTGAGTTGAATACCCCATCTCATTATTCACATGGTAAAACAATGATAGAATGACGGCAAAGCTAAATATAATGTATTTACATAGTAATTATATAGTATTTACATTTTTTGAAACGTAATGTCTCCATCACTGCTCTAGATGTCATATATAATTCATTTGGTTGTTTTATAAACACTTTGAGAAAGTCTGTGCTCAGAAAGTTTCAGTTATTTGCCAAAGTCACACAGTCATATATTTAGAAAAGTATGGGATTCAAACCTGGCTGACTCTAAAGCCACTATACTTTCTTCTACAGCACCTTACTTTCCAGTATTGCAGTTTCAAGGACTTCTATTTTCTGACATTTGTTTTACAGCAACTGTTATCTTCACAGACAGTTGGAAGAGAAAAAAAGACTAAACATCGCAGAGTGATTAAATCCCCCCCCCACAGAATCTAACATTCTAATATCTAAAAAAAATAACAAATAAGAGTAAAATCAGTTAAAAATTTACCATCAGCAACCTATAAGCAAAAGGGATGCTTTTAATGACAAAAATTCACAAAATAGAAAGTAAGGAATAAAACAGATTCTGGATCTATATAGAGCGTGGCTCTGAACCACAGCCCTAGGAATCCTGTAAATCTGTAATTCCCAAAAATTATTCTCACAGACAACCATTTAGACTGAAGAGAGGCAAACTACGTACATGTCTGTAATTTTCTCCTTTGTCTCTTCTGACTATATATGTACTCTATATGGATTTTGCAGAAATGTGGGTGAAATGGTGAGGGGGCTGGTGAATATCCAGGGCTGATTCTCTTTGTGCAATTTAAGATTCCAGGGCTGGGAGCACAAGGGAATATACCCATAAAATTGGGTTTTCCTCATTTCACATTATTTAGAGTGAAGCAAAATAATATTACAACTCTTCAGATCACTGACTCTTTATTCATCACAGACCCCAAATCCTGGACATCTTATCTCCTATGACTACTACTCATAAGCAGAAAGAATCTTTTTCCCTTTTCTTAAACTCACTTAAGTTGGTCAAGACCCACTGTGGACTACAGCACAATTATACAGGCAAGAAAAGTAGCTGGTCTAGAGCATCAAGATAGTTCCAGACATGGCAGAAAAATCAAAAAACCAAGTCAGAAATTATGGCAACTTGAACCTCCTAGAACTTAGAATTACTTTACCACCATTCAGATATGTAGGCCAAACCAAAGAGCTCTTATAAAGGATGAATTCCATTAAAAAGAAAAAAACTGCATAGAAAGAAAATGACTTTTAAAGGTCCTTTTTGCATTTCCCTGTGTTTTCCTCTTCTGGTTTCAATAGATATACTTAGTCTCTTGATATTGTATTTGCCTTTTTTTCCTAATCTTTTCAAATAAGGTGACCTCAGTCTTGCAGGAGGTAAAAATGGAAATTATTGAATAAACATTAGTGCCACAGATGAGAATTGCTCTTTTAAAGTTAAAAATTGTTCTGCTTTATGTGCCTTTTCTAAAGTGCATGCATTTCAATTCCCTGTTTGCCCTTTCTTCTATTCTAATATAATTGAATGGAAATGATGTTCTCTGGAATATGTTCTTTGTGGAAAAAGATAGATAGCACATACTATCTATCTACTAAATTTCTTCCTGAGACCCTTTATCCAGCATTGAGCTATACTTTGAGATTTATAACTTCCTGTTTGTTTTACAGTATAGAATCCTGCACACTAAATGATTTCTGCTACCATGATGAGCTTCTTTTTCTTTTTTTTCTTTCAAGGGAAAGGCACGATTTATTTTAACATTGTTTCTGTATATATCAAAGAAGACTTCCTCCATGGATTTTTTCTTTTTCTTTTCTTTTTTTTTTTTTTTGCTGCCTTGGTTCTTTGTTGCTGTGTGCGGCTTTCTCTAGCTGTGGCAAGCAGGGGCTACTCTTCTTTGTGGTGCATGGGCTTCTCATTGTGGTGGCTTCTCTTGTTGAAGAGCACGGGCTCTAGGCCTGCAGGCTTCAGTAGTTGTGGCACGCGGGCTCAGTAGTTGTGGCTCGTGGGCTCTAGAGTGCAGGCTCAGTAGTTGTGGTGCACAGGCTTACTAGTTGTGGCACACAGGCTTACTAGTTGTGGCACACAGGCTTAGTTGCTCCACAGCATGTGAGATCTTCCCGGACCAGGGCTCAAACCTGTGTCCCCTGCATTGGCAGGCAGACTCTTAACCACTGCGCCACAAGGGAAGCCCAACCATGGATTTTTTTTTTTCTGAAGCTATCTCTAAATTTATGGCTACTAAATTAGTATTTCCAGCTCTATCCTCTTCCCTGAATTTCAGACTTACATACTCAATTGCATACACAGTATCTTCATATGGATGTATAACAGACATCTCAAATTAACATGTCTACAACACACCCCTGATATTCTTCTCTCCATGCTGATGACTGTCAGTCCCAATTTTCCCCAGTAAAAGTTTCATCCAGTTTCTCAAATCCCAAACCTAAAGTTATCTTAAGTTCCTCTCTTTCATCTCACACGTCTCACAACTATTCTTGGACCCATTAAAGAACTAAAGTTGCAGTGTAAACTGCCACAGTAAAACCTGGAAAGATAGATGAATCTAGAGAATCTCAACCAAGATCTCCTTACCTAGAGCAGAACTCACTGGAGACATAAATTGGTAAATACACTTAAATGGTAATTTTAATGAATTGCTGGAGGCTGAATATGGACTAGTGTGAGAGTGAGAAACTCGTAAGGGATTGCAGGCTCAGAAAGTTCCCCATACTTTAATGAGCTTTACCTCCAGGAAGCCTACCGGGTTATCACTGTAAAGATCCAAGAAAGACCATCTTATAGATCTAGCAGGAGTAGCAAAAGAGTATTCATTGTGAAATATGCCCAGAAATGTCTCTCTATAAAAGGCCTACACTCCAGGGAAAAGGCTTTCCAGGGAATATCCCAAATGGAGAAGTGCATCCTCATCAATGCAGCATCATCTATCCTTTTTATTTTGCTTAAAGAGAAAACAAACAAGCTAAACCATAAGAGTAACATGTGTAAAGATCACATTCCAGATCTCTACATTTAATCATAAAATTACAGAATGCTTCCCTTCTCCAATACCCTACCACCACAAAACAGGATTATAAAAATTACTATATGGGCTTCCCTGGTGGCACAGTGGTTAAGAATCCATCTGCCAATGCAGGGGACACAGGTTTGAGCCCTGGCCCGGGAAGATCCCACATGCCATGGAGCAACTAAGCTTGTGCACCACAACTACTAAGCCTGTGCTCTAGAGCCTGCGAGCAACAACTATTAAGCCCACGTGCCACAACTACTGAAGCCCGTGCACCTAGAGCCCATGCTCTGCAACAAGAGAAGCCACCGCATTGAGAAGCCCATGCACTGCAATGAAGAGTAGCCTCTGCTCGCTGCAACTAGAGAAAGCCCGCGCACAGCAACAAAGACCCAACACAGCCAAAAATAAATGAATAAAATAAAAATTACTATAAAAATAGTTGATTACAACTAAAATAGCTGCAAGATACAGGCTCTCTCTAAGGAGGAATACTTAGGGAAGCCCAAAATCAACAGAGGAGACCAAAAAGAAGACATGAGAGGAATGTGAAGCTAATGTCTTTCATGAAAAGAGATGCAAAAACCTTAGAAAAAGAATTACTAAATCAAATCTAACGTATGAAAACAATATGCATCCCTATCAGGTGTGATTTATTCCAGGTATACAAGGCTGATTCAACATCCATAAATCAATCAAGGTAATCCACCACATAAAAGGCTACAAAAGCGAACCATGTGGTAATATCAACTGACACTGAAAAATATTTGACAAAATTAAATGCCCACTCAGGATAAAAACTCTTACTTCACAAATTAGAAACAAAGTATAACTTCCTCAACTTGATACAGAATATCTACAAAAACCTTCAACACACATACTTATCATGAGAAGCTGGATGTTTTCTAAGATCAGGAACAAGGCAAGGATATCCTCTTTCACACGTCCTATTCAACATTGTTTTGGAAGTTCTAGCAAGCACAGTAAGATAAGAAAAGGAAATAAAAGGTATACAGATTGAAAAGAAAAGATGACGCTTGTTATTCACAGAGCACATGCCTGTCTTTGTAGAAAATCTCAAAGAGTCATCATGAAGAAGAAGAAGAAAAAGAAAAAGGAGAAGGGGAACAACAACAATTATAAAAAGGAGGAGGAGGAAAAGGAACAGGAACTGGAGGAGTAGAAAACCCCAGAAGCAGTAATAAGTGAGTATAGCTTGATTACAAAGTATAAGGTTAATACACAAAAATCAATTGTTTTTTTATATACCAGCAAGGAACAATTAGAATTTCAAATATAAAAAGTGGACATTCATACCGTGGATTAAATGCATGAATTAATTAATTTTTTTACACAGTAGTATACAAATCATTTTGAGTTCCTGATATATACTGGAAAACAAATAACAAATTTCCTGACAGTCAAATTTTGTCCAGTAAACCTGTAATTCAGTCATGAATCTTACCAGATACTCTAATCTGGAGATTCAAAACCCTCATTAAAAAATTAATCAAATGTATCTCAAATAGTTGTTATGATATCTCAATTTTAAAAATGGAATGTATATATTTATAATAAATAGAACATTTTATTTTCTTCCAGTTTTATTGAGATGTAATTGACATACAGCACTGTGTCAGGTTAAGGCGTGCAGCATAATTATTTGGCTTACATACATCCTTATATGATTACCACAGTAAGTTTAGTGAATATCCATCCTCTCATATAGATACAAAATTAAAGAAAGAGAAAAAAAATTTTTCCTTGTGCTGAGAACTCTTAGGATTTACCCTCTTAACAATTTTCATATATAACATATAGCAGAGTTAATTATATTTATTGTGTTGTACATTACATCCCTAGGACTTATGTATTTTATAATTGGAAGTTTGTTTCTTTTAACTGCCTTCATCCAGTTCCCTCTCCCACCATGCCCTGCCTCTGGTAATCACAAATCTGATCTCTTTTTCTATGAGTTTGTTTTTGAAGTATAATTGACCCATAATGCTATGTTAGTTCCTGTAACACAACATAGTGATTTTATATTTCTATGCTTTTCAATATGATCACCTATGATAAGTCTAGTTACCATCTATCACCATACAAAGATATTACATAATTATTTGACTATATTCCCCACAGTGTACATTCTATACCTGTGACTCATTTATTTTGTAACTGAAAGTTTGTATCTCTTAATCTCCCTCACCTATTCTTCTCCTCCCTTCCCAACCCCAACCCCTCTGGCAACTACCTGTTTCTTCTCTGTATCTATGACTCTGTTTCTGCTTTGTTATGTTTATTTGTTCATTTTGTCTTTTGCTTCCTTCCCTGTGATTTGATGACTATCATTAGTGTTATGCTTGGATTCCTTTCTCCTTTCCTTGTGTGTATCCATTATGGATTTTTAGCTTGTGCTTACCATGAGGTTTATATATAGCAATCTAAATCAATCTATCTGATTATTTTAAATTGCTGATCTCTTAAATTCAAATGAGTTTTAACAACCCTGCATTTTTACCACCCCTGCCACATTTAATGTTTTGTACTTCATATTTTACATCATTTTAATTTGTGTATCCCTTAACTAACTATTGTGGATATAGATGACTTTGCTATTTTTGTCATTTAGCCTTCCTATCAGCTTTATAAATGTTTCATCTACTACCTTTACTGTATGTTTGTCTTTACCAATGAGATTTTTTCCTTTTGTAGTTTTCATATTTCTAGTTGTGGCCTTTTTTTCCCATTTAGAGGAGTTCCTTTAATGTTTCTTGTAAAGCAACTTTTGTGGTAAACTCTTTTAGCTGTTGCTTGTCTCTAAAACTCTTTATCTCTCAAATGTGAATAATCACCTTGCCAGGTTGAGTATTCCTTGTTGTAGGTTTCTCCCTTTCATCACTTTAAACATATTGTGCCACTTCCTTCTGGGCCACAGAATTTCTGCTGAAAAGTCAGCTGATAGCTTTATGGGAATTCCCTTGTATGGAACTTGTAGGTTTTCCCTTGTTATTTAAATATTCTCCCTTTAGCTTTAATTTTTGCCATTTTAATTATAATGTGTCTTGGTGTGGTCCTCTTTTGGTTGATCTTGTTTGGTACTCTCTGTGACTTCTGGATGTGGATGTGTGTTTCCTAGGTTAGGGAAGTTTTCAGCTATTGCATCTTCAAATATGTTGTCTACCCTTTTCTCTCTCTCTTCTCATTTATGGGACCCCTATAATGTGGATGTTAGAGTGCTTGATGTCTCTTAAACTGTTTTCACTTTCTAAATTCTTTTTTCTTTTTTCTGTTCAGCTTAAGTGATTTCCACTACTTTGTCTGCCAGTTCACTGATCTGTTCCTCTGAATCACCTAAAATACTGTTGATTCCTTCTAGCGTATTTTTTATTTCAGTTATTGTATTATTCAGCTGTTTGGTTCTTCTTTATATTTTCTAACTCTTGTTAGAAACTTCTAACTTCTCACTCTGTTCATCCAATCTTCTCCTGAGTTCTTTGAGCAACTTTATGATCATTATTTTGAACTCTTTGTCCGGGAAACTGCTTTTCTTCACTTTAATTATTTCTTCTGGGGTTCTATCTTATTTCTTTGTTTGGAACACAGTCCTTTGTTGCCTCATTTTGCCTTTCTCTATTTTTATTTCTGTATATATGGTTGGTTGGTTAATTTTCCTGATCTCGGAGAAGCAGCCTCATGTAGGGGATGTGTTATGGGACCCAGCAGTGTACTTCCCTCTGGCCACTAGAGCTATATGCTCTAGGGAATACTCTCTCTATGGGCTGTGTGAGCCCTTCTGCTGTGGTGAGTTGGCTAATGTGGGCACACTGGTAGGTGTGGCTGGCCCCCAGTCTGGTTGGTTGCCAGGCCTTGTCTAGTGCAGAGGTTGCTGGCCACTGGTGAGCAAAGTTGGGTCTTGGAATACTGGCTGCATGACCCAAGGAGTCCTGGTCTTGGCTCTGTTCTCTGGTTGGTAGGGCTGGTTCTCAGGGTGGATGGCAGTGGTGCTGTGGATCCCCGAGCTAGTGTCAGCCTGCTGGTGGGTGTGGCACCTTTCTGACAGTTGCCTGCAGGGTATATGGTGTCCTGGAGCTGGTGTTAACCTGCTGGTGGGTGGGCCAGGGCACCCCAGGGTTGATGGCCACACACTGGTGGGTAAGGCAGGGTCCTGGCGTTAGTGACAGCCTACTAGTGGGTGGAGCCAGGTCCTGGGGTCTCTGGCTGCAGTGCCCAGGGGCCCTGAATCTGGTGTCAACCTACTGGTGAGTGGGGCCAGGATGCAGGTTGTCCCAAGTTTTCAGCTGGTCCACTGGTGGGTGAGGTTAAGAGCTCAGGAGTTCCTACAGCAGCAGGCCTGCTAGTGAGTAGGCTGTGTCCTCACTCGACCAGCTGGTGGTTGGGACCAGGTCCCACCACTAATAAGCCAGAGAAAGAATTCCAAAATGGTGCTTGCCAGCACTAGTGTCCTCGTGGTAAAATGAGCTCCCCAAAATGGCTACTGCCAACATCTATGTCCCCAGGGGAAGTCCAAGCTGCATCTTGCCTCTTTGGAGGTTCTCCAAGATCATCAAGTGGGTGTGACCCAGGCTCCTTTCAAAGTACTGCTACTGCTCTGGGGCTCAGAGCATATGAGATTTTGTGTATACCCTTTAAGAGTGGATCTCTGTTCTGATAGCCCTCTGGCTCTCCTTCAAATAAGCCTTACTGGCCTTCAAAACCAAACATTCTGGGAGCTTACCTTCCCAGAGCAAGACCCCCTGGCTGGTGAGCCCAATGTAGGGCTTGAAACCCTTGCTCCTTGGGGAGAACCTCTGCAATTGTGATTATCCTCCTGCCTGTGGGTGGTCTACTGAGGTACAGGTATTGAGTATATCATATCTCCACCCCTCCTAACCTTCTCGTTGTGGCTCCTTCTTTATATCTTTAGTTGTAGAAGATTTTTTTCTGTTAGCCTTCAGGTCATTCTCATTGATAATTGCTCTGTAAATAGTTGGAACTTCAGGGTGTCCAGGGGAGGAGGGGAGCTCAGGGTCTTCCTACTCCACTATCCTGGCCACTCCTCAAGCAGTCTTTTGAATAGTACTTGCATCCAAACCTAGTAATAAACATATGCTAAGGCCAACTAATTTTTTTTTAAACAAAATTGATTACCCTCTACTCTGTGCTAGGCCAGGTACTAGGGTCATAAAGATAAATCAGAGAGGCACATGTTTTCCTTCCTGGGCCTTTTAAACTAGTACTTTCATAAGAACTGAGAATTTTAACAATCCTGGCCACATTTTATCACTTTTATCTACTTTCATCAAGCAAAGCAAAACTACTTCAATTAGTCACCACCTTCTTTGGTCTCATCACACAGACCCAGAAAATCCACTATGAGAGAAAATCTGTTCTCTCATTTATAAGGGGAAAGGGTTGAACTAGATCTTATTACAAAGTCCTTTTTGGATCTAATATTCTAGATTCCACATAGAAATTTTATAGTCTATATGTAACTCCATATAAGTAATTAATAGGAGTAATAAATAATGGTAAGAGAGAAGACATCAGTACAGTTAGCCATTTCTTATACAGTTTACCCAGATTAATAAATGGTTCAGACTCATCTGCATGCCCATATCAATGATGGTTTAAGCAACCCCTTGCCTTTGACCTGAGTAGTGTCATGTAAATCACTCTGCTGTGCCCAGATACAAGAAAGTGAATGGCAAATTGATTTTATTCATTTGCCAATAACTAACAATAATAGTATACAGAATGAAAATCAGACTGAAGAGTTATTGATTATACTATATTACATATCAGATGAAATCTCAGAAGTATTACTTTGTAAAATGAGAGAAGAGTCTACAAGTGGACACCACACCCAGACAACTTTGTCACAAACTATCATACCTCCCATCTATTCTTCTAAAGGCCCATTCATCTTTCCTAAAAGCCATTTAATCTCCCCTAAAAGACCTACATGTCTCCTCCCCTTTCCCTATTAATTTGGTATGTAATCCTAAATTCTAAAGCCACATCTTTGAGTTACTCATTTTTCCTGGGTGTCTCCGATGTATACATGAAGTATACATAGTAATAATCTTGTTTGTTTTTCTTTTGTTAATCTGTCTTTTATTACAGAGGTCTCAGCAAAGAACTCAGAAAGGTAAGGGAAAATTAATTTTCCTTCCCTATAATACATATATAATTATACATTATCATTTTATATCTATAAAAGGCCTTGCAAACTGTGGATACAATCATGTTCTATGAGTGTCTGAAAATGCTTTCAGTTTTTTGTTAAGTTGCCCTGATCAGTAAGACAAAGAGGAAAAATTTACCTAATTGACTTTCAGAATAAGATCACATTACATTTATATGTTTCTGGCCATAATTGTGAGGTGGCCTAAGGTCATAGTAGGAGCCCAGCCAAGTTGAAAAATGTTCTGGACAATGACCAAACTACACAGCACCACTTCTCAATGTTCAGGTTACAGGGCCCCTCCCAGATGCTAATGATATTATAATGTGATAAGTAACAGGTGGATCCATTTAGAAAAGAGTAATTAGCAGTTCATTATCTTGTGATTTAGCTAACTCCACCCTGATTGAAGATCTGGACAGGAATCTGAGGGGAATTTGTGAGGTGGACCAAGGATTGGATCATAGTGGATGGACCTAAAATTTAGCAAAAGAAATTATACTGAGCACCTGTACATGATGAGAACTTCTTGGGTGCGATACAAGTGTATTATTTCTTCCACTTATTTGAACAGTCTTTTCAAATTAACCAAGCTGTTTTATGTATTCTTGTGACCTCACTTTGCCTGTCAAAACTGTTACAGGAAAAGAAACCTGTTCTGAGAAACCACGGAAATTACCCTTTGCAAATTGTCTGGGGATTGGAGCAAACATTGTAGCCTGTTGATTAGGGTGTTCTCTCAGATCCTTCATTCTGTCAAAGAGGGTCAAGCCTTCATTCAGGAGGATGAAGAATAGAATTGGAAGTCAATAAACTCGAATTACAGTGGAAAGAGGAAGAAAAGAAACCTAGCATGAATTTAGGAAAATTGGAGGATTGTATTCCAGACCATCAGGGCTCCTAAAGTCCTCTTTAGAAAATCAGTAGTAACATCTAGGCAACATTCTACTAAAAGGAATTCCTAAAGTGCTTATAAAATCCTGCACCTTCCAGTTGGGAGCTTTGATCTTAGGCCTTTGTACATTGACACATGTATTGATTTCTTCCCCATTGTCCATGAAGTGCTTTGATTTTTTTAAGAGTACTATACTATGTTGTGAATCACAAAGACCTTGTGGTTTATGTAATTGGGAAATTACTATGTCTTCTTATTACCTCAGAACTCAGAACAAGAAATAACAGTAAAAAGGAAAAAGAGGCAAGGGCAGTGTTTGCCCTGAGCTCTGTTCCTTTAACAGTAGTCTTAATTGACATATTAACCAGTTTCATGATGGAATCAGTTTTTTTGATTGGGGTATAGTTGCTTTACAATGTTGTGTTAGTTTCTGCTGTACAATGAAGTGAATCAGCTATATGTATACATATATCCCCTCCCTCTTGGACCTCCTTTCCACCCCACCCCCATCCCACCCATCTAGGTCATCCCAGAGCACCAAGCTGAGCTCCCTGTCCTATACAACAGGTTCCCACTGGCTATCTGTTTTACACATGGTAGTGTATTTATGTCAATCCCAATCTCTCAATTTATCCTACTCCTCTTCCCCCCATGTCCACATGTTCATTCTCTACATCTGTGTCTCTATTCCTGCACTGCAAATAGGTTTATCTGTACCATATTTCTAGATTCCACGTATATGCATTAGTATATGATATTTGTTTTTGTCTTTCTGACTTACTTCACTCTGTATGACAGACTCTAGGTCCATCCACGTCTCTACAAATGACCCAGTTTTGTTCCCTTTTATGGCTGAGTAATATTCCACTGTATATATGTACCACATCATCTTTATCCATTCATCTGTTGATGGACATTTAGGTTGCTTCCATGTCCTGGCTATTGTAAATAGTGCTGCAATGAACACTGCAGTACATGTGACTTTTTCAATTATGGTTTTCTCAGGGTATATGCCCAGTAGTGGGATTGCTGGGTCATATGGCAGTTCTATTTTTAGTTTTTTAAGGAACCTCCATACTGTCCTCCATAGTGGCTGTATCAATTTACATTTCCACCAACAGTGCAAGAGGGTTCCCTTTTTGTCACACCCTCTCTAGGATTTATTGTTTGTAGATTTCTTGATGATGGCTATTCTGACCAGTGTGAAGTGATACCTCATTGTAGTTTGGATTTGCATTTCTCTATTAGTGATGTTGAGCATCTTTTCATGTGCCTCTTGGCCATCTGTATGTCTTCTTTGGAGAAATGTCTGTTGAGGTCTTCTGCCCATTTTTTGATTAGGTTGTTTGTTGTTTTTGATATTGAGCTGCATGAGCTGTTTGTATATTTTGGAGATTAATCCCTTGTCAGTTGCTTTGTTTGCAAATATTTTCTCTCATTCTGAGGGTTGTCTTTTCATCTCGTTTATGTTTTTCTTTGCTGTGCAAAAGCTTTTAAGTTTAATTAGGTCTCATTTGTTTATTTTTCTTTTTATTTTCATTACTCTAGGAGGTGGATCAAAAAAGATCTTGCTGTGATTTATATCAAAGAGTGTTCTTCCTATGTTTTCCTCTAAGGTATTTATAGTGTCTGGTCTTACCTTTAGGTCATTAATCCATTTTGAGTTTATTTTTGTGTATGGTGTTAGGTAGTGTTCCAATTTCATTCTTTTACAAAGATAACAGAGAAGAGCCATAAAAAATAAAAATTACATCATGGGAGGGAATCATTTCTAATGTCTGTTCTCTGTTATCTTTTTAAAGAGATGCAGTGTGGAGATTTAAAAAAAAGGATTTAAAAACTTTTCTTCTGTATGTGAAGCTTTAATTTTGTCTAAGGAGTTTGTTGAAGCATATTTCTTCATTCTGAGTTGTTTGAATTTCTGCTTTAAAATAGTAATTAAATGAAGTCATATATAAAATAAATGTGTATCACTTCCTGGTATATAAAACTTCTTTTGAGAAATCTTGATTTATTTGAACTTGATTTATTATTTATTTGATTTATTAGAACTTGGACTTAATGAAAGCTTCATCTGTAAAGGGTCAGATAAGAAATATTTTTAACTCTGCTGGCTAGCTTTAAGTTCTTAATGTTGCAGTCATTCAACTTTGTCCCTGTAGCATAAGAGAAGTTATAGACATATGTAAAAAACAAAAAAGAAACGAGTGTGGCTATGTTCCAATAAAACCTTATTTACAAAACCAGGCAACTAGTTGGCTTGGCCTGTGGACAGTAGTCTAGATGACCCCTGCTAAAGGAATATGTGAAAAGTATTTTATCTCACAAAGTCTTTGAAATAGCTTAACATTCTAGAAAAAATAAAGGAGAAAATGTATATTATTCACAACCCTTTTACTGAAAGATAATGATTATTTAAATGAATAGTTTCCAGATTTTTTGTGATCATGTATATGAGAAAATGATGGAATCATATTGAATATACATTTTTGTATCCTATTTTTTATATTAAATGTTAACTTTTTATGTCAATAAAATAGTTTTGAAAATCTTGTGTTAGTTGCAAAAATATTAAACTTTAATGGCTCTAAATAAAAATTTAAAATCACCTGCTATTGTAGAAATTTTATTATGTTTCCCAAGTGTCTGCTATACTGCAATTATTATGTGTTTTACAAAGAATTTAACCACTTATATATTTTTTAATTAGGGTATATTTTTAAAGTGGTAATTCTCATCAAAGTGTATGAACTTATTTTTTAATCTGGATATGCAATGCCAAATTATTTTTTTTAAGTACAGGACTTCCTATTTCATCATGTCTTCATTGATATCAATGGTTGTTGTGCAAAAGAACTTTTTCAACCCTTTTTTCCTAAATCAAATGAGATAGAGAGTGAACTGTAAAAAAAATTATTTCCAACTTCTAAAAAGAGTTAAATGCACACACACACACACACACACACACACACACACACAAGACATGGTTCTTCTACTTACAACATGGCACAGAGAATTTTTTCATCTAATGACAAAGGGTTATAATAACTACAGCTCTGCTCATTCATTTACACAAAGCAGGGCAAGTTTCTGAAATTTTCCAATCTCAGGGAAATACACAATTGCAAGATTTACAGAGGGCATCAAAAAGAAATAAACTGTGAAATTCTGACAGGGCTCTCGGCGGGCATCCAGTAAGACTTGCTTGCTCAAGGATTTTAGCAGTAAGTAAAGCTACATAAAATCATTCACACTTTACAGCATACAGACAATTCTTTACCAATGCTAAGAGAATGTAAGGAAAGTAAGGAAAGTCCATAGCTACATTTTTGGGGAGGCAAAGCTTAGTGATTAAATATACTACAGAGTCAGTGAAAACAGGAATACTACATGACATAGTAAAAAAAATAATGAATACATAATACACATGAAGATATTTCTTCTTGTAGTAATCCTAATAAACCCAGACCTGAAAAGTACCTTGACTCAGAAGTAGACTTTAGATAGTATATTCACATCCTATTCTGAGGGACACATAAATACAATGTTACTTCTATAAAAGTGATTTTCCTGAATAGAAACCTCTAAACCTGGTATTTCAGTACTATTACTTTTCCAACCTCTGAAATGTTTACCAATAGAATTGCCTAAATTTCTTGTCCATGCTGCTCCTCCAATCTTCAACATTTGAAGGGACTATCCTTAAGCCTACATGAAATACACTATTTCATGTATCCCAGTAAGATAGAATCTAAGTTTTTTTTCAAAATTATTTTTATCTTTTTAATTTTGATAATTTTCAAGTAGTAAAATCTGAACATGTAATACTGTGCATATGCATGTCTGCCTAGAATCAATAATACTTGCTATATTTATCTATCTAGGAAGCTATAAATACAGGGTTTTTTGTTTTTCTCTGCATGAGTAGATTAAGTTGCAGATACTCTACCCCAAACCAATTCAGCTTTCATACATTAAAAATCAGGATATTATACTAAGTAATCTCATCCCATTATTTCTTCCAAGGAAATCAACAATAACCCTCTAGTATTGATATGAAATATCTAGTATATAACCAAATTTCAAATATTTCCCCCAAATGTGGCTGTTATATGGAACACTATATCGTCTTAATATTTTTACATTTAGAACAATTCCCCTACCATTTGTTTTTTATACTGCAGAAGAAAATATTAGTGAGTTTAAAGATATTACAATACAAACTATCCAAAATGAAACACAGACAAAATACTGGAACACAATTAAAGCAATGGTGAGTGGGAAAACTTTATGTGGCCCAACAAACGTATAAATGTAGTCCATGAAAGAAAGATAAAGTAACAGGAAAAAAATTGGAAGGAACAATGGCCAAAATTTTCAAATTTTGTGAAAAATATGAATTTAGATCAAGAAGCTCAGCAAATGAAGCACAAGAAACTAAGAAGGAAGAGAAGCCAAGGAAGACAATTTTCTTGTATCTCTCACATTTCTGTATTTTTTTGAGCAAGGACACTGTATGGCTTTCTTCTGAACTATATTTTTAAGGATCTTTATATAAAATAGCCTTACAAGGGTTTCCCTGGTGGCGCAGTGGTTGAGAATCTGCCTGCCAATGCAGGGGACATGGGTTCGAGCCCTGGTCTGGGAAGATCCCAGGTGCCGCGGAGCAACTGGGCCCGTGAGCCACAACTACTGAGCCTGCGTGTCTGGAGCCTGTGCTCCGCAGCAAGAGAGGCCGCGATAGTGAGAGGCCCGCGCATTGCGATGAAGAGTGGCCCCCACTTGCCGCAACTAGAGAAAGCCCTCACACAGAAACGAAGACCCAACACAGCCAAAAATAAATAATAAATAAATAATAAATAAATTTAAAATAGCCTTACAGGATAGAGATAATGTATCTCTCTGGAGCAATGTTTAGGCATACCTACTGTTCATTAATATTCAGATTTCCCTATAATGCAATCCATTCCAGGTACAGAGGCCACATGATTTTCTTCATATCGTAATTTGGGAATTAGGGTCTGGTGAACCAATGAAGGAAAATGCTGGTGCTGGCACAATTGGATATCCATATTGGGGGAAAAAAAAAATGAAGCTCTGTTTTTATCTCACACACTGCATAAAAATCAGCTCAGCATGGATCACAAACCTAAACATAAAAGCTGAAATTATAAAATTCAAGAAGAAAATCTTGACCTTGGGATAGGCAAATATTTCTTGGGACCCTAAGATTAGAAATTATGAATTGGGCTTCACCAGAATTAATAAACCTTTGGGTATTGGAAAAACACCATTAAGAGAATGAAAGGCATGCTATACACTGGGAGAAAATATTTGCAAGATTTATATTTGGCAGAAGAGCTGTATCTATATAGAATATGTAAATAATAATTATATCTCATTAATAAGGCAAACAACCAATTTTTTAAACGGGCAAAAGTTTTAAAAAATATTTTATGAAAGAAGATATTCAAATGGCTTTTAAACATATGAAAAAATGCTCAACATAATTTTAGTCAGGGAAATGCAAATTTAAATTGATGAGATATCACTATTAAATGTGTTAAAATGTTTAAAACTGACACAATTTGCAATATCCTTACAGAATATAAATCATCAATAAAAAGAATGAACTATAATACATTCAGTAACATTAAAAAGTAAAAGAGGCTAAGAATGAAAGAGAACACTCTATGATTCCATTTATATGAAATTCTAGAAATCTAAAAACTAATCTACAGTGAGAGAAGTAATTCAATGGTTGCTTGGGGTCTGGATCTAGGAGCAGAGATTGACCTCAAAGGGACAGGAAAAAAACTTTTTACAGTAATGAAAATATTCTATATTTTGATGCTGATGGAGATAACATGAGTATACACATTTACCAAGACCAATTGAACTATACAGTTAAAACGGAAAATCATATCTCAATAAAGTTGATTAAAATGTAAAAAATCGGTGAAATAAAGTAAAATATTTTACTTATCAGAGATTTATAGAGGCTTTTAATACTAGCAAATTATGAGATTGATTTAATTAATAGGGATATGAGGAGCAATAAGAAAGGTTTGTTATGATAGGAGACGGCATTCAGATTTAATCAGAAGGGACCAGGGCAACTTCAGTGAGAGATTATGGAGGAAACTGTTCCACACTGTTGGGAAGAAAAGGGAATGAAATTTCCAATGGACTGCAGTAGGTAATGCTTTCACCTCTCCTGGTCATAAATCATGTAATTTATTTATAAACAATCTTTAATTGTCTCTTATTTGCTGTGCTTATTAACAAGACTTGCTACTCATAATACAATATCTTTAAAAGTAAGTTGAATGTCTTATCCTTTCATATTCCCCAGAGTAAGATTTTAATGCCCTAAAGTGCGTTAATAATGAATAGTTAGTAGTTGATTAATTGTGTATCTTACTGAATTATGGTTTTCTTAGGGTATATGCCCCGTAGTGGGATTGCTGGGTCATATGGTAGTTCTATTTTTAGTTTTTTAAGGAACCTCCATACTGTTCTCCATAGTGGCTGTATCAATTTACATTCCCACCGACAGTACAAGAGGGTTCCCTTCAAAAAGAGTCATGTACCACAATGTTCACTGCAGCTTTATTTACAATAGTCAGGACATGGAAGCAACCTAAGTGTCCATCGACAAATGAATGGATAAAGAAGATGTGGCACATATATACAATGGAGTATTACTCAGCCATAAAAAGAAACGAAATTGAGTTATTTGTAGTGAGGTGGATGGACCTAGAGTCTGTCATACAGAGTGAAGTAAGTCAGAAAGAGAAAAACAAGTACCGTATGCTAACACATATATATGGAATATATATTTTAAAAAATGGTTCTGAAGAACCTAGGGGCAGGACAGGAATAAAGACGCAGATGTAAAGAATGGACTTGAGGACATGGGGAGGGGGAAGGGTAAGCTGGGACGAAGTGAGAGAGTGGCATGGACATATATACACTACCAAATGTAAAATAGATAGCTAGTGGGAAGCAGCTTCATAGCACAGGGAGATCAGCTCAGAACTTTGTGACCACCTAGAGGGGTGGGATAGGGAGGATGGGAGGGAGATGCAAGAGGGAGGAGATATGGGGATATATGTATATGTATAGCTGATTCACTTTGTTATAAAGCAGAAACTAACACACCACTGTAAAGCAGTTATACTCCAATAAAGATGCTAAAAAAAAAATTGTGCATCTTACAATAAATTTCAAAGAACATGGCTGGTTTTCTCTCTTTTTTACCTATCCACTTATCTTAAAGTAATATTTATCTATTAATTTATCTGGACTTTAGTTAATAGACTTGATATTGCTACATCTCTTTTTTTCCCAGTATGTATTCAAATACTGTCACAGCACCTTAAAAGTAAGAATTAAGCATTTTAGTTAAGTATGACACATTTAAGGTAACTGGACTAAAATTTTAAAATTGGTAATAATGTGTATTTTTTAAACATCTCTTTGACTAATAAAGAATATAGATAATAGACGATCTCTTTATGATTGAAAAATGATACTACTTGTTTACATATGTAGCATGGAGTAATAAATTTATGCTATTTGTTATTAGATATAGGTGAATTAGAAGACTGTATTATTATCATTAACAATTATTCTTAATATTAATAATGTATGCCATGTCATAAAATAAATAAGACAATCAGTTTCTATTTTATAGTGGCGACTCAATTCTTCTCCACCCCCACACCCCTACTCTCTCTCCTCTCTCTCTCTCATTGGTCTCATTTTCCTATTTTGCCACTCATATTCTCTATCCAATAAAAATCACAAACTCAAGGTTGTAAATTTTTGCAAACGTTGGACTTCATTAAATTCTAAAACCATCTTATTATCTCCACCTTAATAGTCTCTTAGATTTTCCTTCTATTTGTTTTCAAATGTTGTTTAAGAAGGTAACTAGTCTTTGACAGAAGCTAGGAACAGAAAATCATGTTGGCGTATTCAGTTATCCTTCCACTATTCAAATATTCAGTTACCCACCATTAAAACCACATCCTGTTGATACTTGTGTAGTAAAGAATTTACCTGTTCTCAGAGAGAGGTCTGGCCTTTACCTTCAGCTTCTGCTCCCATAATCTCTAAGCCCTGATAAAAGTGTCTTTGTTTAGGGTGAGTTCTGGCCATTTATAGTGGGGTTTTGGGGTCACATGGTGTCAGCTCAACCTCCAGAAAGGCTATAGAATGAGATCAGCCACAGAGGCTTCAGTCTGCCTATGTAATAAAGCCACCAAAGCTTGGATGAGCTTCCCACTTGGCAATACTCTACAAGTACTGTCACACACTGTTGTTAGAAGCCAACATTTTCCATGACTGCAATGGGGAGAGGACACCTGGAAGCTCCACGTCTGGAACCTCCTGTCTTCTGCCCCATGAATCTCTTTCCTTGGCCAATTTGAATCTGAACCCTTTCTCTGTAATAATCATAACCATGAGTGTAATAGCCTTCAGTGAGTTGTTTGAGATTTTGAACCTGAGGATGTTTTGGTACCCCGAACTTGCAAATGGTGCCATAAGTGAGGGCTTTCTTCTGGACTGTGTCCCCTCTAAATTTTGCAGTATTCTACAATATGGTTCTCAACTCTCTCTACTGTGCTCTATCTTCATGATTACTTGCCCCCCATCATATTACGCATACACTATTACAACAGATATGCAACCTTTCTCTTCCCCCAGAAATCAGTTTTCTCCTTTACTTACTGTTCTAAAATACAAATCTCTTCATGTAGGCTTTGTCAACACCAGACTGCTCCTTAACATAAGACCCTGGCAATATGGTCCCATTCAACTTTGGAGGCGTTATGTCCCTCACATCCTGCCCTCCACCACCCCCGTGATTTTGTGATTCAGATTTTATCATGATTTTCTATCTAATCCATGAAATTTCTTGCCTCTGCACTTTTTGCTTAAACATTGTTTATTCACTTGCCTACTCATCTTTCAAGGATTTGCTTAAATCTAACTCTGCCATGCCTTCCTTTGCGTTCCAGGCAGAATTAACTTGTCTTTGTTTTGTATTTTTCAGTATTTTATGCTTATATTTATTATAGAAAATCCCATGTTTCTCTTCTATTACACTGTAAATACATGCAAGCCAGGAGATATATTTTTGAAGAGGGAGGGAGGGAGGGAAGTCTTCCAATGATTGAGAGTTTGACTTTGTACTAACTTCATTCCAACAGCATAACTCTTTCTTACAAATGCTAATATCACCTATCTATGCTTTGAGGTCAGGATGCTATCTGCAAAGTGAAGGCTCAGATTTCAGTATCAGAGTAGGAAGACCTGGGTGTTTGAAGGAGGGGGATGGAGAATTACTTAAAGCAGAGGCTTAATAACATGAGTTTGATTATTTAATATGTTGCTCTGTGCTAGGCACTGCAGTAAGCATTTTTCATGCACTACATCAATTCATGCACTTCATCAATTATGAAACGCAGAAAGGCAAAACAGTGCTGAAAAAATAAGTCATAATCTATTTCAAACTCAAAATTCTAAGTCCAGGAACTACATCCAGTTGTGTCATCTACATTTTTTGAGCTTTCATTATATCTCAGGCATAAAAAGTAAGAATGCAAAGTGAATAAAATCTTCCTTCATGGAATATACAATCTAATTGAAAAGATATATATATATGTGTATATGTGTGTGTGTGTGTGTGTGTGTGTGTGTGTGTGTGTATATATATATATAATGCTATGTGAAGATTATTGGAATGGGGTAATATAATGTGGCATGCAGAAACACAGAAGATGGATTATCCCTGTCTAAGTATGTTGGAAGTATTCCCTGATAGGGTAATATGTGAACTTGGACTCCAAAGACAGTATTATTTTCCCTTATGATATGGACATTCTGGTCAAAAAGTAGAAGAAATGCAGAGCCACACGGGGTTTATGTAACTGTTTACCATGAAAGTATTTCCTGCACTTATACCTGTTACATGCTTTTATTAAATTTACTAGAGAGTAGCTTTACCGAGACTTTGGACTTCATTAAAATAGATAATAGATCTCTCAGCATATGGCATAATGAACCTCTGTTGCAACCACTAGTTGTCTATTCCAGTTAGTGCCTTGCAAATCATAATCTAATATGAATAAATTAACATAAATTAAAACACATTTATATATAGCTTTTGATTTTTTAGATTGTATTTCCTCATTTTGGCTATAATGTCATCAGTTACAGAAATAATGTATTTTTTCAACTGTTTGATTATATGCCATCTAAAAATTAGCTTGACCCCTAAAAAGCACATTCACTTCTAAGGACTCATAACCATGTATCACAAGGAGGTTCTCTATCTTTAATTACTCAATTTGAATAAGGTAGGCTCTAGTATAAACATTCTTCACTGTACTCCCCCCACAGACATTTTTCTCCGCTATTTAACACCCTCCAATTTTCTTCAATTGCTTAGGCCAACCTATATAGTTTTTCTTCAGTATTTTGACTGGTCTTTTGGCCTTTTGATTCTTTGTTTGTGCTCTCTCCCCCACACGTACTTATTTTCTGTATAGGAACTCTGCTTTTTATGGTCCTTGTCCATAATGACAAATGTACTTTTTATGAAGATAATGAAACAAGTAAGAAAGCAGAGGGTATATATTTTAAGGAGGTGGTTGGTTTGTTGCATTGTAAACTGATGCAGATTGGACATTTAATATTATTCATAAAAAGATTCCCTAAATGGCCCATTTTAGAAAATAGTACCCCATTCAATTATTTTACTTTTTTGTATAGTAACCCCTTCTTTCTCTTGAGAAGTACCACTGTACACCCACTCATCACTATCACCTGGATGATAGGTTCATATAAGCATTGCTAACTCTCTCCCAAGTCATAAAATGGATTTGGGTCCGATTAGAATCATTATCTCTTAAAAATAAAAAGATGTGTAAAGTACACTTTCTGTCTTTAATTTCAGCAAGATTTACACATCTAAAAACAGCTTTATAAAGTTCAGTCTGCAGAAGGTTAACAGCATTTTCCTTTCTGTATTTAAAATGCTCACATTTTATTTATCTTGCAATTAATCAATATAAGCACAAATGGCAAGTTTCATGGACACCCACTACTTGATGGCTTTTTATACAAATCTCAAAATCCAGTTGACATTTTGTGCTATTTTCCTTTCTTATTTATACTTCATAATAACCTTTTGCTTTTCAGAATTTTGTTTTCTTTTTAGAACTTTGCTTACATTACTGGATAGATCTAGTATGTATCATCTATCAGTTCTAAAATGGTCAACAATGATAAAATGGCCATGATATAACAAAAATCAAATTTCTTTCAATAGTGTCATGTTAGAATGACTTTGTTATTAAATTTAATGTCACATTGCTTAAGACTGGCATCTTTTTTCCCTCTTTTTCAAAGCACCAAGACATAAAATTAGAATTTTCCACATTCAGTTCACTGTGTAACCAACCATATACTTTTAATTGTCATATGAACATGGCATAAGGCAATGTCTTTCCTAGGTATGTTATGTATGTATATGTATATGTGCATATCTGTATATGCCTGCTGCATTTGGTTTCTTGATAAAAATTGTGAAAGTCAGTATATATTACATGCATAGGAGAGTATCTAGTTGTGGAATCTTCACATTGTTATGTATTTGTTTGGGGCCATTAATTGTAAGTGACTTGATTTTATAATTAATATACCCTGACTTATAAATGAGAGAAAAGCTATAGTGTAAAGGTATTTGAAATATCTAAATTGTTACAGACCTTACTATATATATTAATTAAAATAAAAATTCTCATCTTTTCAATCTTTAACAATCAATGTGCATGAATGTTCAATATGGTGCTTTTTATCTTTCATTAATATGTATAATATATATATTTTCTATATGCTGTTTTATGCTAGGCTCTTTTATTCATATTTTATATACTATGTGCTACATGTTTCAAAACATATTACAATACAATCTTACTGCATTTTAAATATCAGATGCCACTGTTGGCACACAATAACATTTATTTACCTAATGCCTAATGCCTGATCAATTCAACTTTTTCACTATTGAAATTCTGATATTAACATATTAATTAAGTTGAGAACGTTAATTAGTTATTTTCAAATTCCCTAAAATCTAAACACCAATAATTCCTTTAGAGGAATTAAAACTAAAGCACACATCATCAAAATATAAGTAGAGGAATTTAGTCAGTCTATATTGAAAATGCCCACCTGTAATTGTGTAGTTGTTATATGTCTTTTAGCTAACAAACCAATATACTTCGAACAATGTTAAAAACCTTGGTAGTTATTAAAATAAATAAATAAATGACTTTTGCCTAGCCTTGACAGATAACACCCATAACACAGATGCAAATGAAAAGTTTTCAAAGAAAATTTTTGAGACCACACACCAAATACCATTCAATAACATTTAATTTACATAGAATTTTAAAGAGATTTCCAGATCTCTATTAGTACAAGAAGTAGCCTGTTCCTAAAGGCGATACAAATATACCCTGTGAGAAGTAATATATGGGAGTAATGCAGGAGACAAATTTTATACAAAGTTGACACAAGAATCCTAAAATTATCAGAAATAATTTAATACAGAGTGGAGCACCATAATCTACTTTGTGTTCTAAGGTATTGCAATCACTCTGGAAGTGTTACAAAATGAATAAATACATATACTTATTATTATGGGCTCCATTTTGTCTCCCCCCAAATTCATATTTTGAACTCCTAAGCCCCAGTACCTCAGAATGTGACTATATTTGCAGATAGGGTATTTAAAGGAGGAATCTAGGACATCCCTTTAGCTATAAATGGACCTTCTCCCTATTGTTTATCATTTAGTTAAATGTTAAGAATGAAAAAGATGAGGATTTATGAATGGCATTTTATGTGAAATCTGAGATATTTAGGAGGACTGACTGGAATTTAGACCATTATAATGGAAAATTCCCTGATAGTCCCTTGAGAAAATAGTCATACTATTATCACTTACAAGAAAGGATAAAGCCATAGGTCTAGGGTATATGAATTAGTGAACAATATGGTCTACCAGAGCACTGTATTTCTGTTCTCTTTATTCCCCTGCAAGGGAACTACTGAAAAGAAATATATAAAGGTGAAAGAGTTAAACCTATTTGATATGTATAAATAATTTCATTTCTATTACAAAATAAAGAATATTATCATACCAACATTGCTATCACCCAAATTTAATTACTATTTTGATTTGTTTCACTTTTTAAAGAAATAGTATCTTTAACCTTTTTTTACGTTTAACAAGTCACACAGTTGTCAAGGAAGTAGCTATGACAGATTACCTGTTTACTTTTTCAGGAAGGACAATTGTTAATCTTCCATCTAACTAGCAAACATTTGTTAGCAATTGGCAAATGCAAAACCTAAAAGATAAGTTCTCATGCTTTAAGGGACAGAGACTGTGATGGAAGTTGTAAAAGTGGGAGCTTGGAGCATAATCCTCTAGCATTAGCTTCCTTCCTTCAGGAATTTTGTGTTTCCAGGCTTTAGCTATAGCAACAATAATCAGATTATAAATAAAATCTGATTTTGTGATATACTGTCACATAACAAATTACCCCAACATTTCATGCCCTAAAACAATCATTTTAATTTGCTCAAAATTTGGTGGGTCAGAAATTTGGGAAGGGCTTGACTTCATGGTTATTCTCTGATCATTGCCACAGCAGGTAGGAGGGATAGGTGTCTCAGTACCCTTGGCCCCTCTCTCTCTCTCTCTCTCTCCCCCATTTCATCTCATCCTCCAGGACCTTTACAGGTGGCACAACTTTCTCCCAGCATAATAGTCTTAGAATAGTCACTCTTAGATCATGGTTTAGGACCTCAAAAGTAAGTATTCCAAGACCAGAAGTAGAAGCTGCCATCTCTTAAGGCCTGGGTTCAGAAACTGTCACAGAATCACTTCTTCTATAGTCTATTTAACAAATGCATCACAGATTCTTCCCAGATAAAAGGGAAGGGGAGACAGATCTCACTCTCAAAGGATGAGGTGTCAGAGAATTTGTGGTCACCTTAATTGGCCATGCCAGCTAAGTCTTCTCGATACACTGGTAAATAGTGTTGACTTTAGAAATAAAGTAGCCAGTTACTTTATTAGCAAAAAAGAGTTTACTCAAATAGCAGAGAATTGTAATTCAGGACAAGAATGCTATAGCAAAAATTATAGGCCAGTCTGGAGAACAAAGAAGACAAGATGGGCTTGCCTATACTGGGGAAAGGAGGGAGTTGGGTTGGGAGGAGTAATTTTGAATGAAAGCCCTTTGGAGGAGAAGGAAAGTTTAGGGTGGTGAGGACTTTTTACTGGCTGAGCTGTGGCGTGTTTTCATTGGCTGGGCTGTTGCTAGGCGAGGAGGAAATCTTCCTTCCTCTTTGCAGAGGTATGTAAGGAAGGTCCTTTCTGTGGAGTCTGTAAACAATGGCAAGTGATAGCACACGAAAGCTCCCCATTCTGGTCCTCCAAGTCCCATTTTAAATGAGGTTTCCTTTTTTTATTTTCACATTTGCCCCTTGTGATCAAGCTCTTTCTCTAAAAGAATCGCTGATCAAGAATCAAGCATTCAATGTTTGGTGGTTTTGTCCCTCTGTGTCAGAAAGGACTCTTCCTAGCTCTCATGTCCCAATGTATAGAAAAAGTGTACACATTAGACACTGTTGAGGCCATATCTTAGCAACAGGGAAGGGTAGGAGGGAGAATTCCCAGGCATTACTCGCCTAAAGTCTCTATCTGGTCAAGGTTGTAAGCATTGGCCATCATCGTGAAGTGCTGAGACGGCATCACCTTATTAGATACATTGTTTCTACAAAGGTTTAATGGGCAACAAGTACAAAGTTTAAATTTAATTATGCAAAACAGAGTGAAAATATGATAAATCCAATTTGTATGATAGCTCTAAACCAAGAGCCCAAACCTGAAGGTAATCAGCTAAATAGATCAAGGGGCCATGAATCATTAAGTGAAATTTGTTGTAGCCAATGTACTTGCTCCTGATTTTGTGCAATTGGGTTTCTACTTCTCTGGACATATTTATCCTCTGGTGGTATGTGCTATCATACAAATGCCTCCTTGTTCATCAAGTAGATAATCAAGGGTTATACAAGTCCAAACTACTTTAGCCAACGAATCAAGTGATCATTTTTGGGCTGCTATGGCGTTGGCTGTGGAATTGCCTATCTCTCCTAAAGTTAGGGTGTGATTGCTAAACATGTTTTCAATGGCACTTACTCTGAAAGAGTAAGGAGAAAGGCTCTTCTCATGGAGACACTCCAGGAGTCATGTATGCTTCCGGGAAGTTCTCCTTTAAGACAGCCATGGAAGAGGAGTAAAGGAGCAAGTTATCTACATATTATGATAGAGCCTTCAGGCAACTTTAAATCATCTAAGTCAGCTTTTAAAGCTTGTGGAAAGAAAGAAGGTCTTTTGGTAAAACCCAAAGGCATTACTGTCCGGGTGAATTGTTGTTTTTTCCCAAATGAAAGCAAAGAGATATTGCTGGCCTTATCCACAGGGATGCTGAAGAATGTGTGATGTAAATCAATCACAGTGAAAAATTTGCTTTCATTGGGATGTGGGCTAATAAAGTATGGAAATTGGAAATTACAGAATGACAAGGGATAACTAATACTGTTTATGGCCTGGAGAATCTGGACAAATCTCCACCCATGGTCATTCACTTTTTCTTAAAGATAAAATAAGGGTGTTGCAGGGACTAGTGCAGGGGGTAATGAGGCCTTGGGGCTTAGAGTCTTCTTTCATCGGCTTAATGCCCTGGAAGGCCTCTTTACTTATAAGGTATTGATTAATTCTGGGGAGAGGCTTTGAAGGGTCAATTTGGATTTTAACAGGAGGTGCACTGTGGATTCTGCCAATATCACTTGAGAATATTGCCCATAAGGAGGGTGGCAGCTGATCCAAGAGGGACAAATGACTGGTGTCTTTGGAATTTACTTTAGCATCTTCAGAGACAGAGCAAATAAAAGATGCTGAAGGATCATTTGATTCACCTGATTGGTTATTTTGATTGCTGCTGTCAAATTCTGAAATTATTTTTTTTTTAGGATAAAGTAATTCCAGCATAACAGTTTTCTAAGATATCTCAGCCCAATAAACAGGTAGTGACAGAGTAACTAAGGAGCAATGGGAAGGCATCTCTTAGAGGGCCTAAACAAAAGGGGATAGTTTGGAGACAGGAACTCATTGAGGTTTGTTTGAGATTCCCACTATCTGAGTCATTTTAGAACTCCAAGGCAGGAGATGTTTAGTAACAGTGGATTTCAGCACAGAGACTGTAGGTCTGATGTCATTAAAGAGAGAGAGAAATTCATTCTCAATCTAAAGAGGAATTCCCAATTTCTCCAAGTTAATTATGGGGAAGGACTGGGCAAAGCCCCTGTAGTTCCTCAAAGTCCCATCATTGGGAGATAGGAGAGCATTGGAAAGACTGGTCAGAAAACTAAAGGCACCCAGAGGGCTTAAGCTTGTAATTGCCTCTTTCAACGTCCTGCTTTTTGTAATAATGGCTAGAGGATTTTGGTTTTGTTTAGGGGTTTCCACCTGTTGGAGTTGGAAATTAAGGATTTCAGTGGGTTTCCTTTTAATTGAGTCATAGGGTGTGGAAGAGCTGGTTAGCTAAATTAACTAAATCTAGAATGGATATAATTACCCACACAATCCTTCCTGGTCCTTTTAACTAGAAAATATCCTGGTTCAGCCCATTAACCAACAGAGTTAAAGGCCACCCGAATAGACTCAACATTTAAAGGAAAGAATTTTCTTTAAAGACAGTTTGGAGCCAGTTATAATATTCATGCATGAGCTCATTGAGCGTCTGAGTACAAACCTGAATCTTATTCCAATTAACAGGTTTTGTGAAAGCCCTAGGAAATGTCCGGTGAAGGTGTTTAACAATTGCAGGTGCTTGATCATATAACACGTGATCAGGGTAGCCTCCTGGTTGTAATTCTTTTAAGGTTTTCCCAGTTAGCAGTTTTCATCCAGTGTTGAGTGTGGCCTTCACTGACAAGCATATGAACTAGCTGATATAAGTCAGAGAAACCAGGTTGATATGTTTGAATGACTATATTAAATTCTATTCCAAATCTGTGAGTGTCCTCAGTTACTTTGGGAAAATCTTTGACTATGGCTCTTAGCTCAGCTTTAGTCCAAGGAATTTAAGAAATCAGAGGTTTAGTATTTGGATCCTCAAGAGGGTCTGACTTAAAAGGGGCAAGATTTAATAGGTTCAGGAGAAGAGGAAAGATTTGAAGAAAAAATGAAGTTCAGTGAGCATTAGAATAAGGAGCAGAAGGGATAAAGAAGGTGGAGCCAGTACAGGAGGGAAAGAGGAAGCTGGTGCCAGGGGTGGGGCCTCAGCATAAGATGGCTGCTTTGTGCCCAGAGACAAAGCATGTAATTGAGGAGGACCCTTTGGGGCCATCCTGGGACAGACCCCCATCATGTCCTCTGCCTGCCTCTGGTTTACAGAAAAGCTTTAGTCTCCCAGGCCTACCCTGAGCCACAAAAGCCTGGCTCAAGAATTGATGATTGAAACAATGTGAACATGTAATAACAAAACAACAACAAAAACAGCAGTTGAGCCAGGAGAACGAGTAACATTCTGAACCATCGATCAACCATATAGCAGAATCTTTAGTTCCTCACTGAAGGAGATAGATAGCAATGCACATTCCTGTCTTGTTTTATAGATACTAAAACCCACACCAGATGGAAGAAGTTAAGTGCATGATAACCATGAGCATGTAGCCTCCGGACCAGCTGGAGCCTGAGGATTCACGATGTTAACCCCTGTGACACTGCCCTGTTACCTCAGCATCAACCAATCAGAATTGTACACGAGCTGATCATGCACCCCACAACTCTCAACATCACCTTGCCTTTAAAACCCCTTCCCTGAAACCCATCGGGGAGTTTGGATCTTTTGAGCATTAGCTGCCCATAATACTTGCTTGGCACCTGCAATAAACACTGCACTTTCCTTCACCAGAACCCAGTGTTAGTAGATTGGTTCTACTGCATGAGGGCAAGTGGACCCAAGTTTGGTTCAATAACAAGTAGATGGAGGAGATGAACAAGATGGTACCTGAGACAAAGAGGAGGGGGGAGAGAAGGAAGAAGCCTCAGAAGTTTTCAAATTTTCCTTCAATTGTGTGTTTGCCTCAGTTAATTTGGAAATAGTATTTTGTAAGGAGGCGATTTTAGAATCCTGAATACATTTGGAAACCTCAAGATACCAATTAAAATAGGTGTCCCATGTCATTTTGGTTTTTTAAAAAAAATTTAGAGCTATGACTTTCTAATTTGGTTCTGAGGAAAACAAGTTTGGGAAGGTTGTAAGTTCCCCATAATGGCCACTGAAGTTCTAAATTATGTTTGGTCAAGTTGGTCCATTTAATTAAAAATGCACATGAGGAGAGACCATAGTTTTTAAACATAACACCAGCTTTGGTCCTAGAAGGATGGACCCTCCTGGGACAGTTTAGAGGATTTATATGCTATTATTCAAAATGAGAGGTTCAGAAAAACAAATGAATCCTCACCAGAAAGGACAAAGCCTTTAACCATAAAGGATGAAGACTTTAAACAGATTTTGAATAAAATTAGAAATCTCAAAAGGCAAAGAGAATGAAACTTGGATCCAGGAGAAAATTTACTTTCAAACTCAGGGTTGGCAAGAGAGCACTGAACTTATTGGGTTCTGTGGGTACCAACACCTGTTTGCACACCAGCCTCAGAGTTGTTGAGGGGTCATCTCTGGATCTCACTCCTGGACACCATGTAATGTCTACTTTAAAAATAAAATAGCAAGTTATTTTATTAGCAAGAACAGTTTATTCAGAAATAGCAGAGAACTGCAATTCAGGAT
Source organism: Balaenoptera ricei (assembly GCF_028023285.1). Classification (NCBI taxonomy): domain Eukaryota; kingdom Metazoa; phylum Chordata; class Mammalia; order Artiodactyla; family Balaenopteridae; genus Balaenoptera; species Balaenoptera ricei. The sequence continues at coordinate 45,258,813 of NC_082654.1, forward strand.
GAGCATGTTATAGCAAAAACTGAAGGCCAGTCTGGAGAACAAAGAGGAGAACCTTGTCTATATTTGGGAGAAGAGGAAGTTGGGAGGGGTGATTTTGCACAAATGATCACTGGAGGAGAGTGAGAGTTCAGGGTGATGATAACTTCTTACGGGCTGGGCTTTGGTGTTTTCTCATTGGCTGGGCTGTTGCTAGGCAAGGAGGAAATCTACCTTCCTCTTTGCCAAGGTATGTGAAGAAGGTCCTTCGTTTGGAGTTTGTAAATAATGGCGAGTGATAGCACTTAAGAGCTCCCAATTCTCGTCCTCCGGGCTCCATTTTAAATGAGGTTTCATTTATTTACTTTCACAATCATAAACTGCTAGTTTAGAAACTCAGTTGTGAGCATGGTACAAAGATGCACTGACTCTCCAGGAAAGTAATGTTAGAACTTTTAATCTCTAAAAACTGAATTAATATGAAAAACATTCTTTATCAAGAGAAGCTTTGCAAGGAGAAGTCATATTTTTCCTATTTTACCACTGTATTGAGCAGGGATCAGCAAACATTTTTTTCTGTAAAGTGCTAAATAATCAATTTTTTTAGTCTTTGCTGATCATATAGTCTCTGCCACAACTGCTCAGCTCTGCTGTTTTAACATGAAAACAACTTTAGACAATACGTAAATAAATGGGCAAGACTGTGTTCCAAAATATCTTTACAGTGATCCCCCCTTGTCCAAGGTGGATACATTCCAAGACCCCCAATGTGTGCCTGAAACTGTGGATAGTACCAAACCCTATATACTATGGTTTTTTTCCTATACATACATACCTATAATAAAGTTAATTTATAAATTAGACACAGTAAGAGAATATCTGAATTGCCAGCAACACTACTCTTGCTCTTTAGAAACTTTATTATTAAAATAAGGGTTACTTGAACACAAACACTGCAATACCACTACATTTGATCTGATAACCGAGAAGTGACTAATGGGAAAAGGGATGATACATGTCCTGGGCAGGACGGAGCAGGAAGGTGAGAGATTTCATCATGATATTCAGAATAGCTTGCAATTTAAAACTCATGGATTGTTTATTTCTGGAATTTTCTATTTAATATTTTTGAACCACAGTTGAACATAGGTAACTAAAACCATGGATAAGGGAGGACTACTGTATTTAGAAAAAAATTGGGCCCCAAAAATCTTTATTTAGAAAGACGTTTGTCTGAAAAGTTGTAATTTGCTGACCTCTTTTATAGAATACTTAACATTATATAGAGGAATAGTTTTCATATATGCTTCAGCATATGAGGTAAAGAGGAATTTTTCAATTTGTTGAAAGAAATCACTGACTTGCAGAAATGCATAACACCGTGATTTTACAAACAGGTGAATGATTTTAACTTCAATTAGGTAACTTCTACTTAGAGAAAAATAAGTTTAAAAAATAGGAAAAACTTTTAAATGTGCGGCATTCTTATACTAGATTATGAAGATTAAACGTTATGATTTAATTGAATTATAAAAACCAAAATAACTATAATCACACTAGCAATTATAAATGCACAAACTTAAAAGTGATTATGATGGAATTGATTGTTTTAGTCAGAATCTGTAGTATTTGTCAGTAAAAATCGTTTTTTAATATGAGAATTAAATGGCAAGCTAATTAACTGTGACTGAAGTAGGTCATTCTCTTAAAATTAGAGACTTTTATATCTCAAAACCTTTATTACATATCACACACATACAAACACAAAAACCCCAAGATTCTTAAGGTAAAACTAGAATCTGAATCATCCTAATATTCAGTTTTTATACCTATAAAATGAAAATCATTGACCCAAAATGATTTCCAAACTTCATTCCTAATCTTGGGGTTTAGAATTAATTCTTGAGGTTTGGACTGTTCTAATTCTCATATTGTATTTATACAACCTTACTTGCTCACTCAACTAATCAAACATAATTCAGTAAAACCATGAGCGCTTATACAGTACCACTGAGCTAAAAGCTAAGGATGTAATTCTGAATGACACAATATGGCCTCTACCCTCATGGAAGATATTTTTATAAGGAAACAGTCAAATCTCATTAATGTTTTGCTCAAGAAGGAAATTTAAAGTGGGTCTTTATTTAAAGGAAACTTTGCTCGATCATCGGGCTCTTGTCATTACTATTGCTTTCTTTACATCATTTACTTAGCTCCCAAGATTTCAGACTCTATGTGTGACCAGAGATAACTCCTCACACTATGCCTCCATCAAAGGCTATCTTGGATACATGTTCTTTCCTATGGTCATCTCATACACTATTGCTCCATGTACTCTTGGAATCTCTACTGCCTTTACCCTTCTATCTCCATGTATTTCTTAACTATAGCACTGGAGTTTGTGCTATTGTTTCTGCTGTAACAGAGTCTAAAGCCAAACTGAAAATTATAGACAATGTCATTCTTCATAGCTCTACCAAGCAGAAAAACTATGGAATGTACTGTCAGAAGTATTGTTCTTCCTGATAAAACATTCAATACTCATCCTTCCCAGCCAAAGAGAAAATCTGATCTAAAATTAATTGAATAGTACATCTACAAGCTATTACTAATAAGATTAGTTTTGGCTTAAAGTGTACCATCATTATCTCCATGCGTCGGTGGATGAAGCTGAACTCGTCATTCTATTTCATGGGAGAATCAATATGGAATAAATGGCTAAAGTGCACCAGGACTAAAGTCAGTAACACAGCTTTAAACTAGTTTGACAACATCACCTCATTTTGGTTTTAGTTTTAAGTGTCAGAAATTTTTTTCTTGGAATCTCTACTTTGATGATTACAATATAATCAGAATGGTTTGGACATGTTATTTTATTTCTTACATCACAGTTTCTTAATTTTTAAAATTAACAGGAATAAACTCCACTCCCAGCCAAGATGGAATAATAAACCCAGATTTACCTTCTCTTCTGAAAGAACTGAAAAAGTAAAGAATATGAAACAGTGATTTGACATCAGAAAATGCTCTAGACATCAGACAATGAAGGACAATGATCCCTAAGAGACAGGAAACAAACCAGGTAATAGTAATACCTATGATTGCCTCAGCTTACTGCCTTGAGAGGGTTTCCAGGGCACATTACAGAGAAGCAGAACCCAAGTAAGAGTCCAGCATATTCCTTAAGTATGAGGAGACTGGGGAGACCAACACAGCTAGAGTTTTTAGCAGAGAGCACCAGAGAGGATATTGTTAATAATATCCAGAAAGATAATTCCAGAGATCTGCATAGGGTCTCCACTGAGTATTCAGCTGAGTATTGAATAGTGAATGCGTGTGAGAAACCTACCCAATGCTAGAGAAAACTTCAGTAAAAACGATAAGAGGTAACAATACCTGACATTTCCCCTTGTTGTGAATAGTGCCTGTTCTCTCCAGTCATACTGGAAACACTTGTAATTCATAGTGCGTTGTACAGAATACATAGAAGAATTTTGCCACAGTAGTGGGAGAAAATTAGAAGAAGATTGAGCACTATTCTCACTATGTATAACAAACCTAAAATCCAGACCCAAAAGATTCAAATTGTTTCCAAGTAATTCAACTAGGTCCCAGAAGATAGATTAAGAATATATATGGGGGGTGGGGGGTGGTGGTGTGATGAATTGGGAGATTGGGATTGAAATGTATACACTGATGTGTATAAAATGGATGACTAATAAGAACCTGCTGTATAAAAAAATAAATTAAAAAAAAAAGAATATATATGGGAATGTGAACATATCCAATACCCAAAAAAATATAATTCACAATGTTAGACATCCATTAAAAGATCACCAGGCATGAAAATAAAAAGGAAAAGTTGACCTATAATTGGATGATAAATCAATAAATCTATACCAACCAAAAAAGAAGACAGAAAAGGGGGAAAAGAGAATAAAGAACATATGAGGTGATATAACAAATAAGTAGCAAGATGATGATGGTATTAAACTAGCCATATTAATAACACATTGAATGTAAGTATGTTAAATACTCCAAACAGAAGACGTGGATGGTCAGATTAGATTTTTTTAAAAAATCACATGTTGCCTTACAAAAAAACCCACTTCAAGTGTGTAGAGACCAAATCATAACTTGGGCGGGGGGACCAATTATGATTTTGGGGGGGAAACAATCATAATTTGGGGGGGAACCAATCAAACTAGAAATGAATTAATCTAATGATTCCAACTACACAATCAGAATGTGTATGTATGTATAAATTATTCTTAAAATTCAGATTTTCTGGAGAATCAAAACTGTGTACAAATAGTACTCATAATAATTAATACTCGTTTGAGTATGTCCGCTTTTGTAATAATTCTTATTTTGAGTATTTGTCTGTTTTAGTCAAGGTGCATATCAAACTGCCAGGGTACTTCTCAGATACAAGTGTACTGTATATGCCACATTAATTGATGCCATGAATTCCAGATTCACTGTGTGGTAGGAAAAATTAGAGTACCTCATCTTGTGTATATGAATACGTAATACTGATGCACAGAAGTCTCAAATCTAGAAAATTGTCTCGTATAAATGAAAAAGGATATATCACTTTAAATTTTCAAAGATCAAGTAGGCTATAAATAATCCCAATAGTTTAAAAAGTAAGTTGACAATTTTGTCAGTAACAGATAAAAGAAATTGCTTTTGTCACCACACAATATGCATAGGAATTATCAAGAATCTTATGTCTTATCTAGGTAAATATTCTTCCAAACCTTTGAAAGCTACTGCAATGTTTTGCATTTAGGGGCAATATGTAGACTATCTGAGCCTTGAATGCATAACAATTATTAAGTTATATCTACAATAAGACCATATCTATTCATTCAAAAATCCTATAGGAGAATAATTTACTAAAACTTTAATTTGTGTTGAAGTTCTAATTAAAATAAATACAATATCTTGACAGACCCAACCCATACCTTTTTGACTCCCAATAACTGCAATTTTAGAAGAGTCTTACCTAATAAAAGAACAAATCAATAGTAACTGAAAACTCTAGGAGGTAAACAGAATGAGAACACGTTCTTGTCTAAATACAAAAAAGAAATTAATGGCCAGGACTTTCAAGCACAGAAAATGAAGAAATAAGATGATGGTAATATTAAAACATTTTCACAGAAGTTAACTTTTGAGATTTCTGGATCTTTATGCTTTTCTATGCATTAATACAAAATGACTTAATGGAAATTATGCTTATTCCTAAGAATTCAATGATGAACAATGGAGAATAATCCCTACCCTAACTGAATTAATGAGCATCTCCATAACAGTGCCTTTTCTACTTGGTCTTAATTTATAAGACAAATGTAATAATTTTGTATTTATAATGGGAACTGGAGGATATTTCTATAATAGTATGTGTGTGTACATATGTGGTAGTAACATGGGTTTTAATAAAGACTAATACACTAATTTACCAGTAAGAATTCTGGAATATCTATGGCTATCATTGAGAATAAAAATCATTTGTGAGTCCAGGAAATGAGGTAAGAAGAGACACACATGAAGATGAATGTGTAATATTTTTGCCAAATCCCTTGGAATTCTTAATTGTAACTTAGGTAGGAGGCAAAAATGGGCCTTTTAATAAAATGCCTTAAAAGTAATATTTGAGGAATATACACCAAGGAGAATTCTATAAGTACATGTCTGTATAAAGAATAAAAATAATATGGGGAACTTATGATTTTTAGTGGGTGGGGTAGATTTGATGTGGTATGCTCAGTTATTTATAACTGGGAACAAAAATAAGGGAGAGATTACCAGTAGAAACAGACTTCCTTTGTGAGGCACAAAAAAACAAATCCAAGAAAATAAGACACCAGGTTGCATTAGTCAGAGTTCTCCAGAAAAACAGACCAGTAGGGGATATATATATATGTAATATACATATAATCTTTCTATAGAGAGATGTATTTCAAAGGAATCGGCTCATGAGGTTGTGAGAACTGGCAAGTCTGAAATTTGAAGGACCTAATGCTAGGCTCATTTAAGAGCTGATGTTACAGTCTCTATTTTTATATAAATTTATTTATTTTCTTTTGGGCTGTGTTGGGTCTTCATTGCTGAACGCGGGCTTTCTCTAGTTGCGGCGAGCGGGAGCTACTCTTCATTGTGGTGCGTGGGTCTCTCATTGCGGTGGCTTCTCTTGTTGTGGAGCACGGGTTCTAAGCGCATGTGCTTCAGTTGTTGTGGCACGTGGGCTCAGTAGTTGTGGCGCACGGGCTTAGTTGCTCCGCGACATGTGGGATCTTCCAGGACAAGGGCTCAAACCCATGTCCCCTGCATTGGCAGGTGGATTCTTAACCACTGCACCGCCAGGGAAGCCCTGATGTTACAGTCTTAAAGCAGAATTTCTTCCTTTTCTGGGAGGCCTCAGTTTTTGCTCTTAAAGGCTTTCAACCAATTAGATTTCTCTCTCTCTCTCTCCCCGCCTCCTACCCCCACCACACACACACAATTATCAATGGTAATCTTCTTTACTTAAAATCAACTGATTGTAAATGTTAATCACATCTACAAAATACCTTCACAGCAACATCTAAATTAGTATTTGATTAAATAACTAGGTTATTTAATCATGGCATTTCTATTCATTGAGCTTCAACTATTCTCCAAGATCTCTGGTAAGAATATTACATACATTGTGTTCTTTATTCTCACAACAACACTGTGTGTTCAGTATTCATTATAACTACATTATAAACTAGCAGCCTAAGTTTAAAAAGGATTGACTAATTTGTTCTGCTTTTGAGTGAACACAGAACTGTGCAGCTCTAAAGCCTGTGACTATAAGCACGGTTCTAAAGATGCTGCCATGAAAAATGACAACCATCAGTGTCCTTCTTCCACATTTATTTCCAGCCATAGGCTTCCCACTGAGCATGCTCACCATTCCCACATACAGAAACTTTATAGAAATTTTCAAACGGTACCAGTTACAGATGGATAAATTAGGAAGATACCCCTCCTGTGGGGAGACGCAGCCCAGTGCCAGAGTGAACGGCTCAGCACTACAAGCACAGGTTGGATTATAGTTCTCACTGCCCTTTGAATAGTAATATATTATTCAGGGTACAATCTAGGCTCAGATCTGTGTATTTATCTTTTTCCTAAACACTCCTATTCTAGAGTCTCTCAGGCACTCTAAATTCACTATGCCTTATGCTAAAAATCATACTTCTTCACATTTGCTCATTCTCATCAATTTATTCTCTCCATGAATAAGGAGACTGGATTTCCAAATCAAGCCTTTATCCTTTTTACAAATTTTCTTCTCTACTTCTAATCAAATCAAACCAGTAAACAAATATAAAGAGTATACATCTTTAATGAAGACTATAGCATTAGCATTCTCTCTATTCACACTACCTAATCATGTCTTCATCATTTCTTACCTAGGTTTCTCCAGTAACTGTCTAAGTGATTATCCTGTCTCCAATCTTAGCCCCAGAAGTTAGATACTGTCTTTTTGCCAGAGTAAACTTTCTAAATAACAGATGTTTTCAATGTAAACTTTCAATACTTAACTGTAAAATATTTAGGAAAAAATTTAATAAGGGACATGCAAGTCTTGTACACTGAAAACTACCAAACACTGTTAAAAGAAATTAAAGACCTAAATAAATGGAAAGACACCAGTGTTCATGGATTGGAAAATTTAACATTGTTAAAATGGTAATCCTCCCTAAATTGATCTATAGATCCAATACAATCCCTATCGAAATCCCAATTGCTTATTTTGTTGAAATGAGCAAGCTGACCCTAATTTGTACATGGAAGTGTGAGGGACCCTGGGATAGCCAAACAATCTTTAAAGGAGGACTCACACTTATAGATTTCAAAATTGCTACAAAGCTACAGTAATTAAAAAATGTGGTACTGGAATAAGAATAGATACAATTGTAATCTTGAGCCCATCCTTTTCTTGCATCACTCAGGAAATGGCTTCCCTTGAGGCAGTAACCATGCAAGACAATTCTGATTCTCCTCAGGACCCATCCCTGCCACCCTTCTTTGCTTCTAGACCTATAACTAGACTCAAGCAGCAGGTCCCTAAAGGTGAGGTACAAAGTGGGAACCATGAGGAAGTGAGCTACAGTAAAAAAAAAAAAAAAAAAAAAAGTTTTCTAATTTATACAAGCAGGAACTGGGGAACATGTGTAGGAAGGAATATTAAGGATGTAGGATAATGGTGGAAGAAACATAAAGATGGATCAGGCCATATCTATTCATATGGGATCACTAAGGAGAAATCCTGGATTTAGTATTGCAATGTAACTATGGCAGTTAGAACAGGCTCTTACACATTTTGGTTGGTTGGTTGGTTGAAATATGGATCAAAAGATGGCTCATGGTGAGTAGAGATGCCCAAGCTCCCCTGGTTTAGGTAGACAAAGAAACTCAAAGGCTTAGGAATATTGGAATGTTAGAATGAAATTATTATTTAAGACCTACTCACCCACAGTGGGAGGGTCCAGAAGACATACCTTTCACTAATACCTTGAGAAGAAAGTTTGTGATGCGTGCTCCAGCATCCTTGAAGAGCTCTGTGATAACTCTTCACTATAGGCCAACCTTACAGTGGGAACACAGCCACACAACTGAAAAATCTAAATGCAATGGGAATAACTGGATCCCAAGTTGGCAGGGGCCAAGTAGCTGCACTCAACCACCAAAGGCAAGGCGGGCATAGTTACCTTATTGGACAGCAGAGTCAAAGCAGTAATCAAAATAGGACTCATGCAGACCTATCGTTTTGGCTAGTTAATCATGGTGTATCTAGAAGTGAAATAGATAAGTCCACTAAATTCTTACTTGATCTGTAGAAGCAGAAAAGTTCTAGGAAAAGTGAATAAAAGTCTAACTTAAATCATAAAAATAAAGAGTCCCAGTCCTTCAATCAATTCCCAGACTTGCGCCAGTTATAGGGTATCAAGGGGAAGAGTAAACATCACTCGAAGATTTACTTCTTCTGTTGGGGTAGGGGTTGGTTGTATGCGGGATAGGTTTATCATATTAGGAGGAATTATGACCTTGTTGTTATTTTTATTTGGAGATTAAGTATGATTCAAAGCGATGCATATGGGTGCCAAGTTGGCCTTGTGATGGTTATTTTTATGTGTCAACTTGACTAGGCCTTGGAGGCCTAGATTTAACCATTATTTCTGGGTGTGTCTGTGAAGATGTTTTCAGGTGAAATAAGCTTTTGAATTGATGGACTCAGTAAAGTAGCTGGCCTTCCCCAGGGTGGGTAGGTACATTCACTTCACTTCGTTAAGTGTCTGAATCAAACAAAAAGCAGAGGAGGGGATCATCCCTTCCCTTCCTGCTTGTCTGCTTAACTGGGACACTGGTCTTCTCCTGACCTTGGAGTAAGATTTACATCATCAGCTCCCCTAGTTCTCAGGCCTTCTAATTACACCACTGGCTTTCCAAGGTCTCCTGCCTGCAGACAGCACATCATGGAATTTCTCAGCCTACAAAATCAATCTCACTCTCCCTCCTCTCTCTCTTCAATGACGGAAATAATAGTCTTTTCAACAAATGGTGCTATGACAGCTGGATATCCATGTGCAGAAAAAAAATGAATTTGTACTCCTATATCACACCATATACAAAAATTAACTTAAAATGGATTTTTAAAAAACCTAAATTTAAGAGCTAAAACTAAAAGCTCTTACAAAGAATCATAGGTGTAAAATTTCATGAATTTAGATTAGGTGATGGTTTCTTAGGTATGACATCAAAGCACAAGCAACAAAAGAAAAAACAAGTAAATTGAACATCATAATTAAGAACTTTAGTGTGTTTAAAGATACTATTAAGAGAGTGAAAATACAATCTACCAAATGGGAGAAAATATTTGCAAATAATTCATCTGATCAGGGACTACTATAAAAAATATACAAAGAACTTTTACAACTCAACAATAAAAACACAAATAACTAAAAATTGGACAAAGGATTAGAGTAGACAGTTCCAAAAGAATAAATCAATAAGTACTTGAAAAGAAGTTCAACCTCATTTTTCATTAGGGAAATGCAACTTGAAACCACAATGGGATATCCCTTTACACCCATAGGATGGCTATCATTTTTTTTAATGGGAGATAGTATTAATGAAGATGGGGAGGAACTGGAACACTCATGTATTGTTGGTGAGAATGTAAAATGGTAAAGCTGTTGTGGAAAACATTTTAGCGGTTCCTCAAAAAGTTAAACATAGAGTTACCATATAACCCAGCACTTTCACTCCCAAGAGAATTGAAAACATTTGTTCACACAAAAACTTGCATACAAATGTTCATAGCAGCATGATTCATTGTAATCAAAAAGTGGAAACAATTTAAATGTCCATCAACTGATGAATGGATAAACAAAATGTGTGATAGCTATGAAACGGAATACTAGTCAGTCTTTAAAAGGAATGAAATATAAATATATGCACAATATGGATGAATCTTGGAAACACTGTGTTAAGTAAAAGAAGCCAGTCACAAAAGACATCAAATTGTATGATTCCATTTATATTAAATGTCCAGAATAGAAAAATCCATACCAATAGAAAGTAGATTAATGGTTTCTGGGGAATACAGGAGAGAGTATTTAGGAGATACGAAGTTTCTCTTTAGGGTATGGAGATATTATGAAATTGGATAGTCTTATGGTTGTAGAACATTGTGAATACACTAAAATCCAATGAATTATACTTTTTAAATGGTTAAAGTGATAAATTTTATGTTATGTGAATTATATTTCATTTTTTCAAGATTAAAACACTTTTAAAAAGTACATCATAGATTATTGTTTATTACAAATGGATAATGATAAACTTCTCTACTATTCTCTCTAGCCTCATTTCCACGAATCTTGAAAATACTCTATTTTAACCTATTGCAACTGTTTGATGTTTTTGATAGTCATAATGCTGTTTCATGACCCGAAACCTTTGCTTATATTGTTTATTGTGCCTGAAACTCACTCTTCCTAGAACCCTCCTAAGACATATTCATTCTTCCCATCTCAATTTTATTAGCTGGGATGTTGTCTTTGTTCATTCGTTTGACTCACTTGATTCTGCTCCTTATTCCTACTGCACTGTCAGTCATAGCTCTTATTCTTCTAACCTGCAAATTTTGACTTATTTGAGTGTTTCTGATAGTACTAAACTCTTAGTTCCTTGAAAGCACTTAGAACCAATGTGCTTGACACATAGTGGCCACTTACTTTATATTTGAAAAGTCAAGAAAAGAAAGGTGAAAAATGTCAAGAGCTAAACTGAGCTGGAGAGTATTGAGTTACCAGATTCTGGAGTAACCTATTAAAATAACAAGCCAAAATGAAAAACCGTCAAGTCTTTAATCTTTACTGTGATTGAGACGCTAAGCCAGAGAAAGTGGCGACTCTCTCCTCGCTGTTCTATTTTCCCCAGTGTTCTGGGGAACAGTGTGCTGGTAAAGGACTGTGGAAGAGCTCTGAAAAAAAGGCTCCTGTGATTCTGTGAACCAGGCAGACAGGGTATGGGATCAGGAAGCCGTGATATGGAAGGCCTAAGAGTGGGAAAATTCTGAGTACTGAGCCTCAGCGGAAGAAGACTATCTTCAAGGTTCCTCTGACAACCCCGTGAAGAAGTCTTGGCAGAGGCACCTGTGGAAGTCATCCGCTGAAAGTCCCAATTAAAGAGACCTCCAGGTGGAACTGCCTAGGCTAGAAATGCATGGGTAAGAGCATGGCTGGCTACAGGGGTCCGAGTTTTTGACTGCAACTCTCTTTGGAAACTGTAATGCAATGGCTGTGTACCAAGCCTGGGGTGGGGTGGGCAGTTTTTCCGCATGAGGTCAGCCAGCCGAAGCCTTGTAATTGCCTATGTTCAGACCTGAAAATCCACACATAGGTTTTTAGCCAGAAGCTGGACACTTCTAAAAGAAGGGAAGGGGGAGCCCTCTCATATTTGTAGTCTTTAGGGAAATGCAAATCAAAACCACAATGATATACACTTCACACCTACTCGGATGACTATAATTAAACAAACAAGCAAAAAGTACAAAGTGCTTTAACTTTACAAAATACGTGCCCTGGGACAGATTTCAAGAAAAACATTATTAGGATTTTGAGGAAGGAAATATAGTAAGGTCATAAAACCTTCATAAAGGTACTCTCGAAATTGACTGGATTTTACCAGTGGGTAGGAACATCTCAGGAACTGGAAACAGAATAAGCAAAGGCACCAAAGCAAGAAAGTACTCAGGGAATAGAAAAGTGAAATTCTAAGGTATCCGGAGTATACATAGGGAAGATATCTCAAGAGACGATGGTAGAAAATAAGTATTTTGTGCCCATGGTATAAAACGCCTTCAGTATGCATTTTGAAGTCTATAATTAGGAAAACAATAAAGAGCCATTTATATTTTGATTACTTTGAGACATGATTAAAGTTTGCTTTAAGAAAATCATTTAAAGATTTTTTCATCATCAGAAAAAATAATTTACCAATATTCAACTTGTTAATTTTCTTTTGAAATAGTTTAGACTATTTCAAATAATTAATAAAGCAAAATATATGAAAGAATTGTGCATTCATTTATTCTCTCTGAAATGATAAAGGCAACATGGAAGATGATATTATCTGGTTTAACTTTGTGGCCCCAACACTCCTAGCACTTTGCTTTGTTCAGAGAAAATAATCAATAACTGTTTCCTGTTTAAGCACTATCCTAAAGTTGCTTAACTTACAATGAAGTTGACATTCAATAAATACACTTGACTCAGAAATGAAACAATCTATTTCACACCTTCTTTCCCCTTCTTTATAAGTTTCTTAAAGCACCTCAGAGATTTTCAGACTTACGGTCAATACATATAAAGAGTAATAGCCACTGTTAGAATATAAAAAAAATATTACTTGTGTAAAATGTCTTCTTGTTTCATATTCTGGATAAATGACATCCAATGAAGTTGAAAAAATTGTCTTGCATTGATATTAAACTATTCCATGAGTTTTCTATTGAAAGTAGTAGTTTATATTTTGTTTGAAAAAATTTTCCTATATCCTAACATTCTGTTATCCCTGTAGGTAATCATTGTACTTATTCCACTTAAGTATAATTGTTAGTGCTGTTAGCAGGTTGTAAAGATGAAAAGTGGTTGCTTCAAAGTTATGCAAGAAAATTCCCTCATTCTGTTTTATGGTTAACATACTCTTTATAGTGTTCTCAAGCCTCCTGCATGATTGGCTGTACTGCACACCACATTATACTAGACCAAGGAAAACCAACAGAGAAAACAAATGAAAAAGTCAAATTTGATTCACATATGCATCTAGATAAAATCTGCTTCCAATATTTTAAAATAGTTTTATGCTGCGAGATATTGTACTCTTTCCTGCTTTAAGCATTACCTTATTATCTTGCTTCATTGACATGATCGCAATGATCAACCCATCTAATAAAAAATCAGGTCAACAAAATGACTGAGTAGCTTTTACGTACAAAGAAATTTATTGGGAAAAAGAGTAGAGTAGACTTTGAGATGTAAAAAAGAGAGCCCTACCAAGAGTTCACAATTCTTTTCAAATGAATAACCATGGTAGTCCCATGGCAAAAATTTAAAAAAAAAAGCAAATCTGTATCTCTGTGCTAAGTCTTGGTCATCTTTTCACTCTTTTATGGGTTAGAGCATAGAAAATTGAGAGTTCACTTTAGTTTTATGAGATATAATTCATTTTTTTAAAAGAAAAGAGAAGAAGAAAAAAGAGTAAAAAAGAAAAAGAGAGAGAGAAAACTAGTGGTCTTTCAGCCTTTATGTCTATTTATCCTCCTTGTCTCCAGTGATGTATAATCGGGTTGACAAGTGTATATTAGGCTCTCAATACATTAGACACCAAATAGGACCTTATACAACATGGTATTCACTGAATAAGGAAACATAAATTAAATATATGATGTTGTTATTACCCTCAATTTGCAAGTAGAATTTATTTGAATAACTCAACTACTTTTCAAAATAGTACTGTCCTTAGATGTGTCTTGCCTAACAATTTCATTTAATAGATGAGTAAACATAGTCCTCTGTGGTGGTGATGGGTAGAGAAGAAAAGTAGAGGAGTTAATTGCTAAAGACTAGTATGTTAGACAATCAACATCCAGACTAGAATCTGGGTCTCCTAACTCTTTACTATGGACTCATTTTACTGTATGTATAGCACACTGCCTCTGAGACTTAATGTCACAGGAAAGCATCGTCAATGATTGAAGCCCCACAATCTCCAGATATGCCAACATGTAGTTTATTTAAAAAGAAAACAAAACACATATACAGCCCATTCCTTAGTTTGCTTAACATATTAGAACCAAAATTTTCTCAAAGAAAATCGCTGAAGAAACACATAAAATATACACAGTATGAAACAGATAAGTACTATTGTCCCCCATCGTATCTCGCTACTGGTAACCGCTAGTTTGTTCTCTGTATCTGTGAGTCTGTTTGTTTTGTTACATTCATTGTTTGTTTGTTTGTTTTTTAGATTCCACATAAGTGATAACGAAGTATTTGTCCCTCCTTGATTTGTTTTACAAAATGTAATATCCTCCAGGTCCATCCATGTTGTTGCACATGGCAAAATTTCATTCTTTTTTATGTCTAAGTAGTATCCCATTGTGTATATATACCACATCTTCTTTATTCATTCATCTGCTTATGAACACTTAGGTGGCTTCCATATCTTGTCTATTGTAAATAATACTATTAATATCAGGATCATGTATCTTTTCAAATTAGTGTTTTCATTTTCTTTGGATACATACACAGAAGTGAAATTGCTGAATCATATGATAATTCTATTTTTAGTTTTTTGAAGAACCTCCGTACTGTTTTCCACGGTGGCTGAACCAATTTACATTCCCACCAAAACTATACAAAGCTTAGCTTTTCTCCACATCCTTGCCAACATTTGTTGTTTGTGTTCTTTCTGATTATAGCCATTCTGACAGGTGTGAGGTGATATCTTACTGTGGTTTGATTTGCATTTCTCTGATGATTAGTGCTATTGAGCATTTTTTTATGTGCCTGTTAGCCATCTGTGTATCTTCCTTGGAAAAATGTTTATTTAGGTCTTCTGCCCATTTTTTGATTGGGTTTTTTTTTTTCTTTTAAATATTGGGCAGTATGACATGTTTATATTTTTTATATATTAACCCCTTATCAGTCATATAATTTGCAAATATTTCCTCCCATTCAGTAGGTTGACTTTGTTTTGTCAATAGTTTCCTTTGCTGTTCAAAACTTTTAAGTTTAATTAGGTCCCACTTGTTTATTTTTGCTTTTGTTTCCTTTCACAAGACAGATCTCCCCAAAAATATTACTACAATTTATTTTAAAGAGTGTTCTACCTAGGAGTTTTCTTCTAGGAGTTTTATGGATTCCGGTCTTACATTTTAGGTCTTTAATCCATTTGGAATATCCTTTTGTATGTGAAGTGAGACATTGTTCAAATTTCATTCTTTTACATGTAACTGTCCAGTTTTCCCAGCACCACTTATTGAAGAGACTGTCTTTTCCCCATTGTTTATTCTCAACTCCTTTATTGTAGATTAGTTGACCATAAGTGCGTGGGTTTATTTCTGGGCTCTCTATTCTGTTCCATTTATATATGAGTCTTTTTTTTGTTCCAGTACCATGCTGTTTTGATTATAGTAGCTTTGTAGTATAGTCTGAAGTCAGAGAAAGTTATACCTCCAGCTTTGTTCTTTTTTTCTCAAGATTCCTTTGGCAATTAGGGATCTTTCATGGTCCCACATAGATTTTAAAATTATTTGTTCTAGTTCTGTGAAAAATGTCTTGGTTATTTTGATAGGAATTGCATCAAATCTATAAATTGCTTTGGGTAGAATTGTTATTTTAACAATATTTATCCAATTCAAGAACACAGGATCATTGTATCATTTTCAAATTCGTTCATCATTGTTTCATAGTTTTCATAGTATAGGTCTTTAATCTCTCTGGTTAAGTTTACTCCTAGGTATTTTATTCTCTCTGATGCAATTTTAAATGAGATTGTTTTCTTGCTTTCTCTCATATAATTCATTGTCAGTATATAGAAAAGCAACATATTTCTCTGTGCTAACCTTGTATCCTACAACTTTATGAATTTATTAGTTCTATTAATTTTTTGGCAGAGACTTTAGGGTTTTCTATATACAGTATCATGTCATCTGCAAATAGTGACAGTTTTACCCCTTTCCTTCCAATTTGGATGCCTTTTATTTCTTTTTCTTGTCTGATTTCTGTGGCTAGGATTTCCAATATTAGGTTAAATACAAGTGGTAAAAGTGGGCATCCTGTCTTGTTTCTGATTTTAGAAGAAAGGCTTTCAGCTTTTCACCCTTGAATATGATATTAGCTGTGGGTTTGTCATCAGTGGCCTTTATTATGTTGAGATATGTTCCCTCTCTACCAACTTTGATGAGAGTTTTTATCATGAATGGATGCTAAATTTTGTCAAATGCTTTTTCTGCACCTATTGAGATGATCATGTAATTTTTATCCTACCTTTTGTTAATGTGGTGAATCACACTGATTCATTTGTGAATATTGAACCATCCTTTCATCCCTGTAATGAATCCCACTTGATCATGGTGTTTTATCCTTTTGATATATCATTGAATTTAGCTGGCTAATATTTTGCTGAGGATTTTTACATATATATTTATCAGAAATATTCGCCTGTAATTTTCTCTTTTGTAGTGGCTTTGTCTGGTTTTGATAGCAAGGTAATGTTGACCTCACAGAAGAATTTGGGAATGTTCCACCTCTTCAACATTTTGGAATAGTTTGAAAAGTAGGTATTATCTCTTCTTTATATGTGTGGTAGCCATCTGGTTATATCTGTGAAGCCATCTGGTCCTGAACTTTTGTTTGTTGAGAGTTTTTTAAATTAAAAATTCAATTTCACTACTAACAAATTATGTTCAGATTGTCTACTTCTTCCTGAGTCTTGGCAGGTTCTATGTTTCTAGAAATGTGTCCATTTTTTCTAGGTTGTCCAATTCATTGGCATATAACTGTAGTATTCTCTTATGATTTTTTGCATCTCTCTGATATTGGTTGTTATTTTTCCTTTTTCATTTCTTATTTTATTTGGTTCCTCTCTCTGTGCTTCTTGATGAGTCTGCCTAAAGGTTTGTCAATTTTGTTTATCCTTTCAAAAAAAAAAAACCTTTATTTTCTTTTTTTTTTTTTTGGTCTCTATTTTATTTATTTCTGCTCTGATTTTTATTATTTTCTTCTTTCTGCTGACTTTAGGCTTTGTTGGTCCTTTTTCTAATTCTTTTAGATGGACATTTAGGTTGTTTGAGATTTTTCTTATTTCTTGAGGTAGGCCTGTATTGCTATAAACTTCCCTCTTAGAACTGTTTTTGATGCATCCCACAGATTTTGGAACACTGTGTTTCCATTTTCATTTGTCTTGAGGTATTTTTTGATTTCTTCTTTGATTTCTTCATTGACTCATTGGTTTTTTTAGTCGCATGTTGTTTAGTCTCCACATTTTTGTGCTTTTTCCATTTTTCTTTCATTAATTGATTTCTACTTTCACAGCACTGTGGTAGGAAAAAAATGCCTGGTATATTTCTATCCTCTTAAATTTGTTGAGACTTGTTTTGTGGCCTAGCCTGTGATCTATCCTGGAGAATGTTCATGTGCACTTGAGAAGACAGTGTATTCTGCTCTTTAGGGATGACATATCCTGTAGAGATCTATTAAGTCCAACTGGTATACCATGTAAAACCACTGTTGCCTTACTGATTTCCTGTCTGGATGATCTGTCCATGGATGTCAGTGAGGTGTTAAGTCCCATATTATTTTATTGCTTTTGTAGTTCTTCTCTGTACTTTTCTTCTTCTTGTTTCTTCCCTTGTTTTTCTAATGATTTCCTTTGGTAGTACGCTTGTGTTCCTTTCTCTCTAGTTTTTGTGTATCTATTGTAGGTTTTTGACTTGTGTTTACCATGGGAATCATATATGTTGACTTATAACTCTATCTCCTTATTTTAAACAGGTAGTCCTTTAAATTCAAACACATTCTAAAAGATAAACACTTTTTTACTCACATTCCTCACATTTTGTGGTTTTGATGTCATATTTTACATCTTCATGTTTATTTCTTTACTCATTATTGGAGTTACAGTTGCTTTTACATTTTTTTTTGTCTTTTAATCTTCATACTAGCTCATTTAAGTAGTTAAGAGGATCACTCACTCATTGTGGTTTTGATTTGTATTTCTCTAACGATTACTGATATCAATCATCTTTTCATGTGGCTGTTGGTCATCTGTATTTCTTCTTTGGAATAATGTCCATTCAGATATTCTGCCCATTTTTAATTGGGTTGTTTAATTTAGTGATATGGAGTTATATGAGCTGGTTATACATTTTGGATATTAACGCCTTACTGGTCATATCATTTGCAAACATTTTCTCCCATTCAGTCAGTTGCTTTTTTGTTTTGTCAATTGTTTCCTTTGCTGTGCAAAAAGTTTTAAGTTTAATTAGGTCCCATATGTTTAGTTTTGCTTTTTTATTCTTTGCCTTAGGAGACAGATCCAAAAACAAAAATTACTATGACTTATATCAAAGAATGTGCTGCCTAGCAGTTTTTCTTCTACAAGTTTTATGGTTTCTGGTCTTACATTTAGGTCTTTAATCTCTTTTGAGTTTATTTTTGTATATGGTCTGAGAAAATTTTCTAATTTCCTTTATTTACATGTATGTAGCTGTCAAGTTTTCCCAGCACCACTTACTGAAGAGCCTGTCTTTTCTCCCATTGTATATTCTTGACTCTTGTTTGAAATAATTGACTATATGGGTGTGGGTTTATTTCTGGGTTTATTTCTATGTGTCTGTTATTTGTGTTAGTACTGTATTGATTATTGTAGCCTTATAGTATAGTTTGAAGTCAGGGAGTAGCTTTCTAAATTAATTCATCCCAGGATCTGCTTCCTAGAGTCTATCACTACTGTGATGGGAAGTTTTACATTTAACCATTTGACATACCATATATGGATACCAGATTTGACATTCAAAAAATTCATCAAAATAAAACTAAAATGGAGGTGAAACCATTCTCCTCTTGCTGTAAAATGCTACAAATCATTACTTCATTTTTATTAGAAATTTAAGATGAAATTTTACATTAAGTTTATAGGGTATTTCCCTGCCTCCAACTTTTGTTTTTAGGCAAATCTCACACCCCATAATTTTTGTCTGTTCTAGAACAGTCTATGAAATATAAAAAATAAAATGAAAACAAAATCAAAGCAGTATGAGATTTAGCTCATAATGTTCTATATATGAAGACTCCCAGAAGGTACTGTCCATTTATCCAGAGTCATTTTCTTGGAAATAAGTTATTTTACAATACAAATTTTTCAGATAACTAAACTGAATCTCTCTCGATATCAATTTAATGAAATTTAATTTAATGAAAACATGTCATAGTGATCATAGATACCTTCAGGGCCTGAATTCTAATACTTCTGCAAACCCTAATACTTTTAGCCATCTAGAGATTAATTATTATATCAATGTGACAAAGTATACTATGTAGCAGAATTTCAATATACATAATGTATAAATTAAGCAATGGATTTTTGGCAGTGGCTATAGTCTCTTAGCTCAGCTACTTCCCTTCACAGGTTGGCCTTGCAGTATGATTAAAATTTTTGCTACAGATAAATAGTAAATAATAACAAGATATTGATCTTCAGGCTTACCTTCAAATAAGCCATGCCACACATGATAAGAACAGAAAAGTTATTCAGTTTGTTTATTATCCCTATTCAAATATTTCTTATTTTCAGAATCATGATCTCAAGAGTTGAAATGCCAGAACATAACCTATAGTTTAATGTGTTTACTCCCAAAGCACAGGGCATATAGAAAAAAATCAAATTAAATGGCAGTTTGTGAGAAAAGTCATGAGTACTCAAAATAAATTTCTTAAGCATACAACATGCCTAAATTTTATCAGAACAAGGTTCTCTAATAAGCATGTGTTTTCTTAAATGATCTAAAAATGTAGTTTTAAAATTTCCACAGGAGATGAGAATAGGTTCAAAGATCTCTTAGTAATGTGTCAGCTAATAACTGGCAAGATTTTATTAAGCAGAGTGGCTAAAAGCAGCATAGTATAGTGGCTAACAATACAAATTTTGGAACCGTATAGACAAGGATGGAAATAATGACATCCATACTATCTGGCTGTATGATTTTGAACCTGTTAATTAACTCTCTAAATCTCTGTTCTGTTCTCTAAAATGGAGGTATAATTACAAGTAAACAATAAGGTTGAATGAGAAATAAAAGAGATAATGTATGTAAAGTGCTTAGAACAGAGTCTGGTCCATAATCAATATCCCGACATTTGCTAACATAATGCATTCTACTTTATGCCCTTTTCAAGATATGTAATTTAATATTGGAAAATGTGTAATCAAAGTATTAAATGTTATGGCATAACCATATATGAGACTCCCTGGAGTAAAGGAAAAGCAAAGGTTCTATGTTGCAGTCTGCAGGCCCGTACAAAAGGCTTACTCCACACATATGAATTTATGAACAAGAATTTGGCATCTGTGATTATAAATGCTTAGGATAGCACATTCTCCTTGTCTGCTGATTAAATACTTGGTATTTTTAATCAAGACACAATCCTGTTTCTCAGGCCAAAACAGCATTATGAGAAGCCCAAAGTGACTAAGAGCAGGGAAGTATAATTCTTTTAGACCCTCTGTTCGTAAATAACAATTTTTTTTTTTAAAATAAATTTATTTATTTATTTATTTATTTTTGGCTGTGTTGGGTCTTAGTTTCTGTGCGAGGGCTTTCTCCAGTTGCGGCGAGCAGGGGCCACTCCTCATCGCGGTGCGCGGGCCTCTCACTGTCGCGGCCTCTCCCGTTGCGGAGCACAGGCTCCAGACGCGCAGGCTCAGTAGTTGTGGCTCACGGGCCTAGCCGCTCCATGGCATGTGGGATCTTCCCAGACCGGGGCACGAACCCGTGTCCCCTGCATTGGCAGGCGGATTCCTAACCACTGCACCACCAGGGAAGCCCCGTAAATGACAATTTAATCCTAATTTTTAACACAAATCGTGTCTGCTAATGATAAGTACAAAGTACAATGTTGGTGTTAATACCAAATATTCCCTGCTGCCTGACATTCCCTAAGAGTTAGCTTTAAGACCTGTCTTCACTTGCCAGCAATTACAGGTATAACAGTATCCCATGTTTTTAATGACCAGCAAATAAGTGGCATGATGCGATTTTGAATGGTAGCCTTCCAGCAGTACAAAAGTCACACAACTTACACATACACTATAGATTTATATGACCATCATCTTCGGAGTACTGGTTTATTTCCATGGATATATACCAGACCATCAATGACTAGACAATGCTGGGGAGAACATATGGATTATAAGAAAAATCATGATATTCTTTTGAGGTTATCCAAGCTTATGTTATTGTCTATATAATTTATATGATATTTTGTTATAACTAGTTAAAAATAATCAGTATCCTTTTGCTTATGAGACAGGTGGTTGCTATTTTAACTTTTTTCTTTCAATAAATCAATAAAATAAAAATTAAAACCATATGATCAGTAAAGTATTATGTCCAAAACTGAGACTCCCTTTGATCTACAAAAATATACCTTAATAAGGACTTGGTCATTCAGGGAATAATTACAGGAGTCAATGGAATTTGACATAGAGCTCTATTCTTTGGAAGGAATTATGATTCTGTAAGCAGGAATAGAAAGAAGAAAGAAAATAATATGATGATGATAGAGTTTTACATGTGTTAGCTGTATTAATTTGTGATATGGTATGCTTACATCCTTTTGACAGATAAGGAAACAGAGGCTCAACAAATTTATATCTTGAAAAAGGTGTATTATGAGTAAGTGACCAAACCAGAAACAACCCTTTAACTGAAGTCCATTAATCTTACTCATTAGATGAATTTCACCACCCATAGTCTTGGTTGAGGAAGAATTTCACTGTGTAGGTCATAGAATTAAAATGAAAGACATAAGACTGAAGAATTTCTAGATTTATGTACAAATCCAGGGTTTAGCTATTTGCATTGGAAAGAAAGTATCCAATCATCTCAAAGCAATACACCATCTTCTGAGTAGCATTTACCCTCCATAGCTCTAGCCAGCTGGTGCCACTGAGACCCTCTATTTACACACTCTACTTAAACCAGATCCCAAGTCAATTTAGAACAGTGATGCAATTATTTTTATGGTATTAACCTATCAAGAAGTGAGACAGCTGCCACAAACATGGTGTATTAAGTACTTGAAAAAAACCTGAATCTCACTGTGTCCACAGGGTCAAGAAATCACTTTTCTCCTCTACTATGATGCCACTTGCTACAAGTGAAACTATATGACATGATGAAACTTCAACTGTATTTAAAGCCATGTGGACCAAATTTGAATCCCTGCTCACACGGTTACCAGCTATGTGACCTAGAATAAGTTATTTGTGAAAACTAGAGACTGTGAATGTGAAAAGTTTTGCCATACTTCCGGACACATAATAGCTTCACAAAATATGGGCTACTGTTTTTATTACTTAATTACTAACTGGGTATGTGCCTCAGTTTCTGCATCAAGAAATCGGATTCCCCAAGTTGTGCAGAACTTCTGCTATGAATTCCAACCCACTTGATGAATGTGATTATGTATTCTTTTTTCTTAGAAGTCTACTATCATGGCATAATTGGAATCTGGTGCTCATAGGCCTTGCAATCTTATATGTGTACACTCTGTTCTGGTTGTCTATGGCTGTGAAACAAACCACTCTGAGATTGTGTGGCATAAAATAATCACTTAATCATGCTCTCAATTTTATCAATCAAGAATTTAGGCAAAGCACAGCAAACATGGCTCATCTCTGCTCCATAAAGACTGGTGCCTCAGTTAGGGTGGCTCAAATGGCTGGGAACAGCTGAGACAGCTTAACTGGTGTCTCAGTTAAGAGACACCAGTTATGTGTCTCAGTTAAGAGACACCAGTTATGTGTCTCTCAGTTATGTCTCAGACCCACAGTTTCATCTGTTGTTGTGTTTCCTCAGTTCTTCTCCACATCTTTGGTCATGTCTGTTGTGGTCTAGAATGTCCATAATGGTTTCTTCACTCACATGCTTGAGGCCTGGCCTGGAATGTTTAGACCAGCTGTGGCTTACGAGGCATCTTGCCCTCTCCATAGCCTCTCCACATAGCTAGCTTGGGGTTCCTCACCACCTGTTATCTTAGGGGATTAAGATGTCTTACATGGAGGCTGACTTCTCCAGTAAGAGGCTTTCCAAGTGGCCAGACAGAAGCAGGGAGATTTCTAATGACTTAACCTTGGAAGGTATATAAAATAAGAATTCTGCCTTATTCTTTTGATCAACCTCATCACTAAGGCCACCCCAAACTCAGTTGTAGAAATAAAAGACTATCTTATTTTTAACTTCCTCACTGTATCAGTACTTCTCATCAGGAACTATGGCAGACTTTGGTTATCTTTACTGTCTGATAAGCTATCAGACAATATCAAGCCATTATCCTAGAGACAACATCTTTAGGTCTTTAGCATGCTTCAATTATTAAAATAAATTTTTCTAGATATGTGGCCTTAGGCTTGTTACCTGACCAATATAAATGTAATTTTTCTTATCTCTCATTGGGAACCATAGTAGCTATTCCATTAGGGTCGATTTGGATTAGAGATAATGCCTGCTATATATTGAGCACTCAGTAAATGGCAGCTGCTATTTTATCATTACTGACATCAGCATACATTATACTTCTAATACATGAGTGGAACTCTCTTCCTAAACCAAGCCCATGTTCCTCACACCTCTTTAGTCACTGAGCTTTGGCTGACTTAGATATCACCACAAAGGACAATTCTATGGTTTAGTATTCCTTACCTACTTGTTATTCTGTTTCTTTCAACTTCTTCCTCCTCGCCAACACATTTTCTTAACTTTCAGCATAACTTACACTCAAGTACACCTGAATTAAAGCAGTATAACTTATATTATCATAATTTTTTCCAGAATTTAGATGAAATAGTGTGAACATACTGTCTGGGGCCCCTAGAGAGTAAGACTCTGCCCCAACCTCACCCAAAGGAAATATTTCTTCAAGTTGTTTGACTATTCCTGGTAGCTTAAACAACCCTCATCTAAGTTTAAATTATATACAGAGCTTGAGATACTCCATCCACAAACTAGTAACATTTTCTCCTTTATATATAACTGTTTGTTATTTTTTTTATATTCATTGAGCTCAAGCCCAAGAGAAGGCTCATCCTGAGAAATTTCAGGAAGAAAGCAATGCTCATCCTTACATGTTACTCTTTGATCAGGATCATGGTAAAAACATCTCAATCCTTTTATAGTTGGTACCAGAAATGGATTTTGGGGCAAAGGAAAATATCCTTGATTTTTAAAAAAGTACTATGTGAATGCCTATTAAACAGCATTGGTAATTTAGTGTTAGGTGTTTTCCTTTCTTCATGATTTCATTACTTCGGAAAATTTGTGAATAAATTCCTGAGAACAGCTTTCTACTCCCCCCTGAGGTTATATATACACGTGTGTGTCTGGGTCTGTTTGTGTGTATACATGGATATATATTCAGCAGTCTAATTGAGTTATCATTCTTATCAGCAGATATAAGTAGAAAATGAAACACTAATAACATTTAAAGATTTTTAGAGCTACTAAGACAATTTGCATAAAGATAATATCTTTAGGTCTTCTTTTCATGGATGTATTAATCAAGGCTTCTACATAACAAATTCATGTGAGTTGAAGAACTAATCAATAATTCACATATATTATTAATTAACCAGAACTATGTTAAGTATAAAAAATCCCATTATGTAGTGGGATTTAATGCCCGGATACAAGGCTTAAAACTACTTTGACATATAGTACTTGCAGTCAGTAAATGCTGCCTATGCTCAAGTTGGCTCTGTACAAAACCATTTGGGGAAAACAATATAAGCAGTGTGGCTGCATTCAATGCCAATCAAATTATATTAATCTGAAATAATATTACTAAAATTTACTTTATGTATTATTTTTTATATAATTTAAATGCCTCCCAAAAGGGGGTAACTGCATACTTTGGAAGAATCCTGAATGACTGAATCATAAGCTTGTGGCACAACCTTATCTAGGTAACAAAATACTGTCCATTTCTTAACTTAGTTTCAAATATTAAGAGACTGTCAGGAATACATATCTCATATAACCTGTGACCACTGTCTATCTGTAAATGCATGCTTCCTCTTTCATCTGAATTCAATTTAAGAAAATGTGATCATTTTATATAGCATGAATTTTTACTTCCTTCACTTCATTTATTATATTTTACTGTACCCTGGCAACAACTTTGGCATTATGTGTCTTCCTATATAACTAGACTTAATGATGTATATGGACTAACAGTCATATAGGACAACAATACAATGAGTTAGATACTCTTATTAAGCCCATTGTACAAATGGGGAATTGAAGGCACAGGGAAGGCAAATAACTTGCTCAAGTCACAACTTACATTAAGTCACTACTTGGATTAATTTTCTATTGTTACCATAATAAATTATCACAGCTTAAAACAACACTTGCTTATTATCTCATAGTTCTGTAGGTTAGAAGTCTGACACAGGTCTCACTGGGCTAAAGTCAAAGTGTTAGCAGGACTGTGTTCCTCACTGGAAACTCTGGGAAAGAAGTTTTTTTTTTTTTTTTTTTTTTTTGCTTTTAAAAGATTTTATTGGGGAAACGTACGAGGGTGGGGACTGTCCTTGGAGATATCTCAGGACGCTGTCCTCCATCTCACTGGGCAGGTGCAGCCCCCACGGGCCTCTGCTCAGAAGCATCTGACCAGTCTCGGCGGGGGCCTCGTCTGTGGCTCCTGGAGAGGCCCAGCCCGGGGGGGTGGCCACTACCCCCCCATCCCTCGCTGCTGCTGCTCCTGCTCCAGGTTCCGCTGTAGGACCTGCTGCTGGTTGGCAATGACGCGCCGGATGCCGTTGACGAAGTTGCTCTGGTCGTGGGGGATGAGGCCGATGAAGATCTTCTTCTCGGAGGAGTACAGGAGCATGAGCACACGCACCTCGCACGAGGCCTTGTAGGAAAAGTGCACGCAGCCCGCAAAGCCGTTGTCCATGATCCGGCACAGGCTCTTCAGCGTCTCCAGGTCCTTGGTGAAGTGGAACTGCACCAGGCGGGAGTTCCGGAAGAGCGGCACCAGGGTGGCCAGCAGCTGCTGCTAGCCTAATTCAGTTCCTTATAGTCGCAGGAATGAGGTCCTTGCTTCCTGAATGGCTATCAGCCAGGAGGCAATCTTTACTCTAGAGGCTGCCATCACTCCTTTTCATGCTTTCCATGAGTTCATAAAGGCCTCTCTCCAGACCTTACATATGGCCCCTATCTTTCAGAACCATTAAAGGTGCTGCAAATCCTTCATAAGCTTGGAGTTTTTCACTCCTTCTCTGATTCCAGCCAGAGAGCGTTCTATACTCATGTGATTAGATTGAGTTCACCTAGATAATGCAAGATAATTGCCCTATTTAAGGACCAATAACCTTAATTACGTATGGAAAGTCCCTTTCCCTATGTAATGCAACCTATTCACAGGTTCCAGGGATTGAGTGTGGACATTGTTGGGAAGGCCATTATTCAGCCTATTATTCAATTTTTATATTAGTTTTAGTTTCAACTACCCTGATAAACCACTTAAAGGTAATTTATTAGAGTAAAGATAATCTATTCCAATTTAATTAGTAGCAAGAATGTTAATTCAAAGTGGTTACAACTACATAAGAATAACGCAGACATAGGCAGTTTTCCCATGCTCATTTTTTCTGTTCCTCTTAACAAGATTCCCAGGAAAAGTTTCATATATGGGGCAGGGGGAGAAGATGAAAGAAGAAAAGAGGCAGTAACTCCTTAGTCAAGAGGCTAGGACCCTCAAATTTCCCATATCCTTCTCTGTGTTTGGTATATCCTGAACAAGAAGGTAGGGGGAACAGTATTTACTTCCTCAGAAACTCTCTGACAATTAAATACATTTCTTTCTATGCATTTGTCCTAAGTTTTATCATTACAGACTGCTGTACCAAAGAGTGTCATTCATTCAATTACTCTTTCTCAACTGCTGCTGGAGAATTATGTAATAATGTACCAATGAAGTATAAAGCCCTTTCTTTATATAACTATCAGTCATAGATAATGATTTACAAAACTACAGGAACTCATCCCAATTAATGATCCTATTCACTCTTGGTTTATAAATTATCCACAAAAGGCATTTTAATTAATTCAACCTGAGTGATCATCAGAAATAAAATCTCGAACCGGGGTTGGGGTTCCTTAATATGTTTTATTCATTCTATTGACAAGGTCTGAGATTTGATGTTAATAAGCCAGAAAAAGAGATGTACATAATAAGAGAAGGCTGTGAGTGACAACAGAATATATGATAAAAACAGATGGTGAAAGGATTGCAAAGGAAATGGTGATCAATTAATACCCATGGAATTTCTGGTTATTTGAAAGACAGCAATAAGTAAATAGCAATAAGAAGCTTATTTTAGAGTCTGTAAGGCTGAAAATTTTCCACTGTATTTCATGGTTAAAATATTTTAGTTTTCAAGCCATTTTCCCTCTTGAATTAAGTTCTAGGAAGGAAATACTATTTTTTCCCACCGCTTGTCTTTTTTAATAGGTGTTTCATGGATTTCTTAAGAATGACATGTTATAATGTACATTGTATAGCTATGGAATCTCCAAAGCAGAGGCTGTAAGAGATTTTGAATATTTGAGATAGCATCTACGAATGCACACATTATGTTTACATAATGTAAGTAAATAAACAAAAATCCTGTAATACTGCACTTGGTCTGGGGTCCAGAAAAAAAAATTTATGTCACTAAAACACTGCTCCTAAATGCATGTAATACAGGAGACACCTAAATATATACGGCAAATATTACCATACATAAAAGGAGAAACTGACAATAATACAATAATATTTAATAAGGGACCTCTAACATCCCACTTACATCAGTGGACAGATCAGACAGAAAATCAATAAGGCAACAGTGGTCTGAAATGACACAATAGACCAGTTGGTCGTAATAGACATCTACAGTACATTCCATCCCCAAACAACAAAATACACATTCTTTTCAAGCGCACACAGAACATTCTCCAGGATAGATCACATGATAGGCCATAATACAAGTCTCAACAAATTTAAGAGAACAGAAATTATATCAAGCATTTTTTCCAACCACAACAGTATGAAACAAGAAATCATTACAGGAAGAAAAATGGGGAAAGTACAAATATATGGAGACTATACAACATGCTACTGAAAAACCAATGGGTCTGAGAAGAAATCAAAGAGGAAATCAAAAATTACCTTGAGACAAATGAAAATGGAGACACAACATTCCAAAAACTATGGGATGCAGCAAAAGCAGTTCTAGAAGTAAAGTTTATAGTGATACAGGCCTACCTCAAGAAACAAGGAAAATCTCAAATAACCTAACCTTCCATGTAAGGGAATTAGAAAAGGAAGAAAAAACAAAGCCCAACATCAGCAGAAGGAATAAAATTAGAGAGGAAATAAGTAAAATAGAGACAAAAAAAAAAAAAAAAAAACAGAAAAGATCAATGAGAACAAGAGTTGGTTTCTTGAAAAGATAAAATTGACAAACCTTTAGGCAGGCTCATCAAGAAGAAAAGAGAGAGGAACCAGAAATAAACCCAACATTTATGGTCAATTAATCCATGACAAAGGAGGCAAAAAATTTCAGTGGAGAAAAAACAGTCTCTTCAATAAATGGTGCTGGGAAAACTAGACAGCTACATGTAAAAGAATGAAATTAGAACATTTTCTCACACCATATACAAAAATATACTTCAAATGGATTAAAGATCTAAATGTAAGACAGGTAACTGTAAAACTCCTAGACGAGAACACAGGCAGAACATTTTTCAACATAAATCATACCAATATTTCTTTATCTGTCTTCTCATATAAAAGAAAGAAAAGCAAAAATAAACCAATGGGACCTAATTAAACTTAAAAGCTCTTGCACAGCAAAGGAAACCATCGACAAAACAAAAAGACAACCTACTGCATGGGATAAAATATTTGCTAATAATATGACTGATATGGGGTTAATATCCAAAATATATAAATAGTTCATACAACTCATATCAAAAAAATAAACTACCCAATCATGAAATGGGCAGAAGGCCTGAATAGAAACTTTTCCAAAGAAGATCTATAGATGGCCAACAGGCACTTGAAAAAAAATGCTCAACATCATTAATCATCAGAGACATGCAAATCAAAATCATGATGAGACATCACCTCACACCTGTCAAAATGGCTATCATCAAAAAGTCTACAAACAACAAATGTTGACAGAGATGTGGAGAAAAGGGAACCCTAGAATACCTTTGGTGGTATTGTAAATTGGTGCAGCCACTACAGAAAACAGCATGGAGGTTCCTCAAAAAATTAAAAATAGAACTACCATATGACCCAGCAATTCCACTCCTGGCTATCTATCCAAAACAAACCAAAAACACTAATTCAAAAAGATGTATGCACCCTAATGTTCATAGCAGCATTATTTATAACAGCCAAGATATGAAGTAACCTAAGTGTCCATCAACATGTGAATGGATAACACACACACAGACAATGGAATATTACTCATCTATACACACACACACACACACAATGGAATATTACTCATTTATAAAAAAAGAATTAAATTCTGTGATTTGCAGCAATGTGGATGGACCTAGAGGATATTATGCTTAGTGAAATATGTCAGAGAAAGACAAACATTCTATGTTATTGCTTATATGTGGAATCTAAAAAATAAAACAAATGTATATAACAAAACAGAAACGACTCACAGATATAGAGAACAAACTAGTGGGTAGAGGGAAGTAGGGAGGGGCAAGATAGAGGTAGTGGATTAAGAGATACAAACTACTATGTATAAAATAAATAAGCAACAAGGATATACTGTACATCACAGGGAAATATTTATGTTATTTTGTAATAACTTTAAATGGAGTATCACCTACAAAAATATTAAATCACTATGATGTATTCCTAAAACTAATATAATATTATAAATCAACTATACTTCAATAAAAACTATCAAAAAGGAAATAAGTTATGATTTAAAAGCAACAACAAAACAAACAAAAAACACTGCTCCTCTACTCATCTACTGGGCATAGATCTAACTTTGCAAGATCTACCAAATCCCCATTATTAATACTATTGGTTAATATGGTATATTCCTATATGATAGAATTGCTGTTTGTTTGTTTTTTTTAAATGATACAGGACATATCTTAGGATGTAGCTCATCCAATCACTGGCACAGCCCTGAAAATAAGTCTGGTCCCTGGAATGGAGCTTGTGGAATGTTTCACACTCAGCTGAAATTTATGTAAAGAAATACCAGCCCAGCAAAATCATGTAATAAATACAGAGTTTTTTGTGACCCACAGTAGATGGTAACTCTAACCCAAAGAGACAAATGGCTCAGGGTGGACTCAGTGCTGATTTAGTGCTAATCACTATAGGGCCCTAGTTCTTAATTTCTTGTGTCTTTGCTAGGGATTGGGTCTAGAGAGTATAGGAAAGCAGATTATCAAAGGAGGGAACCAAAGCGTCCAGCAACTGAGCAAGCAAGGCCATTTATAAGGGTCATTGTAAAGTTTCTCAAATTAGGCATGCCAGAATTCCTATGATGGCTTTGTAAAAACGCAGGTTCTGGCTCATCACCCAAACTGACCCTCTAGATTATTTTTTATAAAGAATCATAAATCATCTGAATATTATATTTTGGAAAAATGGTTACTGGTTAGGAAGTAGTCTTTGGAAACAGACAGACCCATAATTGTATTTCAACATCTCCATGTCCTAGTTGTGTGATTTTTACCAAGTTACTTAAATTCACTAAGTCACAGCTTAACAGAACAAATGGTAATAAATTCTATCTCACAAGATTAAATGAAAGGATAGTACATGTCACATAGTACATACTGAATATTTGCTCACAGAAAATAAGCACCCTTATTAGAGCTGAGAACGAGGCAAAGCCTGATGATAGGTATTAAGGAAATTACTATGCTTCATCCCCTCATTCTGAGTGGTAAAATTAAGGATATCACTTAGTTTTGAAAAATTAACAAACTTTTTATAATATGCTATAAACATTAGATCAAAGAAGTTTAGTCTTTGGGTGTAGTTTAATAAGTCAGAGAGCTCATGTAATGCTTGTTTCCTTTATTTCTGAAAACGACAAAGGGGGAGTGAGTTTATAGCTAAAGGAATGATAAAATGCAAATTCTGTGGGACTTGATATAACAAAATCTGGTGGGTATAGATATCTGAACTATAAAGAAAAGAAACAGCAGAGCTTCACAGTTCTAGAATTCACAGTTCTTCCAAGTTCTAGAGTTTATGGTATTTTCCAAAATAGTATTTCATATCTAATATTTTATTTGCTCATATTTAAAGAATAGAAAGAGGCTCAAACTTAAGCTACAACAGATGTTTCTGCCAATAGGAATAGCCAAAAACAGAGTACAGAAATAAACAGAAGTGATTATATTACAACATAGAGGAATTTAGAAGGTTGACAATAAAAATTTAATATTCTCAGTAAAAATATTAGTACTTCAATTAGCTTTCACTATCTGTACAGAATCAATGCTACTTTTTACTGAGCATTTTCAGGTTCTTTAATTATGTGAACCTGTTAATGATGCAGTAAACCTTGCATAGTTTTTCAGAAAAGAATCTTTAACTTCTTATCTACATTCAAAGTAAAGGGATGTTAGTTATTTGGGGGTCTAAAGAAAATCTAACCTCTAATTAACATTAAAGACAAAAAATCCTTCCCCACTCTGTCCATTGTAACGTATTTTCCAGTGTAATATTTACTCTTTAAAATGTGTAAGTTAAAACATACCTCAAAATATGAAGTTTAAATATATGGCAATAAGGATTGTCCATTCTATGAAGCAGATTCTCAGTATTAACTCATAATTACTCATGTTCCTAAATTTGCCAACAAATCAAGCAACAGAACAAAATTTACAAAAATAAACATTATTGTCTGAAGCATTTATATTCTAAATTGTAAAACAGCCAAAAGGTTAAATTAGTCAAATATATGACTCACAGTTAAAGAAAAGGAAAATGAAATATATGGAAATTCATGTAAAATGAATTCAGGCACACTGTATTATTCCAAAGTTGAAGAAATTTGCATTTCTTTATTAATAGCAAAGGCAAATATTGGAACTGAATTGTAAATTAAAAAAAAAAACTAGGATCAAAATTAGTAAAGTACATGACTTGTAAATTATACATTAAGTCCATGTAACCTCCTAATAGATGGGGATTCCAGAATAAGTCTTTTCTTAATTTATTTTAATGTAATTTCCATGGTCAAAGTGCTAGGAAAAGGTCCATTTTTTTTTAATTGTAGATTTTAAAGTTCTGGAAAAGGGAAACTGTTTCAGTAAATGTTTTTATTTGAAGAATATAAGGATTTCTTTAAATAAGATTTTCCTGTATATAATTAAAATAGCCAGACCTCAATGGTTCTTTGTATAGCTACTTCTGTAATGTTTCCTTCTTCTCCATGAATCTCTCAGCTTTAGGATTTTATGTCCTCACACTACACTATGTATTATCAGTGCTTGTTGCAGTCATTTAAGATCTCCAAGTCATTTCTCTTTATGCCTTGAGAATTTTAGCTCTTGGCTCACTGTCATCTCTTCAAACGTATCGTGTAATGAAGTGTGGTGACTTAAATTTTCATACAGACAATCCTTCTATACCTTGACTTCTCCTCCCTTGACCTCCTCTCCTTCAGTGACCTTGTCATCCAGCCTATCTCAGCCATTCCCTTACTAAGCATACTTTTGTGGTGAGCCAGATATCCTAGATTATGCTGTGTTAACAAAGGTCACCAAACTGTCAGTGGCTTAACGTAAGAAAAGTTTATTTCTCACCCCTGTAAAATACTGTGAACCCACAAAGTTCTCCAGGGCAACTGACTTCTACATGGTTATTAAATGTTCCAGGATGCTTTAACCTTGCCTTGTGGCCAAGTTCTGCCCATCTTTGGCTTAGAAGACAGTGGGCATTTATTACATTTCATTTGTTACACTATTTATGATCATTTCAATGTGTCCACAACTACAGCTTGAGTAAGGAAAATAAAGAATGGAGAAATCTGTTTTTTAAATGCACCCAACATGGGAGTGACCCTTCTGGTCTCATTTCTTTGACCAATGCAAGTTACATGGACATACTTAAACTCAAGGAGTGTGAAAGTGGAATCCTCCTATATGGTTGAATTTGAGAGCAAACAGTAAATACGAATGAGTACTAGTTTATTATATTATATGTATTATTATATTACTTCACTGAAACATACTTGAACATGTTTTTTTCTAATAACTAAATATATTCTATCCCCAATTTCATTTTCATATATTCCATCCCCTGATACAACTTTTTATCTTCCCAGTTCACTCCCTCTAGTACTCCAACTGTAACAATTCTTCAACTCCATCAAGACCTACCATCCATTGCAAAAACTACTTTTTCACTCTCATATCCTCTCATCTTCTTATATCACTTCTTAACCCTACAAGATTAATGCGTTCAGCATTATACATAACAAATTACCTGGGTGCATACTCAATCCCCATCCACCATCCTGCTTTCTTCATTATACTTGAGTGGGAAAAAACAAACTGGTTAAATCCAATTCTCAACCTACTCTGCATCTGCATCTGCACCTGCAGAGAGAACAGAGCTGACACGTTTATTACTAAATGTACTAACAGTAACCTCATAGTGCTTAGGACTGCTTATCATTCTTACTACTTTTCCATAGTTTATTCATTCTTCTAAGACAACCACTTCATAATTTCTCCCTCAAACTTTCACCACCTCCTACCTAATCTTCATTTTCACTAGATAACATCTCAGGCCCCAGAGCAATAATTTAGCTTTAATTATACTTTGTGAAATAGATCATGCACACATATGAGGAGATAAAGCAGATAAACTGTCCACTGAAGGAATTAGGGGTCCTCTGAAGAGATAATACCTTACCACCCACCACTCTTCTCTCCATCTCTTTGCACATGTGTCTATATAGTCTTCCTCCCCTCTTTTACCACCAAGCAGCTGCCTCTGCTCTTCCTAAGGACATATCCTCCACTTGTTCTTTACATCTCATTTCTTATTTAAGAACTTTTGTCTATATACCTTCTCTTAACTCTACATCTCCTGCTAACTCCTGTCCTATTTGTTTGTGTTGCTGTATTACTGTTCCTTTTTAAATTAAGCTTCTCCGATAGTTATCTATACTTATTTTATCCTATTCCACTCTGTTCTTTCTCCCTTGAGCATACTACAATTAAGCTTTAATCCAAACATCCACCAAAACTGCTCTTGATCTTCATGCTGCAAAATAAAGCATTTATTTCCCAGTTCTTGTTTATACATCCTCTGTGGGATTTAACAGTTGATCATTCCATCTTCCCTGAAATACTTTCTGCATAGGGCTTGCAGAATATATTCCTCACTGCCACCTACCTTGCTATCTATCCACTCTTCATTCTTCTACTTTGCTGATTCCTCCATGTCTCCCCAACTTTCAAGTGATGGAATGCCTCAGGTGCCTCTGTGCTTGGTTTTTTTTTTTTTCTTCTATCTACACTCTCCCTTGGCAATCTTATGCACGCTCATGGGTTTGAATAATATCTGTAGACTGATGCTCCCAAGTTATTTTTCCAACCTGGACCTCTCTCCTAAACTCCAGGCTTTAAAAGAAACTGCCACCTTGACATCCTAGAGAAGTCAAAAAAAAAAAAAAATCCTGGACATTTAATCTCTACCCTAGATATGTTCATCCACATTGTTATTTATCTCAGTAGAACTCCACCTATCAATTCATCAGGTCAAAAATAAAATTACAGTCACTCTTGACTACTCTCTTTGTATTACATTCTACATCTAACCTATCAAAATATTCAGTTTGCCCTACCCACCAACTACTATATTAAGTATCTATTTCTCACTACTTTAAACACTTATCCTGCCCCAAGCTTTTCTTACCAAGATCATGGGAGGGGAATGTGGGGTAGAATATGGAAGAAGGAGAATAAGGAGAAGGAGAAAAATCATCATCTATGCCCTTGTTTTGAGACCACATTAAAATCAGGAGTGGTAAGCTGTGATAGTGGTTGCTATGGTTGTATTAGTGCAGGTGAAAAGCAAGAAGAGAATGGAAAAAACAATCTTCTTGCAATTCAGGGATCTGGGCCTTGCCTTCCTTTCAGACATTTCCCCCCCCTCCTCTCTTCCTATTTCATCTGCTCTAACCATCATGGACTTCTCACTACACCATGTACACAGTCAGCAATCTCTACTCTCAAGGTTTTGGTCCCAAAGGTTTCTTCTTTCCAGGAGACTATTCTTCCAGTCATTTATGTGGCATTCTACCTCACTTTATTCAGCTTTATATTCAAATATCACCTTATCAGTTGTGCTTTTCCAGATGAATTATCTAATTTAAAACATCTTTAATTTTATCTACTTGCCTGTTTTTTTAAGCAACACCTGGCATAATATTCTATATTTTTTGTGTATTTATTTGCTTAAGGCATTTTCACTCAAAGAACAGCTCACTGAGAAAGGGACTTTAATAATTCACCACTGCACCACCGGTACCCAGAACAGTGTCTGGCACATATTGAGCACCAAGTCAATATTTACTAAAATGAAAAAAAATAAACTATGAATCCATTGTTAGCATTTTTGTTTCATTAAAAAAAAAACAACCTGGAATGATCAGGAACTTAGCAATATGGTTCATCTGCATAAATCAGGAGTCTGCAAACTATGTCCAAGAGGTCACATTCAGCCTGATTCCTTTTTTTTGTAATAAAGTTCATTGTAATACATCCATGCTTATTCATTTACCTTTGTCTATGGCTACTTTTGGGCTATGCCAAGAGACTTTATGACCTGCAAAGCATAAAATATTTACCACCTGGCCCTTTTTAGAAAACATGTGCCAAGCCTTGGCCTAAACTGTAAAATTCTGGCTTAATTTCCTTTTTTTTTTTTTGGTACCACTGCCTTTATATATTTCTAGTCACCTCAAAGCAATGCTGAAGTCAACAGAAACTTTTATTAACTTTGAAAAAGGGAAGTGGAGATAATTATGAAGAACTCACTATAAGCTGTTCAACTTCAGAAGAAGTAACAAATTATGTTTCTCTTTACCATTACTTCCTATCACTTAATCAGGCATTTTTTATGAGGTAATAGTGATTTATAAAGAAAAGCTCTGGGGATTTTTACTTAGAACAATATTGTTTGAATGAGAGCATTTTGTTTAATTTTAATTTTTTCTTCAGAGAGTTTCTTGACAAAATCACTGCATTTCATACACACAAATAATAGACATCTCATGAAGACTCTTTCTCCTTGGAAAATCTTTGCCTTTTATTGGATAGATGGGCAGGATGCTGAAATGGAAAGGGGGAATCTTTCCTAGCTAAATTCAACTTTATTGTATTGCCAGTCACCAACTTGGGCTAATTTTCTGATATAAAGATTTCCCATTAAGAAATCTAGGCAAGATACATATTTCTTATTCTCTATTTAATTGGTGGTGCTCAGAATTTAAAAAAAAAAAAAACAGATTTAATCTTTATCCTACTTATGTGATGTAATTAAAACAATCACACATGACTCTAGCCTGAAATAAATAGTTCAGTCCTCAGGGTCAGACAAACCTGGGTTAAAAGCTTTGTTCAGCTAGTTAACGGTCAGAGACCCTGAGCATATGGCTTGCCTTTCGGATGGTGGATAACAGCCTACATATAGCTATAGTGAAGATTAAGGCCCTTTAACACATTGTTGGTATGCAATAAATGAGAACTCCCTTCTCAGTTATATATAAAACAAATGTTTTAAGTCCTATCCGTGCACATTTTCATGAATTCTTAAGGACAAGTAATGCAGCAGATGCCTTCAGTGAACCCCGGATCCTTGGCACTTACTGCTCCCAGGCACAGTGTTGGTTTCTCATCACAAGTACCTACAAATTTCTAAATGACTCCTCTCCCTGACTAAAGGAGCTGCTTAGTTTTTTTGTGCAGGTCAGAATACAGGCGCTGACAATTTGTCATCTACAGGAGCAGTGGTGTGCTGGTGTCATGTGTACCAGTGTGCAAATGCTGGCTGGTAAATTTTCAGGGATTTTACAACTTGGTTCTTAAATACAACATTATTAAGAATTAAATTATATAAACTTACAATTAAATAAATTACATTAAAAACAAGAGTAAAATATGCTCAACACTCATCAGTTTCTAATTATTTTACACTTTACTATTATCTATGCTTTTGAGGTTCTTAATGTCTTATTTGTATTTGTAGGGTGGAGATTCCATATAATGGTGTGCTACTGAGCATCTCCTTTCAATCCCACACTCAGTGATGTCATGCTGTAATCTGAAATTGGCCATAGTAAGAGTGGTTCCAACACAGGTGAAAGATCCTAGAAATCAGGACTACTTGTTCAGAGAGATGACTGTTAAACATTTACCACTGCTCAACGCTCAACCAAAAAAAAATAGGGGTTAGTGGATAAACACCCAAGCTTTCCACCTCCTCAGTTGGGGCAAATCAGGGATGAATTCTATATTGTTTCCCAGACATTCCAGAGGATTGAGTTCCAGAAGCTCACAGGGATAACACAAACATTAATAAAGGGAAGTGATATTGATGAAATCTCAATGGTGGTTGTCATTTATAAATTAGTCTTGATAATAAGAGATATTATAGAAGTGGATTCTCTAGTGTAAATTGGCAGTAAGATTCCAGTATAGCAGTGGACAGTTGGCAGTAATTAACCATCAGAGGCAAGGAGGAAATAATTACCATAATAAGGAACAAGACCAAAGTGGCAACTAGGGAGCCCTGACATGTAGCAATCTGTTGTAATGGGAATTAGAACACGAGGTGATATAATTGGGCATCCAATGAGACTGTTGCTTGGTTTATATAATGAAATGCAGCTGGGCAGAAGGCTGACAAAAGCCCTTGCCCAGTTTCCAGATGTGAATCAGATGTCAGACTCAATGACAACGGATTAGAAGTTGTCTCTTGAACAAATTAAAAGGTTTTCTTGAAAAAGTAACCTATAATTTCACAGCAAGAATATGTAGTACCTATTCCACCAATCCTTCTTCAAAAGGATCTATGGCCATTTCAAGAGTAACTATATTGTGGGGAAAGGGCCATACCAAGATGATTTAGGGACTGGTGATATATTGATACAGTATCCGAGCTGACCCTGCTCTAGGTGATGTGGAGCATCACAATAACCCCCATGTTAAAGTGGGGGCCTAGAGTCACTAGACGATAAATGAAGTACTGGCCCATTTCATTTTTACATAGAGCCCAATGGTTCACCCTGCGGTTATTTCCCCAATTTCTGAGTGTATAATCAGGGCAGCTGTTCTTAATTGCTGACAGAACCCTAAGATGGGTTCATTGAATTGTGGAATAAAAGGCATCATAATGAGGTCAAGTAGAAGCCCTTGAACTGCTACCTCACCACTCAACTGATTGAATCTCTTGAGAAGAAAATGGCAAGTAACTTGGATGCCCTGTAAGACAAATGTGTGCCAGAACATAATAGACAAACCATACAAAGATTCAGAGGCCTATCATAGTGGTGAAGATTTTAGATTTCAAAGATTCGTGGCATGTCAAGACATCCATCCAAGTTAATAGAAAATATTTTCAATGTCTTTTATATCTGTATTGATAATATTTTCCTCACTCCATCTTCTTTCTATTCTTCCTCCTCTACCTCTTTCCCTCTCCTTCCTCCTCCTTCCTTTTCTCTCTTAAGATTTGCAAAAATTTCTTCTATTTTAATTGTCTTTCCAAAGCATAAGCTTTGATGTTACTGATCCAACTAATTTTCAATGTTTTTCTTTACCTTCTTTCCTGTTATTATTTTACCAGTCCTTTTAGTTTACTTTCTTTCGGTTTGTTTTTTAATATTTTGTAGCATAATGAACCAAATGTTTAATAATTTATTTTCAATCTATCTTGCATTTTAAAATTTAATTTATGGCTCTATAATTTCCTTTGATTATTCCTGCAACCATATCTCATACATATGGCACTAGCTATAATTTCTACAATACTTGTAGTAGCTTTAGTGTTGATTTTTCTTTGTAAAATAAGACAGTTTGGTTTTGTTTTATATCTTTGTATTACTTTCCAAGTGAATTTGTTCTTGCAATAATTTTGTGGTTTCTAATTTTATTGCATTATGGTCATAATTCTGTCAGAAAGTATATGCTCTATAATATTTATAAGTTAATAGAAAAATGAACATAAACATTAAAAGAAAATACATAATGGGATTTTTTTTCCCTAGGTTTTTAACTGCATAACCTAGATATTTGCAGTCAGCGTTTCCTGAGGTAACTCCAGCTATGACAATTTTGTTTCATACAAAATTCAGTGCCAGTCTCCAAACCACCATGAAGCCATTGAAGCTTGTTCTAGGAAATCCGGAGGATTTCCTCTCTTACCTGTAGTTGCTCCTCCTCCCTGGCAGGCAGATATATCTGACTATTCCAGTTACTCCTCTCCTTCTCTTCTAACCATTTGCCATTTGGTTAACTCAGAGTTTACTCCTGAAAGTCTAATCTCTTTCATAATGCATTAGCACTTTAAAAATTTGACCCATTTCAGAAAAAAAAAAAGTTTCACTCATTTCATTTATTTCAGACCATTTCATTTATTTAAATTCTCTTGCAGCCATACTCTTTTTTTCTCTGCACACCTCAATCATATGTTAAAAACGATATATTTAGACAGTTTTACATAATAACTTTATTTCACTGTGATATACATTGTCTCTCTTCCTTCACTTAGGCCAAATCTCCTTAAAAGTAAGGGTGGACTCTAATTAAACTTAAAAGCTTTTGCACAGCAAAGGAAACCATAAACAAAATGAAAAGACAACCCACAGAATGGGGGAAAATATTTGCAAATGAAGCGACCGACAAGGGATTAATCTCCAAAATACACAAACAGTACATGCAGCTCAATATCAAAAAAAAACAAACAACCCAAGCAAAAAATGGGCAGAAGATCTAAATAGACATTTCTCCAAAGAAGACGTACAGATGGCCAAGAGGCACATGAAAAGATGTTCAATGTCACTAATTATTAAAGAAATGCAAGTCAAAACTACAATGAGCTATCACCTCACATGGGTCAGAATGGCTATCATCAAAAAATCTACAAACAATAAATGCTGGAGAGGGTGTGGAGAAAAGGGAACCCTCCTGCCCTGTTGGTGGGAATGTAAACTGGTACAACCACTATGGAGAACGTGGAGGTTCCTTAAAAAACTAAAAAATAGAGTTACCATATGATACAGCAATCCCACTCCTGGGCATATATCTGGAGAAAACCATAATTCGAAAATATACATGCACCCCAATGTTCACTGCAGCACTATTTACAATAGCCAGGACATGGAAGCAACCTAAATGTCCATCAACAGAGGAATGGATAAAGAAGATGTGGTACATATATACAATGGAATATTAGTCATGAAAAAGAATGAAATAATGCCATTTGCAGTGACATGGATGGACCTAGAGATTGCATACTGAGTGAAGTAAGTCAGACATTGAAAGACAAATATCATATGATATCTATTGTTTATATGTGGAATCTAAAAAAAAATGGTATAAATGAAGTTACTTACAAAACAGAAATAGAGTCACAGATGTAGAAAACAAACTTATGGTTACAAAGGGGGAAGGCGGGGAGGGATAAATTGGGAGATTGGGATTGACATATACACACTACTATATGTAAAATAAATAACTAATAAGAACCTACTGTATAGCACAGGGAACTCTACTCAATACTCTGTAATGACCTATATGGGAAAAGAATCTAAAAAAGAGTGTATATATGTATATGTATAACTGATTCACTTTGCTGTACAGCATAAATTAACATGACATTGTAAATCAACTATACTCCAATAAAAATTAATTTAAAAAAATTAAGGGTGAACTACCAGTACTAGTTACTTCCCACAATGTGAAACTTGTGTAGTACTTTTTATACTCTATGCTATTGCAATCTTTTCATACACATACATCTAACATAGTGAGAAATGTTTTCCATACACCATCATCTTGATTAACTATTAGAGTTATTCCTGGTTGATATGCTTTAAAAGGCACTCTGATTGGTTATCCGTGTTTTCATTTTAACATTTTTGATATCTTGGACATTTGAAAAGCGAAAAATATATTGCCCACTCTAATATACTAATTTGGTTAAGATAATTTATTAGTTTTCTGTTACTGTATAACAAATTACCACAAACTTAATAGCTTAAAAAAATAAAATGCAGAGAATGCGGATCATTCATACACTACTGGTAGGAATGTAAAACTGTACAGCCATTCCGGATAACGTTGGACAGTTTCATGTAAAACTAAATATGCAATTATCACGTGACTAGAAATTGCACCCTTGAGCATTTATCAGAGAAATTAAAAACTACTTTAGTAAGCTGAAAAATTCCCCCTTCCCCACCACAAGATATCTACATCCAAACCCTTGGAACCTATAAATGTTACCTTATTTGGAAAAAGAATCTTTGTGGGTTTGATTAAGTTAAGAATTTTGAGACGAAGAGGAGGCAATGTGACCACAGAGCAGAGATTGGAGCGATAGTTACAAATCAAAGAATATGGACAGCCACTCGAAACCGGAAGAGGGAAGGAATATATTCTTCCCTAGAGTCTCTGGAGGGAGTCTGGACCTGGTAACACCTATATTTTAACCCAATGATACTGATTTCATATTTCTGGACTCCAGAACCATAAGAGAATAAATTTCTGCTTTCTTAAGCCATCCAGTGTGTAGTAATTTGTTATATCAGCCACGGGAACTAATCTACTTACATACACACAAAACCTACACAAATATAGCAGTTTTATTTGTAAGTCGAAAACTGGAAATATCCCAGATGTCCTTCAGTGTGTAATGGTTAAACAAACTATATACATCCATACCACAGAATACTACTTAGCAATAAAAAGAAACTATTAATCCATACAACAGCTTGGATGAGTCTCATGAAAAGCATATTGACAGAAAAAAAGCCAATCCCAAAAGGTCACATAGTCTATGATTGTATTTATGTACCATTCCCAAAACTGACAAAATTTTAGTGGTTGCCAAGGGTTAGGGGGAGGGGGTGGCATGAGAGAGGTGGGTATGGTTATAGAAGAGCAACCTGAGGGCTCCTCCTGGTGATGGAAATAGTCTGTAACTTGACTGTGGTAGCAGACATAGAAGAACAAGTAAAACTAGGGAAATTTGAATAAGATCAATGGATTGTATTAGTGTCAATATCCTGGTTTTGATATTGTATAATTTTGCAAGATGTTACCATTTTGGGAAACTGGGTAAAAGGGTACGTGGAATCTCTCGGTATTATTTTTCACAACTGAACATAAATTTATAATTATCTCAAAATAAAAAGATAAAAAACAAAGAAACATTTTATGCTCACAGTTCAAATGTCCCGGGCTTGACTAGGTTCTTTACTCAGAGTATTACAAAACCAAAATCAAGGTAGTCAGCCAGGCTGTGCTCTATCTGGAGAATAGAGAATCTGCTTCCAAGCTTATTCAGGTTTGGGGCAGATTTCAGTTCCCTGAGGTTGTAGGACTCAAATTCCCATTTTCTTCCCCAGCTATTGGCCTCTGTCCCCTCTCAGCTCCTAGAGGTTCCTCCCATGTCATAGCTCCAGGGCCCCCTCCATCTCAGAACCAGCAATGACACATTGAATTCTTCTTGTGCTAAGAATATCTCTAATTTCTGCTACCAGATGAAGAAAGCACTCTAATTTTAAAGAGCCTGACTGTTTGCATTAGGCCTACCTGAATAATCTTGAAATAAATGATCATCAGTAACCTTAATTACATCTTCAAAATTCCTTTTTCCACATAAGATAACAATACTGGGACTGATCTTATCATAATGACAGATCTGTGCATAACAGCAAGAAATTTGGTTGGGGGTGCATCTTAGAATTTGGTCTACCACAGGTCCAAACCCTGGTTTTACCTATCTCTTTATTTCACTTGTTGACAATTTTATAACAGCATATTTAAGTATAAATACGTAAAACACTACAAATAGATTAGTATCTTCTGATCTATTTATCACAAATTCTTTTGAAAATAGTGCCTCATATATACTTCAAAATATATTAAAATATCTCAGAGTTGATATCTCAATTTAAATTTGGAATAGTACAAAGAAGAAATAAGAACTAGATAATAAATGACAAATCATAATAATGGGCTTCATGGTGATAGTGTAAGATAGGACTTGAGAGACCACAGTGCGTAAATTCGCCACCTCTACATAAACTTCTGCATGGAACTGACTTGGAAAGAAAAGCTATCATTGTCTGTTTGTTTTTAATGAAAATTATTACTGTTCAAACCCACATCAAAAATGTGGTTATAGGGCTTCCCTGGT
The DNA here is from genome assembly GCF_028023285.1 of Balaenoptera ricei. Taxonomy (NCBI): domain Eukaryota; kingdom Metazoa; phylum Chordata; class Mammalia; order Artiodactyla; family Balaenopteridae; genus Balaenoptera; species Balaenoptera ricei. The sequence continues at coordinate 45,302,615 of NC_082654.1, forward strand.
GGCGCAGTGGTTGAGAGTCTGCCTGCCAATGCAGGGGACACGGGTTCGAGCCCTGGTCTGGGAAGATCCCACATGCCGCGGAGCGGCTGGGCCCGTGAGCCACAACTGCTGAGCCTGCGCGTCTGGAGCCTGTGCCCCGCAATGAGAGAGGCCGCGAGAGTGAGGGGCCCGCGCACTGCGGTGAGGAGTGGCCTCCACTCGCCGCAACTGGAGAAAGCCCTCGCACAGAAACGAAGACCCAACGCAGCCATAAATAAATAAATAAATAAATATTTAAAAAAAAAAAAAAAAAAAAATGTGGTTATAAACTTTCTTTTCCTCCAAACGCTCTTTTAGGTACCTTAGTTTATTTTATGTTATATTAAGCACAAAAAGTTAAAATTTACATATTAATAGTCTTGCCTCAAAGATCTCAAAGGTTAAAGAATAATTACATTTGTACTAAAGAAGTTGTTAAGTATATAACTCAGAAAAGAAAAAAAAAAGGGGGGGAGTATTTGTTTGCAGTTCATCAAGCTCTAATGGTCCCATATATCAAACACAAAAGTTCTGTGTTGCTCAACCAATCTTCCTCTGATGCAGAAAACGGCACAACCAGTGGGGAAAGAAAAGAGAATTCCTTTAAGCCTGTAAATGATATGGACATTATTTTTCCATTATTAAGATGGAAACGTCTTCTCAGAATCATTGAACAAATGGAAAATAAAAATAAAAAGCAGCTGTTCTTGGAAAAAGCAAAATTTCTAATTCATTTTGAATCAGTTATTGTGCAGCACTTGGGAAAAGGCTCTGAAAATGCTACTTACATTAGCACTCAAACAGAAAATCAACTTATATTAAGAAAGCAGGGAGCGCCTTGGGGGCAAATTCACCTGAGATTCATGGTGCATTACACAAACATAACTAATGAGACAAGAAAAATTTTTGCTATAAAATATGGGGGAAAATGTCTTTGCTACTTAGCCAGATATTAAAAAACTATATCTCATAACTTTGAGACATTGCCAGTTGGATGGGCTGTTCTAAAAATGGAAACTATAAGAACTGTGTTTCTAGATCTCTGCCAGGCGGCAAAGTCCATCTAAAAAAACAATAGGAAATCAGATGAACAAAATCATACATATTAGTTAATGTATTATTAATGAAATTATCATTAAAATATAGTTTTAAAAGTTTTTTAAATCGTGTGTATATTTTCTGAATTTAACACCTTAGTATTTTCCTTTCTACTATAAAGAACCTGTGACTTTTTATTTCCTCTCAGTCTTCTAAAATGCAATTGCCCAAATATTAACAATTTTACCACATTGGAGGCAAGATCTGAATACAGATCTCCCTCGTTTCAGGGTTTACAGCTATACTTTTGATATGCTACTTTTCTCTCCCCCTCTTTTGTCCTTCTCTCAATCTCCTCTTATTCTTTCTCCCATTCTCCTACCATTCCCCATACCATATCTGCAGTACTTCTCCAACCCACATATCAAAATGTGCTGACTGTGTGTTTCATTTCCCCAGGAGACTATTGGGGAATTGATGTGCTCACTTAATCCACTAATTTATTTTAAGCCAAAATATTGCTATAGTGGAACAAGTCATTAGGGAAATCAAGGCAAAAAGCCAGAACAAATAGCAAAAGTACTTTTGGATTCTTGCTATGGGGTAAAGAACTAAAATATATGGGTGAAGGGTGTTACTCAAATGTGAAGATGAAATGTGCTGCTTAATTTTCCTGTGCTAAGGTCACACCTATCTCCAGTCAAAAAGATAAAGATCTATAGATAGAAAAGGTAGCAAAAGATATTACTGATCCCTATCCCCAACCCTGATAAGAGGGAATCCAACCCATATAATTGATGATGCATATTACCAGCTATAACAGCACTGGATCCGTATGTAAATTCAACAATGAGAAGCCTGTTAGTCACAGTACTTTGACTTGATCTACATGGATATACTGTTTGAAAAACACCTTTAAATATATCTAAATATATTCTACAGAAAAAATTTAATAAATTCATGTTTACAATTTTTTCCATTTAATACATGCTTTATTACTTAGGATACTTTTAGTCCTTGAATACATTGCCCAAATTCTTTTTTTTTTAGTGTGCAGGATGTTTACTGAGGAGTGCTCTTGGAATCTACAAATATGGAAGGGAGGGTATAAGATTTTGGTCATTAGATTTAAGCTACCCTAAGAGAGGTGTCATTAGATTTAAGCTTTGGTCATTAGATTTAAGCTACCCTAAGATAGGGTATTAGATTTAAGCTACCCTAAGATAGGTGTCCTTGGTGAGACCATTCTCTGCAGCTGAGGGAATCCCAAGGAATGATAGCTAAAGCTTTTCTCCTGACAGTAGGCCCAGCAGCTGGATAGACAATTCCTTCCTATATGGAGGACCCAGGTGTATGAGCTCCATGCTCATCACTGTCATAACTTGAACCTCTTGATTCAACTTATTTGTTAATTAATTAATTTATTTTTTAACGTTTTTATTGGAGTATAATTAATTTACAATGGTGTGTTAGCTTCTGCCTTATAACAAAGCGAATCAGTCATACATACACATATATCCCCATATTTCCTCCCTCTTGCATCTCCCTCACTCCCACCCTCCCTATCCCACCCCTCCAGTGGGTCACAAAGCACCGAGCTGATCTCTCTGTGCTATGCGGCTGCTTCCCACTAGCTATCTATTTTACATTTGGTAGTGTATATATGTCCATGCCACTCTCTCACTTCGTGCCAGCTTCCCCTTCCCCCTCCCCGTGTCCTCAAGTCCATTCTCTAGTAGGTCTGCGTCTTTATTCCCATCTTGCCCCTAGGTTCTTCATGACCATTTTTTTTTTTAGATTCTATATATACGCATTAGCAAACAGTATTTGTTTTTCTCTTTCTGACTTACTTCAATCTGTATGACAGACTCTAACTCCATCCACCTCATTACAAATACCTCCATTTCATTTCTTTTTATGGCTGAGTAATATTCCATTGTATATATGTGCCACATCTTCTTTATCCATTCATCTGTCGATGGACACTTAGGTTGCTTCCATGTCCTGGCTATTGTAAATAGAGCTGCAATGAACATTGTGGTACATGGCTCTTTTTGAATGATGGTTTTCTCAGGGTATATGCCCAGTAGTGAGATTGCTGGTTCGTATGGTAGTTCTATTTTTAGTTTTTTAAGGAACCTCCATACTGTTCTCCATAGTGGCTGTATCAATTTACATTCCCACCAACAGTGTATAAGGGTTCCCTTTTCTCCACACCTTCTCCAGCATTTATTGTTTGTAGATTTTTTGATGATGGCCATTCTGACTGGTGTGAGATGATATTGCATTGTAGTTTTGATTTGTATTTCTCTAATGATTAATGATGTTGAGCATTCTTTCATGTGTTTGTTGGCAATCTGTATATCTTCTCTGGAGAAATGTCTATTTAGGTCTTCTTCCCATTTTTGGATTGGGTTGTTTGTTTTTTTGATATTGAGCTGCTTGTAAATTTTGGAGATTAATCCTTTCTCAGTTGCTTCATTTGCAAATATTTTCTCCCATTCTGAGGGTTGTCTTTTCATCTTGATTATGGTTTCCTTTGCTGTGCAAGAGCTTTTAAGTTTCATTAGGTCCCATTTGTTTATTTTTGTTTTTATTTCTATTTCTCTAGGAGGTGGGTCAAAAAGGATCTTGCTGTGATTTATGTCATAGAGTGTTCTGCGTGTGTTTTCCTCTAAGAGTTTGATAGGGTCTGGCTTTATATTTAGGTCTTTAATCCATTTTGAGTTTATTTTTGTGTATGGTGTTAGGGAGTGTTCTAATTTCATTCTTTTATATGTAGCTGTCCAGTTTTCCCAGAACCATTTATTGAAGAGGCTGTCTATTCTCCATTGTATATTCTTGCCTCCTTTATCAAATAAAAGGTGACTATATGTGCGTGGGTTTATCTCTGGGCTTTCTATCTTGTTCCATTGATCTATATTTCTGTTTTTGTGCCAATACCACATTGTCTTGATTACTGTAGCTTTGCAGTATAGTGTGAAGTCCAGGAGCCTGATTCCTCCAGCTCCGTTTTTCTTTCTCAAGATTGCTTTGGCTATTCGGGGTCTTCTGTGTTTCCATACAAATTGTGAAATTTTTTGTTCTAGTTCTGTGAAAAATTCCAATGGTACTTTGATAGGGATTGCATTGAATCTGTAGATTCCTTTGGGTAGTATAGCCATTTTCACAATGTTGATTCTTCCAATCCAAGAAAATGGTATATCTCTCCATCTATTTGTATCATCTTTAATTTCTTTCATCAGTGTCTTATAATTTTCTGCATACAGGTCTTTTGTCTCCTTAGGTAGGTTTATTCCTAGGTATTTTATTCTTTTTGTTGCAATGGTAAATGGGAGTGTTTTCTTAATTTCACTTTCAGATTTTTCATCATTAGTGTATAGGAATGCAAGAGATTTCTGTGCATTAATTTTGTATCCTGCTACATTACCAAATTCGTTGATTAGCTCTAGTAGTTTTCTGGTAGCATCTTTAGGATTCTCTATGCATAGTATCATGTCATCTGCAAACAATAACAGCTCTACTTCTTTTCCGATTTGGATTCCTTTTATTGTTTTTTCTTCTCTGATTGCTGTGTCTAAACCTTCCAAAACTATGTTGAATAACAGTGGTGAGAATGGGCAACCTTGTCTTGTTCCTGATCTTAGTGGAAATGGTTTCAGTTTTTCACCATTGAGGACGATGTTGGCTGTGGGTTTGCCATATATGGTCTTCATTATGTTGAGATAAGTTCCCTCTATGCCTACTTTCTGGAGGGTTTTTGTCATAAATGGGTGTTGAATTTTGTTGAAAGCTTTCTCTGCATCTATTGAGATGATCATATGGTTTTTCTCCTCCATTTCATTAATATGGTGTATCACATTGATTGATTTGTGAATATTAAAGAATCCTTGCATTCCTGGGATAAACCCCACTTGATCATGGTGTATGATCCTTTTAATGTACTGTTGGATTCTGTTTGCTAGTATTTTTTTGAGGATTTTTACATCTATATTCATCAGTGATATTGGTCTGTAATTTTCTTTTTTTGTGACATCTTTGTCTGGTTTTGGTATCCGGGTGATGGTGGCCTCGTAGAATGAGTTTGGGAGTGTTCCTCCCTCTGCTATATTTTGGAAGAGTTTGAGAACGATAGGTGTTAGCTCTTCTCTAAATGTTTGATAGAACTCGCCTGTGAAGCCATCTGGCCCTGGGACTTTGTTGATTGGAAGATTTTTAATCACAGTTTCAATTTCAGTGCTTGTGATTGGTCTGTTCATATTGTCTATTTCTTCCTGGTTCAGTCTCTAAAGGCTGTGCATTTCTAAGAATTTGTCCATTTCTTCCAGGTTGTCCATTTTATTGGCATATGGTTGCTTGTAGTAATCTCATGATCCTTTTTATTTCTGCAGTGTCAGTTGTTACTTCTCCTTTTTCATTTCTAATTCTATTGATTTGAGTCTTCTCCCTTTTTCTCTTGATGAGTCTGGCTAATGGTTTATCAATTTTGTTTATCTTCTCAAAGAACCAGCTTTTAGTTTTATTGATCTTTGCTATCATTTCCTTCATTTCTTTTTCATTTATTTCTGATCTGATCTTTATGATTCCTTTCATTCTGCTCACTCTGGGGTTTTTTTGGTCTTCTTTCTCTAATTGCTTTAGGTGTAAGGTTAGGTTGTTTATTTAAGATGTTTCTTGTTTCTTAAGGTAGGATTGTATTGCTATAAACTTCCCTCTTAGAACTGCTTTTGCTGCATCCCATAGGTTTTGGGTCATCATGTTTTCATTGTCATTTGTTTCTAGGTATTTTTTGACTTTCTCTTTGATTTCTTCAGTGATCTCTTGGTTATTAAGTAGTGTACTGTTTAGCCTCCATGTGTTTGTATTTTTTACAGATTTTTTCCTGTAATTGATATCTAGTCTCATAGAATTGTGGTCATAAAAGATACTTGATACGATTTCAATTTTCTTAAATTTACCAAGGCTTGACTTGTGACCCAAGATATGATCTATCCTTGAGAATGTTGCATGAGCACTTGAGAAGAAAGTGTATTCTGTTGTTTTTGGATCTAATGTCCTATAAATTTCAATTAAGTTCATCTTGTTTAATGTATCATTTAAAGCTTGTGTTTCCTTATTTATTTTCATTTTCGATGGTCTGTCCATTGGTGAAAGTGGGGTGTTAAAGTCCCCTACTATGATTGTGTTACTGTCGATTACCCCCTTTATGGCTGTTAGTATTTGCCTTACGTATTGAGGTGCTCCTATGTTGGATGCATAAATATTTATAATTGTTATATCTTCTTCTTGGATTGATCCCTTGATCATTATGTAGTGTCCTTCTTTGTCTCTTGTAATAGTGTCTGTTTTAAAGTCTATTATGTCTGATATGAGAATTGCTACTCCAGCTTTCTTTTGATTTCCCTTTGCATGGAATATCTTTTTCCATCCCCTCACTTTCAGTCTGTATGTGTCCCTAGGTCTGAAGTGGGTCTCATGTAGACAGCATATATACAGGTCTTGTTTTTGTATGCATTCAGCCAGTCTATGTCTTTTGATTGGAGCATTTAATCCATTTACATTTAAGGTATTTATCCATATGTATGTTCCTATTACCATTTTTTAAATTGTTTTGGGTTTGTTATTTTAGGTCTTTTCCTTCTCTTGTGTTTTCTGCCTAGAGAAGTTCCTTTAGCATTTGTTGTAGGGCTGGTTTGGTTTGGTGGTGCTGAATTCTCTTAGCTTTTGCTTGTCTGTAAAGTTTTTAATTTCTCTGTCATATCTGAATGAGATCCTTGCTGGGTAGAGTAATATTGGTTGTAGGTTTTTCCCTTTCATCACTTTAAATATATCCTGCCACTCCCTTCTGGTTTGCAGAGTTTCTGCTGAAAGATCAGCTGTTAACCTTATGGGGATTCCCTTGTATGTTATTTGTTGTTTTCCCCTTGCTGCTTTTAATATTTTTTCTTTGTATTTAATTTTTGATAGCTTGATTAATATGTGTCTTGGCGTGTTTCTCCTTGGATTTATCCTGTATGGGACTCTCTGCACTTCCTGGACTTGATTAACTATTTCCTTTCCCATATTAGGGAAGTTTTCAACTATAATCTCTTCAAATATTTTCTCAATCCCCTTCTTTTTCTCTTCTTCTTCTGGGACCTCTATAATTCGAATGTTGGTGTGTTTAATATTGTCCCAGAAGTCTCTGAGACTGTCCTCAATTCTTTTCATTCTTTTTTCTTTATTCTGCTCTGCAGTAGTTATTTCCACTATTTTATCTTCCAGGTCACTTACCCGTTCTTCTGCCTCAGTTATTCTGCTATTGATCCCTTCTAGAGAATTTTAAATTTCATTTATTGTGTTGTTCATCATTGTTTGTTTGCTCTTTAGTTCTTCTAGGTCCTTGTTAAACGTTTCTTGTATTTTCTCCATTCTATTTCCAAGATTTTGTATCATCTTTATTATCATTATTCTGAATTCTTTTTCAGGTAGACTGCCTATTTCCTCTTCATTTTTTAGGTCCAGTGGGTTTTTACCTTGCTCCTTCATCTGCTGTGTTTTTCTTTGTCTTCTCATTTTGCTTAACTTACTGTGTTTGGGGTCTCCTTTTCGCAGGCTGCAGGTTCATAGTTCCCGTTGTTTTTGGTGTCTGCCCCCAGTGGCTAAGGTTGGTTCAGTGGGTTGTGTAGGCTTCCTGGTGGAGGGGACTAGTGCCTCTGTTGTGGTGGATGAGGCTGGATCTTGTCTTTCTGGTGGGCAGGTCCACGTCTGATGGTGTGTTTTGTGGTGTCTGTGACCTTATTATGATTTTAGGCAGCCTCTCTGCTAATGGGTGTGGTTGTGTTCCTTTCTTGCTAGTTGTTTGGCATAGGGTGTCCAGCACTGTAGCTTGCTGGTCATTGAGTGGAGCTGGGTCTTGGCACTGAGATGGAGATCTCTGGGAGATTTTCACCATTTGATATTATATGGAGCTGGGAGGTCTCTTCAACTTATTTATATACATTTGTAGAGAGTTCTTCTGGCATTCTTCCAGGATTCTTGTGGACCTCTCTTTCTCCAAACTCTGGAACTCCACACTCCAGAGGCCCTCCTTTGGACATGCTGCCTTTCCCCTTCCGTGCATCATTGCCCAAGTTCTTGAATGCCTGGACCATAGTTTTTCCTGTTTGTTTATGATAACTTTTTCCCATTATAATTTTTCCAGTTTCATTCAAAATAAGAATAGTGTAGCATATCAATTGTTTAGAAGTGTGTATACACCTTTCAAATAATATACATTATGTAAATGATGTTTTAACTTGATATTCTTAGATTATTAAGCTAATATATTTTTCCATTAAATGTTATAATTTTTGAACACACTTTTTATTGAATATCAATAGAATATACATATGGAATCATGCATAAGCCATGAGTTCAGTTTAATAAAATTTTCACAAAGTGAACCCACCAAGTAATCAATAAAAAATCATAACTATTATCCCAAAAATCCTCCTATGCCCCTCCTACTAATTATGCCTCTTTTCCCAAAAGGTAACCACTATACTAATTTAGTAGTAGTAAACACTGTTTTGTATATTTTAAAGTGTATGTAAATAGCATCACACAACAGTATATACTATTTTGTATCTAGCTTCTTCTGCTCATATTAAGTCTGTGAGATTCATCCATATTATAGTGTGTAGCAATTGTTTTTTGTTTGTTTCAATGCTATATAGTATTTATTCCATTGTTTGACTGAAATACTGTTTATTTATCCATTTTACTAAGATTAACTTTCAGATTGTTTCCATTCTGTGGCCATTACAAATAATGCTGCCGTGACTATTACTACAGATTTCTTTTCATGCTCATTCAGTTGAGTATGCACCATGGTCGGGATCTTGTGGTCATAGGAAGTATGTGTGCTCAACTTTAGTAGATGCTGCCAATTATTTTTTCAAAGTGGTTGTACCAACTTACACTTCTACTAAAAGTGTTCAAGAATTCTAGTTGCTCCATGCCCTCACCTGTCACTGCCCATCTTTATTTTGTCCACATTGATGCTTTTAACTTGCTTTATCTGAAACCTTGTACGTTCCCAATGCATCAAAAAAATCCTGCAAATAATAAACACTATCTAAATGTGTTTTCCATTGCTGCTATATAAACATTCTCTGTTAGAGTCTTGTAATAATATATGTACACTTAATATCCAATATGTAAAAATTAGGTAAATTAAATTCACCTAAATCTCAAAGTATTCTTTCCGTACTTCTTAATTTTTTCTCTCATTCCATTTCGAATTGTGGGAGGATAACATTAAATCAATTAAATTTATTGGGAGTAAACTTCACCATTTGGATAAACTCCTTTTGGAGGCCTCCATCATTACTTTTTGCCATCTTTCACTATCCTTGGGAAAATATCTGCCTATGTTTCAAGAGTTAGCAAACGGACAGGGCAACCTATTTAGGTATGAACTCCAACAGCTCTATCAATTGCATCATCACTCAAGAGTGTCTGGTCTCTTTACCGCAGAGGGGCTCAAGAAAAAGTGTACAGGCATTCACATCATAGCTAACTTTCATGCCCGTGTCTACTGATGCTGACCTAGGTGAGACCTCTTTTCTGCTAGCCACAACTGTTCTCTTCCCACAAGCACTATTCAAAACAAAACAGGGACTTCAGAAAGGAGACACTCACCTCTTGTCTACTTTCTATCCAAGCCTTCTCTCCTTTCTCCCTTGAATTCATCACAGCACAGCAGAGATACCATGCCACCTTATTATTAATGTTAATACTGTTATTACAATTAAAATAATATATGCTCATTGTAAACAATATCAGCAATGAAGTTAACAAAGCCAAACTATAATTCACTCTCCATATGACCATTCCCAGTGTCAAAAGGCCAGTTCTCCAAAGTACATAATGTACAAAGTTTCTTAAGTATCCTCTAAGCCATTTCCATCATTTACTTTCTTTAAATTGGTAGGACTATGTTTCACATAATATTTTGCAATTTGCTTTTTTTTAAATTGCCAAATATCTTGGAATTTCCCCCATCTCAGAAAAAATAAATATATTATATCTGAATTTAAATGGTTTCATCATCTGTTGGTTTCAGTTATTCTGCATTATAAACATGTTACAAAGAATATCTGTGAAAAGGTATGTTTGGGAATTTGTGTGTTTTTTGTAAGCTAAATTAACAGAAGTGGATGAACTGGGTTAAGGAATATGAAGATCTTTTAACTTTAGTAAATACTTATAAATTGCTTCCAAAAGTTTACATGAATTTACACTCTTTCAAAAGTGAGTTTGTTTTCTTAAAATTTCCCAAATTTCCAGCTTTGCTCATTTTACAGGAGAAAATCATAACTTTTAATTTTTAATTTACAGTTTTCTAACTTAGGTTGAGAATTATTTTATATGATTATTAGCCATTTATTTTACTTCTGTATGTATATAATGCACTTTCATGTATTTTATTCATTTTTTCTTGTCTATATTTTTCTTCTTATATACTAAGAAAATTAGACTTGTTGAATGTATCCTGAAAACAGTTCTTCAGTTTGTCATTTGCCTTTTAACTTAGTTTATATTTTTACTTAATTTGTTACTATTTTGTTATATAGAAGTACTTTTGTATTTTGAACTGAAGATTTACAACAATGAAGATGACAAAATCAATGAAGCATAACTCAAACTCCCCATATAATTCTAGACCCAAATAGGTGAGATGCTGGCATAGCTCCTGGCTGCCTTTGCCTGTTTAGAATACTGCCAGTCTCTATATTCACTCCAGAAGATCCCAGCTTCTGAGTCCAAGATGAACAGACCTCAGACCCAGAGAGAAGGTTAATTTTCCTTCTCCAAAGAGCCCCCCAATCTTGATTCTGAGCTGACCACTTCTCCTGGATGCCCAACAATGAAATATTTCCCAAATTTCCCAAATTTAGCCTTATTTCCCAAATTTCTCCCTTGCTCCCTCTATGTAGAGATTAAGGGCACTGCTCGCACCACACACCCACCCCCTGCCATGATTTTGATGATTTTAATGTGATTTTATGACTCCTGACATCTCAAACTCCCTGCTTAAAATACATATTCATCTTCCTTATTTAGTTCAATTGTCACATCACTTACAAAACTTTTCTGGAAACATACCCTATGGAATTTAGGCATTCTTTCTTTCCCCATCTTGTTTTCAATAGTTTGGAAAAAAGAATAACCAGCATCTCACTTGCCAGATATTCATAAACATGAGGGTCCCATGGAAAACTGTCTAACAAAAGCTGCTCTCACCTAGCAAAATGTTTTTGAGGATCATCTATATTGTAGCATATAAGAGCAGACTACTGATTGGTCAACAGTATTCCATTGTGAGGTAGATAGTCCATATTTTGCTTATCCATTCACCATTTATGGACGTTTGGTTTGTTTCTAGTTTATGACCATTCTGAATACTACTGTTTATGAGCGTTAACATATATGTCATTGTTTGGACACATTTTCATTTTTCTTGGATAGATTCCAAAAGTGAAATTGCTGAGTTTTATGTAAGTTTATGTTTAACCTTTTATGAAAAAATTGCAGGGTGTGAATAAGCAGAGCACAGAGGATTTTTAGGACAGTAAAACTGCTCTGTATGATGCAGTTATGGGAGATATATGTCATCATTGCTTTGTCTAAACCCACAGAATATAAAACACCAAGAGTGAAAACTAATGTAAACTATGGTCTTTGGGTGATTATGACGTGTCATTGTAGGTTCATCAATTGTAACAAATGTACCACTCTAGTGGGGGATGTTGATAATGGTGGAGCCTATGCATGTAAGGAGGCAGGGGTTATATGGGAAATCTCTGTACCTGCCATTCAATTTTGCTGTGAACCTAAAACTGTTCTAAAAAGTTAAGTCTATTTTTTTTTTAAAAAAAGATGCAGAAGCATGCTCCATCCAGAGCTGCCTGGGACGGGGTGAACCAGGGTGTTCAATTCTTGAATTCACTACACAAAAGTAACCTGCAATATGAAAGCACATATTTCAATATCTGGTGATAATTTGAATTCTGTCTGCTGAATTATTTGATTTTTCACTTATTTGGTTACAAACTCAGGTGAGGAAAAGAAGTGTTATATATTGGGCCCCCTCAGAAATCTCAACATATAGATTATACTATTTATTTTCCATTTTACACAACTTTTCATATTTACAAAAGTTAAAATATGCTATTTTTCCTATGTTAGGTTTTCAAGGTACACATTTATAATTCAACCCCAAAGCTCTGTGACAGAGCTATAAAAGTTATCTCAGTAAACACACCAGATACTTTTTTAGTTCCCCCACTTTATAACTGAAGTCCCTCCTAGAACATCCTCTTTTACAGGCCTGGGCTAGCTGTTCTCCAGCACCACTAAAAACCTGCCATCCTGGTTGCATTTACTACCATCCTGGCAATAGCATTTGCATGTCTCCTATATTGACTCTTCAGTTTGTTCCAAACATTAATTACAGCATTTATTGTTTCACACTGCTTTCATTTATGAACAATAAAAATGGATGACTTGTGTTTTTAATCACCTGAGCCTGGCACAATGATTAGTGTATAACAGACACTATTAAATTATCCTATAAAGAATATTTGAAGAATTGAATGGTCATATGTTGTACCTTAAAAACTACAGTAGGAACTGACGTGAATAAATGTCCAGTCACTGAAACTGGCCACCATTTGTACAGTGCTATTTAGAATGGGATCTTTTCCTCCATGGTTCTCATAAGCTACACCATGTTCAAGTGGCTTTACCTAAAATTTATTAATACTTTCTGCCACACAAAAACAATCAAAATAATTATGACCATCACAAACCCCCAAACTTTTTTATTCTCCATTAAGAGTAGAGGGCACTTTACTAAGCCCTGATGGCTGACACATTCTTCATCCCAAATGGAGCATTGCTATAATTTTAAAGATATAATTATATATTCAAATACAAATTATGATATAAGGTAATATGTACCAAGGAACATATGTGCGTGAAGAAGAGAAAGTGATAGAGTGAACAGTACATTATTTCATTTGGGTGAGATTTCTCCAGTCTCTTGGTTATGGCTAATATCTACTTAAATGAGCAATTTCAAATCTCCAGTCCATGAGTAAAACTTGCAAAATAATTTTAGCCTTTGCAATACATTTCCTATCAGGCAAGACTCATTTCCTTCGTCTTTCTTGTGATGTACCAGAGAAATGAAATGACCCATTTGGTACAGTATTAAAATGACATTTAATATTTAGCCTTAATGCCCTTATTATTTAACTAAAGAGAATATTAAGTTTGCTATTTAATAAAAGCATTTATTATGAACGTTGTACATTGTAATCCCTTAATTTTTCTTGATTTTATTTATGCTATAAGGAATTATAAAACACAATGTACTTGACCATTACTTCCTTATAATTAATTTAAATGTATGATTAAATGTCTCATTTGTGGTAGTAATTCCTTTACGTTGGGTCTATTAAATTTTTTGGCTGTGAATATCTTTGTGAACATTTGAAACAAATTGCATTACCCACCTACCAGTCAAGTAATGATGGATTTTAATCCTACAAGAATTTAAAATCCACAATAACATTTAAATTATATTGTAAATTGGAGGGTTTATGTATTTGTACTGTGTATGAATATGAATTTCTCTCTGTTTGGGTTGCTCATTTAGAAATAAGACTCAGAACAATAATCATAATGATATAATAATAATTATCAACCTAGCAAAAATATAAATGCATATTTATAGATATGGAAATTGATATAAATTTAGTAGTTAGAGAAATAAAGATAGATATAATGCCTGCACTATCTGGTAGAATACTTTAATCCAAAACATAATAAAAGCCTCAAAAATTTTTCTTAAGAATTACTGGATGTTGAGCCAACAAGGATGAATTATAGGCTAACACATTAAGACTTGAATAGCATTTATTGCATTTATTGGGGATTATTCATGGAGATTGTATTCAAACACTTGGTTTCCTTCTTGCCCATCATACTCTGAAATATTCCACAGGAATCTAGCAGCACTAAGCATTAGACTCTAGACTCTGGTGGGTACATACATAACAGAGGGGATGTTCTCTAGGCCCACTCTAGACCTTTTCGTATATAATTTTTATACTATAAGAATGATCTGGTTTTGTCTTAAGGCACTTAGGGAATTTGCCTCATTCTATGGTTTCAGAGAGAATCATTTCTCTTCTAAGCTCCTTTAACCAGTTGGAATGCCTAGGAAGTAGGCACAGAAATGGAATAAAATGCAAATGGTTTATTGGGAAGTAACACCTGTTAAGGGAAAGGGAAAGGAAGCAGGATTGGGCCGGGCCTGCCATCAGACTACAATTCAGACCTGATGAACTGTCAGCCTGGAGGGGAGCTTATTAGCAAAATCCCACCTAGCTCAGTCATTGACTTCATGTCACCCTAGAAAACCATAATTTACTTCAAAAGCTGAGGCAAACAATCAATGACCTCACAGAGACAGGCTATCATCTAACCAGAGGTCCTTACAGGTAGGTAGCAAGTACTTTCCTGAAGGGAGATCTGAGCAACACAGTTCCAGGTCTGCCACATTCCTCAAAAGAATCTTGATAAGATAAAGTACTAGTTCAGGATTCAAAACCTTGTGATTTCAATTCCATGATGGGGCAGGGCTTGGACTCACTTCTCTCCATATCACTCTCCCCAAAACACTTCCTGAAGGATTTCTCTATACCCTCCAGGGTCTGTAATATACTTCCCATCTGCTCCATTTTACAACCTGGCGGAGGGCTTTTCCTAACAAACAGTACTTCCTGTGCCCACAGCATTTTTTTTCCCTGCAAAGAAGAAAAGTACACTTTTTTCAATTTGTAAAATTAAGAGATTGCATCCCATTGACACCTTCTGTAACACACAGTTAAACATGTCTGCCAGGTCCTCAGTAGCATCTACATTCATATCCATTTTACCCACAATTTCAGGATATCTGTAGAAATAGAGACATTTGAGCCCTCTCACATGAACCTCACAGATGGCTAGGACCATTGTGTTAATAGCCTCAAAATTTGGTGGGGTCAACATGAGATCCAGATTTGTTTAATTATTTCATTATCTTTCAAATTTTTCTTATATTTTTCAATGCCACCTGTGAAAATAAATTTAATTTTCTAATTGTTGGGGTTTCATTAAAACAACAATTAAGAAGAAATACTCTTCTAGAGGTTTAACATTTAGCAGTGAAATCTCTTACTGCTTTTGTGTGAACTATGTAACAATGAGAGACAGAGCCTTATTTGATGTTAGCTAGAGCTGTGCTTTGCTGGAATTTTTAGGTCAAGATATTTTACATTTTAGGAAGGATCTCTATGTTTAACTAGAGGATAGGATTGACCGGGAAGAGGTAAAAGGGAACACTGTGGGGTGACAAAAAGTTTCTATACGTTTGTGGTTTTTTGGTTTGTTGTTTTTTTTTTTCATTAATTTTTTAAATTAATCTTTATTGGAGTATAGTTGATTTACAATGTTGTGTTAGTTTCTGCTATACAGCAAAGTGAATCAGTTATACATACACACATATCCACTCTTTTTTAGATTCTATTCCCATATAGGTCATTATAGAGTGTTGAGTAGAATTCGTCTATGTTTGTTTTTTGATGGTTGCCAGAGATTACATATTTGGAAAAACTCACTGATCTGGGGGGGTGACCAAGATGGTGGGGTAAAAATACCCTAAGCTCACCTTCTCCCACAGGCACACCAAAATTACAACTGTTTACAGATCAGCTATTGATGGGAAAACATGAAGAAGAGCAGAAAACATATTCAAAATGGATTAAAGACTTAGATGTAAGACCTGAAATCATAAAACTTTTATAAGAAAACATAGGCAGTAGGTTTTTTGGCATCAGTCTTAGCAATATTTTTTGGAAATGTCCTCTCATGCAATGGAATAATAGCAAAAATAAACAACTAGGACAACATCAAACTAAAAATCTTTTTCACAGAGAAGGAAAATATCAACAACAAAAAAAAAGTCCACTTACTGATAAGGGGTTAATATCCAACTCAATATCATTCAATGCATTATTTACATAGCCAATATACTGAAGCAACCTAAGTGCCCATCAATAGATGAATGAATAAAGAAGATGTAGAATATACACACAGGCACACACACACAAAATGGAGTATTACTCAGCCATAAAAAAGAATGAAATCTTGCCATTTGTGATAACATGAATGGACCTAGGAGGTCTTATGCTAAATGGAATAAGACAAATACTGTATTATTTCATTGACATGTGGAATCTGAAAAACAAAACAAATGAACAAACATAATCAAACAGAAACACAGCTACAGATTCAGAGAACAAACAGTTCATTGCCAAAGGGGAAAAGGGGAGGTAGAGTGGGGAAAGGAAGGAAGTAGGTGAGTGAGATTAAGATGTACAAACTTCCAGTTTAAAATAAATGAGTCATGGATATGAAATGCACAGTGTGGGCAATATAGCCCACAACTATGTAAAATCTTAGTATGGTGACGGATGGTAACTAGACTTATCCTGGTGACCATTTTGAAATGTATAGAAATATTGAAACACTAATTTTTGTAACAGGAACTAATATATTGCTGTAAGTCAATTATACTTCAAAAACAAACAAGCTCACAGAAAAAGAGACCAGATTTGTGGTTACCATAGGTGGGCGGGTGGGGGGATGGGAAATTGGATGAAGGCAGTCAAAAGGTACAAACCTCCAGTTATAAGAGTTATAAGATAAATAAGTATTGAGGATGTAATGTACAACAGGATAAAAATAATTAACACTGCTGTATGTTAAATATGAAAGCTGTTAAAAAAAAAAAAAAAAGCAAACCCTAACAGTTCTCACAAGGGAGAAGGTTTGTTTTCTATTTCTTTAATTTTGTATCTATACAAGATGATGGATGTTTACTAAACGTACTGTGGTAATCACTTCATGATGTACATAAGTCAAATCATTATGCTGTACTCTTTAAACTTATACAGTGCTGTATGTCAATTATACCTCAATAAAACTGGACAAAAAAATAAAGACGACTAAAGACTAAAAAAACTCATTGAGCTATCCATTTAAAATAGGTGCATTTTATTTCATGTAAATTAGATAGTAATAAAGCTGCTTTAAAAACACACACACTACCAATGGGAAAAAATATTGAGGAGAGTTATGATTCTTGAAATACTAATTTTTTTATACCCTATTCCCATAAACATGTTATTTTAAAGTACTGGGATACTGGTATTTTTGCTGGTAATAATGTAAATATTTTTTAAATAACTGATTTGTTTCTGCCTTGAAATGTCCAAAATGATTTATTATGTGTATAAAAATTTGCAAATTAAACAAATTTAAAATTCACACCTGGTTATAGTTCTTCCAACTTTTTTGCACTGTTATTTTATTCTTAATACCGTGGGCTACTAATGTGGCTAAGCATCTCTTCTTAGGTTTAAGTTTTGTTTCTAAGTAAAATTTCCTAAGCTTAGGACTCTTTCACATATATAAAACCAAAATACACTTACAATTAGATTCAAACCCATAAAATCCGCATTAAGGCCATTAATTTACTGTGATGGATGATGGTTTTTGTCAAAATCACTGCTATTGTGGGTCATAATAGAAACATTAAGCCTTAGGATGGATTTATAGTTAGTTTTTTCCTATTCTTTCTCTTCAGTATTTCTAATATAAAAAAGTATATGGCCATAAGAATGTTAGGCAAATAGTGTTAAATTATCTAAAGGCTTAGTTTGCTAGTCTCCTATAATCAGACATTACACTTAATGAAAACCTTCTCAAAGAGCCATCTTCAATATGAATTTTAATAGTGTTTCATTTAATAAGCCTGCAAATGCTTTTTATTTTCTTGAAGATTTATTCCTTATTGTACCACTCAGGAATTCTGTCTTCAACTGATACATAATCATCAAGGTAAAAAAAATCTTCACCTACCATCCTATTGGTATACTTAAACCAATTAACTGTTGAAAGCTGATAGGGACAAAGAGAGAACCAAGTCAAACAGATGCTTGCATGGTAAATGCGGAACCAAAAGCTACAGCATAGGTTGCTATCTGCCTTGGGATGTCACAATCTTCTCATAATTTCTCTCCATTTATACCACTAAAAATCCTATGCAATACTATTGCTTCACCTTCTTGTGGAATAAATATTATTGTAAACACAAATGCAAGCATGAGTCAACCATAATAACTGGAACATGAGTTTTAAAAAATATTATAAACACAATTATTCTTAAAATCATTCATGCTGCTTGTGATTCAGTAGTTCTTCCTTGACCCTACATTCTCTATTTTCTGCTTCTATGGGTTTGACTCTTTTAGATACCATATAAGTGGAATCATGTAGCATTTGCCTTTCTGCGACTGGCTTATTTACCTTAGCATAGTGTTCTCAAGGTTCATATATATGGTCAACAGGTATATGAAAAGATGTTTAACATCACTAATCACTAGGCAAATACAAATCAAAACCACAATGAGGTATTATCTCATGCCTCTTAGAATAGCAATTACTTTAAAATTAACAATTACTGGCAAGGATGTGAAGAAACTGGAAACCTTTGTGCACTGTTAGTGGAAATGTAAAATGGTACATCTGCTACGGAAATCAGTATATAGGTTCCTTTAAAAGTTAAGAATAGAGGCTACCATATGATCCAGAAATCCCACTTCTAGGTATTTATCCAAAAGAACTGAAATGAGAATCCTGAAGGAACATCTGTACTCCCATGTTGACTGCACATTATTCTCAATAGCCAAGATGTGGAAGCAACATAAATGTCCATTAATATATGAATGTTAAAGAAAATTTGGTATATCCATACAATGGAACATTATTCAGCCTTAATAAAGAGGAAACCCCACCTCACCTTTTCCAAATATCTTTATTGAGCTATAACTGACATACAAAAAGTATACATATTTAAAATGTACAATTTGGTGAGGTTCACAATATGTATACAGCCTTGAAACCATTACCCCCACCAAAATAATAAATATATTCATCTCCCCTAAAAGTTTTCTCAAGCACCTCTAAATAAAATAAAATCTATTAATAACTGCCATCTGCTCTAGCTGTCAGGAATCCTTTTGTATTTGTCACAGAAGAAGAATAAACAAACATGCAAACATTTTTAGATAGAGATGGTATTTTTCTCCATTCACTGAGGACAAGCTTTTTAAAATAAATGTGACAACATCCCCCTCTTTTACCAGTACAACGTGACTTTTTTCAGAATTTGAGCTAAACTAGTGATGGTGTGCTCTGAATTAGTGATTCTCAAACTTTAGAGTATGTTGGAATCATATGGAAGGTTTGTTAAAACCCAGGTTGCTGGCATCCACCCTCAGAGTTTCTGAGTAGGTCTTGGGGAGGGCTAAGTAAATTTCATTTTTAACAAGTTCCCAAATAATGCTGGTGACTTTGACATGGTTCTCTTATTTGTGGGTTGGTTCCTCATTTACAACCTCAGCTGATATTGATGTCACTGAGGCCAGAATGTCTCCTAAAAGTAAGCCCTACATGTTTTGCTGGAATAGGGAAAGGAAGTTACCTGGCTACCGGGGCTGGTGATTTCTGAAGACTAGGGATCTAACACCCTTCAAAATTGCATAGTGCTTCGAATTCCTATGTTTCTGTTTTTCTTCATAAACAAGCTAGCTTCTTCCTGTTTTGCCCTAATGCAGGCATTTAGTTTTTGGTGTTCTCTAGCCTGGTAAGCCTGCTACCACTGCTCTTTATTTTACATCTTTGAGTTGCCAGCTCCTTCTCTCTCTTTTGTTATTGTCTCTTTTCCTGCTTTCTTTTTCATTGTGATCTTAAACCTTTTTTTAATAACTTTAATTTCATTTTAGTGTTTTGTGAAATGGAAATATGAATCCATTTTTTTCTAGCAAGAAATTCTTTCCCAAGTAGTCTTAACAATACATTATCCTTATTTTGGATGCTTTTATCAAACCTGGAAGATGTTTCAGAAACAGAATCATTTAAGATATTTTATAAATAGAGAATTCAATTCAGTGATGTGTCCCAAAGACTCACTAGTGTCTTACATTAAAAATGTTACTTTACCCCTCCCCAAATTAATTATACTTTAAAATGCTTTTCACTAAATAAAAACTAAAAAGAAAAAGGGGGTGCATTAAAATATGGAGTTCATTTTGTTACTATGTGAGGTCATATTTCTTTCTAGTTCACGAAATCATTACAAATCAAAGTTCAGAAATATTTATCCATGGTCTTTGACATGTCATTGTCTTTCTCTGTAGTCAAATTTCTCTCTTTCTCTAGGCTCTGGGCATAAAGCCTGAATGGGTCCCTGTCTTTACAGAAACTATAGTAAACTGAAGGTGACACATATATGCAGGCACTTCCATGTAGAGTGATGTAGGCTTCGGTAGAAAAATACTGCCTCTTATGAAAGCACTAAAAGGTACTCATCCAGACACTGAGGATTCAGGAGGAACATAATCAACAAAGCAACTTCTAAACTGAGATCCAAGATTTTCTACCTAGAGATTTGTTTTTTAATTTCCCCAACCTTTCTGCCACATTTGTTTTCTCTATTTCTGCTGCATTCAGGTGAGCTGAAATTCCAAATTTTAATTAGCCAACTCAGACTTGACTCTATCAGGAATACAAAATCTTAGCATCTAATGGAATTTATTTTCTTTGCACCCAGAGTTTCCAAATTCCAGCATCTTATGGAGTAAATTTCTATACAGTTGTGCAAGTTGTGTCCTGTCTTTGGGCACTGAACACACAATGTGGAGATTCTGATGGGCCCTACTGCTAACAGTGGGATTTTGGCAGTTTTTTTGAATTCTCTAAACAATTTTTCCACTGTAAAACAGTGATAATAATTTTATCCATTTCATAGAATTATTGTAAAGATCAAGTGAAATGTTGGCTGTAAATCGATCAGCACTCTACCTAAGTACTTACTGTGCAATACATTTGGCATTAGCATTGTATCAATTATACAAGAACAAAAACAGTTCATGTTTTTTCACATTATGCTATTTGTATTACAAGGAATCCCATGGCAATTGGCATAAATATGTGGGTACAACATACCCACATGACGGTGAAGGGAATAAACTCAATTTGTATAATTCATATATATATGAATAACCTAAGATTAATGATCCCACTTGTGTGTCATAATCTCTATTGAATTACCGGGGTAAAAATAGTACTTTATAATGATTTTTAAATCTATAATTTGTCAATTTGAGTTACCTATTACCTACCATTATCTAATCATACTGCTAGAAATCACATTCTTTTTTATTTAGTTAGTTATTGACTATTTGAATTTTTATTCTTCTACCACCATTATATTGCCTTTTTTTGGTCTCTGGGGCTGGGATTTAGTTTTATAGATAAATTTATAGATAAATAGAATGCTGTATCATATTGCCCTGTCCAGAAAGATGAAACACAAAAGGACATCAAAACAAAATATCTAACCATTTGTATTAGCATGGGGGGGGCATAATTTTTATTAACAATTCTCCTCTACTTTGCTCAATCCCCTTGTTTTACCAAAACATTGAATAAAATACCCAATTGCGCAGAAGAGAATACAAGTGTGTGTCTATATGCGTGTATGTGAATGTGCATTCATGTGTGGCATTTACTTCCCCTGGAACAGCAATTATAAGGAAAACAAAGCATGTTTTAAATTACAGATTTTAAAAGTAGATGATTAACACATTTACTATGATCTCTCTCCAAAGCAACAATTTAGGTTTACAAAGTGAATGCAATGATTCCAAAATGAATCAAGAAACAGGGTGAGAATATTTTCATCCCTGGGGGAAAAAAATGCCTCTATATTAAAGTCCATGAGAACTAGTTAAACTATTTATTAATGTAATTATGTGCTTCCCAATATTTGAAACTGATACCACATGTTAAAAATATATAGTTTACAAAGGATCATTGATGAGTCCATCTATATTTTAATGCATACCAATATAAAAAGACAGCATGAGAAACATATGCAAATACAAAGGTCTATCTAGATACCTACTGAACATCCTCTATTGGTCAGAGTCAATTTAGATGCTTGGAATACAGAGATAAAATTGTTTTTAAAAAAAGCCTTGCACTTAAGAAATTCACATTCTTGATAGCTACATATATTTTATGCATTGTTCAACAAAATATTTGGGCAGATTTTAATAAAATATAATTAAATGAACATATACTTATATATATTATACACATTTATATATATAAATTAGAATATAACATTAACCAATAATAATAATAAATTTTTTATTAAAATAAAAACAGTGGCAGGAGGTAGCAGCAAAGATAGATCAGAAAGGTGCTACTCAGGTTTATGGGATTTTAAAGACTAATAAAAGTCAGTTCTAAATTAGAATCTGAAAGCTTAAGTGGCAAAGTCAAAGAGAAACTCCAATTGGTTCCATAATTTTAATTATTCTTGATTATCCATATTATTTTGCGTATAATCACATTCTAGCTCTAAGCCTGCCTTAGATGTAGATTCCTCGGTTACCAGAAAGCCAATAAGGAAGGCAGTAAGCCGAAAAGAGCAAAGGGAATGCACATGTGCGCACGGGCACACACATGGACAAAGTATTTTGAAATTCAAACAACACAGAGGAAAACCATCTATTTCTAGCCCAATCAAAATTTGCTACTAAGTAATGGGAGGGCAACGCTTCTAACAACACCCTTGATCTTGTCAGTGCCTTCTTCATTTGAATAGATTTTAATTGGCATTTTTTAAATAAAACACCTTGCCAGAGATTCAGGTCTGAATTGATGGTCAAGATAAGGATAACTAGTCCTGAATCTGCCTTCACCTGGTCACATGATTTTGGATGACCTGATTCACCTTCTTCATCTCCACAGGATGAAGCTTCCTCAAGTTAAAATGAGAGAAAGTGGTTCAGTGACCTCTAAAAGAAAGTACTTTAGGCTCTACCAACTTACAAGTCCATTACTCTTAATTTTTCTGCCACTCTGACAGAGCTTCCCCTTTGTAAATTCAGAATGATACACAGAGAATGCCATGAGAAACACACTAGGACTCTCTAGCAGATCTGAGGTAGAACTTTCAGCCATATGGTACAATGGTGTTTGCTAAAAAGTTTGCCCTCTAGCAATACAATCTCAAATAGATTGATCAGAGCCTCTAATTTTCACCCTCTTGCAAAAGCATTTTTGTTCTCTGTACTTCAAAGAAACTGTCCCTATTAAATTGTTTCAATGCTCAGGCAATAAACCAATTCTTGGTACTTCAATTAATGCTATCATCATTAGTCCTCTTCTTTTTTTTTATGTCATCTGCACAAAGGAACACTGTAAATGACCTAACTATGCAGAGTTCATGAGCAAATGGGAATATTCTCAAAAATAAAAACACGAGATGCAGTATATCATTGCGCTACCTCTACAAGTTGCTCTTCATCCATTAGAAGACCTATTGCTTCCTTCTCTTTCTAAAAGAATAGACAGAGAGACAAAAAGAAACCGTCTATTAAGTTCGGATCCAGCCTTTAACATGTTTTTCCCCTGAAGCTTTCACGCTGTGCGCCGCCCATTAGGCCACTAGTGAGTTATCTCTCTTACAGACACACCACAAAGATTCAATTGTTCGATTTTTAATGTGACTTTTTTCTTGTCATTATCTTCCCACATGAAGGTTGGCCTTGTTTCTGGAGATGCCATATCTGTAAGCTTTGTTAAGAGGAATATTATTGGGGGGAAAGGAAGGTATCTGCACTTGGGACATTTCATACTAATTTATGGCTGAGAATTCCCTGAAATACTTGAAACACTTCACCTTTATCCCTTTTGAGAAAGGATGGGGCACAAACTTAACAAAAAATGCTTTTCATACATAAATTATTACCCGAATCACCAAAAGTATTAACACTAAGTATTAGTAGTTATAAACAGTAAAATGGAAAAGTTACTCCCTGAAAGAAATCAGTCCTGCCTCTAGATTTTGAGTCATGACTTATAAAGAGATTTCCCATAGATAAAATACTTAACAAGCCTTATTATAAAATGGGGGTGACAACTGATTATCAGGCTAAAATAAAAGGATAAGATAAACTTTTACGGTTTTCGTTCATTTTAGGATACAGGATATTCGATGAAGATTGCATATCAAGACATCCAATGTTTCCCTGCTTTGTCAAAGATTTAGGTAACATTAAGTTGATATTATGATATCAATTGTAAAAAAGAGTACTAAATACTCTTTCTCTTAGCAGTGATATTTTGATTATTCCTTGAATTGAATATTTAATTACACAATTATTCTTTCATATACTCAATAAATATTCATTCAGTACCTATTTCTACATTCTCATTGCAGCTGGGCTGCCCCTTTTCTCATTTTGTTTCTTTGCTTCTTAAAATCCATACCATTAGGTTATATTTTAAATGTTCTCATTGATCTCCACTTTATAGTCTTGGTTTCTCAATTAGATTTGAGTTCTTCTATAAGGGTAAGTTCTGCATCTTTTATTTCTGTTGAATTATTCTTATCACTGCCTATATGGCATAGACCCTCAGATGCTTCTAATTAACCTATCTCCTATTTTTCCCTATGAAAACAAATAGGCTATTTTTTGTTGAGCTAAAAGACTATATTTTCAAGTATCACTCACAGTTAGGTGTAATGATGTTATTATGTACCAGGCTATAAGATGTATAGGAAAATATGTGTTACTACCAGGAAGTGTCCTTAAAAATAAGGAGAAGCATCAACAGATTTCTTCTTTTGTTAATGGCAGCTCTGTTTATATAATTTTAACATCCTGTCAATAACCAGTATAAATTCTAGGTATGCCTTCAATTCTTGATATTCCTGGTAGTAATGTTCTATAAAGTCACTATGAACACTGAATTAATAAATACTAAACCAATGCTCCTAGGGGAGATATGTAAATATATGCATACATATCTAAGAATCTTGAATCCTAAAATCAATTCATCCTGGAAGATCCCATTTTCTTCATTTTACAAAAGAGAATAAGATTCAGAAGTGTTAAGTGACTTGCCTGAGATAGCCCAACTAACAGGTAGGTGTCAGAGTTAGGATTCAAGCCTCAGCCCATTGGCCCCAGAGTTAAAAGGGATAGCCACTGGGGGGGAAAAAAAAGTTGCCCTGGAGAGGAGAGTATTTGCATTTATCTGCAGACAGCAGCAGTCTTATTCATCTAAAGAGTTAGAGGTCAGAATATTGGGCTACCAGACAGCTGGAAAATGAATAGGAACACCCCCACTAAAGGGAACCATAGTGGGTAAGCCTCAGTATTTGCATAGAAATTTCCCTCAAATTCTTTGGCAGAATTCTTAACTGAGTAATGCAATAGTGTGATTAAATGCATAAGAAATAAACTGAAAGGTGGAAAAATCTAAACAGAGATTTCAGAAACTTCTGAGTAAGATAAAACTGGGGAAAAAAATTTTTTTCCAGCAGAATCATACCACCAATAATATGAAATGAAGATCTACAAGTAAAAGGGAAATTATATCAGATGGAAATTCATATCATGAAGAAATGATGAAATGGTAGATAGTTAAATATAAATGACTGTTTTGCTTTCTTAAATACTATAAAGAAAATCATTTGTTTAAAGCAAAAGTTTTAATAATGTGTTATCATGCCTATAACATTTAAGTAAAATGTATGACAAAAATAGCAAGGGAATGTATGAAACAATAGCAAGGGAAAGGAGATTAAATGGATTTATAGGACAAACAAAACAAATAGCAAGATGGTAGACTTAAACCAAACATATCAATAATTATATTATATTTTATATAGTAAAAACTACAACTAAAAGGCAGATATCAACAGACTGAATTAAAAAAATAAGACTGAACTATGTCAATATGTTGTTTACAAGTAAAAAAAACGCTTTGAATATAAAACCAGATAGGTGAAATAATGGAATACTTTACAAAGAATGGAAACTAAAAGATTTAGAAAAGACATTCCATGGAAACACTAATAGAAGGAAAGCTGGCCTATGTTAATATCAATGTTTCACTAAAAAGAACATTACAAGATATAAAAAGGTCATTTCAAAGTGAAATCAAGCAGCAAATTATCAGTAAGATGTGACAATCCTTGTTGTGTACACAGCTAATAACACAGCAAAAATTAATAAGAATGAAGGAAGAAATGAACAAATCCACAATCATACTTAGTGAATTTAATGATCCATTTTTGGGAGTTGATGAAACAATTAGACAAAAATAAGTAACAGAGAATATTTTAATAACACTATCAAACAAACTGACCTAGTTGATATTTCTAGAACACTATACCAGTAATTGTTGAACGCACATTTTTTTCAAGTGGAAGCATGTGCAAAATAAGTTATAGTCCAAGGCATAAAGAAAGTTTCAACAAATTTCAAAGAATTTTTAAAATACAGTCTTATCTCTGAGCACTTGGAGTTAAGTTACAAATCAAAATGAAAAGATATCCAAAACAAAGAAACACATATTTGGCAATTGAGCAGCACTTGCAAATACCATGAGTCAAAGAAAAATAAGAGAAAAAAAGTGTGGAACTACTTTGAAGTGAAAGAAAATTAAAGACAAAACACAACATATCAAAATGTATGGGATATAGCTGATGCAATCTGTAGAGAAATTTACTGTATTAAGTACTTAGAAAAGAAGGAAAAATTCAATAATAATCTAAGATTTCTCATTATTTGCCTAGTTAAAGAAGAGCAAATCAAACCAAGGAAAGCAGCACATAGCAAATAATGAAGAGAATAAATCAATGAAGTACAACAGAAACCAAGAAAAAATAAATAAACAAACAGGTTCTGTAGAAATACTAATAAAAAGTTTCTGTAGAAATACTAATAAAATTGATAAACTCCTAAAAGTAATAGCCATGAAAATTAAAAAAGAGAAAAACATAAAATAATATCAAAAATGAAAAATCACTATATATCCTTAAAACACTAAAGGGATAAAGGGATTACTATGAACACGTTTATACCAGCAAATTAAACAATCTAGATAAAACTGACAAAGTTCTTGAAAAACAATGTACCAAAAATGACAAAAGATGAAGTAGAAAATATGCATATCTTTATGTCTGTTAATACAAGGTAAGAGCAGGCACTTCAAAAAAGAGATATTTAAACAAACAGTTGGAACATAAAAATAAGCTCAATAATATCAATCATCAAGGAAATGTGAATTAAAACCATGAGATATCACTATAAACCACTAGGGTAGCTAGAATTAGAAAGACAAACCACGTTTCCGTGATGTGAAGCTCCCAGAAATCTCCTCCATTGTAGGTGGGAGTGTAAAATGGTACAACTTCTTTGGAAATGATTCCTCAGTTTTTTATGAAGTTACACAGTCCCTTACTATATAAACCATTCGTTATATTCATAGGCATTTACACAAGAGAAATAAAAATATGTGCCCACATAAGAACTTCTACAAGAATGTGTATAGAAATTTTAATTATAATAGTTCCAATTTGGAAGGAACTCAAATTTTCATCCACAGGTGAATCAACAAATTATATTCATGCAGTGGAATGATATTTATAAATTTAAAAGAATAATTTATACTGATATAGACAACTACATGAACGAGGAGTATACACTGACATACAATGATTTCATTACTATGAAATTCTAGATTAGGCAGAGGTAATCTAAGTAATAGAAAGCAGATCAGTGGTTACCTGAGGCAGTGGCTGTGGGAAAGTGACTGCAAAAGAAACATGAGGAAATATTTTGAGATGATGAAAATATTCTCTATCTTAATTTTGGTGGTGGTTTTGTAAGTCTGTTTATATTTGTCAAAACTCATTAAACCGCATTCTTGTAATCATTTATTTTATGAAAATTTTGTCTCGATAAAAGTTGAATAAAAACATTTGAGTATACACAAGTAATACTTTAAATGCAACTTTACAAAACATAGGCAATGAGGATGAACTGTGATATTTTACTCTTTTTTTTTTTTTTTTTTCCCCACTGAAGCACTGGAAAGATAAAAAGTCTTCCTGACTAAAGATGGAGACTGGAAACCTGAAGACTACATAGTCTAAATAAGAAAATCAGATGACTAATTCCCTGTGAGTCATTAAGAAACTAATTTAAATCTCTCCAACCCTGGGTTTGCTGAGTGACTACTAGACCCACCATGTAGTAAGCACTTATTTTAAATATTAAGCAGAACTTCATAGCAAACTAAGAGAGGTAAATAATATAAATAATAAATAAATGATAAATGTCTTAGATCAATGTAATCCCCATAAGGCATTCTTTAAAACTAAAATAACAGGCACACACAATACACAAACTCAAGCTGTACTGAAACTCCAGTTTTCAAAAAACTCAGCATCTGTCAAGCACTTTCATTTTTAGAGTAGTAACAAAATCCTGGTATGACAACCCATAACATGCTTTGTTCAATGATTTTCTATGTTTAGTTATTCCAAATTATAAAACATGTATGAGTGATTAAAACTCACAGTGAGAAAAGTAGCTACTAGCCTGACAATAAACAAATTACAATCAGTTGAAAATTTATAATAACCATGTAACATTCTCTTAATGAAGAATATATATAAGATTGCAGTTGAACCTTTCTAATGATTTTCAAAGAGATGTCTCAAAAGTTCATTAGCAACATCGAAGTTTCAAGATGAAATAGCTCTATGAAGAAAAAGTACTGCAAGAAGGAAAAAAAGCTAGGAAAAAGGAAGAGAGGGAGATGGATATGGAGACCAAGAGGGAGAGGAAAGGGGGAGGGAGAATTGGGAAGGGAGAAGAGGAGAAGAAAGGGGAAAGAGGGGGATAGAGAAAAGAGCAGAGCAGAGGAAACAGAACACAGTGGAAGAGAACACTGCTATTATAGTGTTATACTTTTAAAGAAGTATGGTGTTTATCACTTCTTAGGTAAATCTTAACTGAAGCCCTCAAAAAAACCAAAAAACCCACCAAAAACAAAACCTTGTTTCAGTTTCCAAAGATTGTCCTCCACTGAGCTAGTTGCCTTCAAGAGATATACAAATATTCAGGGTATTTTTAATTACTTCTACTGTAAAGATCAGAGTCATTGATTGCAATAGGATAAGAACATTTACTATAGGCAATGGAAAAATCATATTGCCCCATAAAAAACAAAGTAACATATGTAACTATTAATAAAGAATACATTAAATATTAAGATTATTAAGCATGTAATTACAGTTTTCCATTTCATAAGTTCTTTCATAGTAATTATAAATACTACTGGTCATCGATCTTGTTTTAGTTTTGAAGAAACCAGTGAAAGGCTAAGGGAGGTGGCCATGTATAATTTGTCAGATTAAACTGTGAAATAATTTCTCTATGGCATTTTTACAAAGCACATTTTTTTTGATACAATATGGATTTTTTTCAGGATATTGTGTTACTAAAATGCAAAACTGTACACCATCTCCAATGAAAATATGTAAGATTGATAGATGGCAACTTAATGTATTTCCATTGCTTTGGGAAAACATTCTGCATTTGCATGCTTGTTTTCCTTCGGTCTTCAAGAGGTCTAATTTGTATTCCAGATAAATCAGTTCAAGTTTAACTAACTATTGATGTTCAGACGTTGCACTACCATATATAGATAATATAAAGATGAAGGGAATACAAATGGCTCTGTTCTCTTGACAGTGCCTGCCATTATCTGAACCCAGTATGAGAGAGAAACAGAAGGGGATCCATAACTGCAGCCTGTGAAGTACAACTTCATGAGCACAGGGCAGGTGAAGAAGAGTGAAACCTTTCCAGCGCAATGCACAAAGTCCAGCATCCTACCTTCCTATGACACTCACTATGAAAGTCTCCTGGAACCTTGAGCTTTGAAGATGAGTAAATGTGGGGCAGACAAGAAATGTGTGTATATTGAGGAAGAGGGGAAACAGAGAGCCAGAAAATTCCAGATGAGGGACCAACTCCAGTTCAAGGTTCTTGCGGTTAGCAATTACTTGTTAACCTATGTAACTCTGCTATTTTCCATTAAAAGCACTCAGAGAAAATGCCAAGCCTTTTCTCTAGAATTAGCCAGGTCCCTTTTTCAGTAAATAGATTTGATAGACTGTTTGAAAACTTGTACCAAAAAGAGGCACTTGTTCTAGTCCCCTAACATTATGTAATTAACAGCTTTGCTCAGCTGTAACAAATTACCCAAAACTTGGTGGCTTTAAAACAACACGAATTTCTTATCTTACAGTTTTCAAGATTAGAAGTTGGAAATGGGTTCACTTAGCTAAAATCAAGATGTTAGTAGGGCTGTGTTCCTTCTAGAAGTTCTAGTGGGAATCCACTTCCTTGATTTTTCCTATATTCTAGGGGACCCCCTTCCATCTTCAAAGCCAACAACAGCTGTTAGACTTTTTTTTTGTTATTATCACATTGTCATTAACTATGTTCTCTCTTCTACCTTTAAGAACCCTTATGATTATATTGGACACATCCAGATAATACAGAATAATTTTTTGATCTCAAAGTCAACTGATTAACAACCTTAATTCCCCCTTGCCACATAACATAACATATTTACAGGTTCTAGAGACTAGGCTGTGAACAACTTTGGAGGAGGGGGCATATTCTGCCTACCATACCCACTTTAGTTTTAAAAACCTGAATCACTCTGAGTGATATGGAAAGACAAGACCTCAGATCCTTGGCAAGTGTCATGTAGCCACAGTTGGAGATGAGGCACAAGACATACAGAACTATTTTAGTAAATTTCTCCCTTGTAGGCAAAAATATAAAAACAGAAAGCAGATTGGTGGTTGTCTAGTGCTGAGGGTGAGAATAGGGGTTAACTGTAAAAGGGCATGAGAGTATTTTGGGGAGGGGGGTGATGGAAACGTTCTAAAATGGGATTGTGGTGATGGTTGCATATCTCCAGAAATTTAATAAAAACCACTGAATTATAAAGTTTATAGTAAATAGTATCCCCATAAGAGTATTAAAAATTTGACTTTGCCTTCTTACACATATATTTTATTAAAATTATAAGAACACCACTTGTGAAAATATTTGAGTATTTGAACGTCATGAGACTGAGGCACTCTCTTTTTGAGATTTTTTAAATGTGTCCATTTCTTCCATTTTTGCTTAAAATACTTCCCTCAGACTTAAATGTAAATGAGACAAGCAGTTAGACATTGACATTCAAAGAATTTATGCATGTTTTCAATGCTTTTAGGAAATTCTTACAGGTCTCCTCAATGGCAGAATACAGGTCTTGAGAAAACCATCTGAAACTGTAGCTCTTTGGGAAAAGCCCCAGGATATCTCACCTTGGTATCGTCCTTCAAGAGTACTTACTGAGTGTTCCATTTTGCAAGGAATCATACGAGCCCCTGTATATGTAGACTTTTGCTGATATTGACCCTTTCTCTTCACACTAGGTGACTGGGTCTTGCCAAAGTCAACAGGGCTAGCAGAGTGGACTGGAAATCCTTGATGACTAAGTTCTCTAACCATGAACAGAAATGGTACCAACTATATTTCTCTTGTCTCCCTTTCCTATACGTCCCATTTTATATTCACAGATAAACTGTACCCAAGATATTGCTAGACAGTGGAGTTTTGAGAAGGTATGACCTGCACAAGAGGCATAAACCCACCCACAAACCCTCCCACACACAGCATTCTAATTATGGCAATGATCTGCAATAAAGATCAGATCAGAAGCCTTCACGAAGGTTGTTCTATAAGCCTGGAATATATGCTCCATCCTCTCTTGTTGTATATTTCTAATATCTGCCTAAAAGTCACTTATTTAGAAAGTTCTTCATCTATTATTCTGTCATTCATCACATCTTTCACGTTATAATTTTGTGTTTATTTCCCTGATTAGATTTATTGTCTGCATTCCCCCACCTTCTTCATTATTATACACACAATGGTCCATATACAGCCTGAAACAAAGAATGTGTTACATAAATATTTAAGTATTAAATGAATGGATAAGTAAATGAGTGAAATGAAAGCGTTTTGCCATTTTTAGATGTCAATTACTGGACAAACCACTTAACATCTCTGAGCTTCAGGTTCCTCATAACTATAATACGGGAAAACAATAACTTCCCTGCTTTTCGCAAAGTTACATGAGAGCTAACTCTGGAAACATCTAAACTCCACAGAAATACAAGAAATACACTTCCCATCAAAAAACAGAGCAGATAAGTTAATCCTAAGAGACTGATAAAATGCCCATTTTTCTAATTAGGCTACATTTACTCAATCAAAGAAAATGACCTTGAGAACATTATAAAGATCCAAACTGTGGACAAAGAGGTTTCAGTGACTCAGAATCTCTTTCTCTTTGATTTGTGGTTTACCTGGGAGTTTGCTTGGCAAAATTAGCAAATTTTACCCCCATCCCAGGCTTTTCTCCTGTGATTTTCCTATCACTCTGTAACACAGCAGGTGGTCAAGATCTCAGCTGCCCTCTTAGATGAACTATGGTTCAGGGAGTTGCAACCTGTGCAATATAAGTGACATCCAGAGTTTTATCCCAGGTGTCATGACTCCAAGCCTTGATATTAGTCACATACCATGAAAGAATTTTGTGCAATTAAAACAATTTCATCCAAACTAACATTTATTTATCTATGGAGTGGTAGAAAATACAGGGAAAGAGATCTTTTGAATTATGGACTTTATATAGTAGAATTGCAAATCAAAGCAAGACTGATTCATTTTTTTAATATCTTTTCAACTCTCAACCACACATGTTTCTGAATTTGATCATAGCCCATCAGTAGATAAAACTATAGGATAATTTCAGAAATGGTGGGTATCAACTGAGGGAGATAATGGCAGTTCAGGAAAATGTTATCTGTGTGAATTGCAATTATGTAATTCTTACCTCAGCTATATTCCATGGCTCTGTCATTCATCTTACGT
The DNA here is from genome assembly GCF_028023285.1 of Balaenoptera ricei. NCBI lineage: Eukaryota > Metazoa > Chordata > Mammalia > Artiodactyla > Balaenopteridae > Balaenoptera > Balaenoptera ricei. The sequence continues at coordinate 45,335,692 of NC_082654.1, forward strand.
TGTGCTGCCCACAAGTTCATTGCCTAGGGGAATAGAAATAGAGAAATGCAATGTCTTTGGTTAATGTTTCTGAAGCAATTTTTTGGTGAATCAAACTAAAACTATCTTTCCCATTTAATGCTTAATAAAACCACAGGCAATGTATACCTCAGTTGCTGTATAAATACAGTGTATGCTGTTTTCAAGAGAACAATTATTTAATCCACTGAGAGGAAAACATATTCAAAAACTATCTCAGCTAGCTAACTTTTATAATTCTTAGGGATATCCACCCCATGTAGAGAAGTGGGAAGTCTTATGACTATAATATATATATATAATTTTATATGTATGCAACGGAATTAGCTTTACCCAGAGTAGGTCCACCTCTTTATTTTATAGGTAATACAAGAGACCAACGCCATTATTTACCAGAGGTTATTCTTAAACTTAAGAATGCTATTTCAACTGTTATCTATATAATCTTATTAAAAGTTTTCTGGAAATTTCCTAAAGTCTCTCTCCAAATTTTCTCTCAACTAGCTAAATTCCAATTTAAGTGGTCATTCTTTGCCTGAGATGAGTTGCACTAAAAAAGTTGATACCTGAAATTATCAGCTAGTAGCACCTTAATTTATCCAACCACTTCCCATGAAGAAATATAGTACAGAAGTGAATCCTAAGGGAGTGAAAAAATGCTCATCAGATATTCAATAAACAATTGCTGAGCAAACATTCCATTCCAGCCACTGTATGAGGTATCTGAACAAAATATAATGATGAGCAATATTGAGTCCAAGCCAAGGGGCCCTAAGTGAAATGGCTGGAAAAGGTAATTAATCAGAGGTCTCTGAGCATATCAGGGAATAAACTCCGATTTCCACTTGGTAAATTTTTTCATCAGGCTTAGAAGAGTTTACTTATAGAAGTATCCAAAATTCAAATAATAAAACGTTAAGGTTTTCTATAGCAGCTGATATTCATTCACTACTCCAAGAAGAAATACATCTGCTCTACTCCTTTTCATACAAATATAATTGTAATAAGGTTTGGTGCTGATTCATAATTTGTCCCTTTATTGCTTACTCTTTTGAACTTTTCACTTGGTTTGAATCTGGATTACACCAAAATATCCAGTTTTTCAGCTAATTACCTACTTGAATCACTGTGAGAAACAGACATAGCACTCCCTTTTATAGGTCACATCAGGATTATGTCCAATGACATTGGTATTAAGTAATAAATCTGGCAGTTTCAATATTTTCAAGGTATGAGTGCTGTCATATAAGTGTGTGGTATTTGGATTTATTTTCTCAAACTATCTCTAAGACAACATATGTGTGGTTTGAATATAGTGCTTAAATAATAAAAGCATACATTAATACTTAAAAGAGTAATATGCATATTTCTATGTTATATAATTTCATCCCAACACTTGAAAATATTATCAAAAACTTTTAATTTTTACTATGGAAATCTTCAAAAAACAAAGGAAGAATTGCTTCAAGTAGTTTCAACTATTATCAATTCACAGCCCAAGCATCTCATGTGACTTCACATTTGCCCTTGTTCCTTTCACTTTCAAAATGGTTCAAGATTGGATAATAAACTATAAAAATACAACCAATGTATAATCATGTAAAAAATTTTGATATAGTTAATTATAAACCAGTAGCTCTGACTTTTTTTATTCCCTAATTCCCAGGGAGGAAAGAAACTAATTTAGAAAGCATTTGACTTAGTTTTGCCCTCTGACACTGCCATTGTCCTGATTTTGAATTCTTCCAAACATGGAAGCCCAAACTGTTCTCTCTTCTTCCCACTATATAACTATTTTTAAGAATCCAGTTCTTCTATTCCTATATCAGATCAAACCTTCCCTTTCCTGTAGCTATACTTCTTGACATGATGCTTGGAAACGAGGCTCAATTCAGTTCTGGCCCTTTGTCTGTAAGGAATGGATCAGATATAAACAATTGAGCAGGTCAATAATATTTGATAAGGTATATGAGTACTTCTCTTGCAGACAAGGGAAAAGCCCCTTTGGGAAATACCTTGGGTTTGGAATCAAAAGGTTCTTAGCTATAATCACGGCTCTGCTGTCACTAGCAATAAAACACTTTACAACTTCATTAAGTCTCAGTCTCCTCATGGGTACAAAAAAAAAAAAAAAAAGCTAATTCCTACCTCACACAGAGAAATTTTTTTAGTAAAAAAAGAAATTACTATGTCACATGGTGAAGCTTACTAAATTTCTAGCATTTGGAGGTGAATCTGTTTCTATCAGTTTTTATATCATGGACAAGTTATATATAAGTCTGTGACAAGTTTTAATATCTTCTCCAGTTATGTGATGACACTGAATATGGGCTGGGCAGAAGGGAAGTAATTATTAGCAATAAAGAAGAAAGCATTGTTGCTGATTTCCCTTAATGTTGTTGAACCTCAGAATAGAGGAGCTCCGTGTTCTCACTTCTGTGGACCCAAGTAGCCTTGGGTCGGTCATTAGCAGCTAGAATTGTTGCCAAACCTGAAAGTACCCTTTAACTGAACAGGAGAACTAATAAGTTACTACTAACATCAACATGAACTAAATAGATGTATTTAAAGATGCAGTCAATTCTCTTCTTATAGGTAAGCAGGGTCCTCCTTACAGCACAGTAAACTGGGCAATTTCCTCAGACCTCGTCTTTAGCCTTGGTTGGAAACTGTGAAAGAACCATGGAGAAGGAAAAAGGAACTGCTACCTGAAGCTAAATGATCCTGGGGTGGTCTCAGAAACAACCCTGCAATAGGAATCTAAATAACCAAATACTGGCATCATCACCCGGACCAATTCATTCAATTATTATTAAACAGGTAGTTATTGAATTATTAATCTGCTATAAACACCCTTGTATGCATTTAGGATACAATGTTGAGTAAGATAAATAAGAATCCTGCTTCTTAGGATTTTCATTGGATGAGAAGAGGAACAAATAAACAAACTGATTTCAGAGAGTAAGTGTTATGTAGATGGTAAAGCAGAATTAGAGACACAGTGAAAGAAATTGGAACAGAGGTGTTCCATTTCAAGCAGGTTGGTGAGGAAAGGTATTTGGATGAATCAACATTTGAGTAGAACTTTGAAAGATATAGAGGGATGGGCCGTGATGATATCTAGAGGAATAGCAAATGGCTAAAGCACTAAGGGATACTGAAAGAAAAGATCAGTAGAGATCAGGTTACCAGGGCAAATAAGGGACAGTTCACATAAGGTTTTGTAAGGCTGGAAAAGGAGTTTAGACTGTGTACTAAACGTGAGAAGAAGCTACTGGAATGTTTTGAGCAGGAAAATGATGGGATCTGATGTGCATATGAAAAAACTTTAGTCACTGTGTGTAGAAAATGCTGTTAACAGCAAGATTGAAAGCAGGATGAACAGTTAGGGGCTAGTGCAGTGATGATGGCCTGGGTTAGTACAGTGATAGTACTAAAGATGAGAGGGATCTGTCATATAATGTGACTAAACCTTACTGATGGATTGGATTTATGGAGTGAAGGAAAAAGAGGAGTTAAGGACAAATCTCAGGATATTAGCAGGAGCAAGTGAATCAGTTAGGTACAGTGAATTTAGGTGGGGACATCTAGAAGAGGGAAAGATTTTCCTTTTGAGGCATAATACCAAGAGTTACCTTTGAACATATTGAGACTCCAATTAGGTTTCTAAGAAAGGTGTCAAATAGACATCTGAAAATACATATTTAGGGAGCATATATTTGGCTTAAAGTAGAAATAAATTTGGAGGTTATCAGTACATAGTATTGGGTTGGTCAAAAAGATTAAAGCTAAATGAGATCACTCTAGGTAAGGACAGGTAAGCTCTGAGAATCTTAAATGTTTAAAGTTTAGAAAGGGGATATGGGCACAGCAAATAAGACACAGAAGGAATGGATCAAGTAAGAGGAAGAAAACTTGGAGAATGTGCTGAGACTGAAGCCATATAAAGAAAACATTTCAAAAAGAAGTAGTAATTACCATTGAAAAAAATCAATGGATAAGTGGACCTGAACAGTTCAAACCTGTGTATGTGTGTGTATATACATACATACAAAATATACAGTGTATATAGTATATATCTGTGTATATATGGTATACATTATGCACATAGTAGATAGATAGGTAGGTAGATAGATAGATAGATAGATATAGACAGAGACAGAGAGACAGAGAAACAGATTGAGTACCATATATATATATATATGGTATTCAAAGTTAAGATATTGTCTATCAGTAACAAAACTGAATCAGTTAATAAAAATACTCCCAACCAACAGAAGTCCAGAAACAGATGGCTTCATAGGTGAAGTCTAAGAAACATTTAGAGAAGAGTTAATACTTATTCTTAAACTATTCTAAAATATTGCAGAGAAAGGAACTCTTCTGAACTCAATATCTGGAAATCAATCAGTGTGATAAACTATATCAACATATTGAAGAATAAAAACTATAGGATCATCCCAATAGATGCAGAAAAAGCTTTTGACAAAATTCAACACCGATGTATGATTAAAAACTCTCCAGAAAGTGGGCATAGAGGTAACATACCTTAACATAATAAAGGCCGTATATGACAAACCTACAGCTAACATCATACTCAACAGTGAAAAGCTGAAAGCATTTCCTCTAAGGTCAGGAACAAGACAAGGATGTCCATTCTCACCACTTTTATTCAACATAGTATTGGAAGTCCTATCCACTGCAATCAGACAAGAAAAAGAAATAAAATAACCCAAATTGAAAAGAAAGAAAGTAAAACTGTCACTGTTTGCAGACATGATATTATACATAGAAAATCCTAAAGAAACTACCAGAACTCATCAATGTATTCAGTAAAGTTGCACGATACAAAATTAATATACAGAAATATGTTGCATTTCTGTACATCAACAATGAACTATAAGAAAGAGAAATTAAGAAAAAATCCCATTTATCATTGCATCAGAAAAATACCTAGGAATAAAGTAAAAGACATATACTTGAAAACTTATAAGATATCGATGAAAGAAACTGAAGATGACAAGTACCAAGTTCATAGATTAGAAGAATTAATATTGTTAAAATGATCAAATTACCCAAGATATTCTACACATTCAATGGAATCCCTATCAAAATACCAATGGCATTTTTCACAGAACTAAAACACATAATTCTAAAATGTGTATGAAAACACAACAGATCCCAAATAGTCAAAGCAATCTTGAGAAAAGAAGAACAGGGCTGGAGGTATCATGCTCCCTGAAGCAGACTTTACTAAAAAGCTACAGGATTCAAAACAGTATGGTACTGGCACAAAAACAGACACTTAGATCAATGGAACATAATAGAGACCCCAGAAATAAACCCGTGAACGTATGGTCAAATAACCTATGACCAAATAGGCAAGAATATACAATGGAGAAAAGACAGTCTCTTCAATAAGTGATGCTGGGAAAACTGGACATGTAAACATGTAAAAAAATTAAATTAGAACATTCTCTAATGCCATATACAAAAATAAACTCACAATGGATTAAAGACCTAAATTTAAGAGTGGAAACCATAAAACTCCTAGAAGAAAAATATAGGCAGAAAACTCTTCGACATAAATCGCAGCAATATTTTCTTTGGATTTGTCTCCTAAGGCAAAGGATACAAAAGCAAAAATAAATACATGGGACCTAATTAAACTTAAAAGATTTGCATAGCAAAGGAAACCATCAACAAAATGAAAAAGTAAGTGAATGAATGGAAGAAAATATTTGCAAATGGTATGACAGATAAGGGGTTAATATTCAAAACGTATAAACACTCATACAACTCAATATCAAAAAAATAAATAACCCAATTTAAAAATGGGCAAAAGACCTGAATAGTAATTTTTCCAAAGAAGACATACAGATGGGCAACAGGCACATGAAAAAATGTTCAAAATTGTTAATCATCAGAGAAATGCAAACCAAAACCACGATGAGATATCAGCTCACACCTATCAAAATGACTATCATCAAAAAGAACACAAATAGCAAATTTGGCAAGGATGTGGAGAAAAGGGAACCCTTGCATACTGTTGGTGGGAAAATAAATTGGTATAGCCACTATGGAAAACAGTATGGAGGTTCCTCAAAAACTAAAAACAAAACTACCATATGATCCAGCAATTCCACTCCTAGGTATATATCCAAAGAAAACAAAACGTTAATTTGAAAAGATACATGCACCCCAATGTTCACAGCAGTTTTATTTACAATAGCGAAGACATGGAAGCAACCTAAGTGTCCATCAATGGATAAAGAAGATGTGGCATACACACACACATACATGCACACACACACACACACACACACACACACACAATGGAATACTGTTCAGCCATAAAAAAGAATGAAATTTTGCCATTTGCAACAATGTGGTTGGATCTGGAGGGTATTACGCTTAGTGAAATAAGTCAGTCAGAGAAAGACAAATACTGTATGTTATCACTTATATGTGGAACCTAAAAAATTAAACAAATGAATGAATATAACAAAACAGAAACAGACTCACAGATATAGAGTACAAACTACTTGTTACCAGAGGGAAGAGGAAAGAGGAGAGGGGCAAGATCGGAGTAGGGGATTAAGAGGTACAAACTACTATGTATAAAATAAATAAGATACAAGGATAAATTGTACAGCACAGGGAATATAGCCAACACTTTATAATAACTTTAAATGGAGTATAATCTAGAAGAATTTTGAATCACTATGTTGCAACCTGAAACTAATATAATATTGTAAATCAACTATATCTCAATAAAATAAATATTTACCAGATTTTTGAAGACTTAGTATGAAAAAAAGAAAAAAGTTAAGGTATTGTCTTAGAAGAGGATAAAAGACAATGATTAATTTTACACTGTGTTAAATAGAGTGTGCATTTAAAGATTTAAAAGAAACTTCTAAAATAATATCAATAAAATATATAACTTTGAAACAAGTAGAGGAGGCAACACGAGCATATGAACAGTAATTACTTCAATAAGTGCATAAAAGTAAATAACAAAACACAAAATGCAGAGAAAGCACAATACATAAAAAAACACAAATCAAAATGGTAAAAATAATTCCACATATGTTAGTTTCATAACAAATGAAAATGGATTAAGCTTACCCAATTGCTATGGAGCCGGCTAAGGCCTTTCATAAGACTGTGTTGCAACCAAACATGGCATAAGATAGCAGTGCAATTATTTAAACTTTCACTAATGATAAACTGGAATCTTATTCTAAAGAGGACTGTATCAAACATTTAGGAAGTTCCAGAAAAATAATAACTATAAAGATAGTGGAATTGGGGAGCTATTTTTAAGCACAATCCATACCTTGGGAGAAAAAAACGACTAGGAGTGGTGACTCTAATTAAAAGCCAAATATGAAAGCCAAAGAAGTCTCTTAAGTAGCAGTATACAAAGAGGTTCTTATCTACTTCAATGTGAGAGCAGAGAAAGTCTAGGTCTAGCCCCAAGAATCAATCAATAGAGTAGCAGAAAATCAAAGAGGGTAAAATTCCCAGCCTAGATACCAAGGTCAAGGTTCTTGTTGGGAAAGAATGGGATCCTAAGACCTAAGTTGTGAACATCTGGATTGATGCACAGGTTGCTGTGAACTCTCTTTGAGATGTTAAAAGAATTTATTTGAAGACCATGCAGAGACTTACCACCACTCTGTAGGGCAACATGCACCCCCTTCAGGATCTGCCTCCATACATTCTAATACACAATAGACTAATAGCCAAGATTAAGTAACAATGAAACCAGGCCAGATTTGTGCTACACCCTGGAAGGGACAGCAATTTATTTTGACAAGAATAAAAAGAAATTTAAGCCCTGGCTTTGCCTTGCTGCCCACTTGGCTACAGTTAGCCCCACTATCTTGAGCTTCAAGAATGTGTATTTCTTGAGCATGAGATGCCATGTAATATCACATCAGACCAAAGAACTCACTTTATATAGCAAAGGAGGTTCAGTAAGGGGTAAGCACCCAACCAGAGAATCAACTGATCCTATCACATACCACATCACCCAGAAACTGACAACTTGATGGAACAGAGTGTTGTAGGCACAGATTGTCTACCAGTTCAGAGGTGATACCTTGTAATGATAGGGTGCCCTCTTCCAGGACACAATTTGCACTCAACCAAGACTTTTATATATGGTTATTTCCCTATAGGAAGAATCCATGGGTCTGGGAAGAAAGAGGTGGAAGCAGGAGTGATCTTACTTATTGTCATTTCCATCATCCCTATTGGGGAAGGTGTGCTTCTCATCCTCAGAACTCTGGGATCTGTCTGAATCTTTTGAGGTTCTGTGTCACAAAACCAGAATACACAGCAAGAGTTTCATTACACTATAAGAAATGGGTGCTGCCTGGGCTCTTTGTGCTGACCTAGCAGGTTAAGAGTTGTCATCTTTGTGGGTTTTATAGATCATGATCATCAGTCATGGGAGCAGGGAGAAATATTTTGATATGCAAGTGACCCTCATGGTACCCCATGCCCAGTTTTGTTGGTAAATAACAAGCACAGCAGCCACAGCTTGAGAAGAGAATGTTGACTACGGGCTCAGGCATCTCAAGGTTGAGGTCGGGTCACATTACCACTTAAGCCACTGAGACCAGCAGAGATACTAATTGAGAGTCAGAGCACTTTTGAATTGATAGTAGAGGAGGAAGAGGAGCATCAGTTGCAATTCCTACTCTATACTCATCAGGGAGGGCTTTCATTCATCCCACTATCGTCCCTCTACTAAGTCTGTCCATGAAAATAAAAAACTCCCTGGAATATTAGAGGAGTTATTCTCTGGATTTATATGAGAAAATATATCCAGGAAACACAAGTGAAAGTACATAATGTATGCTGTGCTACCTGCTCAGGTCCGACTTCAGAGATGAACAACTTACTCTCCCAGTTGTTGCGGATGCTACCAGCAGTAAGCCTTCAGCTAAGAACCCTATTCAGGAATTGCCTTAGTTAAAGTTAGCTGCCCAGCCCAAGTATATGCTCCTTTCCTAAGTCTGCTGACATCGACTGAGTCATTAATGCTGGGGTATAAAGGCCCAAGCCTCACAGCCCTACTTAGGCCCGTACAACTGTACAGCACCACATAGGGTCAGCTGAGCCATTGATGAAACTGGGTCTCAGCCCAACTTCTCTCTCTGCTCAATCTTGCTTCCATCCCTTTCTTTCCTTCCATAGGTGTTTAACTCCCTATTAAAACTTTTACACATTAATCACCATCTCAGTGTCTACTTCCCAACCTGTAATGCATAGGTATATATTATGTGATGTTTTATATTTGAAATGAAAGATATAGACGTATGCTGAGGTTCCAAGGGATTATTTTTATAGGAAATCTATGAAATTATTTGACCAACATTCTTACTTCCTTTGGGGACTGTCCCTTCCACAGTCATATGGCAGCTGGAACAGCCATGGTTCAATATGATCCAACTTCAGACCATAACGTAATGGTCAAAAGTGAGTGTCTGGCCCAGCTGGACCAATCAATTCATCCCCAAGGATGATCTCTTCCTAATGGCTGACATTATAAAATATTAACCTCGGGATCTATCAGCTACTATACGTTCTGTCATGTAGAACTGAGAAATGAAAATGGCAGAACTACAGAAAAAGAGAAAAGTATGAAGCTAATACAGAGAGAAGGAGAGAGGATAAATGGAGAGATTCCCAATAGTGGACAAATCACCTGATATAATTGTTTCTGAATCCCAGCCACAGTTTAGTCTACAGGTTTGATGAGATGCCAAGGCCCTCACAGATTTCATATTTTGATTAAATTACTTCAAAATGGGCTTGAGCTATATACAAACAAAAATCTAAACAAATGCCATTGGAAACATTTCTGTATTAATGTAAAACCTATTATAATTTTACTGAATTATAATACTAGGTTAAAACTTGTAATCTACTTGGTTTTCTATGGCTTATCAACAACAATCTGTACATGGGACAGGGCCTCGAACCTAATGAAAAACGTGTCATTCATACTGCTTTTAAATCTCTCAATTGCACAGATAAATGTTCTAACTGGAATAAATCATTTCAGTTGTAAATAATTTTCATATTTATATCAATTTTCAAATTATAAATATAGTATACATTTTTACAAGGCTAATATACATATTTAATGCATATAAAATAAATAAGTACATTTTATTGTTTTATTATTAAGTCAATTTCAAAGTAAGAGCACCAGAATTCTCATAGGAGTTATTTCTTAACAAGATCCTTTCAAGTCTAACGATTTCTTTGTGTGATTCATAATTTTTTTACCACTTTCCTAAATATCTTACATCATCTTAAAAAATGATAGTCACAATGTAAATTTATTCATTCAGAACTAAATTTCAAAAGAATGTAAATATTGTCATTTTGATCCACAGGTATATTGATGGATATTATTAGAACATGAGCATTTAATGCAAAATTTTTTAATTTAAAAATTTTTTAGCATTTTGTTATATATGTATCCAAATATATTTATTACTCATATATATTAATTTTAGATACAAAAATAAAGATTCTGCCATTTACTTTTACTGTAGTACAAAATTAAATGTGTATCTTTAATGTTCCTTAAATTAAGGGTAAAATACTTATATTCATGCTAAAAGTACTCATTTTTCCATCAGATTCAGAAAATGGTCACACAAACACAAAACAACAAAAAAAGAATGATCTCATCTATATGCTATATGCATGAAGTTATACAAGAAAGATAACTAAACTATGAGTAAATATTGTTTAAATCATACTAAATATTTGGCACAGTGTCTGGCATAAATGTAACTAACATAATTTTAGATAATCCAAATTATCTGTGGGACTATTTTGGATGCCTTATACATCTTTAGCACTACAATGCAATTCCCAAGAGGAAGTTTTCTAAATTAAATATTACCAATATGTTGTATTGGTCAGTATCTAGGTCAAACTCCCCTTTCCTCACCTGACTGAGCTGCTGATACATCTTCTCTAGCAGGTTACAAATACCGTCCTGACTCCAGGACTTTAAAATATTTAAAACTAATAACTCCTATTGTTTCTTTTCCTTGAACACTTTCTCAAATTTCTGGAGTTCTATCTCTTCCAGAAAGTGGCAATTATATATTATAAACTCTTGTTCCAAATCTTCACTTATTCCTAAATTCTAATCTCTACACGTTCCTCCCCAGCTCAGTGCCCTCTGAGTGACAGCCGATATTGATCCTTGTTGCCCTGCATACCCTAATAACACACTTGCTAAATGATATGAGCCTTGGGGAACTGTTTTTATATTTTCTAACTGGGTTGCTTCACTACATCTGCTATGAAATCTACCTGGATATACAGCCTGAAAAATATTTATGCTAAAGAGAAGCCCATAAATAATTTGACAGTTATGTTTTCTGTTTACTTGTTAATTTTATGGCCTCAGTAATACAAGCCCAGCTAAAAATCTTCTCTTCTTTGGCTTTTCGTGAATATGCTTCATTAAGGAATTTTATAGTTCCATTAATAAATCAAAATAAAATTTAATCAAAGATATAAATGCTGTGCAACCATCTGCTTGGACTTAACTACCTACAATTTTAATGCGTGATTTTTGTATGCTGAATACCAATGCTCCCTTGTGGGTGGGTTGTGCATGTGTGTGTGTGTGTGTGTTTGTGTGTGTACGTGTGTGTGTGTGTGTGAAATCGACTACAAAGTAAAAAAAAAAAAAAAAAAAAAAAAGCTAATGCTGACCACACTGGAAGGAACATTTGGAAAGCAGTGTGTATTTAAAGAAGGTTCATTCATCAAATTTTTCCCATTAGATTTCTGTTTAAATCTTCCAATGCTTCTCCTTGGTTTTCTGTGCCTCATACAAATAGAAAATATATTTATGTTACTTGTGGTTTGAGGCTATATCTGTGTATATTAGTGCTATGAGTCTATTGGAAGAAGAGGGCTGTAGAATCTAAGGCCAGAAAAGATAACTTACGTAAAGTCAAAACAATAAAGGTCACAGTTTCCTTTGAGAAAAAAATCTTCTTGTGTTTACATACACACACACATAAACATAAAATCACCTGCTTAACATAACTATTCAGGAAACCATCATTGTGATATATTTTTGCTCTTCCTTTCTAATTTTCAGAACACTTCCATGACTATTCAAAATAGAGATGATAAGTAGCCAGAAGATATCATCCATGGATATGGACCACACAGTTACGACTATAGTATAGCTTTTATAGTTGATCAGGATAATTATAATATCCTTTAAAGCAGTTCTGCAAGAACATTAATATGTACAGTGACTGTAAAACAAAGGCAAAACCTATCAAGAAAAACTATAGGTAAAGAATACATTCCACAGGGAAAATCAAAAGTGATTATCTTAAAACTGTAAATTTTACTACATTATCCACTGAATTTACCTCCTTTGGCAAGAGTCTAAAATTTTTTTCTGGATTATAACCCATTACCTAGACACATGCACTGAAGAAAAAAATATATATATCCCCAGCTTGAATCCTTTCTTTTTTTTCACTCAGATATGCTAATCTCCTTCTGCCTGTGGATGTTTGCACTCTCTACCAGACATCGGCCCAGCTTCATCCTCTTCATCATTCTGTCCTCAGCTCAAATGCCCCCCACTCTGCCCACCCTAGAGAGTCCTTCCCTGAGTATCTAAGCCGACACACACATTCCCAGACCATCCTAACCAAAGCAGATGGTTCCCCATTGCTAATTATCACTGTGATTTATTTTCTTCTTAGAAGTCAGTACTATCAAAACTATTTATTTCCTTATTTATTGTCTATCTCCCTGAACAAAGTATGAACACTTGAGAGAAGGGTTCTTGTCTACCTAGTTCACTAGAGCATAACTGCACAACACATGGTTGAATGGAGTTCAAATGAACCATTTTGTAGCCCCATAAGATTGCTCTTTACCTTCCCCTTGCAGTCTGCACTGTGTAAAAAAATATATTGAGAAAGTCAGAAAGAAGTGTGTATTGAAGTTTTCAATAAGCCTCTTTGTCTTTCCTTGGTGAACAAACACACTGTATGAGTGTGTAAAATGCTGATTATGACTTACACAGGTCAAAGCTGACATGCAAGTGATTTTGAAGGGAGGCATTATTGCCTATAAAAAAGATGAATAATTATAAGGCTAAAATTCGACCCACAAGGTCCATTTGACCCCAATGATGCTGCCTCACGTCATAGACTCTGTGGATGTGGTGTCAAAGTTGAGAAAGAGATGAGCACAATTTCAACATCACCCATTTTTCACAATAATTTATTTATAAACAAATAAAAAGTATAAGTTGATTTACTGATTAAAAACTTCCAAGCAATAAAAATGGCTGCCTTCATATTAATGTATCATTTCATTTAACACTGTACATTTTTCTGTTCAATGTGCTTCCATATTCAATGCTTTATGTAATCCTACAAACAACCTTTTGAAGTTGGGAACACTGCTCTTTTGTTTTTCAGTGAAAAAAAACTAATATAATCAAGGAATGAGACTACTTGAAGAGAGAGAAAAATGTCATGGAACTCAAGGCTTAAAGTACTAATGGCAATGGTTAAATGGAAAGGCAGGAATATAAATAACTTTCTCTTCTGGCTGCTGCACGTTCTCAAGTCTGCTGCTCTCTCTCTCCGTTCTTCCCTCCCTCTCTCCTTCCCTCTTTCCTCTCTTTCATTGTTTTTTTTTTTTAAGTTGAAGTAGAGTTGATTTACAGTGTTGTGCCAATCTTCATTGCTTTTCTATTCATGTTTACCTTAAGTGTCTACCTTCTTTCCATAATCCATTTTTGAAACAATGTTTGGCTAATTGAAAATTGGCCAAAATGTCCATATTTAATAAATCTTTGAATGTGCATAAATTCTTTACAAAATTCCATATAGGTAGTATGGCTTATTCAACTATGAAATAATTTCTTTTTGTTATTTCCATGACCCTTCATATATTTTAATAAAATATTCTTAAGACTCTTGGGTTTGTACATATTTATCTCCTTAGAATTTTTGCTTAAATATTAATTTCACTTAGTAACTTTCCCCCTTCCTGAACCTACTGAAAAATAAAATCACCTCTTCAGAACAATGTAATACCACCTCCTCTGAACTCAGAATTTTCTTTACATTCATGTATTTTATGTTATGTATCCACTAATATCTTGTAATCTATTTATATATGCATACATTTTGAAGGCAGGTTATTATACATGGTAAATCATGTGCGAGACTATAGCATAAGCCAGTAATCAAGTGATCCAGGATAATGTAAATTCAGGATAAAAGTAACATCTTAGGAAAACCTCATTGGTTAAATACTCAACAATAGAAATACAGATGGATTTAGTTCCAAGTTCTGAAAAGAAACTTCCCTTCCAAAATTGTCATAAGACTTTGGCAAATCATGATATTTGATTTCTATCAAAAATAAAATGGCTCCTTACAGCTTTTCTCTTTCTAGCACATTTGTTCTGCCATGCCAAAATAAGAAAGTTTGCAGCAGGTGGTTGTTTTGTTTTTGAGCATAATAGTTAATGGCGTTTTCTGCTGTCAGAGTTTTCAAAACCATTAATTTTATCTGAGGCCTTTTTTGGCTTTCATACTTTCCTGAATATTAATTACGTGTGTAAATTTCTCTTACAACCACATCTCAGTAAGAACCTGAATCAATGTATCCCTCCCATCACATTTATTCAGGCTCAGCCTCCTCTTCTATTACCCAGGTGACAAGTAGACAAAGTACAAAGTTTTAATTCTGTTTTTTCTCTTGGTGGAAAAATAATGATACGATGGATAATTTATCTCCTCATTTCAGCCATCATTAAATCATGGACCTGAGGACTCTTAACAGTTTGGAGGTCTTTCTCATTTAGAGTCTATAGGAGGTACAGATTTTGTTAATAAAATAATTTTAGCATTATTCAAATACAAGACATCAATACAAATATGTGGTTTCATTCTACAAAAGCACACAATTTATGTGACTAGAAAAAGTTGATTAGGATTTCATATCATATCTTTCTATTAAAAAAAGTATTTTCAGGCTCCTAGGGGATGGGTCAAAAAATAACAAGTCAGAGCCACTCTCTACTCTTTCACAAGCTTTAGTCTACTTTTTCCAAACCTACATTCTGATGTATAACTCATGTCACTTGTCTCTTCCCCAGCTCAGGTGATTTACCTGATCTTCCTGGAACACACATTTCAAGGGTTGCAAGTGATTTTTACTACCCTCCCATATCCAACTTCCAGAAACTTGTCTATTTTCTGCTTATGCAGAGCACATTAGCTTCTCAGCCTCTGAGCTGTCAGTGAAAAATGGAAGAGTGAAGATATGTGTTTTTCTTCTCTGTTATAATTCCCCTAAGATGATAATAAAATATACATAAAGTCATAAACCTCTAATTAAGAAGAGCATGAGAATACAACCATCAGTAGAGGGCAGAAGGATAATACATTTCTAAACAAATAAAAACAAAAGATGGAATAATTTTTAAAAAGGATGCAATAAGAGTAACCAGCAAAGTGAGCCTGAGAAAAACTTTTCTTTGAGTTTACAAGGTGGAGGATATAATCTGGGAATCTTCTCTTAAGCTTAATGTTCTGAAAATACACAATGATCTGTCAAAGCATATGGTTTTATGCTGGACATTTGGTGGACTTTTTCATTCTGAAGGCTCATATCCCTTTAACCCTAATACAATTGATCCTCATTATTTGTAGATTCCATATTTACAGACTGGCCTACTCACTAAAATTTATTTGTAACCTCCAAATCAATACTTGGGCACTTATGTGGTTATTCATGGACATGTACATAGAGGCAAAAACTTAAGTTGCTGGACACACGCATTCCCAGCTGAAGTCAAACAAGGCGAGTCAGCTCTCATGCTGTAAACAAGCATGCTTTTAAAAGTCTATTTAGTGCCATATTCTTTACATTTTTGTACTTTTTCTTGGTGATTTAACTGAGAATTTAGTTTGAGAATTTTAAAATCTTCCCAGGTATAATACTGAAGTGCTGTGTAGTGTTCCTAAGTGGAAGGCTGTGATATACTTTATGGGGAAAATATGTGTGTTAGATTAGCTTCATTCATGCATGAGTTACAGTGCTATTGGCTATGAGCTCAATACTAATGAATCAACAATAAGGTACATCCAGAAAAATGAAGAGGAAATTCACCAATCTGTCCATGAGACCACTCCAGAATGTGCTAAAGCAACATCTATAATACGTAATGAAACTATGGAAAAGATAGAAGTAGCTAAATTTGTGGATTCATGAGGTGATGACCCATTTTAAAAAGTGTAGTAGATGGCACTATTGTGAGGCTGAAAGCCAGAGAAATTTACAATCACATTACCTAGAATCAGAAAAATGTTAAACCCTTTACAGCTAGTGCTGGCTGGCTTGGACATTTCAAAGGGTAATAGAGCATGAAAAAAGTTAAACTTGCAGGTGAGGCAGATTCTGCGAGTCAAGAGACTGCAGAAGAATCATAAAAATACCTGCTAAGTGTTATTTAGGAAAAGGATTTTATGGTAGAGCAGGTTTTCAACAATGAAGACACTAGCTTGTTTTACAAGGACATTGTTGGCAAGCAAACCTACCTAACATAAATGGTGTTTTGGTTGATAAAAATGTTGTTACCAGAGGCTTGCAGGAACCTAACCCTGTATTTCCCCTAGGAGCAAAAGTTCAGTATTCACTAATTCAGTATCTATGGTAATTTTCTAAAACATCACTATGGCAAATAATGAGAAGCAACTGTATATATAGCAGAAATTCCAGCTAAAACTAAACTTTACAGTTCCCTTTTCAGATTAACCAAGATTGAAGATCATCTCATGCTAATGCCATTAATTAGAAAAACCACATCAAAAGAAATAAAGAGTATTTAAGATGGACAGAAGAGACGTTTACTAGCTCTGATTCAGGAAAAGACTGATACATTTCAAAGCAGTTGTGCAAAAGACAAAGATCAAAATGGGAAGGACAGAAACTTGTCAGAGAAACTGTAGAGAGACTATAATGTGGACAAACATCTTGAATATTTCAGGGACATTGTCTATACGGTGATTAGTGTCAATAAACCAAATGCTCGTGAATCCATAATCTACTGATTAGAATCAATGCACGGAAGGATCAGTCATTTAGGAACTAGGTCATTATCCTGGTGCCATTTGTTAATTGCCCTGTTTGCTATCAATATGGCAGCCTACAGCAATGAATATTTTTGCTGCCTCTTTCCAGGGAAAAACAGAGCCAACTGGGAGGGAGTAGGATGGGCGTCACAGAGTATCTAAGGGAACTGAGCAGAGTTAGCCTGAAGAAAGAAGCCTTGAGAGAAAGATGAAGGGCATCTTTAAGTGTTTGAGCATGTGGCACAGTGTGTATCTTAAATTTATTTTTATTTCTTAAAAGGGTAGAACTAAAAGCAATGGTTGAAAAGTTACAAAGAAGAAGATTTCAACTAACTATCATGGGTAACGCTGAACACACATATTCATTCAATAATAAAACTGAATGCATTGAGGCATTCTGTTTTTCCCTTTACTGCCATAATTAATCAGAAATAGAGCAGTGCTTTGTCAGGGAGGCTGTGCAGGGAATTTACCTTTGGGTAGAAGGATGTACCAAATGTTGTTCAAGTTCCCTAGCTCTGATTCTCCAATACAGTGTATATTATTCTCATTAACAGCTCGGTGCTTTGTGTCCACCTAGAAGAGTGGGATAGGGAGGGTGGGAGGGAGACGCAAGAGGGAGGAGATATGGGGATATATGTATATGTATAGCTGATTCACTTTGTTATACAGCAGAAACTAACACACCACTGTAAAGCAATTATACTCCAATAAAGATGTTAAAAAAAAAAAAAGAATTCATGCTGGGAAGAAAAAGAGAGAAAATATATCTGAGATTTCTCTGTAAAAAACATCATCATCTCACTTTAAAAAAATGTATTAACACAAGTCAATAAATAAATAATTAGGTAATGAACGATGTGTGTGGATAGAAAAATTGTCAGTTAGGTAACTAAAACTTTTGATAAAATCCACTTGCTTTATATAAATAATTTGCCAGAGGATCTTGCTACATTATTTGGAATAAAGAAACAATCTCTCTCTCAAATATGATTCAGTAGAGAACCATAAAGCAAAAAGAATTGAACAGTGTACAGCACTAACCACAGGGGTAACTAGGAGAAAGAAAGGATGGATGCACAGGATTAATTAAATTACAAATGCAATCACCTTGGGGAAACCAAACGTAAGCTATAGAAGAAATAGTCATTCATCAATAATTGCAATTAATAAGTCATTCTAGAAGCTTAAGAGATTGGTCCTCTGGGGTTAAACAAAACTGAATTAATATATTGGTGCCACCACTTCCGTCTTTGCATCCTCATCTCTAGGAGTGACAACATCTTTAAGCCTTAGTTTTCTCACTTGTAAAAACAAATAAATAATAATAATACCTCACTGAGTTGTTATAAGGATGATATTAGACAATTAATGTAAAGGTCTTAGCATAGTACCAAGCATGGAGTATAACCGCCAAAAACTTTAGCAACAACACTAACAATACCAACAGTAGGACTGTCATCATCGTATCAGGCTGGAGATAACTGGAATTATTTCATTGAAAAGACAGCATAAGAGCAGGTTTTTGACGAAAGGCTAAGAATTAGATACGAAATGCTGTGAAGGCAATATTGCAGGGGACCAACATACTGCAGGGAAAAAGCCACAGATAGTATATAAAACAAGACATAGTTTGATTGCTAATCTGATGACCAACTCTATAAAAACAAAGTTAATGAAAACCTCACTTTTCCCACTGCTCAGATAAAAAAACAGTATTTGGTGTCATCACTGACTTCTTTCTTTCTCTAATATCCCACCATTTGTTCAATCAGCAAGTCTTATTTACTTACATTTTAATTTTTCTGAATTTTAATTTAAAAAATACTTTAAAAAATTTGACTACCTGTAGCCACCACGGTGACTGCCACTACTCTGGCTAAATAAATCATCATCTCCCACCTTATGTGATTATTGAAATACCTGAGGCTAAGAAAACTTATCCAAAACTTATCCAAAATCAAAAAGGAGTACAGCATGCCTTCCAATGTCACACAGGAGCACTGTTTAACAAGCCTAACCAGGGACTATATATATAGTTGTGACCAAGACAGCCTTAATGTTCCTCTCAGCTTGACTAATCTTTAGACAGGCTACTTCCTGACTCTAGGCCCCCGACCTCCCTTTTCTTAGAGTATTTATTTCAGAAAGTCTTGTAACTGTAAATTCTTTCTCTGTCCTTTTGTGATATATGAAAAACTTTTTAAAAGCCTCTGGCCAGGGCTTCCCTGGTGGCGCAGTGGTTGAGAATCTGCCTGCCAATGCAGGGGACACGGGTTCGAGCCCTGGTCTGGGAAGATCCCACATGCCGCGGAGCAACTAGGCCCGTGAGCCACAACTACTGAGCCTGCGCATCTGGAGCCTGTGCTCCGCAACAAGAGAGGCCGCGATAGTGAGAGGCCCGCGCACCGCGATGAAGAGTGGCCCCCACTTGCCACAACTAGAGAAAGACCTCGCACAGAAACGAAGACACAACACAGCCATAAATAAATAAATTAAAAAAAAAAAAAAAAAAAGCCTCTGGCCAGTTTTCTGATCCAGGCATGACTTTCTCATGGACTTGCAAGGCATTCGTTTGAATGTAATCATCAAGGAAGATAGAGCCCTTTCTCCCAGTCTCTGTGGAAGGTAGGAGTCTACCTTCAATCAGTCTCAATTAGCAAAAACAGAAGGCCTAATTACAGAGCAAAACAGTTGAAAACTCAGGAATAACTCAATGTGCTGGACATATTCAACTGATTAATCTCTCCGCTAATATCCTCCAGTATTTTTCCACTCATTCACCTCAGTGATTAAACTCTCCTGCCTTTTGTTTCAGTGGAGCTAAGTTCAGACTTTAGTTCTGGCTTTCTACACTACTCCAATAGCCTTGAATAAAGTTTTCTCTGCCTGTTTAACTTTAGTGCAATTTTTGCTTTGCCATTCTCCAAGACAATGGATGTGTCTTTGATTTTATTAGATTTTGTTAGAGCTCAGGCACAGTAAAGATAAATATTAACTTGTAGATTTCTTTCTGATAGAAAAAAAATGATCTAAAAGATTATAGTTTAAAAAATAATAATCTCAATAATTTTAAAAAGCCATTTAAAGATATAAAGACCATTTCTGGTTTAAAAAAAAAAACTCAAAAAATTAGTAATAAAAGAGAATTTCCTAGGCCTGATAAAGGCATCTAAAAAATCCTACAGCTAATATTGTACTCACTGGTGAAAGATAGAATTTTTGTCCCTAATATCAGGAACAAGAAAAAGATTTCTGCTCTCACCACGTCTATACAACATTGTACTGGAGGTTCTTACCAGTGCAATAAGAAGAAAAAGAAAAAAGAAATAAAAAGCATGAGAATTGGAAAGAAAGATGTAAAGTTGTCTTTATTTAGAGAGGACACAAGTGTCAATGTAGAAAATCCTATGGAACCGATGAATTAACTACCAGAACTGATGAGTTTAACAGGGTTACAGAATTCAAGATCTATAGTCTAAAATCAATAGTATTTCTATTAACTAGTAACAGACAAGTGGAAATTTAGAAATATCATTTATAATAGTATCAAAAATATCAAATACTTAGGGACAGATCTTCCACAAGATGTGAAAGACCTGTATACTGAGAACTCCAAAACTCTGTTAAGAGGAATTTAAGATGACCTAAATAAATGGAAATAAATACCATGTTCATGGGACCAAAAAAACTCAATTTCATCAAGAAGGAGTTCTCTCCAAATCAATCTACAGCTTCAATGCAATCTCAATCGATATCCAGCAGGCTTTCTTTTTTCCGGCAGTTGACAAAATTATTCTAAACTTCTAACAGAAATACAAAGGGCCTAGAAAACCATAATAACTTTTAAAAAACCTGCAGACTCCTGTCATCTTTAGCTGTTGATATTCCCCTCCCTTGTCTCTTCGATCCTTTCCTCTGACCTAACTTCTCAGCCTTCTCTTCCTGGAACTCACATGTGACATATGTTAGATCTCCTTGAATATCATTTATATTTTCTTATATGCATCTAATCTCTTTATTCTCTCATACTAATAAAATATTACTACTATTTAACATGTTTTGGCATCAACATACAGAGAGGCTCAGAAAACTGAATTTTGTGCATATACAATACTAACCCTCTTCTTCCTTGAGAATGTAAAATTAGAAGTACAAAGGGCACAGGGTAGAAAATTAAAAATGATTAAACATGTGGTGTAATCATAAGGGCAAATATCCACATCTTACCTAGTGAGGAGTCATGAAACTAGCCACAGAGGAGGATACAAGAAAAAAATGACCTAATTTTATTGCATAGAGTTACAGAGATAAGCAATAAAAAGCAAGAATAATAATATAAATGTCAAAAATAAAAGAAGTAGGTTGGGGCGGGGGGACCATAATAGAAAGAAACCCTCCTCTCATAGCAAGAATCTATAGAAAATGCCCAAGTTCTCAGATCAAGAAGTGAATATAAAAGAATATCATTAACTATTAGAGTGATAATCACAAGAACTAAAAATAGAAACAATTTAAAGTTTTACATATTTTGGGGGAGGCTTGATTGTAAGTAGAAGTACTGGTTAAGTATTTTTTAACATGCATTTCTGTATTATATTTTGCATCATTATATGAACATACAGTTTTAATTTTAAGAACTGAATTGAAAGAATTTATGTCTATTTTGCAATGAACCAAACTAGGTATTATACATACTTGGACAGAAAAATATGACTTTCAAAATATAAATAAAATGCAATGTTCCAGTAGGAAATAAGTACAATTCAATAAAATGGCACTGTTTTAGAAATCAATCATAAGGAATAAACAGACAGAAATGCAGACAAATATGTATATATAGTAATGTTGTTTGCTCTAACAAATATTAAACTAAATGTTCAACAGTGAGGAAATTGCTAAATATACTATGAAATACCATGCAGATCTTTAAAGTTACATTTTTGAAGAATTTTAGATAACATGAGAAAAAATGCCTATATGGTAGCAGGTTAAAAATCACTATCAAAATTCATGTACATAAATAACACCAATTGACATAGAAGAAATACTTACATATGTAAAACTGGATACAATATTGTGAACAGCTATCCTTGAGTGGTAAGAATACATGTGATTTTCATTTTAATCATTACAGCTTTCTGTAGTTTTAAGTTTGTATTATGATCAAGTAATGCTATCATAAGAAAAAAACAGTAAGCATTATATAATAAAAATGAAAAAATACAGTAACTGATGCCTAGAGCTCAGAATGATGCCACAAATCAGTCCGCATTTCTCATCAACATGCCAAGATGCTATTGATTTCCCCATCTTGCCAACTGTCTAACTCAATTTGATATTGTGTTGTGTTTTATGTCCATGCTTTATTCACAAGACATTGGCTAATTTTCTCAGTGAACTCTGTGTCCTTGATGTTTCTTAAGTTCTAAATTGCAAAAGAGCTTGTGAATTAGACAAGAACTAGTTCTCTGATCTCCTGACACTATGATGCAGACTTTGAACTAGATTCAGAGGAAGCAATGAAGCATGGGTAGCAATGACCCTTTTCTAATACTGAAATAAAAATTGATTTTTCTCAGACAATTGAGCTGAGAAGAGGCCAAAAAGATTTGGCAGATAGAAGAATCTTATTTTTCATATACATAAAGATAGAGAAAAATTGAAAATAAGACATTCATCCAGAAAATTTAAGTGAAAAATAGACATATATAATTTTAAAAATATTCTTCAATCTAGATATTTCAGGCAAACCCCTAATTTGGACTTAATTTTTCAATTTATACATTATTACTTTACAAACTCTACAATCAAGGATCTACTTTTTGTGTTGTTTTAAAATTTCAACCCATTGGTTGGACTGATACTTTGGAAAATGTAATAAAATAAATTACTATAAAAATGATCACATGCCTGTATATCACAGCAATGTTAATTTCAATAACAGCTTCCAAATGTTAAGTCTTACTTTCTGAACCCATCTTAAGGGCCATTGACAAACATCTCACAAATCACAGCAGTCCATGACCACCTTTCCAGCAGTATTGCTCTTGATAATTCTGGACATTCTTTCTTGCATAAATGAATATAAATCCCCTTATTAATCTATGTAATGAGTTTTAAAACAACATGCATTTAGAAAATAATCCATTTGTGCCTGATACCAATCCCCAGTTTCAGCATGTCCTAGATAAATATACCCACTTGAGTTCGACCTACTGCTAGCTGTGGTTTAAAAAATAAATAATGCAAGTCCAGAGAAATACCTTCTCTGGATAAGTACTAGCAAATTCTTATTCTCTGTAGAGACCACACAAGATACAATAAAAAGTGAATGAGTAACAGTTCTCCTTTATGACACATTTAGTCATGACCTCAGGCAACACAAACGAGTAACCCCTTTCAAGTTTACATATTTCCTATGAGTGTCTAAAATCCATATACTTCAAAAGTCACTCTGTCTATCTTTCTACTTATATTTACACAAACACACAGATATAATATATGCATACATATTTTTTTTCCGGAGGGCGAATTATTTTGAAAGAGAGTGCCATAGTATGCAGTGCTTAAAAACATGACCTTTGGAGTTGGGAGTAGGGTCTCTCATTAACTAGCTGTGTGACAATGAGCTCATAGCTTGGCCATACTGTTAATAAAACGATTGTAATTCTCAAGAAGAGGACCTGATCTGTGAGATGAAGTACACAAATGCTAAGTATAGTGTTTGGCATGAGAAAACATTTGACAGATGATATTACCATTATTAATACATTCACTGATTACCAGCTACTGAGCTTGCTCCAATTCAGAAGTAAACATGATAGTTCCAGGTACACCTAATTAACGGTTCTCAATATGGATACAAACAAAGTCTGATGTTTTAAGTTGCTATCCATACTCTAGATTTGCCTATGAACTTAACAGTTTTGAGTTTTATTTGCTTGTTATTTTTTAAACAAAGATATGAAAAACTCATTTTCAAAGTTTAGTTATTGGCTATGTTGTGGGATCTGTACCTTTTTGTTTTTCAAGAGAAAGTCATCTTCCAAGTTCAGATATTAAGATTCATTTTCATGCTTGTTTTCTTTATTTTGGGGCACATTGCATGCCTTGGTTTTTTATACTTTCACATACTCTAGTTTCTATCACACCATGTATTATGTTTCAGATTCCAAACCCACAATTCTATTAAATCACTTGAGAATTGGACCCTCCTAACACTCACCGTTAATTTTGGTTCTACTTTTAGATTTTCTATAGCAAATGATTTATCATTAATCAGGAAAGGCAACAATCTTCTTCTGATTTTCCTTCTGCTTTGCACCTAAATATGTTGTCTGATTTTTTTTCCAGCTATAACTGAATGACAAGCAACCTGTCCATAGCTATCAGTTTTCTTTCATGCAACTATCATTTCTTTTTTCCATTTTCTTAGAGACTGTATCCATTTTAAATTTTGAGTTTTTAATCCTTGATTTAGAGGCTCAAAATGACTCACTGGAGAACCACTGTTTAAAACATGTATGTGATTTTAACAAATTAAAATGATGGAGTAGTTCAAAGTCAGACTTCCTGGGTTCCAATCAAATCATCCAGCTGTGGGAACTTGAGGAACATACTTAACCATTCTGTGTCTGTTTACTCATCTTTAAGATATGGATAATAATAGTGCCTGCCTCATAAGGTTAAGGATCAAATGGTTTAATATAAATTAAAATGTTTTATGCTGTGTCCCTACACAGTTAAACCATTTAGCAATAACAACTACTATTAACATTCTATTTTTCACATGTGGCTTCCAAAGCTAGAATCTTGATACTAATTTCAGGTCTCTACATCCTCAGGGATCTTTTGAGAAGATATTAACTTCATGTCTGTTTTTGCATGTAATCCTAATCCCAGTTTACTATGCTTAACAGAAATGGTGTTTAGAAGGTCCATTGTCTCTCTATAAAATAACTCCTTCCACAATGAAAGATTAGACAGCCCTTGATTTATTCTTCTCCAGTTCCTTCTAGACTTAAGAATCAATACTAAGTGATACAATGTAGAGTTTATGTTGGCTTCCCACCCAACAGTGGGAAAAGCTCTAAGAGTGTGGAAATAGGCATCATATCTGTAAGTATGATCATGAGATAAATGTCAAGAACTTTACATTAGTCATCAAAAGCAGAGGGTGGCCTAAAATGGTATGAGTATGCCTCTAAATTCCAGTTTCTAAGTATAAGCAACTCCTCTAATCCTGTTGGTGTTCCTCAAAAATTCATAGAGCAAACTTTTTCAATATTGCCTACTGAACACTGACTTCCATATGAAATCATATTTCAGTTTCAAGCACAAAGGGTTGTAAACCTGGATCCATCAGTCAGAGCTCTTTGCTAATTTTAAACTTCATATTACACCTCTGATTGAGTAAGAAGTTACTGTCCTCATAAAGCTCTTCTCTGCAAACCACTAACTCTATGATTATTTAGAAAGATTTCTCTTTAAATCTTTATTTTGACTTTGTGTACAGCTAAACAGAGATGTCGAAGGTGTGTTGATATACCACATTTTTGTAAGAAATTACCAGAGTAAGGCCATGAAGTTGTCTTCCTTTGATAAAATGAAGGAGAGGAGGAAGAGAGGAGAAGAGATAGTTTGATCATCTCTTCTGAAATAAAATTCACCCCAAAATTTTACCAAGATCTACAGGAAAGAAAAAAAACAATAATAAAGGTTCTAGTTTCATAATCTGTCTTCCCATTTTATCTACAATGTATTCTAATTCAAAGTTTATTTCAAGATTAATATTCTTACAGCAGAATTTCATGGTATAATTCCTCAAGTTAAACTATCTAAGGTTCCACTGTATTTTTGGAGACAGGGCTGATTCTAGGTTTAGTCAGGATATATACAAGATGAGTTTGGTCATCTTATTATGTCAGAAAATAAAGAACTTCTCAAAAAAAGTGATAGGCCATGTCCCACGGACATGGCAGCTAGTTTAAAGGGGCAACCACTGGCCAAACCTCAGACAATTTGAGCTCTCCCTCCAAAAATAATAAGAAGCATAATAAATTATAAGATATAGGAAAAAAGGTAGAATATATCTGTACCAATAGTAAAAGATACAAAATAAGTAAATAGGGTAGAAGGGAAACAGGGCTATTCTTTACAGTACCAATGGTAACTGGTGAATATGAAGAGAGTGCTGGAGTTGGAAATCATCACTTTCTGACCATCAGAGTAATTATTATTTCACAGTTGCATCATCAACAGATGCCAAACTTGGAGGGAAATTTTGGTAAGTGAGCAGAATATTTGCATGGTTCTAAAGTCTCCTGATAGATTGCTTATTAGTTGCAAGGGAAAAATCAGTAAGTAACTACTCTTTGTCAAGGGCAACACCTTGATCAGATGATGAAAACTAATATCACCAGTGAGGGGCAGATTGACATTATGTAGCTTCAGTTGTGATAACCTAAAAAGTATACAGCATCATTTATATGTAGCATCATGTTCTAGCCAGGAATGCAAAACATGAATCTAATCATAAAGAAACATCAGACAAACTCAAAATAAGGAGAACATTATTTTAAAAGGTGACTGTATTATTCAAAAGTAACAATTTAATAAAACAAAAGGAAAACCTTTGAATATACCCTAGATTAAAAGAGAAGTGATAACTAAATGCAATACATGATTTGAGACTGTGTTCTCACTAGAGTAACAAAATTGCTACCACGGACATTATTAGGTCAAAAACTAAAATATGAGTAACAGATTTGATAAAAGTATTACATCAAAGATAAATTTGCTTAAGTTGGTAACTATATTCCTACCTAAGAAAGTAACCTTACTCTTAAGGACTACCCAATAACATATCTAGGGGATGTAATATTTACAACTTATTCTCATGATTCAGAAAAAGAAGAGTACTGGACTTCCCTGGTGGCGCACCGGTTAAGAATCTGCCTGCCAGTGCAGGGGACACGGGTTCGACCCCTGGTCCAGGAAGATCCCACATGCCGAAGAACACCTAAGCCCGTGCGCCACAACTACTAAACTTGCGCTCTAGAGCCCGTGAGCCACAACTACTGAGCCCGTGTGCTGCAACCACTGAAGCCCATGCGCCTAGAGCCCGTGCTCCACAACAAGAGAAGCCACCGCAGTGAGAAGCCCACGCACCACAACAAGAGTAGTCCCCACTCGCCGCAAGTAGAGGAAAGCCCGCGCACAACAATGAAGACCCAATGCAGCCATAAATAAATAAATAAAATTTAAAAAAAAGAAAGAAAGAAAGGAAAAGGACAGTATTATATGGAGACAGTGTATTAAGTTTCTTATGGTTGTAAGCCTGAGGTCCTTTCCTCCCTGGCCGTCAGCTAGGAAACTTTCAGTACTTTAAAGCCACTCACATTTCTTTGTTCATGAGCCAACTTCAAACCCACAATGGCATGTGGAATCCTCACACTTTGAGTCACTCTGATCCCTTCTTCTATCACATCTCTCTGACTTCTGACTTATAAAAGGTTATGTGATTATATAAGACCCACCAGGATAAAATCTATCTTTTTTTTTTTTTTGGTTGATCTGGGTCTTATTTGTGGCAGGCGGGCTCCTTAGTTGTGGCAGGCAGATTCCTTAGTTGCAGCTTGAGTGTTCCTTAGTTGCAGCACGTGGGCTCCTTAGTTGCAGCAGGCAAGCTCCTTAGTTGTGGTCTGCCGGCTCCTCAGTTATGGCATGCAGGCTCCTTAGTTGTGGCAGGCATGTGGGATCTAGTTCCCTGACCAGGGATCGAACCTGGGCCCTCTGCATTTGGAGCATGGAGTCTTAACCACTGCACCATCCAGGAAGTCCCTAAAATCTGTATCTTAAGGTTAACTGTCTTGGGAGTTTAATTACATCTGTAAAATCTATTCATAATAGTACCTATATTAATGTTTGATTGAATGACCAAGGAATAAGAATCTGGGGGCTGGAAGGAGAACATCTTTAGAATTCTGCCTACCATAGCTAGAGATAGATAGATGATAGCTAAATTATGACTGGCAGATAGATAATGATAGAACAAAAATAATAAAGCAAGATGGGCAGAAGGTTAACAACTGAATCTGGTAAAGTATGCTTCTGTACTGTACTTGTAAGTTTAAGTTTGAAATTATTTTCAAATAGAAATTTCAAGATATTTAGGATTTTACAGTTAAGATTATCAATAATATTGTCCCAAACTATCTTTTCTATTTTTATCAACAGTTACTTCTGTAAGTTATCTGTAGATACCCAGGAGAAAACTCACGTTCTCCTGACACCTTATTTTCCTCATATTCTTTCAGGTAGTAGTGGTTGAACTACTTCCAGGACAAAAAAACAAAAAAACAAAAAACAACACTAATCCCTTGGGGAAAGAGAAGGAACACAAGAAACAAAAAAAGGATCCAAATTCTATTTTAACACTGTAAAAGTTCAAAACATAGAAAGGTCTGGTTAACTTATCCACGTACAATAAGATTCTTGAGATGTTAAAAATGGATTTTTCCTACTTATTGATTTTGGCTGGTAACCAATGCCCAAAACAGATTGCAAAGCATTCTTCTGTTCTAAATAGAGTACTTGCTAAGATGTAGCAAAACCCAGTGTCTCAACACCAAGCTCATTATCCATCTTCAGCCTAAAAGAGAAAAAGCTTGAGATTCACTAGGAATTTTCTTTAAATACAGTCATCTGCCAAATAAGATGTGCTGCATATGCTCCTTTCCCTGTTGTGACTGAATATGTCTGTGTTTTTCATGAGATGAGGGGGTTCTTTTCCTACCACTATGGAGAAAGGGAGGCTTCATTTAAACCACTTGAAGAAAGGGACTTGTCTGTAAGAAGAAAGACGGGCACCTCAACCTGTGACCATATGATTGTTGATGTGTAAAAGGTCATACATAGACGAAGACTGTTCAGTGCTACTAACTTTGTCAATTAGAGAGAGAGAGAGGGAGAGAGAGATTTGAAGCATCCTGAAATTTGAGGGACATGAGACAAAAATTCATAACATCTTAAATGGATCAGGATAGACAACTCAAGTGGTACTCCCTCTTGAACCAACTTTAACTCGTAAGAATCCTGTCCGAGAAGTCTGTGTGGTGGGGTGAGGTGACTCCAGCAGAAAGAGACTGTGGCACGTCAATATGCAGAGAAAAAGTTCAACGGGTTATAAGAAATCAGAGGGATACTGTACCACCTGTGCAGCTAAATGTATAGTGCAAATGATTTCACTTTGTGGGGAGGCTGGAAGTCTGTAAAGAATCCATTAAACATTCCAATGAGAAAGAGTCAGTGTTTGGAAATCTGCCCAGCCAGATGTTTTGATGAACAAAAAATAACGACAAAAAGATTCAACTATGTTAAATGGTTTTTCCTTGGTCCTGGTTTCCTTTCATCTCTTCCTCCTCCTGATCGTGAAGGAATCGGAAGTCATATAGTGTCTATGGAAGAGGCAGGACTCCCAAACATTGCAAGTTTTGCAGCCTATGAGTGTGTATATAATTTTTATGCTGAGGAAATATTCTGAACCTTTAAAAACTGCAGTTATAACATAGCTTATGCTTCATTTTCCTTGACAGAGACAGTATTTTCTCATATTTCTCATATTTCAAAATACTAGTTTGAAATTAGATTGCCTATTCCATTTACTAGGACTACTTAAATTACACCAAAACTTAATCAACCCTTTATTATGCTCATGGGTTCTTTAAGTTAGGAAATCAAACACAATATGTTGGGTATGCTTGTCTTTGCTCCATGATACACAGGGCCTCCTATGAAAAGACTAAAAGACAGGAGATGTCTTGATGGCAAGAGACTGGAATCATTTGAAAACTTGGTCACTCAGCCTAAGCCTGCTTACTCTCAAGGTTGATGCTGGTTGTCAGCTGAATCTTTAACCGTGGCTCTCAGCCAGAACACCTATTATGTGATCTCTCCCGAATTTCCTCCAAAGAAGCTGGGTTCCTAGGGTGACAGCCCTGTCACAAAAAGAGACCGTGGAAACTCTACTTTTTGCATAATCTAGCCTCAGGTGTTAAAAAAAACATCATTTCTGTCAGTCACACTTTATTAGACAGAGCAGTCACAAGCCCACCAAGGTTTCCAGTAGGGGTGGAAGTTGGTATGGACTCCACCTCTTGGTGAGGAATAGCAAGGTTTTTAAAAGATTATGTTAGCAGAAATATCACTTTGGTCATTTGTGGAAAGTACAATTTGCCACATTGCCTATTTTCAAGTCCACACTGCCAGATGTGACCATAAACAAGATACCTAAAAAAATTTGAAAACTTCTATTTTCTTATCAATAACATAGGATGAGGATAATAGTATCTACTCACTGGTTTGTGATGAAGACTACATTAGAATTTCAACATACAGGGCATAACAGTTCTTAGATTCATTATAAAAATACATGAGGGGGCTTCCCTGCTGGCGCAGTGGTTGGGAGTCTGCCTGCCGGTGCAGGGGACACGGGTTCGAGCCCTGGTCTGGGAGGACTCCGCGTTCCGCGGAGCAACTGGGCCCGTGAGCCACAGTTGCTGAGCCTGCGCGTCTGGAGCCTGTGCTCCGCAACAGGGGAGGCCGCGATGGTGAGGGGCCCGCGCACCGCGATGAGGGGTGGTCCCCACTTGCCGCAACTAGAGAAAGCCCTCGCACAGAAACGAAGACTCAACACAGTCATAAATAAAGAAAGAAAGAAAGAAAGAAAGAAAGAACGTGAATTTCTTTAAAAAAAAAAAAAAATACATGAGAGCTATCATTATTTCTTACACCTGCCAAGAAAGCTTCTAAATCTGATGGAGCAAATTATAAATTAGCATATTCACACTACTCTTTTATTCCTTCAGTCTCTTGAAATTTGGGTAAGCTCTTTGTTTTGTTTAGATGGGTAATTAACAGTTTAATTGGGATTTTGGAAGGTGATGTAAGCAGATGGTATATTTGAAGTAGGAGAGAATAATTACTGTTTAATAACAATAACAGCTATTGAGGGCAATGAACATGACTCAATTTATTTCATTCATTTTCCCTTTCCCACTTCCACTACAAACCACTCTGTAAATCTGTAAGAAAATAAATACTAGAAGATGACAAACACAAACACACACAGAAGAGTTCGGACTACAGAAATTACTATCTCCAAATCATTACAATGTTGCTTTGGGCCATCTGACAGATCAACCAAACCACGCTGTTATGGGAATCGAACTCTGTCATACTAGCTATTCCTACCTGATTTAGTATAGTTTTGATACGCAAGCAAATTATAAGCTATATAACTCATAGTGCAAAATTACTGACAACATACCCAAGGGTGAAAATTTGAAAGAAAACTGGCCAAAAGGTCCATTTGGCCTTAGAAAACAATTACTAGCTGTTCTTGGGAATCCATTTACATTTGGACACATTGTTTCTCATTGCATTTGGAAGAGTTAATGATTAACCTGAAATAATTTTCATGCAACCTCATGACACAACTGCAGTTTTATCTTAACTCCCCATTATAAAGAATGCCTTAATTTCAGTTCCTAAAGAGTTTCCTTTTGTTAAGAATTGAAAAGTAATGACTTTATTTACAAACACTACTTTTCAGAGCAGTGGGATTAGCAGGTGTCTATGGGGAGAAAGTCCCTAGAAAACCACCTCTGAAATGGCATTAAATTCTCAGAAACCTCAAAATGAATATTGCAAAATATTTCCCCTTTATTGCACAATATTTAAAGTTGATTTTTGGATATTGTGTATTAATTGTATATAAATGTGAAATTTTAAACATGGCAGGAAATGAGACAATGTTTTTGTTTTCTCTTACAGACTCAGAAAAGTACCTCACACTCAGTAGACTGAAAAGCTATCATAAGAATTAATGGCCATTTAAATCTCCATTCAGGCATTAACCCATTTAATTAAAAATGTAAACTCACCAACAGAGAAAAGAGAATGTAATTTAAATGGCCAAACATAATATAAAGAATTCTGGATTTAAAAGGCATATTTTATATCACTGTGTCCTAATCTCTCTAATGAACTTAAAATCACTACAATGTAATCTGTATAATACCTAAGAAGAATTTTCACTAGAAAATTCACCAAATCAAGAAATACTAATATTGATGATGTCATTTTAAGTTGAAATATTCAAGACAGGAACAAGTAGAGGAAAAAAAATAAAAGAGAGAGAGAGATCAAATTAAGCTCTATAGCCTAGTGGAAAGAAATTAAAGTTAGCAACCAGGATACTTGGATTTTCTGCCTCTGCCAGTTGCTAGGAAGTTATAATTTATGTGCTTCATTTTACTCATATCTAATATAAAAACACCAGTTCTCCTGATCTTCCTCACAGAATGGTTTGAAATGTCCCACTAAAACATAGCATGGTATGGGGAAATGATCACAATACAATGCTGAGTGAAAGAGATGCAATTCAATTTTTTTACAGATTATACTACATTTATAGTTATTAAAAATTAATGGCTATATTTCCCTGTGCTGTATAAAATATCCTTGTTGCTTATTTATTTTATACATAGTTGTTTGTGTCTCTTCATCCCATACCCCTATATTGCTCCTCTTCTCTCTCTTCTCCCTACTGGTAACCACTAGTTTGTTCTCTGTATCTGTGAGTCTGTTTCCCTTTGGTTACATACATACATTTGTTTTATTTTTTAGATTCCACATATAAGTGATAACATAGAATATCTGTCTTTCTCTGACTGACTTATCTCACTAAGCGTAATACCCTCCAGGTCCATCCACGTTATTGCAAATGTCAGAATTTCATCTGTTTATGGCTGAATAAATATTCCATTAAGTATATGCACCATATCTTCTTTATCCATACAACTTTGATGGGCACTTAGGTTGCTTCCATATCTTGTCTATTATAAATAATGCTATGAACACTGGGGTGCATCTTTTGGAATAGTTTAAAAGGATAGGTATTGGTTCTTCTTCATATGTTTAGTA
The DNA here is from genome assembly GCF_028023285.1 of Balaenoptera ricei. NCBI lineage: Eukaryota > Metazoa > Chordata > Mammalia > Artiodactyla > Balaenopteridae > Balaenoptera > Balaenoptera ricei. Next base: position 45,368,883 of record NC_082654.1, read on the forward strand.
GAATTTACCTGTGAAGCCCTCCAGTCTTGGAGTTTCATTTGCTAGGATACTTTTTATTACAAATTCAATTTCACTACTAGTGATTGGTCTGTTCAGATTGTCTATTTCTTCCTGACTCAGTCTTAAAAGATTGTATGTTTCTAGAATTTGGTCCATTTCTTCTAGGTTGTCCAATTGGTTGGTATATAACTGTTCATATTTTTCTCTTAGGATTTTTTGTACCTCTGTGGTATTAGTTTTTTTCCTCCTCTTTCATTACTTATTTTGTTTATTTGGGTCGTCTCTCTTTTCTTCTGAGATGAGCCTGGCTAAAGGTTTATCAATTTTGTTTATCTTCCCAAAGAACCAGCTCTTGGTTTCATGGATCTTTTTCTATTGCTTTTTGGTTTCTATTTTACTTATTTTCTCTCTGAACTTTGTTATTTCCTTCCTTCTGCTGAGTTTGGGGTTTTTTTGTTCTCCTTTTTCTAATAACTTTAGATAGAAGCTTAGGTTGTTTACTTGAAATTTTTCTTACTTCTTGAGGTAGGCCTGTATCTCTATAAACTTCCCTCTTAGAACTGCTTTTGCTGCATCCTATAGATTTTGGAAAGTTGTATTTACATTTTCATTTCTCTCGAGGTATTTTCTGATTTCCTCTTTGATTTCTTCTTTGGCCCACTGGTTTTTTAGTAGCATGCTGTTTAGTCTCTGTGCTTTCTTGTCATTTCCATTTGTATGGAATATCTTCTTCCTTCCCTTCACTTTCAGTCTGGGTGTGTCTATAGTTCTGAAGTGAGTCTCTTATAAGCAGCATATAGTTAGATCTTCTTTTTTAATCCAGCCAGCTGAGTGTGAGGTGATGCTTTCCCCCTTCTCAGTGGCTGTCACCACCCTATCAGGTTCCAAGTTGCTAGATCAGAAGCCCCGAGGGTCAGGTCGAGCTGGCTCAGTTCCCTTTAAGTGTGCGCTCTTGCCTCTGTTAGCACCAGCACCCTCACACCAGAGGCGAGCAATGCTGAGCAAGAGGGGCAGGTGTTGGCACAGTAAGTCCCCTACAAACGAACGAATTCCGTTCTGAGAGTGTGTTCGTAAGTCCAATTTGTTAGTAAATTCAACAAAGTTAGCCTAGGTACCCAACTAACACAATCAGCTATATAGTACTGTACTGTAATAGGTTTATAATACTTTTCACACAAATAATACATAAAAAACAAACAAACACAAAAACTAAAGAAAACATTTTTAATCTTACAGTACAGTACCTTGAAAAGTACAGTAGTACAGTACAGCAGTTGGCATACAGGGGCTGGCATCAAGTGAACAGGCAAGAAGAATCACTGACTAGAGGAGGGAGAGGAGGTGGGCGACGGTAGAGCTTAAGGATCGTCAGCAATAGGAGATGGAGGGCAAGCTGAAATTTCACTCATGCCTGATGCTGATGGAACGCACGTCCGCATCTTTGAAAGCTTGCAACTTGAAGGTTCGTATGTAGGGGACTTACTGTATTCAGCAAGGGTCAGGGCATGGCCTGTGGAGGTCTGGCTTCTGTCATAGATCCAATTGGCTCTGATGCACTGCCTGTTCAATTGCCAGTCATGGCTGACCTCTCCCTATTCAGACGCCACTTAGGGTTTAAGCCGCCTCAGTGTCTCATGATTGGCCATGCTTTTTCCTTGGTCACGGCAGCCCTTGATCCAGTGTGGAGCTGCAGTGCGAGGTAAGCGGTGCCGAGCATTTGCTCCATTTAGGCTGAGGGTGCGTGCCAGGGAGGTTTCAATTTCAATTTCCTTTCCACCCTGCTCTGGGAGAAAGTAAGCATTCAGGAGCAAACAAGCATTCATGCACTCTTCACAGGCAGGGTCCAGGCTTCCCACAGCCCTCTTCTTAGTCCCACTGGCTCTGCAACCAGCCCAGGGGGCTTGTCTTCCCTTTGTTGGACCCCAGGGTCAATATGTAGCTTGAACTGCTCACTTCCCATGGAGCGTCTCTGCCCCCCCCCACCCCCATTTAATCTCCCTTTTCCTCTGAGTCCACTCCCGGGGCACAGGTCCCTGATCTGATTGCTTCTCTTCCCTTCTTGACTCTGTGTGGATCTTTCTTACAGCCTTGGTTGTACAGGAGTCTTTCTTCCAGCCTCCAGTTAGTGGTCAGTGAGAATTGTTCCATGTGTAGATGTATTTTTGATGTGTTCACAGGGGGAGGTGAGTTCTGTGTTCTCTTACTCTGCTATCTTGATTCCTCTAATATTCTTTTTATTTATTCCTATCAATAGCCAGTTCCTCTAATGTTATTAGAATCAACTTCACCATTTTACTGAATCCCTTACTATCTAAGTAAATAAAAATTTGACGTGTTCATTTCTAGTTGTATGAGTCACGATGTTAACTTTTGAAAGTGTACTTTAGCAATATCTTTCAATATTTTCTAAATTCTCATTATGCCTTCAATAAATCATGTTTTTAAATTTTATATCATCACTGCTGGCACTGCGTTTTGAAAATGTAAAAGCATTATAGTAAGTGAAAAATATTATAATGCAGGGGAGATAGTCGGTTGCAAAGAAAATGGATTAACTACTACCTGAATTCCACCACTACCATGTACTAACTGTGAGATCTAAAGGAAAAATAAAAAACACATAACTGCTCTAGGATTCGGTTTCCTCATTTCTGAAGTAGTAATAATTATTACTATTACTAATTTTCAATATTAGGAAGAGTATTAACCAGTCCGATGATAGCTCTCTAAATCTTGTTTCTTTTGGTTTGTTCAATCTCAGGCCCTCATAATACTCAATTCCCAACACACTTTAATACAGATATTCCAAGTTCAGTTCATATTAAATACAATAACACATGGCTCCTTTCATTCCCTTTATTTCCTGTCAAATTGGTGGGCAAACCATACCCTCCCTCACATTTCAAAAGGAAGCCTCTTAGAGAAATTTCAATGTACTATTCACAGACCCTTATATTTGGATCAACTCCTAATTCACCGAAGGAGTGGCTACAGTAGAAGAACTAGATAACAAAGGACAGGTTGAAACATGGTTCTGATGGGCACACACCAGCATTTGACAGTAGCTCTTACAATGAAAATGGGAGGAAAAAAGCTAAACCAATTATTTAATGAACTAAAGTCTTCTAAATTAGTGGACCGCAAACATGTCTGGTCATTGGAATCACACTAAGGCCCAACGCAGACTTCCTGAATTAGCACTATGAGGATGGCACTAAATAATCTATATCTCTATACTTTTTTTAAACATCTTTATTGAAGTATAATTGCTTTACAATGGTTTGTTAGTTTCTGCTTTATAACAAAGTGAATCAGCTATACCACTTTTCCACTAATATCCTTTCTCTTGTTCCAAGATCCCACATTGCATTTACCTGTCTCCTTACTCTTTTCCAACTGTGACAGTCCCTCAGCCTTTCACGTCCTTTACACTTTTGAAGGGTACTGGGCCATTACTTTGTAGAATGCCCCTCAATCTGGGTTTGTCTGTCTGATGTTTTCTCATAATTTGTCATGAAATTTTCCAGTATTTGGAAGGATAACACAGAGGGGATGCGCCATTTTTAGGTCATCATATCAAGAGGTACATGATGTTGATATGTATTATTGGGGATGTTAACCTTGATCATTTGCCTAATGTGGTGACTGGCAGGATTCTCCTATGGAAATTTACTATTATTCCATTTATAATAGTAAATATATTTCAGGGGAGAAAATCTTAGACTATGCACAGATCTTCTTTCTGCTTTAACTTTCACCTGCTCTTTTAGAGGATGGCACTATGCACAGATCTTCTTAAATATTTCAGGGGAGAAAATCTTAGACTATGCACAGATCTTTCTGCTTTAAATTCCACCTGCTCTTTTAGAGGATGGCACTATGCACAGATCTTCTTAAATATTTCAGGGGAGAAAATCTTAGACTATGCACAGATCTTCTTTCTGCTTTAACTTTCACCTGCTCTTTTAGCAGGATCTTGCCTATGGCAATTATTATTATGGTGTTACAATGTGATTTTTTTATTTTTCTCACTTTTTATATGTTTATTAATTGGAATTTTTCTCAAGGAATTTTTTTTCAATTCTCCATCACTCATTCAGCTATTTATATGTACTCACAAAATGGAGCAGAACCCTACAGGGCCCTCCCAAGTACAAAGGTCCCTCGATGTACCCTGCCTCTTATTTGTAGAAAAGCTGACATTTCCCAGGCCTCCCCTGAGTCACAAAAGAGCAGGCTCAAGCAGTTAATGATTAGGACAATAGGACGAGTCACAGAGTCATTAGTTCCTCCCTAAAGGATATAGATAACAGTGTTATGCACAGTCCTGAGTTGTTTTACAGATACTGTAACTGTCACCAGAGGGAAAAAGCTAACTACATGATGACCAGACTATAGCCATGACATAAGCTGCTCCATCTTGAGCAATTCTGAATCCATGGCTTGCACAATTTCAAGAACTGGCCTCAAGAGAATGGGAGTAACACTGTTGCTCATAATAATCTGGGTTCTAGGTGTGTTCATTAATAAACCCAACTTGTTCAACTATAGGTGTGTTCCTGGTGATCTGTGGCTGAAGAACACTGACAGTCTCGTCACTGGTTGAAGGACATCTGGATTTGTTTCCAATTTTGGGTGATTATACCTAAAGCTACTATAAGCATTTGCACAGAGGCTTCTGTATGAATATAACTTTCCATTTCTCTTGGAAAGATTTCTAGGAGTTGGATTGCTGAATCATATTGTAGGTGTATGTTTAACCTAGTAAGAAACTATCAAACCATTTTCAAAGTGAATATGCCATTTGATATTCCTAACTGCAACATTTGAGTGCTCCAAAAGCTCCCCATCCTCACCAGTTTCTGGCACAGCCAGTTTTATTTTTATTTTAGACATTCTTATAGGTAGGTAATAATATTTCAAGGTGGTTTTAACTTGCACTTGTCTAAATATTAATGATATTGGGCATCTTTTCATATGTTTATTTTTCATCTCAAATCTTTTGTTGTGAAATATCTATTCAGGTCATTTGCCCATTTTTAAAACTGGATTGTTTTATTACTGTTTAGTTTTGAAAATTCTTCACATATTCTAGATACAAATACTTTTTAAGACAAGTAATTTGCAAAGATTTTCTCCCACTCTGTGGCTTGTCTTTTTACCTCTTACACAGATATGTTTAAACTTCTGCAATCACTGAGCTATTCTCATAATTTTTACACATTTCTGAATAGCTGTTATTATTTAATAAAAACAATTCCAACCAGAGAATTAGAGTGGAGACCTAGGGTGAGAAAAATAAGAATGGAAGTTGAATGAGGATTAATAAATTAATCAAGAGAGATCTTTCACATTGTTTACTAAAGTTTATGACCGACTCCACTCTTGGTGGCTGTGGTCCAAGCATGTAAAATAACTACCACCAACACAACAACAACAATGCAACACACAAATGACCTCCAATGACTTCTCATTGCTTAGATTAAAATCCAAATTCATATTTACCTAGTTCTTGCTGACCTTTCTGCTGTCCTTTGTCACTATATACAGACACATTACCTTTAATTTTGTTTCTCATACACGCAAAGATCCTTTTGGCCTTAGAGCCTTTAATTTTGGCTTTTAGCTCTGCCTAGACAACCACATGCCCCTGGCTGCTTCTTCTTGTCACTTACTTATCAGTACAAATGCCACCCAGCTTGTCAGACATACCTTTCTTGACATATCAACAGAAAGCACCTGCATCTGCTTTTTGATCTCTTTCACAGCACCTTGCTTTGTTAACTTCAGAGTACATATCGACATTTGAAAACACCTTGCTCCTTTGATGACCTTTCTATTGACTCCAGCTCTTCCTCCCTGCTCACTATAACGAAAGCCCCTCAAGAGTGGGGAAACATACCTTTCTGAAGCACTGTTGTAATCAGCACCCACCACGTAATAAACACTCAGTAAATATTTTTAAATAAATAACTGAATTAATAATGAGGTGATAAGAGATACCCACTGTAATTATGTCTCATGTTTCTAATTTTCTGAACAGAATTCTAATGAATAGATATTAGAACATGAATGCATTCGCCTTTACTAATAATGTGTGACCATCAACATTCAAAAATTTCAACTGTTCAATTATTCTTTTTAAAGTAATAAATACCCCTTACAGTAATTAAATGAATAAGATTGTTATCACATGCATATAATATTTTGGCATCTGATTTACTTAAGTGCTAACTTTAAGCAATCCATACATGTTATTTGGGTGCATTTGACTTCTTTTGAGACAACAAGGTCACTATTTCCCTTATATTTTCTGCAGCTAATCTAGTACAAGAAAGCTTAAAACTCCAGTGATCTAAGGCAGTTGGTTAACATTTCATGAACAACGTAATAGAGTTGAGATTGAAATTTATTCTTTTGGATCAAGAGGGTGAACCTCTCTCGGTCATTTTCCTTTGAATTGTTCTTTTAGTTCATTTGTTACTTTCACTGAATTCTCATTCAGTTCTTTGAAATGGCAAGTAATTCAAAATAACCAGTTAACGTGAGGAACATGAATTTGGTATATAAGACTATTCAGAGGTATTTTAAATCATATTTTTATAGTACTGACAAATTCTTTCTTTAAAAAGCACAATTTAGAAAATATTTTTAAAGGTTTTTATTAGGACTCAATGAATTCATTTTTACCTCATTAAGTCGAAGTGTTGTCAACATTTGTCCTAAAAAATAATGTCACTAATTATTCACTATATAATAATCATATATTGCATTTAACTATATATGACTCATTGTTCTTGGCACTAAGAATACAACAGTAGACAGATGACATTTTCCCTGTATTCATGGAGTTTGAGTTTAGGGGAGATGATGCTAAACTTATTCATTTGACTTATATTCTACCACTTCCCACTATTTAGTAGGCAATTATAATAGCACAGTAAGTGCTATAATTGAGCACTTTAGGAGCATATAAAAGGGGCACCCATCCTTTACTGGCAGTAGGTGCCAGGGCAGAGAGTGATTATGGCTGATTTCCTGATGGAAGCCATGGCTAATTTGATACTGAGCCACAATATATGAATAAAATCAGATAGGTAGCCATGGGTGGGGGCAGAGTGAGTAGGGGATTCAGATAGCTAATAGGGCTTAGAGAAGAGGACATGATAGATAAACTGGAGAACTGAAAATATCTGAGTATGTCAGGAATATAGCTCCATATGATTGGGCATATTAATATCTATCATTTAGGTTCAATCACTTGTGTGTGGAATTATCATTTTATGTTAAAACAATTACATTAGTAAGCATAATAATTGTAATCTTTAATTTTCTCAATCTCCAAGCCATTCTGTGAGAGTTAATTGCTGATAAGGGATACGTTTAGCCACCAGATCATTTATAAATCCTATTGACTGCAGTGCTCATTTGTTAAATTACGTGGTAACTTCATGAGCCCTGATAGACTTAATATATTTTGCCCAAGTACTTAATTTACGAAGGCAAAGTGGCTTTGGGGCTGGTCAAAACAGAGTGCTTAATCATACAACATATAAAAATATATCAGCTCAACTAGTAAAATATTATTCATGTTAAACTGCATTAATAAACTACTTAGAACCTTCATTTATGAGCACAGATCATAAAGCATTTTTTTAAAAAATTCAAATACATAAAAAATAACTTTGAACTAGACTGATAACTTAGAAAAACTGTAGTAATGAGAAAATTGTTAAATTTCTTGCTCAGAGTTTTAAGCCCCCAACTGCTGGGCATTTTTTATTTTTTTATTACATTTAGAAGGAGGCAATGATTGTTTCCTACAAGGTAAGGGGAATACATAAAGGAAACGGATTTGGATCCAGAAGGATAAGAACAGTGCTTAAAATGATTTGACATTTTTGAAATTTAGTAAAATCTCCTGCCTCAGTCTTTCTTTAGGGTGAACACAGGAGTTGCTGGAGTCCAAACTCCCACAAGTGGCAGGAAGGGTAAGCCTGGGTGTCCTTGCTTGGTAATAAGAGATGATGACATGGGGTAAGCAGAGTGGAGCCATTGTGTCTTAAGTATTTTAGGTAAAATGAGGTTTTAAAGGGAAACAAGAACATGATTACATAACCTGGCTATGCATCTTCTGAGATGTATGAAAAATATACTTGCCATATTATATTTATAAAGTGTGAGCTACTGTTAATAGAAACGCTGCTTCAGATTCTTTTTGATGCATTATTGGAAATGAGGTATTAGAGTTTTATGACTTTTTATCGCTGGGTCAATTGTTGGAATTAAGACCACATCAGCAGCCACTATTATCTGATGATTGTCTTTGATCTTGTGAATTGTTGCCACACCTGCCCTGCTCTTCTCAGCAGGTGCGCTAAAGAACTGTCATTATGGTAAGACATAATGATACCAGACTAGGGATAGGGAGACTTGGGTTGCAGCTCTGTCACAAATTAGCTATTTTTCCTCAGGCAAGTCATCTAAATTCTACGGACTTTTGGTTAGACTCTGAAATGAGCAAGTTATTCTGGATCTGTAAGTCCATTATCCAAGAATTGGACCTTAAATTACATCCCTTTGTCTGCCAAATAGCAGAGTGAAGGAATTACAGGCATATCATGTTTTACCGCACTTTGCTTTACCGTGCTTCACAGACATTGCGGGTTTTTCTTTTTGTTTTTTTCTTACAAATTGAGGGTCTGTAGCAACCCTGAGTTGAGCCAGTCTACTGGCACCATTTTTCCAACAGCATTTGCTCACTTTATGCCTCTGTACCACATTTTGGTAATTCTCACAATATTTCAAACTTTTTCTTTATTAAATTTGCTATGGTGATCTGTGATCAGCAATCTTTAATCTTACTATCGCAAAAAGCTTATGACTCGCTAAAGACTCAGATGATGGTTAGAATTTTTTAGCAATAAAGTATTTTTTAACTAAGGTATGTACATCGTTTTTTAGACATAATGCTATTGCTCACTTAATAGTCTATAGTGCACACAAAACTTTTATATGCACGGGGGAACCAAAAAATTCGCAAGACTCGCTTTATTTCAACGTATGATTAATACTGCAGTGGTATGGAGCCAAACCCGCACTATCTCCAAGGTAAGCCTGTAGTTAAAATCACCACTAACCTCTTTATAATAGAAACAGTATCCCCGTTTTTCTATAAAGTAGGTTGGCAGAGAAGTTGAAGAAAAGAAGGAACATGAAGACAACTCAGACAATTAGGAACAACAAAGCTGCCTTGTGGCAAATGATTCATCAGCAGTGCTTTCTGACAAGCTGAGTTGAAAATTAATGAAAGCCCTGTATTTCCTAATTTCATCATCTCAAAGAGGGGATTTTCGGCATTCAATCGAGCCTGGTCACAGTTATAATTCAACAAGGTGGAGAATGGATGGCCCATCCAAGGCGCCCTCTCCTTTGCTTATTCCAGCCTGGCACATGGGATGTGGAGAGGTGTTCAGCCCAGAAGAAGCCTGAAACTTTTACTCAGGAAATAATGCGGGGCAAAGTTTAATCTGCCAGCCTATCTTTCATAACTCAACTGCTGATTGAGTTTGTCTCTCCTTTGAATTTTTATGTCCTTCCAAACAGTTGGTTCAGTGTTCCAGCTAAACCAACTCCTTTGTTTTAGTCAGCGTCTATAAGAGGGATCCACTCAAGTAAAGTGGTTTGGTTCACCCTTTGAATACGTCATATTGTGCCCGCATAATGTCATTTTAATGACAGGATTGCTTTACATAACTGCTCTGATTATAGGTCTGTTGCAGTAAGATGGGATTAAAGACGTTAGTTTTCAGTTCATTAGCTTAGTCTTCCCCAACCGTTTTGAGTTTTTAATATACTGGACACAAAGTGTGTGCGTTGCATGTGTGTGCATACGTAACTTCATGCATGCATATATATGTTTGTGTATGAGGGTGAGGAAAGAGACAGAAAAAGAGTGAGAGATAGGGAAACTTCTGGAAGGAAGCAGATTCTGAGATAGGTAGAGTGCGTCATCCTTCCCTCCTTCTAGAAAGCCACAAATTTAATCACAGGCCCCTGATGCTGTTGGATATATCGATAAACAACAATGGAGAGATTAACATGAGTTTAAATAAATATTAAGAAAAGAAAGGAAATATAAAGGAAAGATTTCAGATAATTCTAAGGTAAATTTCCAAGCCTTACTGTTTATCTCTGCTGTGAATTATCTAAAATCAATTAGCTTGAACTATATACATCTAAATGTACCAAAAATACTAGCAGTTGTTTGGATTTTAGATATAAATAAAAATGATTTTTAAAAATCTTATTGAAGACCCTGACTTTTTCTGCACAACTTTGGGCCAATTAATTCTTATCTTTCTAGTCTTCGTGGCAATGCTAACCTTAGCACAATCTTTGACCACATTTCACATGATCACTTTAATTTAGTGTATTCCTCTAATCTAGTAATTCCATATTTAGGGCTCTACACTGAGGATATAATAAAAGTTGGAACAAGCATTTACATACAAGGGTATTTATTTTAGTCTTTTTGTTTGCAATTGTGAAAAATTAGGAGTTAAATGATAAAAATAGCAGTTAAATTAATTATATTTGCCACACACAAAAATGAAATCAAGTGATAAAATTGTATTTTCAAAGAATTTTTAATGACATGGGAAATACTCATGATATTTGAATTTAACTTAAAAATATTTAATAAAACAGCAAAATAGAATTGACATAAACCTAATCAGATGGATAATTTATATATTTATAATATGAATGTATACATGTATATATACATATATGTGTATATACACACACATACATATTTACCAAAAAATGTTAAACACACAAAAAAAGAATACATTATTTGCTCTAGGCAGTGGTGTTATGAATGAATGATTTTAAGATTTTTTGTTATACTTAGTGTATTTTCTAAGTTTTTTATAACTCACATTTTCTACCTTTATAATTAAAAATAATTTTAAGTTTCTCTGTGTCACAGGATTAACCCATTGCTTCAGGCTTTACTCATCTTATTGTGGTCTGAATTAGATCTACATCATATAGCCTGGTTCATCTCTGGAGATATTTTATAAATTCAGATTCCAAGGCCCCATCTCTGAACTAATGAATCAGCTTCTTTAGGGATGAAACCTGGGAATCAACGTTCTAACATAGTTCTCAGGGTTTTTGATTATCAACAAGACTTTTTAAATTGTGATCTAAATAACAGATGCAAATGCCTTGTTCCGTAATCATAGAATGCCAGAGTTGGCAGGGATATTAGATACCATCTATAACAGAATCACATTTTATAAGTAATGGAAATTAAGCCACACAACTAAATATTCACACAGTAAGGACACCAGTCCAAATCTCCTGATTTCAAATGTTCTCTGATTTCAATATCATGCATCCTTAAGTTAAGCCCTATGAGTCCATGACTCTATTCTAGAACCATTTACAATTTGGCTCCTTTCCTAAAGCAGCAAAGACGTTTGCCCATTTTTTGCAGTAGTGAGTATTCTTTGGAGGGTGGAATAGAAACCTCACCTCACGGCATTTCAAGCAGCCACCAATCATCAGAGAATGACAACTCTTAGAACTGCTGTCTGCTTGAGACAAACCCAGTTACCTGGAAGTAAAAAGGCTCTTGCTTTCATAGACATCTGAAATATGATTAAAAGTAGAATGTGAAGTAAGTAAAATGGTCATGGTATACTTAATGTATTATTTATGCATGGTAATTGTATTTATGGAAAAAAATTAAAAGCCTGTATCAAAATTAAAAATTTTAAATACCATTTTCTATTTTTAACCAATAGTGAATAGAGAACTGATGGAACTATAAAGAATTGAGTTTAGATACACCTACAGAGATTTATTTACTGTAAATAAAGTCCCAGAGTTGAACCACCAGAAAACAGCAGAGAAAGGACAAAGCTTTATTCACTAGCAGCAGGCCATTCTGAAAGTGAGATGGCACTGTGCTGTGGGTCTGCCTCAAGTCTCCTGCCTAGACATGCCATATTACCATCTCTAACCTACTGTTCATAAGCTATGTGCATGGGCCTGGGCAAAGAGAAATATGGAATCTTGCTGCTTTCCCAGGAGCAGTGCACAAATTGTCTCCATTCTGGAATAAACCAAATGGGTTATGAGGCTTCTGGTGTTCTGCTGTCCCCCAGAGAAATATGGAAACCCTCTTAGTTTCTGCTGTTATTGCAAAGAGCAGGACATTGGAAAACAGAATGTTACAAATCTAAGCGCTTTACGCACTTTCCGCCCTCTAACCAGCCTTTCCAACATCCTCCCAATTCACCCTCTGAGGAAGTACAGAGGCTCTTCCCAATCCTCCCTCTCAATCGGCTCGGAGAAACATTTCTCCAGATTGCGGATGAATTTCTTCCAGTCCTAAGTGACACCAGAGCCACATTCTCTGTGCTCAACCCCACTACTATAAAGCACCCCTGCCTTGGAGTCCTAAAACAGTTCAAATACTGGGGAACCTCAAGAGGTTTCTGTTTCTGAATCTATTCCCTTTTGTTTTGGCCCTTTGAGAGATACACATCCTTTTCTCCTTGGTTCCTCCACCCCTATCCATTTATTAGGCTGAGACTTCTTAGAGAAGTATCATTCCAGAATTTCTTTCTCCAAAAAGGAGGAAATAATTCTAGAATTTGACAATACTTGTCAAAACAGCCAACCAGGCTACTTTTGTTTCTTCCGTTTCTGACAATACTAAAGCTACTTCTCGAAATACTGATCATTTTGTCCCTACTGAATCATCTGCCGTCCACCTTATGGGCAAAATCTCCCCCTGATATTGGAAAAATTCACAGCACACCTCCCATCAAGATTCAAATAAATCCCTCAAAACCTCCTTCCGGAGTTAATCAGTACCCTCTATGTAAAGAAGTTCTTCAAGGCATAAAGCCCATAATAGATGATTAAGAGCCTCAAGGCCTCAATATCCCTTGTACTAGTCCCTGCAATACTCCTATTTTATTAGTGAGAAAACCTAAGGGCTGAGGGTGGAAGTTTGTCTAGGACCTCTGAGCAAGAAACATTGTTATCCCTCAACACCCTATTTTTCCTAACCCTCACACATTACTACCATCCATTACCATGGGAAGTAAATTGTAATTGATTTATGTGGTGCATTATTTAGTACTCCAGTTGATGAAGCTAGCCAATACCTTTTTGTCTTCACTTAGGAAGAAAAACAATTCACCTGAACAGTAATGCCTCAGGGTTTTACTGCAAGTCCTTATTTCTCACAAATTCTGAAGGCTGATCTGGAGAATATAAAGTTCGCTAGGGTTCTACTTCGTTGCAATATGTGAATGATCAGCTTCTTTGCTCTCCTTCTCAAGCCTCCTCACAGTAACACAGCATGCACTTGCTAAAGCTTTTATCCTTAAAGGGACATGAAGTCACCAAAGAAAAACTGCAGTTTGCCCAAACCCAGGTTCAATATTTAGGGCATCTGATATCAGAACAAGAGTACACCTAGATGCAGATAGATTTCATGGTGTCCTCAGTTTCCTAAAACCCAAAACTGAGTGCCAACTGCAAGGTTTTCTTGGGCTATTTGGTTATTGCCAATATTCAATTCCAAATTTCTCTCTTATGACCAAATCTCTGTATGCTTTGCTTAACAATAACAACCCCAACCCAATTTTATGAGAAGAAGTGGATGACATAGCTTTTAAGGCCTAAAAAGAGAGTTTGATAAAGCCACCTGACCTTGGGCATCCCAAATATCAGATTCCCATTTTCCTTTTTGATGAAAAGAAAGGGAATACCCTTGAGGTACTCACCCAAAAATACAGAGATTACCATCGACCCTGTGGCAAAGGGATGCCTCCCTGCCTTAGAACCATTACTGCCACTGCCCTTTAGATTAAGGTCACTGGGATAATCATAGTGGGATCCCCTTTAACCATTTCTGTACCTCATGCAGTAGGTGTTCTCTCACAGTCAACATTTCCTAGCCAGTCACCTCATCTATGAAGATCTTTTGTTAAGTGCTCCTCATGTAACTCTTTTACAATTTTAAACACCAGCTACTTGTCCCCCCTCCATCACCAACAAAGTACCTCAAAAGTACTTAACGCTGGGGATCACCTCCTGACTTCCTCATGATGATCTGTAGAAAATTTCTTTAGGTAACACTGACTTCTCAAGGTTCAGTGATGGTTCTTATTTAAAAGGTGACAAGGGCAAATACCGTGCTGGGTATGCTACTGCAACTCCTTTTGATATTGTTGAGGCAGCATCTTTACCTACGGCTGCTTTGTCCCAACAGGTTGAATTATATGCTTTTCCATAGGCTTGCTCTTTAGCCAAGGACAAAACCGCCAATATTTATACTGATAGCAGAAAGGCTTTTGGAGTAGCTCATGATTTTGGAATGTTGTGGAAACAAAGTGGCTTCCTTAATTCCAGTGGAAATCAAATTAAACATGGTCCCTATGATCAGAATTATTGGATACAATACTTTTACCTGCCACTTTAGCTATTAATAAGTTTCCAGGAAATTCTAAACTTGATTCTCTGGAAGCTAAGGAAGATCACTTTGCTGACATTTCTGCAAGGAATGCTTCCCTTAAAGGGACCAGCAGCAGCCAAACCTCTGTCACGGTCTGAAGGGATATTTCCCCGAATGATAACCTAGAAAAACTGGCTACAGAAGCCCAGCAATTGGCCTCAGAAAAGGAAAAACAAGTTTGGAAATTCAACAATTGTTGGTTTGACAAAAGGAGAAAGCTCTGATTTGGACCAAATAACAGCCTAGTCCTACTGGAGACTCTAAAATTCCCACTCCTCACAACCGTACATGCATTAAACTACTGCTCTACTGACAGAATGATAGCATTTATGAATCAATATTGATAGGAAACATTAACAAGGCCACAAAAAGTACCTACCTCACTTGTCCCATTTGTCCAAATTACAATCCAAGGAAGCTTGTTTGTACTGTTCCTAGACATTTAAAATCACCTAATGGACCATTCGAGGTCTGGCAAATGGATTTCATTCAACCTCATGGATATAAATATGGTTTATTCACATTCTGTATGTTTCCACACTGGACCGAAGCCTTCCCTTGTAGAGAGGCTACTGCCTCTTCTGTGGTTAAAGTCCTTTTGGAAAAGATTATTCTTACCCAGGGAACTCCTCTGGAACTTCAAAGTGACAGATGAACCCATTTTACTGGTCAGGTACTTCAACAAGTCTGTGCTGTTTCACCAGTTTTACAGTACTTTCACTGTGTTAACCACCTTCAATCCTCTGGGTTAGTCAAATGCTCTAACAGCATTAAGACTCAACTGGTAAAACTGGTAGAGGTCCTTCCATGTACTTTGGCCAAAAGTCCTTCTAAATTTTAGATCCATCCCTTTTGAATTCATAAACTCGCCACTGAGATAGTCACAGGATGCCCAATGCACTTGGTTCCTGCTTCTTTTGACCCACAACTGATAAAAGGAGACACATTCCAATACTGCAAAGGCCTAACTGCTTTTATTAAAAATAGCCATGTTTTGGTAGAACAATCTTTTCATAGTGTGACCTCAGGAGACAAAGACCTTAAGCAACACACTTGGCAAGCTGGTGATTTTGCCTACTGGGAAAGATACCTCCAGAAAAACTCTCTTCAACTTCATTGGAAAGGCCCCTATCAGGTATTACTAACCAACCCTTATGCCACTAAACTCCAAAGAAAAGACTTTTGGATTCACATGACACACCTAAAGAAAGCACCAACCTCTGACTGGACCCACACATCATCTGGTGTCCTGAAAGAAAAGATTTTCCAGAATTGAAGCAGAAAACTTCTGATGAGATAGCTTTCCCAAGATATCCTGTTGCAAGTTTGTTGCCAAACCTTTGATGAGGACAATGTTTCAGATGATCTCCAGTGTCTGTGATTTTGATAACATACGGACTTTAGATAAAAGGTCCTGAGAGTTCCCACTTACCCCTCCTTATTACTCTAATGTGACCTCAAGAGGTTGACAATTTTTCCCTCCAACGTGTGGCCTCAGTTCCAGACCACTGCAATAAAGCAAATATTGCAATAAAGTGAGTCACATGATTTTTTGGTTTCCTAGTGCATATAAAAGTTAGGTGTAGTCTACTAAGTGTGCAATACTGTTATGTCTTTAAAAATGTATACCCTAACTTAAAAATACTTTATTGCTAAAAAATGCTAGCCATCATCTGAGCCTTCAGCGAGTCATAATCTTTTTACAATAGCAACAAAGATCACTGATCACAGGTCACCATAAAAAATATAATAATGAAAAAATCTGAAATTTTGCAAGAATTACCAAAATGTGACACAGAGACACCAAGTGAGCAAATGCTGTTGGAAAAATAGTGCCAAAAGACTTGCTCAATATAGGGTTGTCACAAACCTTTAATTTGTAAAAAAAAAAAAAAAAAATACAGTATCTGCAAAGCACAATAAACAAGGTATGCCTGTAAACACAAACCTTAATCAACAGCATCTCGAGAGACCAGAAGATAGAGCTCTCCTGCATGACAATAGCAGAGTCCAACAGAAAGAAGGCAGATTCCTCTTCTTTCCTGGTAAGAACTCAGCCAATGAAAAGCCATGAACTCTTTGCTTACTATAGCCCTCCCAATTTCCTTTTCTCCTCTATAAGAAATGTTCTCCTTCCATTGCTGTGCAGGGACTTGCATGTGACTTGCCATGGCTGCAGACCCCAAATTGCAATTCTCTGCTGATCCTGATTAAACTCATTTTTTGCTGGACCAATAACTGGCAGTCTATTTGTTTTAGGTCAAAACAACAAAATGATTGCTCAGAATGTCTAAAAGTCAGACAAAATGAGTTTCCTTATTAATGTCATTATTGATATTCTTAAAAATGACGAAAGTGCAGCTTTGATTTGCTCAAGATTATATAATAGTAAGAAGTAGAGATGGGATTCAAGTACAGGCGTGTCTGGCTCCAGAACCAATTTTCTTACAATTATTCTAAATCGGTTTTGTTCCTCTCTTGCTTAATATCATTTAGTGGTTCCCCTTAACAATCTTTTATCTGTTCACTAATTCAAATATTATATTGCCCAGGATGTGCCATACCTTGTCTATTAATAATGAATAACAGACACATCCTCTGCTCTAATGATCTTATGATTATTATGAGATACCAAGAAATGACAGAATGTTAAATTGAAATAGAGGATGAATATATACAGGAAGAGCACCTAACATTGACTTGGAAGGTGACAGAAAGCTCTGGAGAAGAAGTGATATTAATTAATGGACAAACAGCGGTGAAGGCAAAGGGAACAGTGTGTGATGCAATGTCTCCAAAATCTGAAAGTTCATGGCATGTTACCTCAGTTTGATGCGAACTAAAGTAGGAGGGATCTGGTAAGGGATTAGACTAAGGAGAGAAGCAGGAACTAGATTAAGAAGTAATTTATGAGCCATGTATAGGAGTTTGAGCTTGAAACCCCAGCAGATAGGAAACCACTAAAGATGTTTTTAAGCAAGGTGGTGAAATTATTATATTTGCATTTTATTAAAAAGATCCATCTGGCTAAGGTAGGGGAGAGAGATGAAAAAAAATCAAGTTCAGTCAGAAGACTGTTCCACCAGCTAGATAAGAGATGAAGGGGCCTGAACAGGGTGGTGGTTGTGGGATAAATAAACATGGAAGGAGCCTCATTAATAAGGCACAGGAGAAAGGGATCAAGGCATAAGGAATGATACCCAGGTTTCTGGATGTATGGTGCCACACGCATGGAGATGAGGAATACAGGAGGAGTCCACTGAGGAGAGTAGGGCATCAAGGGAAGCCTGGGAGCTCACTGCTTCAGTCTTAGGTTGAGCTTTAAGTGTCTGAGATATTTAACTTAATATGACAGAGAAGCAGTAGGATATTAATTTCTATTCAACAACAATCTTTTGAAGAGCTGCTATGCATTACACTCTATGCTAGGCACTGTGGATGCAGAATAAGGAATAAGATAATAAGATGCAGAATAATAGAGTAAGGCATGCTTTTTTTTTAAGCTGCCCTCATGATTCTTACCATCTAGTAAGGAAGATATAAGTAGAACAACTAATTACAAGTGTACTTATTAATGCTATAAAAGGGTAAGTATAAAAAGGCTCAGGAGATGGTACTTAATATGGTGTGATTCACTCAGTCAAACAATGCAATGGAATGGTTACTAGACAAGGAAGACTGACCGCTGATAACAGAAACAGTCGCTCTATTTTCAGAAGACCTACAGAAAAGAGAATGACAACAGCACAGTTTGTACATACATAGCAATATTGTTAACACCTAATATTTTAGTGCACTTACAAAGGTCTAATAACCATCCTCAGCACAGCTTTTATGCATCATCTCATTTAATCTTCACTACAATCATATGAAAAGGTTATTTACCCCCTCCCCAATTCACAGATGTAGAAACTGAGGCTCAGAATGAATGAATGGCTTGACCGAAGTTACACAAATAGTTAAGGAATACAGGAGTTTAAAACAAGCTCTATTTAATTCTTGACCCCATTATTTAAACCACTATTATCATTAGAATTTATAAGGGGTGTTAGTGTACCAAAAAATTAGAAGCTTTCTTCACCATTTGAGATTTTAAAAAATCCATCCATAACTGAATCAATGAAATTTCAGTAACTGATAAATTGGATATCTAAAAAGAACTGAAAATTATAGAGTGTATCTCTATAATTTGTATGTTCACATATAAATGTGTTCATAAATAAATCATTTGCACAGCTTCTCTGCCCAAGTCATTCATATTTCCTGAGTGACTCTCCCTGGTGTTGCAATATTCCTCCATTTCTTAGTCACAGAATAGCTCAAACCAGGAGTTCCTAACCTTTCTTTGGAAATAGACCCCTTTTAAAAGTTATATAAAGCTCTGGGTGTTCTCCACTGATCCCTAAATGCACATGCAAATAAGAAAACACAGTGTTTAGACTACTTCAGGAGATTCACTGGTCACCTGAAACTAGGGTGAGCATATAACTGGTTTCCCAGGACAGTTCCAGTTTATTCTTGTGTCCCAAATGTCTACAGTACTTTCCTCCTTAAGATAATAAACTACATGGACTCCCTACCTAAAAAACACATTTAGGTTAAAAATATATGTCCATTCTTCATTGTATTTGTCTTCTTGGTCAACACTGTATTGTTGCCTGCTGGTACAAGGTGCAAATGTACGGACAACCATCAATGAGGGTGAAAAAATAAGTACCTGAAGTCATCACCCTTCTTGCCAGACTCTCCATCAAATTGTTTCTCTGTCCTGTCAATTTTCTGAGTTTCTTAATATTATGGGCTGAATTGTATCTCCCCAAATTTCATATATTAAGTCCTAATCTCCAGATCTTCTCATCTCAAAATTATATTATATGATTATATTTGGAGATAGGGTCCTTAAAGATGTAATTAAGTTAAAATGAGGTCACTACCCCGCCTGCCCGCAGCCCGTGTGCGCGCTCTCGCTCCCGCCGGCCTCCCTCTCCGCACCCTCCCGCCTCGAGATGCTGCCCGGCCCGGCTCTCTATTTCTTCCTCTGTTTGGATACAGCTCCGGTCTTCTCGTCTCCGTCTGGCCCCTCTAGGGGGCATGTGTGCGAGTTCTCTTTCTGACTGTCAGAAATTTCCTTTCCACTGTGTGGGCAGGACACAGACTTTCCCCTCCCCCTCCCCACCCCCCCACCAACTGTCTCCCGTCTCTTTTATTCATTTTATTCTCCATTTCTCTCCTTTCCCTCCTCCTGCCTTCCCGCCCCCCCCTTCTTTTTTCCCGATTCCTCCTTCTTCCCCCTTCAATTTCACCATCTCTCCTGCCCCCTCTCCCCGTGCCCCTTCCCCTACCCTTGTGCCCTTTGAAAATAATTCAGTGATGTCCTGGGAATACTAGCGCACTCTCCTCATTCAGCCGAGCGCGGGACTCCGCGTTCATTCAAGCCCTGCAGGCTGACAGGGTAGGGGGGGTGGGAGGGAGACACAAGAGGGAGGGGATATGGGGATATATGTGTACGTATAGCTGATTCACTTTGTTATACAGCAGAAATTAACACACCATTGTAAGGCAATTATACTCCAATAAAGATGTTAAAAAAAAAAATGAGGTCACTAGGGTGGACCCTAATCCAAAACAACTGGTGTCCTTATATAAGAAGAATAAATTTGGACACAGACTAGTTCAGAGAAAAAACAGTGTGAAGAAACAAAAATGGAGAAGAAACCATCTACAGGTTAAGGAGAAAAGCCTCAGAAGAAACCAACCCTATAGAAAACTTGATCTTGGACTTGTAGCCTCCAGCTCCGTAAGAAAATAAATTCCTGTTGTTTAAGCCACCCAGTCTGTTTCTGCAGTCTTAGAAAACTAGTACACTTATTAACTCATCCATAAGTCTCCATACTGTGAATGCAGTTACAAAAATTCTTTATTTGTATGACCAAAGCTCAGCATTGAATTGGACAATGAGAAATTCACAGTACTATTTTTTGCATTAAAGGATAATTATTATTCCTCTCATTTCCTAGGTCTGAGAACTTGTATCTGATACGATATTGAGCCTGAAGTATTTAAGATTATAATGAGCATTAGCTGCTGAAATGCTTAATAATAATACAGAGGAAGTATCATGGTGGAATATTTTTCAGTGCTAACTTCAAAAGGAAATGACTTTTCCCCACAAAAGAAAATGTTTAAGTAGGACTATCATCAACCCTGTGGGCAGAGGATGCTGATCAGGGCAGAGAAAACCTAGCTGGCCAACAGCACAGAGGCAGATAAAGAGCTAAAACTTCTGCTTAAGGTCAACCAAAGAGCATGTACCCAGAATTTTGAAAATTATATTGGAATATAGCAAAAACCTTTTTATAAATTCATTACAAAAGTTGTGCTAAAAGAAAAATTTGCTGTAGTAAATGTCCTCAGGTAACTTATGCAAGTGTAATAAAATTTTCACCTCTAATAAAGCAGATAGACATGGACACCTAAAATAAGAAGCATTGAACATGAAACTGTGTAATTCATAGGAGAAAGAAGATGAATCTAGTTCAGTCTGGAATTATTTCCTAAATCACACTGGTTATCATCCAATTTTAAATGAGGAATAACTGAGACATGACAAAATGTATTATATATCCTCGACTTGCCAGTACATGTAAATCTGAGTTTAAAATAATATATAATTATCATTAAAGAAGATGGGCATAATTATTTTCACAGGCTCTTTTCACATATTCTTAAAATTCCAAGACACCTCTCCAGTATTAACACAAGAAGGTGTCAACACTCTGTATAGACCATGAAGTCTCATGCCCACATATGGCAAAATTAGATAAGCAGACTTCATGGAATCACATCTATTAAAGGTTTATTTCTCTATGGGTATAACAGATGTTAAAGACTGCATAGCCTACTGGGTCCCCTACAAAGTAGTTGGTTGCTTTTAAAACAGAGGAAAATATCTAGGTATTTAGGGAATTTGGTGTAAAATTTTCACTTTTCCTATATATTTATGATTGTGTAGAAACACATTTACAGAAACACACACATATATTTGCTGAGGAATATGATGTGTTTCACAGACCTTGACTTAGAAAAATTGGCTACCACATGATTCTGCCAATTATACATTCGTTACTAGTTACTTTAATTATGGCAACCAGCACTCTAACATACTTGATCTAAACAATTTCTAGAGAGTAAGACCCGACTTTGAATACAATAGGAAAACCAGTAACTTAATCTCTGTGACCTATGCTTACTGGGGAAAAAAATTACAATGAGAAAAACAAAGCAGGGAGAATATCACTCAGTGCCTGAATGCCTGTATAGAATCTGGAAATAACTATTGTCAATTTCATAGATGAATGGCCCAGTACACTATAGAGGAGATTTTAAATAAATGTATTTTCCTTAAAATTAACAAATAACTTGAAGAAAACTTTACTCCCCTCTTTCAGAAAATAATCCCCCTTAATATGCATCATGGCATATTATGGCTTTATTTAATGTGCTGTGCTGTTGATTATTTTTGTCAACTTTTTGCAGAAGGTCTGTACAATGGAAAATTCAATCAACTTTCAGGGGAGTAATCATGTTTCCCGGCTGTGATCATTTCACCTTGTTCCCAGATGCACTCTCATTTCAACTAACTTCTAACTGCATACAAAAGCCCCAAATTTTCTATCAATACATTTGCGTATAATCATAAACAGTCATGTCATTTTTAGGTCTCTTGAAAAATCCAATTTGTGATGTCTTTTTAAGATTCTTACAAATGCAAATAGAATAATAACTTCAGATAACCTTAAAAATAAGATTTAAACATTTCTAGAGCACTCTGTTTTTTTTTTAATTATTATTTTAAATGAGACACAATGGCTAGCAAGTTTTCTTTGACATCAGTTTTAAAATAATCTTGGTTTCAGAAAATTTTAAATGTAAAACAGTGCGCAAAAAAAAAAAAATGATGCAAGTCACACTTTTGTGTTTCCAAATTTCTTAGTGAAAAAAATATAAAAGAAACTGTTGCTCTATAAGCTATTTGAATTAAACTATTTTGATTAATCACAAAATATCTAATTTCTTAGTACTTACTTAGTACTTAATAAGCAGAATAAAATGATGGAGAAGAAGAGGAGGAGGAAGAGGAAGAAGAGGGGAGGAAGAGGAAGAAGAGGGGAGGAAGAGAACACCTCAAGTTCCCAGGGGACTTCTACTTCTGTTGCACAATAATCAAATTACACCACAAATTTTCAGCATAATAAAGAAACAGTAACAACAGTAACAATATCTGGGGACTATTTTGGTAATGGATTTAAACTGTAACAAAAATAAATCCCTGAGATAGATATACTCACAACATTACTATACAAAGTATTAGTTACTATCAACATATTCTGTTGTCACTAGGGTTGTGTGTGTGTTCATAATTAAGCCAATATTTTCCTGTGAATTCTCCAGATCCTCAGAGACAGGATCTCACAGATCAGTAAAATCTAATTTTACTAAATTTTGCTGAAACCTAACCTTGGGTGGGTAGGCTACTGGGACAACCCATCCTTTATTCGAGATTTAGTGCACAGGAAAGATATTAATGACACAGGTTATTTTATTCTACCCTATCTCCTTTTTCTGTCCGGACAGAGCCATTCGCAAACTCCAACCCTGCTTCCCCCAACACACACATACTCACTCATTTCTTTAGGGGAACTGCTTCTCCCACACCGCCCATATCCATGTAATTCTGGTGGGGCTTCTAATAGTACTTTCATATTCATTAGCCATGGTAATTATTCCAGAGTTCAGGCTGATATCTCAAACAAAGCCATTCAGATACCTTACCCACGTTTTTATATACTGAATCTGAGAAAGATGTTTCTCTCTTTGCTCTGAGACTATCTAAATGTAATAATACAACTCTGGAGCTGTCTGCATCCATTTCTTCTCCTCACATAAGAATAACCTGTCTGCAGCAGAGGAGCTAAAGGTTACAAAAAGTTTAGGGGGTACGAGAGTTGGCCAACAGCCCCAAGTTAGAGGGCATACAGTCCTCCATAAGACTATCCTCACTTCTGACACCACCTACAAGTTCTGGAGGTTCCCAAAACCACCCTCATGTTCAAGGACTCACAGAACTCACTGACAGCTATTATTCTCAGTTACAGTTTATTACAGGAAAAGGATGCAGACTGACATCAGCCAAAGGAACAAGCACATAAGACAGAGTCCAGGAAGGTTACAAATGTAGCATTTCCGTTGTTCTGTCCCCATGGAGTCAGGATGCATTCATCATCTTCCTGGCATTGATGTGTGACAATACACATGGCAGACTGCCAACCAGGGAAGGTCACCTGAGCTTCAGTATTCAGAGATTTTATTGGGGCTGCATGATATAAGCATGAATGATTGCCCATGTGGCTGATTTCACTCTCCAGGTAGACTGATAACTCATCATCAGACGACCCTAACTCACATTGTTGATCATCCTGGCATGGCCAGTCTCCACCCTAAGTCACATTTTTAAGACTATCCATATGACCCAAAGCCCCCGGACAAGCAAAGATATTCCTATCAGGCACAATATTCCAAGAAACCAGATATTACTTCCCAGAAACCAAAGGCAAAGGCCAGACCTTTTCTTTGGGCAAGGCCAAATTCCTTATTACTATATATAATGTGGGGAGAGAGAGAAAAAGAGACAGCAGAAGAGAGCATTTTTGATTCCTATATCTGATGGTGCTTAAGGACTGCCCCTCTTCTATCTTCCCAAGTTACTTAAGCCAATATATTCCCTTTTTGCCTGAACAAGACTCAGTTGGGTTTCTATTACTTTTAAACAAAAAGAAGGGCAAAGGAGAAGGTAGAAAAGAAGAATATTTCAATTCTAATAAAAGGTTATTGTGACAACCCTGGCCAGTAATGATATTTTAATAACTTTTCACAGTAATTGTCTGCCTGACATACAAATAGCCATAACTATAAAAGCAGTTAAGAAATATGTCACATCCAAATTAAAAACTGCAACAGAAATAAACTCCTTGAATTTATTCTCATAAGAAAATAAAGTGTTAGCTGCTCTTCTCCATTTGCACATTCCTGAGTATTTGGACTAACAAAGCCAAGATTACCTCCATGCTCTGGAGAACTGAAACAACTGACAGCTGCCTAACTTGTGGCTGCATCATGACCCAGGGAGTTCTTTACTTTTATACTCACAGTGATGGAATGTGGGGCTGGGAAAAGACCAAAGGACCTTGGCGCCATTCCAGCTGGAGTGCCTTAGAATAAAATGTCCAGTTTTAATCAGGGTTGTATGTGTCAAAACATTACCTGAAAAGATTTTTTAAACTGTATATTCTTCAGAGCCCACTCCAGACCTTATGAGCGTGTGGGCACATGTAAGTTGGTAAAGCTCCTTCAGTGATTTCATTGTCCACCTCTGATTAACTCGTTTTCTCTACGCAGGTGTCTCAGCAAAGATGAAGAAGAACTCTACTGTGGGACTAGGGGTTCTTTACAAAGCAGTAAATAATTTAGTGGATAGCACATCATAGGCACTCAATAAATATTTCTTATATAGGAAAAGATGAATGCATTATATGTCATTCATTCACCACAAGCTGATTTGGGTATGTTGGGAATTTCCCCAACATACAAGCAAACAACAGAGTTCTAGGTGCTGTCATGTTTTTCCTTCAAATCTAACACTGGTTCTAGGACAAGGAATTCTCCTCTCAAAGTCTTTTGCATCAACAGAACAAACTCTAAACACCCTTCTGTTCAATCTATACCTACTATTGACTCACCATGGGTGATGCAAGTGGGAGGACCTAGTGGATACAGGGTGAGGCAGAAAGCTTAAAGCTGTAAGACAAAGTCATGATCTTTAAGGAGCTTTCAGTTATGTAATTACCCTCTACCATTTGTGCCTCAACTTGGTAGGCCTGGCCTGGAAAACAGGCACGATGTTTATTTACCAAGGCTTCAGAATATAGATCGAGAGAGTGATAGCTGAACCATTTCTAAGTGAGAAGGCCAAGCTTGATCAAATTCAGAGAAGCATCCTCTAGTAGACGGGATAATGTCTTCCCCAAAGACACCTACATCCTAATCCCTGGAACCTGTGCATATGTTACCTTACATGGCAAAACAGACTGTGAAAATGTAATAAAGTTAAGGATCTTGAGATATGGAGATTATCCTGGGTTATCTAGGCAATCTAGATAGAGCCAATGTAATCACAAGGGTCCTAATAACAGGGAAGCAAGTGGGTCAAAGTCAGAAAAGATGTGATGATAGAAGCAGAGGTTGGAGTGATGCACCCTGAAGATGAAGTAAGGGGCCATGAGCTAAGGAATGCAGGCAACCTCTAGAAGCTGGAAAAGGCAAGGAAGATTCTCTCCTGGAGCCTCCAGAAGGAATAAAGCCCTGCTGACACTTGATTTTAGCCCTGTAAATCTTGTTTTGTATATCTGACCTTCAGAACTGTAAGATAATAACTTTGTGTTGTTTGAAGCTACTAAGTTTGTGGTCATCTGTTTCAGCAGCAATAGGAAGCTAATCAACACACACAGCTCTATCTTTAGAACAAAAGGCCTGAAGTCACAGCCCATAAATTTGAGGAAGCACTGGGATCTCTGAGTATCCCTTCCAGAGTTAAACAGACCATGATGGGGACCCACTCTTGTCACTTGCAGAAAAATAACAAAAAAAAGCCCCTCGAATTACACCTCTACCTCATTCATTTCTTTTTTTTAATTAAGCAAAGCAGAACAGTGAATGACTTGTGTTTGGTTTGTTTTGTGGTGTCATTTTGTCCACCATCCATTGCCTATTCTTCATTCTTGTCTTCTTTTAGGGAAGCATTCCTCTTCAACTTCTATCTGTTCTGACAAACCCTGCTACATAGCTCCTGGGATATGTGGGCACGTGATGCAACATCTAATTAGAACATTCCATATCCCTGACTACAGTGATTGGTTTAGGCATAAGCATATAGTCCAAGTCAATCCAATGAGAACCAGCCTCAGACCTTTAGCTGATGCCAAAGGTAAAATGCAGTGCTGGAGTGGCTGGTGACTTTCTTTATCCTCGCAATGAAGGTTCATTTCTGAGAAATGAAGGTCATACAGGGAAAAGCGTATGCAACAGATGGAGAAAAGAAGACAGAGAGAAACAGAGAGACAATCAGAGAAAGAGAGACACTGAAGCTCTGATGCCAGCTGTGTCCAAACAAGATCACTTCCTTTGAATTTCACAGCTATGTGAACAATTCAATTCCTTTGCTGGTTTAAACAAGCTTTGAATGGAGGTTTTGTGATTTGAACAGCTAGAATCCTAACATAGTAACACAAGTGCACTCAAATCATAGCAGTATGAAGCAGGTATCAGGCCCAGCTGGAAGTTCAAAAGATGCCAGTCTCTCCATCTTTAGCTTCAAATGCCATATAAACATTAACAAACTTTCAGAAAAACAACAAGCATCCCTCACCTATTCACTGATGCCTGAGATTTCCTTACAGAAAGAAACGTTTCACCAAACCAGAGGTAAAGGCTTATAATTTGATACCCCTAGGGGAGAGAAATTTATGACTGATTTCATTAGTGAACAATGTGACTTAATCATTCAAATTTTGACACTTTGAATATGAAAAGGGGCACTAATAATAATTATGCCAGGGCAACAGATATAAACAATGACTATCCCAGGCAAAACAGGATACATGATCATCTTACCCAGAAGGAGTGTGGCAAACAAACTGGCTTTTAGGTCAGAAGGCCTGAGTTCAAATCTTGCCTCTATCACTGCAGGTCTCCGGGCACTTTAGCATGCAGGCCTTTCATATGCTTATTTTAAGGTCATGGAGATAAAACTCTATCTCGAATGGTTAGTGTACGGATAAAACACTATAAAGAATATATAAGCACTTACCAAGCCCAAAGCCTATGCCAATTAGTTTTCTTCTTATTTATTTAGACTCTCATTTTGTTAGAAGATGGAAAGATAAAGAGTACTTCACGGATGAAGTAAGACAGAAAGGATGAAAGGTAGTCAAGGGTGGCTCTAAACACCCAGCTTAGACTTCATACATGTTTGCCTGTGGTCAGGTGCAATGATTCTTGAAGGCAGACAGCACCACCTAGCGGTAGCATAGGTATATTAGGCTATACTGGCACAGTCTCTGAGTCTTTTGTTATAAGGGCATTTTGTAAGCATTTCCATCAAAGGAATTGATCACTGGGGAGCTGGCATCTTGCCCAGCTCCACAAACTGGAGTGAACTCTGGCCCTACTCTGATCCATTTAAATATTATGTGAGCATCTTAAGGAAACACTCCTCAGTAAATATCTGATTTTACTTCCTTTGACTTGACTTGGATACAAGCCCTGGCCTCCTAGCCAATGAGCTATGTGATCTTAAGGAATTCACTTAAGCTCTGAACTGTGCTTCCCTAAAATGAGGGTGTATCAGTTATCAACAGAATATACTGTATAGTCCAACTATAATTCAACATCTGGCTCCACTAATTACCTTGAGAAAATTATTTGCCCTGCAAAACCTTTGTTTCCTTAGCTGGGAGGCGAGAACAATAGTATTTATCTCATGAAGTTGTTAGGAAGATTAAAAGAGATGCTGCATGTAACATAGTTACCACAGCACCTGGCTAATGGAATGCATGCTTCATAGTGGATTATTTTCTTTCCTTGGTCTCTCCAAGCCATAGCCATCTACAGTTAAAATAATTCAATTTAAGCCAATGCAAGTGGAATTTACCTAGCTTTTAAAACGTATGTGGCCACTGGCTTAACAAGTTCAGCTTCCTAAACGTAGAGTTCTAACTCATTTTTTCCCTCGTGAGGTGATTTGAAGATGTGCTACCCTGTCAATTGCTGATGTGCAGATCCATGATCTGCACCCCTCAGGACAGCTATTTAACATTTGAGCAATCCTAATTAAACAATTAAACTCAAAGAAAGCGTCCGAGAAGTCCGCCTGCCTCCAAATAATCTCTACCTCTTAATTCCATGCAGACTGGAATCTGCAATGGAAATGAGATCAGCGCCATGTGTATTTTTAGTTCAGAATACCTAAATGGGCATTTTTCTTTAGATTTAACATGTACAGTGTTTTAAACAACAACAGTTGTTTAATAGAAGAGTTCAAACTTCTTTTCCTATGCAGTTGTTGCTTTTAGTTTCAAGAAGAAATTTTAATTATATGGTAAAACATTTTTATCAAGAGCTTCTTAAAAATATCTTTTCTAATACATAAATTGGCCATTTGTGTTATTTCATCTCTATTTCCACTACTGAAAATTATTTGAAGTCTAATACAAATAGCTTAAAATTGAATAAAATCCTGGGTCAAAAAATACAAGGACTAAATTCAACGCTATTTGGAAATTCTGTCCTTTTTGCTCTAGCCCACAGAACTTTATCAACTCACCATTACTGTACTTGGTCACATAGACCTAGGCATGTATGATTCCTCATAAGTATATATAGTTTCTTTCAAAAGGTGAGAAAAAAGAACTAATAAGGAAAGTCTGGTATTAGTTTTGTCTCTTCTGTTAAACTTGTTATAGAGAACACACTCAGTGATCACAATTTACTCAAAAATCTGAAGAATTTCTGTAGTGTTAAAAAATGTAGACATATGCTAGTCTTTTAAAAGAAAATAAAAAATAGAAAGATCAAGGAACAGTTTATCTTTAGGAGAGAAATGTCCTGTGAATCTGCAACTCTATCCATTTAAACCCAATTGCAGAAAAATAGACAAGATCTGAAACTTTGAAAACTAACGCATTTTTCTCAGATTGATTCCTTCATTTCTTTTTCCTCAGATATGTTTAAAACTAAATATACTGTATAGCACAGGGAACTCTACTCAATGCTCTGTGGTGAAATAAATGGGAAGGAAATCTAAAAAAGAGGTGATATATGCATACGTATAACTGATTCACTTTGCTGTTACAACAGAAACTAACACAAAATTGTAAAGCAACTATACTCCAATAAAAATTAATTTTAAAAAACTAAATATACAGTGTTTAACTATATCATGCAGATTGTGAAAGCAGTTTTCAGTTATATCTGATTATGCATTATTGGACATACAGTCCAAATCTCACATGGACCAAAGAAAGATGAAACGATGGTGGTCAGAGAAATTGGTCAAGAAACTGATGGAACCACTATTTAATAAGAGATTTTATAGAACAAATGCTGATAAAAGCTTGATGCAAAGTCTATTAAGGCCTGCAAATGCAAACAGGGTCTTATGAGCCCTATGATTAGAGATTCAGACAACTGGCATTTGACCTTTTAGAGAACGCTTGGTAACACAAAGGGCATCAATTCCAAAATCAAGTTAGAAGGGTTACAACTTATGAGGCTGAGATTAATTAGGAGTGTATTCTAAACAAGTTGTTTAACTTTGGCCTCAGATACCACATATATCAGTCAAGGTAGTTTTGTTTGGAATTTTAACTCAAAATACAAGGCGGGCCTTTATGTACATGTAATCTGGTGAAGGAGAGGGGTCTACAGGAGTGTGTAACTCCCTAAAGTTTAATAACTACTTTATTAAATAATGCTTGTGGTCTATTTCAGACTTGACACTAAATACATCAACCCTACAAAAAAACATTCAGACGGCATTCAGCATTTTAGCAAAATTATGCAACTAAATTCATTGATGACAAATGTACAGTGGTTCAAAAAGAAATATCAGCGGTGTTTACAGTTCATTTATAATCTTGCTGAATGACAAAAAGGAGAGCAAATGTGTCATTCCACAGTGGATTCCGTGGTGCTTCTCTGATGAACAGTTCAGTCTAGCAAATCATATGCACTGGTTTAGGATGGAAAATGAATGCAGAAGTCATCAATGTGGATATTTTTTGCAAGTAGTGCGGACCCCCAGAGAGATTTCCCCAGATATTTACAAGAATTTTTTTAGCTGTATGTCATGAGAAGACTGATCTCTACCTGTAAAATGTATGAGAAGATATAACTTAGTGCTCAGAAGAGTTCTGGAGTCACTGTGACACTGTCCTCATTTTTAAACATGTATTCTCACGACACTC
Organism: Balaenoptera ricei; assembly: GCF_028023285.1. NCBI lineage: Eukaryota > Metazoa > Chordata > Mammalia > Artiodactyla > Balaenopteridae > Balaenoptera > Balaenoptera ricei. The sequence continues at coordinate 45,399,507 of NC_082654.1, forward strand.
CTGGGATTCTGTTTCCCCATAAGAGGCTTTTTGACATTTGGATGAGGCTCAAATTCAATTATGCTTCCAAATAGCTACTCGGTGACTGTATCTGAAGAAGAGAAAGCTCACAAAATCATTTCTAAACAAGCAGCCAATATAAAACACAAAATTCTCACTCTTCTGGTTTATATTAGGATTGCTATTACATCATGCTCAACATATAACTTCCAGATTTTAACTAATATCTGTTGCAGCTTTCAAATGTACTTCACTTTTCCCATATGTCATCTAGGACTTAGCAGTTATAGAATCACTAAGAAAAGGAGAGTATTTGAACATGCCTACTTTTCAGCTTCAGCTTTACAAACAATTTTGACCATCAAGAATATTATTGCTCCACATAGTATTTAGATGACATTTTCTTTTAGCTCAGCCATGATGAGATGGTTTTCCTCACATGTTTTCGTGATTTTTTAAAAAAATTTCTTTACACTATCCTATTAATCCAAATACAAAGTAGTAAGCACACTAATGATTGTTTAATTGACTGATATTTTAGCTCTATTACCTCATTAAAAAGAGAAAATTTCATTTATCTCTGGTATTTCTTTCAGAGTACCCACAAACTCATTTCTTCTTGTTCACAGGTATCTTAATCTTGTTCACATCAGTGGGATACTCAGAAATATCCATGGCCACATATTGGAGACTCTCTTCACCTCAAAAGTAGAGCTCTGTGAGAGCTGCCCAAGCTCAGAGATACAGAGAACAGACTGGTGGTTACCAGAGATGGGAGATGGGAGGAGGGGCAAAATGAGTGAAGGGAGTCAAAAGGTACAAACTTCCAGTTACAAAATATATAAGTCCTGGGGATATAATGTACAGCATGGTCACTATGGTTTATAATACTGTACTGCATATTTGAAAGTTACTAAGAGAGTAAATCTTAAAAGTTCTCATCACAAGAAAAAAAATGTATAATTATATATGGTGACAGATATTAACTAGACTTATCGAGATCATCATTTCACAATATTTACAAATATCGAATCATTATGTTGTACATCTGCAATTAATAGAATGTTACATGTCAATTATACCTCAATTAAAAAAAAAAAGAGTAGAGGTGGTTTGAGCACACCCTTTCCATTGTTTCATTGCTCACCAGTTACCCTCACAGCTTATTCAGCACCAAGACATTGTATGTTCTCAAGTCAATGGCCCTAGTGGAGAAATAACCATTAGTGGCCATATAAGAGCAGAGAAAGTAACTTATCCCATTTCAACAATAAAACTGTCTTTTAAGTAGGCCACAGTATTCTCAGAAATATTTTTTTAAGAAAGGTCCTAAATATTAACAAACCAAATCCAACAACACAAAAAGGATCATACACCATAATCAAGTTGGATTTATTCCAGAATCACAAGGATAGTTCAACATATGCAAAATCAGTGTTATATACCACATCAACAAAAGACAAAAACCACATGATCATCTTAATAGATGCAGAAAAAGCATTTGATAAAATTCAACTTTCATTCATGATAAAAACTCCACCAAACTGGGTAGAGAGGGAACATATCTCAACATAATAAAAGATATTTCTGACAAACCAACAGCCAACATAATACTCAATGATGAAAAGCTGAGAGCCTTCCCACTAAATTCTGGAACAAGAAAAGGATGGACACTCTCACCACTTCTATTCAACATAGTATTGGAAGTCCTAGCCACAGCAATCAGACAAGAAATAAAAGGTATCCAATTTGGAAGGGAAGAGGTAAAAGTATCATTATATGGAGATGACATGATACTCTATATAGAAAACCCTAAAGAGCCCACACAAAAACTATTAGAATGATAAATGAATTCAGCAAGGTAGCAAGATACAAGATTAACATATAGAAATCTGTTGCATTTCTTAACACTAAAAATGACATATAAGTAAAAAAAAAAAAAAAAAAATCCATTTTAAAATTGCATCAAAAATAAAATAAAATACTTAGGAATAAACCTGATCAAGGAGGTATAAGACTTATACACTGAGAAACTGATAAAGGAAACTGAAGATGATTCAAAGAAATGGAAAGATATCCCATGCTCTTGGATTGGAAGAATTAATATTGTTAAAATGGTCATACTACCCAAAGCAATCTACAGATTTAATGCAATCCCTATTAAATTACCCATGACATTTTTCACAAAACTAGAACAAATAAACCTAAATTTTATATGGATCCACAAAAGACCCAAAACTGCCAAAGCAATCCTGAAGAGAAAGAACAAAGCTGGAAGCATGACCCTCCCAAGACTTCAAACAATACTACAAAGCTACAGTAATCAAAACAGTGCGGTAATGGCACAAAAGCAGGCGTATGGATCAATGGAACAGAATATAGAGCCCAGAAATAAACTCAAACACCTACAGTCTATTAATCTTCGACAAAGGAGGAAAGAATGTACAATGGAGGGCTTCCCTGGTGGTGCAGTGGTTGGGAGTCTGCCTGCCAATGCAGGGGACGTGGGTTCGAGCCCTGGTCTGGGAGGATCCCACGTGCCGCGGAGCGACTGGGCCCGTGAGCCACAACTGTTGAGCCTGAGCGTCTGGAGCCTCTGCTCCGCAACAGGAGAGGCCGCGATGGTGAGGGGCCCGTGCACCGCGATGAGGAGTGGCCCCTGCTCGCCGCAACTGGAGAGAGCCCTCACACAGAAACGAAGACCCGACACAGTCAAAAATAAACATAATAAATAAAAAATTAAAAAAAAAAAAAAAAAAGAATGCACAATGGAGAAAAAATCTCTTCAGCGAGTGGTGTTGGGAAACCTGTACAGCCACATGTAAATCAATGAAGTTAGAACACTTCCTTACTCCATACACAAAAATAAACTCAAATTGGCTTAAAGAGGTAAATATAAGACATGACATGTTAAAACTCCTAGAAGAGAACATAGGCAAAACATTCTCTGACATAAATCATAGCAATGTTTTCTTAGAACAGTCTCCCAGAGCAATAGAAATAAAATCTAAAATTAACAAATGGGACCTAGTCAAACTTAAAAGCATCTGCACAGCAAAGGAAACCATAACCAAAATGAAAAGACAACTTACAGAATGAGAGAAAATATTTGCAAATGATGCGACCAACAAGGGATTAATTTCCAAAATATAAAAACAGCTCAAATATTGTAAATCAACTATACTTCAATAAAAAAAGAAATGTCAAAAAAAAAATTCTCTGGCTGCTAGAACAGCGTCTGTCACACAGTAAGTGCATGCTCTCTCTCTCTCTCTCTCTCTCTCTCTATATATATATATATATACATATATTTTTTATCTTAAGTGTACATTGATTGGTCCTATATATGGTTACTGTGATTTCATAATTGGTCATAAAGTTAAGAGATTCATTAGGGAAGATGTAAAAGTTTTCCTCAGAGAAAACTATGATAGGCAAACGGTTTGGTGAATTTTGAAGTTATCTGGAAAAATTCCTGGGGATTTGGATATTATGTTGTATAATTTTCTCTCTTATTAAATAGTTATTTTGGGGATTTTAATGTCTATGACTCCTAGTTTTAATATCTGCAAATGTCCTTGATTTTCCATATTACTGATTGTTATTTGGATCTGCTCACATAATAGATTGGCACTTTGCACAATAAAAAAAAAGATATGCAAATAAAAAAAACCAGCTCATACAACTAAATATCAAGAAAAATAAATAAATAACCCAATCCAAAAATGGGCAGAACACCTAAATAAACACTTCTCCAAAGAAGACATACAAATGGCCAACAGGCACATGAAAAGATGCTCAACATTGCTAAATATTAGAGAAATGCAAATCAAAACTACAATGAGGCATCACCTCACATGGGTCAGAATGGCAATCATCAAAATGTTTATAAATAATAAATGCTGGAGAGGGTGTGGAGAAAAGGGAACCCTCCTACACTGTTGGTAGGAATGTAAATTGGTGCACCCACTATAGAAAACAGTATGGAGGTTCCTTAAAAAATGAAAAATAGAGTTACCATATGATCCAGCAATCCTACTACTGGGCATATATCCAGAAAAGACAAAAACTCTAATTGGAAAAGATACATGCACCCCAATGTTCATAGCAGCACTATTTACAATAGCCAAGACATGAAGGCAACCTAAATGTCCATCAACAGATGAATAGATAAAGAAGTGTGTGTGTGTGTGTGTGTGTGTGTGTGTGTAATGGAGTATTACTCAGCCATAAAAAAGAATGAAATATTGCCATTTGCAGCAAAATGGGTGGACCTAGAGATTATCATACAAAGTGAAGTAAGTCAGATAGACAAAGACAAATATTATATGATACCACATATATGAGGTATCTTAAAAAATAATACAAGTAAAATTATTTACAAAACAGAAATAGACAGACACAGAAAACAAACGTTATGGTTACCAAAGAGGAAAGGGGTGGGGGAGGGATAAATTAGGAGTATGGGATTAATAGATACACACTACTATATATAAAAAAGATAAACAACAAGGGTTCACTGTATAGCACAGAGAACTGTATTCAATATCTTATAATAACCTATAATGGAGAAGAACATGAAAAAGAATATATATATATTCTTTTGAAGATATAGATAGATAAAGATGTATATCTGAATCACTTTGCTGTACATCTGAAACTAACACAATATTGTAAATCAATTATGCTTCAATTAAAAAAAAATTTTAAATAAACAAAGGTCCTGAAAGAAAACAGTTGAGTAGGGAAAACTGCAGTATGAAAAACAGCTCTAAGAATAAGGAAAATAATGTGTCAGTTCCCCTTCCCCACTAGTTTATTGAATTCTCTCCTTCAGTCCATATATTCTTTCTCCCAAGCCCCCCCCCGAAAAGGCTCCTTATTACTTAAAATATAACCTTATTAATATGACAAACAAAATCCTCCAGCAAATGTCCTGACTACCTTCCCAGAGCCATGTTTTCTTGAGAAACACTAAAATTATTAGTCTAGTGGGGAAAAAAATGGGCAAACAAAATTTTTTTTAGTTCCCCTACCACAATGATAACATGACATTACACATGCTTGCCCTTTAATGTTCCACTCCTTACATCTTGAAATTCCTCTACTACCATGTCCATGAGGAAAGACTACCATCTTTTACATCTTTTAGGAGTCTCTATACTCAATATCTCTTCTAGAAATTAATTCTCAACTCTCTATCCACTGTTTTCTCCAGTCCAATGTTTGTGTCCCCCAAAATTCATGTTAAATCCTAACACCTGGAACAAGAAGAATATGTTCTCTCACCACTTTAACTTAACCCTGAGAGGTTTAGCTACTGCAATAAGGCAAGAAGAACAAATAAAACGTATAAGAATGGAAGAAAAAAAAATCCTAACACCTAATGTGATGGTATTTGGAGGTGGGGCCTTTGGGAAGTGATTAGATCAAGAAGGCAGAGCTCTCATGAATGGGATTAGTCACCTTAAAAGAGACCAAGGAGAGCTTTCCCTCCCCTTCTGCCATGTGAGAACATAGCAAAAAGATGGCTGTCCATGAACCAGGAAGCAGGCCCTCACCAGGGAATCTACAGTTACCTTGATCTTGGACTTCTCAGCCTCCAGAACTATAAGGAATAAATTTCTGTTCTTTATAAGCCACCTAGTCTATGGTATTTTGTTACAGCAGCCTGAACAGACTAGGACATCCAGTGACAATAGAACCATTCATTTGTGAATCTTCAATCATAGTGCTTGTATTATTTTACTGCAATAATAAATTTATTCTGTTATATCTCCAACTAGATTTTAAACTCTTGAGGAAAAGTTTGTCTTACTCATTTTTCTATCCTAAAGTTTCACACAATACCTGGCATAGAGTTCCATAATTGTAGCATGAATTATACAAAAGGAAATGTAATGAAATTGTAATAACGAGCAAATAAATTTTCAACTTTAAAAAATTTTTTTTTTAATCCATAAAGCTAAAAATACTTTCAAGGTTCTCTAGCTCTACCCTTTTGTGTTACGCATAAGAAATTTGAAGCCAAGAGAATTTACTTGATTTGCTAATGGACTACCTAATTTTGGGATCTATTGCCATTAACTTTTATATCACCCTTTCCATTTGTCATTACATTTGGAAAATCATTAAAATGCTGTGGAAATGAAAATCCTTTGTCACCTTTTTTAGAAATAAATATTTTCTCATCAAAAATAGTTTTCTGAGAGCTTACTAAGAGCAAGGTATTGAACTAATTCCTGAGAAGTAAATGAGAAAGGGTAATCCATTGTCCCTGAGCTTAGGGGAAATGTCATTATTGTAGCTGAATGAAAATTCCACTTTGACTTATATCTCTTTTCAGCCATTAAAATAGAACTAAAGAAGGCAACTTGGGTATTTCTTCTCATGACATCTTTGAATTGATTTCAACATGTTTATGTGTAATAAATGACATGGCCATTTATCATTGCATATTACAGAGAAAGGAAGGAAAGGAGGAGGGAAAGGAGGGAGGGAAGGAAGAAGGAAGGAAAGTAGGAAAAGAAAGACAGAGAGTTCTTTCCTCCAAGTCTTAAAACAAAGACCTGGCACAGAAATTTTAATTTGGGGTGATTTTTTCTTGTTTTAATCTGTTAATTTTATATTATTTAATTTTCTTATTCCCTTATCTCTTAACTTATTTATTTCTCTTCCAGACATAATGGGTGATTCTACCAATGCTATTAAAATTTGTGTACCTTTCCCCCTATTTAAAATATTAGAGTAAATATAATTACTTACTCTTATTGATGCTCACTGCTCTGTTGAAATAGCTCATTTACATGCATATCCTCAAATGATTTTCTTGCCTGAGATTTGAGGAACAACTAAGTTATACTAGTTTAAATCAACAGGTATTACTAAAACAATAATTACAGAATATATTGATGACAACCTTTCACTAAGAAACATAAGAGCTATTTATGGCAACTAATCACCTCAGAGAGATAAGTCGTTGGCTTCCATAACTTGCAAATTATAGAGGAAAGGGGATATAAAAGTAGTAGAATGGACTTGGAGAAGATCACTTAATATACACAGCTAAAATGAGAAAAAAAAAATTTTTATACAGCAGGTTCTTATTAGTCATGAATTTTATACACATCAGTGTATACATGTCAATCCCAATCGCCCAATTCATCACACCCCCACCCACCGCTTTCCCCACTTGGTGTCCATACGTTTGTTCTCTACATCTGTGTCTCAATTTCTGCCCTGCAAACCGGTTCATCTGTACCATTTTTCTAGGTTCCACATATATGCATTAATATACGATACTTGTTTTTCTCTTTCTGACTTACTTCACTCTGTATGACAGTCTCTAGATCCATCCACATCTCAACAAATGACCCAATTTGGTTTCCTTTTTATGGCTGAGTAATATTCCATTGTATATATGTACCACATCTTCTTTATCCATTCATCTGTCGATGGGCATTTAGGTTGCTTCCATGTCCTGGCTATTGTAAATAGTGCTGCAATGAACATCGGGGTGCATGTGTCTTTTTGAATTATCGTTTCCTCTGGGTATATGCCCAGTAGTGGGATTGCTGGATCATATGGTAATTCTATTTTTAGTTTTTTTTTTTTTTTTTTTTTCATGTAATGTCTGAAACATTTATATTAACATATTTCCATACATATTTCCATACAAATACAAATATAAGATTTTTAGAAATTTCATGTAATGTCTGAAACATTTATATTAACATGTTTCCATACAAATAACCCAATGAAAGTTTAGTATTAGTTGTTTGTTTTTTTATACTGCAGGTTCTTATTAGGCATCAGTTTTATACACATCAGTGTATACATGTCAATCCCAATCGCCCAATTCAGCACACCACCATCCCCACCTCACCGCAGTTTTCCCCCCTTGGTGTCCATATGTCCATTCTCTACATCTGTGTCTCAACTTCTGCCCTGCAAACTGGCTCATCTGTACCATTTTTCTAGGTTCCGCATACATGCATTAATAGACGATATTTGTTTTTCTCTTTCTGACTTACTTCACTCTGTATGACAGTCTCTAGATCCATCCACGTCTCAACAAATGACTCAATTTCGTTCCTTTTTATGGCTGAGTAATATTCCATTGTATATATGTACCACATCTTCTTTATCCATTCGTCTGTTGATGGGCATTTAGGTTGCTTCCATGACCTGGCTATTGTAAATAGTGCTGCAATGAACATTCGGGTGCATGTGTCTTTTTGAATTACGGTTTTCTCTGGGTATATGCCCAGTAGTGGGATTGCTGGGTCATATGGTAATTCTATTTTTAGTTTTTTAAGGAACCTCCATATTGTTCTCCATAGTGGCTGTATCAATTTACATTCCCACCAACAGTGCAAGAGGGTTCCCTTTTCTCCACACCCTCTCTCCAGCATTTGTTGATTGTAGATTTTCTGATGATGCCCATTCTAACTGGTGTGAGGTGATACCTCATTGTAGTTTTGATTTGCATTTCTCTAATAATTAGTGATGTTGAGCAGCTTTTCATGTGCTTCTTGGCCATCTGTATGTCTTCTCTGGAGAAATGTCTATCTAGGTCTTCTGCCCATTTTTGGATTGGGTTGTTTGTTTTTTTAATATTGAGCTGCATGAGCTGTTTATATATTTTGAACATTAATCCTATGTCCATTGATTCATTTGCAAATATTTTCTCCCATTCTGAGGGTTGTATTTTCATCTTGTTTATGGTTTCCTTTGCTGTGCAAAAGCTTTGAAGTTTCATTAGGTCCCATTTGTTTATTTCTTGGTTTTATTTCCAGTACTCTAGGATGTGGATCAAAAAAGATTTTGCTGTGATTGATGTCAAAGAGTGTTCTTCCTATGTTTTCCTCTAAGAGTTTTATAGTGTCTGGTCTTCCATTTAGGTCTCTAATCCATTTTGAGTTTATTTTTGTGTATGGTGTTAGGGAGTGTTCTAATTTCATTCTTTTACATGTAGCTTTCCAGTTTTCCCAGCACCACTTATTGAAGAGACTGTCTTTTCTCCATTGTATATCCTTGTTTCCTTTGTCATAGATTAGTTGACCATAGGTGTGTGGGTTTATCTCTGGGCTTTCTATCTTGTTCCATTGATCTATGTTTCTGTTTTTTTGCCAGTACCATATTGTCTTGATTGCTGTAGCTTTGTAGTATAGTCTGAATTCAGGGAGTCTGATTCCTCCAGCTCCATTTTTTTCCCTCAAGACTGCTTTGGCTATTCGGGGTCTTTTGTGTCTCCATACAAATTTTAAGATTTTTTGTTCTAGTTCCATAAAAAATGCCATTGGTAATTTGATAGGGATTGCACTGAATCTGTAGATTGCTTTGGGTAGTATATCACAATATTGATTCTTCCAATCCAAGAACATGGTATATCTCTCCATCTGTTTGTATCATCTTTAATTTCTTTCATCAGTGTCTTATAGTTTTCTGCATACAGGGCTTTGGTTTCCCTAGGTAGGTTTATTCCTAGGTATTTTATTCTTTTTGTTGCAGTGGTAAATGAGAGTGTTTCCTTAATTTCTCTTTCAGACTTTTTGTCATTAGTGTATAAGAATGCAAGAGATTTCTGTGCATTAATTTTGTATCCTGCCACTTTACCAAATTCATTGATTAGCTCTAGTAGTTTTCTGGTGGCATTTTTAGGATTCTCTATGTATATTATCATGTCATCTGCAAACAGTGACAGCTTTACTTCTTCTTTTCCAATTTGTATTCCTTTTATTTCTTTTTCTTCTCTGATTGCCATGACTAGGACTTCCAAAACTATGTTGAATAATAGTGGTGAGAGTGGACATCCTTGTCTTGTTCCTGATCTTAGAGGAAATGCTTTCAGTTTTTCACCATTGAGAATGATGTTTGCTCTGGGTTTGTCATATATGGCCCTTACTATGTTCAGGTAGGTTCCCTCTATGCCCACTTTCTGGAGAGTTTTTTTTTATCATAAATAGGTGTTGAATTTGTCAAAAGATTTTCTGCATCTATTGAGATGTTGATACGGTTTTTCTTCTTCAATTTGTTAATATGGTGTATCACACTGATTGATTTGCACATATTGAAGAATCCTTACATCACTAGGATAAATCCCACTTGATCATGGTGTATGATCCTTTTTTTTTTTTTTTTTAAGAACACGGTTTTTTTTGTTTTTTTAATTAATTTATTTATTTTTGGCTCTGTTGGGTCTTCGTTTCTGTGCAAGGGCTTTCTCTAGTTGCGGCAAGCAGGGGCCACTCTTCATCGTGATGTGCGGGCCTCTCACTATCACAGCCTCTCTTGTTGTGGAGCACAGGCTCCACACCCGCAGGCTCAGTAATTGAGGCTCACGGGCCTAGTTGCTCCACGGCATGTGGGATCTTCCCAGACCAGGGCTCGGACCCGTGTCCCCTGCATTGGCAGGCAGATTCTCAACCACTGCACCACCAGGGAAGCCCCTGTATGATCCTTTTAATGTGTTATTGGATTCTGTTTGCTAGTATTTTGTTGAGGATTTTTGCATCTTTATTCATCAGTGATATTGGTCTGTAATTTTCTTTTTTTGTAGTATCTTTGTCTGGTTTTGGTATCAGGGTGATGGTGGACTCATAGTATGAGTTTGGGAGTGTTCCTTCCTCTGCAATTTTTTGGAAGAGTTTGAGAAGGATGGGTGTTAGCTCTTCTCTATACGTTTGATAGAATTCACCTGTGAAGCCATCTGGTCCTGGACTTTGGTTTGTTGGAAGATGTTTAATCACAGTTTCAATTTCATTACTTGTGATTGGTCTGTTCATATTTTGTTTCTTCCTGGTTCAGTCTTGGAAGGTTATACCTTTGTAAGAATTTCTTCCAGGTTGTCCATTTTATTGGCATAGAGTTGCTTGTAGTAGTGTCTTAGGATGCTTTGTATTTCTGCAGTGTCTGTTGTAACTTCTCCTTTTTCATTTCTAATTTTATTGATTTGAGTCCTCTCCCTCTTTTTCTTGATGAGTCTGGCTAATGGTTTATCAATTTTGTTTATCTTCTCAAAGAACCAGCTTTTAGCTTTATTGATCTTTGCTATTGTTTTCTTTGTTTCTATTTCATTTATTTCTGCTGATCTTTATGATTTATTTCCTCTGCTAACTTTGGGTTTTGTTTGTCCTTCTTTCTCTAGTTCCTTTAGGTGTAAGGTTAGATTGTTTATGTGAGATTTTTCTTGTTTCTTGAGGTAGGCTTGTATAGCTATAAACTTCCCTCTTAGAACTGCTTTTGCTGCATCCCAGAGGTTTTGGATCGTTGTGTTTTCATTGTCATTTGTCTCTAGATATTTTTTGATTTCCTCTTTGATTTCTTCAGTGATCTCTTGGTTATTTAGTAATGTATTCTTTAGCCTCCATGTGTTTGTCTTTTTTTACGTTTTTTTCCCTGTAATTCATTTCTAATCTCATATCATTGTGGTCAGAAAAGATTCTTGATATGATTTCAGTTTTCTTAAATTTACTGAGGTTTGATTTGTGACCCAAGATGTGATCCATCCTGAAGAATGTTCCATGTGCACTTGAGAAGAAAGCATAATCTGCTGTTTTGGGATGGAATGTCCTATAAATATCAATTAAATCTATCTGGTCTATTGTGTCATTTAAAGCTTCTGTTTCCTTACTCATTTTCATTTTGGATGATCTGTCCATTGGTGTAAGTGAGGTGTTAAAGTCCCCCACTATTACTGTGTTACTGTCGATTTCCTCTTTTATAGCTTTTAGCAGTTGCCTTATGTATTGAGGTGCTCCTATGTTGGGTGCATATATATTTATAGTTGTAATATCTTCTTCTTGGATTGATCCCTTGATCATTATGTAGTATCCTTCCTTGTCTCTTGTAACATTCTTTATTTTAAAGTCTATTTTATCTGATATGAGTATTGCTACTCCAGCTTTCTTTTGATTTCCATTTGCATGGACTATCTTTTTCCATCCCCTCACTTTCAGTCTGAATGTGTCCCTAGGTAAGTGGGTCTCTTGTAGACAGCATATATATGGGTCTTGTTTTTGTATCCATTCAGTGAGCCTGTGTCTTTTGGTTGGAGTATTTAATCCATTCACCTTTAGGGTAGTTATCGATATGTATGTTCCTATTACCATTTTCTTAATTGTTTTGGGTTTGTTTTTGTAGGTCCTTTTCTTCTCTTGTGTTTTCCACTTAGAGAAGTTCCTTTAGCATTTGTTGTAGAGCTGGTTTGGTGGTGCTGATTTCTCTTAGCTTTTGCTTGTCTGTAAAGCTTTTGATTTCTCCATCCAATCTGAATGATATCTTCCCTGGGTAGAGTAATCTTGGTTGTATGTTCTTCCTTTTCATCACTTTAAGAATATCATGCCACTCCCTTCTGGCTTGTAGAGTTTCTGCTGAGAAATCAGCTGTTAACCCTACGGGAGTTCCCTTGTATGTTATTTGTCATTTTTCCCTTGTTGCTTTCAATAATTTTTCTTTGTCTTTAATTTTTGGCAATTTGATTACTATGTGTCTCAGCGAGTTTCTCCTTGGGTTTATCCTGTATGGGACTCTCTGCGCTTCCTGGACTTGGGTGGCTATTTCCTTTCCCATGTTAGGGAATTTTTCGACTATAATCTTTTCAAATATTTTCTCTGATCCTTTCTCTCTCTCTTCTCCTTCTGGGACCCCTATAATGTGAATGTTGTTGCATTTAATGTTGTCCCAGAGGTCTCTTAGGCTGTCTTCATTTCTTTTCATTCTTTTTTCTTTAGTCTGTTCCGCAGCAGTGAACTCCACCATTCTGTCTTTCATGTCACTTATCCGTTCTTCTGCCTCAGTTATTCTGCTATTGATTCCTTCTAGTGTAGTTTTCATTTCAGTTATTGTATTGTTCATCTCTGTTTGTTTGTTCTTTAATTCTTCTAGGTCTTTGTTAAACATTTCTTGCATCTTCTCGATCTTTGCCTCCATTCTTTTTCCGAGGTCCTGGATCATATTCACTATCAATATTCTGAATTCTTTTTCTGGAAGGTTGCCTATCTCCACTTCATTTAGTTGTTTTTCTGGGGTTTTATCTTGTTCCTTCATCTGGTACATAGCTTTCTGCCTTTTCATCTTGTCTATCTTTCTGTGAATGTGGTTTTTGTTCCACAGGCTGCAGGATTGTAGTTCTTCTTGCTTCTGCTGTCTGCCCTCTGGTGGATGAGGCTATCTAAGAGGCTTATGCAAGTTTCCTGATGGGAGGGACTGGTGGTGGGTAGAGCTGACTGTTGCTCTGGTGAGCAGAGCTCAGTAAAACTTTATTCAGCTTGACTGTTGATGGGTGGGGCTGGGTTCCCTCCCTGTTGGTTGTTTGGCCTGAGGCAACCCAACACTGGAGCCCAGCTGGGCTCTTTGGTGGGGCTAATGGCGGACTCTGGGAGGGCTCACGCCAAGGAGTACTTCCCAGAACTTCAGCTGCCAGTGTCCTTGTCCTCACAGTGAGCCACAGCCACCCCCAGCCTCTGCAGGAGACCCTCCAACACTAGGAGGTAGGTCTGGTTCAGTCTCCTATGGGGTCACTGCTCCTTCCCCTGGGTCCCAGTGCACACACTACTTTGTGTGTGCCCTCCAAGAGTGGAGTCTCTGTTTCCCCCAGTTCTGTCAAAATCCTGCAATCAAATCCCACTAGCCTTCAAAGTCTGATTCTCTAGGAATTCCTCCTCCCGTTGCCGGACCCCCAGGTTGGGAAGCCTGACGTGGGGCTCAGAACCTTCACTCCAGTGGGTGAACTTCTGTGGTATAAGTGTTCTCCATTCTGTGAGTTACCCACCCAGCAGTTATGGGATTTGATTTTACTGTGATTGCACCCTTCCCACCGTCTCATTGTGGTTTCTCCTTTGTCTTTGGATGTGGGGTATCTTTTTTGGTGAGTTCCAGTGTCTTCCTGTCGATGATTGTCCAGCAGCTAGTTGTGATTCTGGTGTTCTCACAAGAGGGAGTGAGAGCACGTCCTTCTACTCTGCCATCTTGGTTCCAATCTGAGAAGACATTTATAGATCTGTGTCTTCTGAAATTACTACATTAAAGTGCATTAAAATGCCATAATATTTATTGCATTTTAGTGTGAAACATGAGAATGATTAAAATGAGAAATTTTAAACCATGTTCTCTTGAAATTAGAAACATTTATTGTATTCAAAATAGGCCCTTTCTTTATCACATGTTATGCACAAAATTAGTCCTTATGGAAATACTGAATGCCTGTGAACCATTGTCATCCTTTTAAGGGTATTCAAAACAGTTTAAAAGTTCCTTGGTCCCAAAACATAGTTAAGAAGCGTATAATGTAATAAAAGAGGTACAACTAATGTCAATGAGAAATGGCACACTATTACTGTTCTGTATTATTCTCAAGTTTCCTCTTTCAAAACTGAAAGAACAATATTTTGGGAGGGAGGACACCCATATGTGAAACAATAATGTTGCTGAGTAATGTACTTCATTGGCAGAAGCCTGTTACCATGGTAACACAACCACCTGAGACAGTGTTTGCTGTTCTGCTCTTTTGTCCATGAAACTACTTAAGATAAAATACGATGTTAAAATAAACAAACTAAGAAGATTATTTCCTAGAATCATAGTTATGTATAATAGGTAATAACAGCAATTTTTACTTCATATTTTAAAAACTGTGTGAAAACATTACATTGACCCTGTGTGACCTTGGAGAAATAGCTTAAATGTTAGCAATTCATTTGCTCCATTTCTAAGTGGGCACCAACTTTCTACAGGCAGGAAACAGGTCAAGAAAACTGCCCGGAGAGCATGATGCTCTCTTCAAAAGTGGTCAAGGAGCATGGAAAACAAAGTACATCCATAAGGGCGAAGCAAAGAGGTGTGGAGAGTAATGAACTGATGAGCTACTCCAAAGTAGCAGAACTGGGTCTCATCAAGGAACAGCCTCTGGGCCCAGAGTAGGAAGACCTAGCAGCTGGATGTCATGATTACTAATGGACAAATGTCTGCTATACGGTTTTCATTTTCCCCTTTTTTGAGTGAATATGCCTCTTGTGATTACAC
Organism: Balaenoptera ricei; assembly: GCF_028023285.1. Lineage (NCBI taxonomy): Eukaryota > Metazoa > Chordata > Mammalia > Artiodactyla > Balaenopteridae > Balaenoptera > Balaenoptera ricei. The sequence continues at coordinate 45,414,531 of NC_082654.1, forward strand.
TGCCCCAAACTAACTCATCCATCGGGTGTTACGTCGTATAGATGAAGTTGTTCATAAGTCTCTGGATTAGGAAAAACACATTCTGATTTAAAGTACACCATAAAATACTCAACTCTTAGCCTGATGCTCTGACTAGATGAGATTTTGTGGGGCCTTTGAAGGGAATGAATGTGTTTTGCATTTAGGAGGTGCATAATTTTGAACAGAGGATAGACTATGGTAGATTGATGACATTAGTGTCATCAATTAACGTCATCTCTATATCCATGCCCTTTTTCTATTCCCTTCCCTTTATGACTCTGAGATCAGCCTAAGACTTGTTTGGGCCAATAAGATGTTATCAAACATATCGTAATCAGAGAATTGAAAAGTACATGTGCATTTCCACTTGCTATTTTACACAGTAGTACTTGTTCTCTCTTAGTGTCTGCAATCACCACAAGAACAAGCAAGCCTGACAGAGGTATACAAGAGGGAAAATGCTGACATCATTCTGGACAATCCAGCAGCCAGCAGACTCCAAAACATGTGAAAGAATATTGCCAAGACCAGTTAATCTCAGTCCAAATCAGCAGAGATATCAAGCTAACTAATACGTAAATTTGTGAGGGATAAAAACAGTAGTTGTTTTAAACAACTAAGCCTTGGGATAGTTTGTTAAATAGCCCTAAGTAACTGATACATCTTCACTGGCATGATCTGGGACCAAGGGTCCAGATTCTATGGTTGACCAAGATTATTTATTAGACTTTAGCCAGTTTCTGTGGAGCTTTGTCAATCAGTTCTTTTCTAAGAAGTTACCCTTTAGGGAAACTGCTGACGGGCATATTAACCCTAACCTCTTAGTCCATTACCCTGATCACAAAATGTGTCCTGTAAGCAAAATACCACATTCAATTATCAATCTCCTAAGAGCTATGAATTTGAAATGAAGTTGCCAAAGGAGAAACTAAAGGTTTGTCAGCAGTGCCTGACAACTTTCCTCAGTATGCAGATCATTTCTCCTGAGAAATATGGAGTAAGACCATTTTTATGAACAGTCTAAAAAGCCTACACTATCTAGTATGGAAAGTATTGATAAGGCTGCCATTCACAGAAGCAGCGTGAAGGTTGAGAAAAGTCTTTTGAGGACCTTTTAGATTTCTCCCAAGTATCCTCCAATGATCTGTATCATTCTGGAAGAAGAAAGTGCCAAATAACTTTTTCCAAAACCTTGGGATCTAAATCCACTGTTGGCAATCACTTTCATTTGCCAATACTACTACATGGTATATAGATCAAGTTTGCTATGAAGTTTCACAAGCAGAGTAGGTATGTTAGCAGATGCTGAAAGTATTCTCTCTCCCTCCCCCTTGTTGGCAGATCAGAGACAGATGAACAAAGAAAGACAGCAGCAAAGAATTTGGAATGGCCTTAGCAGCGATTCTGGAGAAATCCAAGTACAAGACAGTGTGAACCTATTTCCAGCCTCCAATGAATGCAGTGTTCCCCTCTTACTAGGCAAGGATCTTCTTTGGAATATATCCATAGGCTCTGTCCCATACCAAAAGAAGTCATCTCGATGTGGACCAGTGATTTCCCTATTATCATCACATTAATCGACCTTCATGTTCCTGATTGTAATACACCCATTTGTACTCATACCAGAGTGAGAAAAGTCAGTATGGTACTTACATGGCGTAATGTTTGGACCTGGAAATAAATTATCATATAAAATAAGACAAAGGTAATGGGTATATCCCTAATAGGTTTATTCCATCTAGGTGGTCACCAAAAGTGCTTCTGATTACAGTAGTGCCTTTAGTCTTCATCTACTCCTCAGCACAGAGTACAGCCCGATATCTGTCACAATAGGGGTGAAGCCAAGGTTCTGCTATGACATATTACAATTATTTCTTAGCCACTAATCACACCAGAGGATGGGCTTGTACTTTCCTAACCATATAACCTAAGATCCTATGGACAAACTGTGAGGTGCCTTTTGCCAAGTCTGATTTCCAGCCCAGCCTGAATTCTTGGCACTGACCTAGAACGCAATGAGCATTCACACACTTGCTACTACTACTCCTGTCTCCATGAAATTTCCCTGACAAATGCTGTTCCAGCACATTTAGTGTGTGTGTGCTCTCTCACCATTTCCCCCCATTTGTATGAGAGTTATCACGGTAAGATGTATATCCTGTCAGGCATCCACCATGGCTTTCTAGAAGTGGATTGAGAGTCCAGAGGACAATGACCAACCTTAAAGGAGGGAAAGTCCATTGGTACAAATCGGCCAGTCTTTAAGATATGTGGTCACTGGATGCTCCCAAGAACCAGCCCCACTTATTCTCTAAAAATAGGAGACTCACAGCAGTAAGATCACCTGAAATAGAATTCCTTGGTTGTGATTAACTACTGAAGGAAGTCCTACTGAAAAACTTGTACATGCAAGTGTTTCTGTGTACACATGTACATACACACACACACACACACCCCAACATAGAGAGTGTTCATCCAATGATGACTAAAGGATGGGTACAATCAAACTGACTACTTTGTACCTAACATACTAACTGGGAGTCAGGAAAAAGAAGGGATCCCCCAAATTATACAACTACCCTATGAGATTAGGAAAATACAGTCATGACTCGGAAAACATAGTCTCTATGGTTTCATTATCTCACCACCTCTGCATTACCCTAAGTTATCCCACAATCCAAATGCTAAAGGAAAGGCAATGTATCTCCAATGAGAGAGTCTCCTGCACATGAATAGAGAAGGGTAACTCTTCTTACCACCCATACATACATCATCCAACAAACCAATGAAAGGCCCTTCAATGCCCAAGAAACCCAACAACAGACATGCCTTTATGGGACTGATAACTTTTCCTTGTCCTTTACCACTTGCATAATGAGCAAACAGACCAATACAAACCAGATGTTTTCTTCCTTTTCTTTCTTTCAATCTCTCAACATCTCTCTCTCTCTCCCTTGCTCTCCCTCCCTCCCTCCCTCTCTCTCCTCTCTTTTTCTCCCTCCCTCCCTCCCTCCCTCTCCTCCTCCCCACACCTTTCATTTTCTCCTCCTGAATGTACTATATTCAAAATTGATTGGGTGTGTGTGGTTCTTGGCCTTCCATATTTGAAGTTTCTTCAAATGTCTGGTAATCTTTGGTTGCCTACTTTTATGGGAGTGGGTCAGTTAAAAATAGATCAGAGTTTCTGTGTCCATGGGTGGGATGCATTGATTATGAGCTTTTCTGAAATATTCTGATTCACTGGGGAACCCCCATCTCAGTACTGAGTATTGTTAAGTCTTTTCTTCTTGGGATGATGAGATACTCCCATGCAAAATTATTTTATTATCCTATCTGGATGATATAAGTTTTGCTTCCAGTTTTCTAGAAATCAAATAAGCAAGGACATATGGTCTCCATATTCACTATGTAAACTTTCACTGTATCACCACTTTCAATATGTAACCTGTACCTTCCATTTTCTTTTCTGTCCTTCAGTCTAGAGACTTTCTCTTTATGCTCTTCAGATAAATCTCAATAATAAATCGTCAGAACTCTGCCAGGATATGAGATGGCAGTCACTCAAGTTTCAGAGTAGTGAGAAGATATGGGTCCAAATGCTTTGTAAACAGACCTTAAACAATCCTTCTGTTATTAGCTCTACCTTCATCTATCTCTTACAGAGGTCCTGAATTCTACCAATTCTTGGGCCTTTGCGGGATTCTATGAGGTTCACAATTTGACTTCACTGATTGCCAGGTTAGGATTCAACTTTCTTGGACATGCTAAATCAATCAAACCCATCACCTTCTTTCTGAATATCCAAATTTTTAGTGCTGTTTTCTCTTCTCATGCTCTTTTTGTCATTGTCAAAATAAGCATCTTTAAAATCCTTTTCTCTCACTTGAGTGGGGTTTCATGAGGGAAAAGGCATTAATGTGTCTGTTCAAACCACCATCTTAAACCAAAAATCTCAACTCGACTTTTCTTAGAAAAAAGTCCCACCACATTGGCAAAAATGTTCAGGGTCTTAAGCTCAGAGAAATGGTGTGGTTGCAGTCACACATTTCCCACAGTGCCAAGCTGGGACATCAAGAAATATGATCGTTTCAAAGATGCTCCTGTAAATCTCCCACAGAAATGTTACTCATTGGATCTATCTGTTAATCTGTAATGTTTCCCAGAAGCCCTAGTAAATGCAGAGTCTGTAGATCTTTTTATACCAGAAAGAGCACAGAGGGGAAAAGCTTCAATTACAGGAACAGTGATTAAATCCTGTGCCACGCAAGATCACTATCTTAAAAATTGAAATTATGAGGCACCAGCTGTTGGCTCTAACTTTATTTCTCATAAATGCAAAAGTGTACGTTAATATCCCTGCAATATAAAATGCTACAAGATATAGGACAGTACTGTCAGTGAATATATATGCAAACATTTTGAACATTTTTCATTCAATGCAAATAGTCACTTCCGGTGAAGTACACTGATATGTTTCTTAAGTAACTTTATGTTGTGGCCAATATGAATGTCTTAAAGTTATAAATTTTAGGTGAATTTTAAATATTTTTAGTAGGATTTCTTATCACAGGACTGAAAAGTGAAACTGGGTTCTAGCTGTGTGATCTTTAAAATCCTGTTCAATTCCATCACATAGCAGTTATTTCAATGAAAAAAAATTTTTTTTTCAAACCTTTTTTTGTAGCATTTAAACCAACATCTGTTTGAACTTTCTAAAATCTCACTTTAAATTGATTCTTCTGATTTCCTGAAAACAGCAAACCACACTTTTCCAATGCCCAGTTCACAGGGGTCAGACCTCCAAATTATAAGTTTTTTCAGCTGCCAATAAGCATTAGGTCAGCAGAAGCCAAGTAATAAAGGTCAAGTATTAGAGGTATTAGTTTATTGAGTACTGCTTTCTGATAGGATCTATACTGGATCTACTATTTATGAAAATAGTAAATAGCAAAAGTACAAAGTGTCTAAACACAACTTTCCCACAGTTTTAAGAAACTAAATGCAGTTCCTTTAGTATAAAATCTTCACAAACTGAAAACATCATCACATGAATGATACTGTAATTATTATTTATTAAGGTGGAATTACAATTTAAGAATATGAACTACAACTATAGGAAATAAAGAACTCACTTCAGTAGGATTCTATTTATTATCTTTAATGATTACAATAAATGTGATTCCACTTAAATTATAGGTAAATAAAATATTAGCAATTTGTATCTATAAATACTGTGATATTCTGATAAAGTCGTATGATATACAAGTTTAAAAAAAAGGCTTTTCAAACGTTTAAAATCAATCTTGCTGACTCTACCCCTGATCTAGACATTAATTATCACGTATTCTATTTTGATCTGTTCTTTACTTTGAGTCTTTATTAGGGTTTTAATGTTGACCTTTACTAATGTTATCTTGAATGTGCATACAAGGTGTTCTGAATCAAAGACAGATTACTGTTGTTCACTTTAAAAGTAAATAATGACTGCGTATTTCCCAAAACCCCAATTATTACCCCTAGGGCAATGAAAGCCAGGTCAGATATCCTACACATACAAATTTCAAAGTCTATATTACAGATGAGGAATGGAGAAAATTGGATTTTATCTGCTTATCTACAGGAGAAAGAAACAGCCACCTCCTCCTCCCTTCTTGCAGAAGGGAGAAAAACCTTTGCTCTTTGGATACTGGATGAAAAAGATCCTGAGATCTCACTATAAACTTCTGGGATGTAAATACACACTTCCAAGGACCAGATAAGCCCACTGTCTCTGGCTTTTCTGACCTAGAGATGTCTCCGAAGTCCTGAGCCTTATCTTCCTTTGAAAGGTAAGCATATACTCTAGAGTTAGGAAAACCTGTCTGGAGTTCTCATACTACCTCTACAGTTGTAAATTAATTCCCCAATCTTGCTCTTAGACCAGCATCCCAAGATTTCAGCAAAATTTATCCAAAATGCCCCAACTCCACAGAAATGCAAAAATATTTCCTCTGTATCCCACACTCTTGCTATCTCCAATTATTGGCACTATGAACTTTCTTTCAAGATTACCTCTAGGGTTTCCCATATAAGTGATAAACAGGCAGATATTACCCTTAGAAAATCCAGACATTGTTTGATATATTTAGTCTATATCATTAACAAAAAGTCATTTTTAACCTTATAAGCAAAAGTAAGTCATCTTATCTTATTTTATCTTACAGTAGTTCCAGACTTCCAGACTTAACAAAAGAAATTTGTAAAGTAATGAATAATGTATTTGAGACCTTTTTAAACTTCCATCAACAGGTTTCCCTCACTTAACTTTGAATCAGCTAATTTCTTCCTTTTACATGATTTTGACAGTAATACGCTTTTTCTTCCATTTTTCTTATTACAATTAACTTATTTCTGAATTTGTCATAACCATGACACTTTCAGAACAGCTAACATTCTCTCTTTAATTAAGATTTGAAGGATTATTCCTGCTCTTTGTAGCAATTCATTTCATTATCTTTTTCAAATTTCTATGTGTCTAAAAATTATATTTCCTAAGCTTCATAAAACCAAATTTGCATTTAAATACAATTCATTTTACAGAAAAAGCCTTTAAAAGTATGGTTTAGTCAGGCTTTAAATGTAGAGATACAGGATTATGTCAACCACATAAAATAGAGCATTTATTTAAATGCAATATATTTCTGCATAATGCTATCCATAAGCTAATTGAGAGTGATTACCCCTAATTTACGAGTTATCAAACTAAGCCAGATTCGTTTTTGAGAAGAATTCAGTGCCAACAATATAGGAAAAAATTAAAATCATACAGTTTGTCAGAAAAGATTATACTTCACAAAAGACAGAAGACGCTGAATTATGCAGTCTCTAGAAAATAATACATCTTTGGTTATTATTTATGCAAATTTATCTATCATAATTCTAATTTTGTCTTCAGTTACAACATTTGAAAACAATTAAGTGCCTTGTTGTATATTTAGCTTGTCTGATTCTAATTCCTTATATAAATATACCTGTTGAAGATAATAACTCTTCTATAATCTGGCCTCGAAATAAAATCATAGACAATGGAATCAAAGACATGGACCCAGATAAGTTTTATATTGCATATACTGATTATGTCAATTTGATTACGATAGAAAACTCCATTTGGGAACAAGCAACAATATAAGTCAACACAGAAAAGCAAGAATAATACATAATCACAAAATAAATAAAATATAAAAATTTGCTATTTCCTACCAAATGAATGTTGCACCGACATTTATTTTTGTAAAATCAAAGTATCTTAGTTTACAAGGAAGACATACAAAAATATGTACTTTTATAAATGGAGACTTGTAAGCATGTTGGGGATACAAAAGAAAAGCAAACACAGCAAGTCCTCTCAAGAAACAGAAATATTTTATTAGTACAACATTTTCTCTATATACTACCTCTAGTCTTAGAGGAGCTCTGATGATTTAAGAACAATTTAATAGCTGTCTTTTCTGACACAACTATTCACCACTCTCTGGACTCATGACCAATCACTGTGATGATAAGTAACTTTTTATCTCTGGCTCATCTATTCTTTCTGCCCACTGACTGCTGGTTTAGGTAAAATGTTTGGCATAATTTTTTTCTTATCAGTTACCAAAAATCCTTCAAAGTCTTTAGATACAGGTTTTTTCCAAATTTATTTTAATCCAACAATGTGTCAGTGATCTACTAATATAAATTCATCAACATTATCAATAAATGTAGATTTTCAAGCATTAGCAGCCATCCTTAAGACTGGAATCTTTCAGGGATCTTAATTCCTAATTCTCTGGTAACTGGAACAAGCAACTCACTTTGTTTTTGTTTTTATTTCTCCCCAAAAGTATTTATATTTACTCTTCAAGGATTGTAAAATTCCTTGTTCACGAGGCTGTATTTCACATGTCACATGAAGGAAAAGTAATTTCTGAAAACATTACTTCCCATAAAATTGCATAAGGGGTATGTGCTGATCATTCTTTAGAAAACATAAAATTTTACATTTTTCCCCAATTAAGCTTGCCTGCAATGATCTTACACTAATAACTAGTAGTAATTGAACTCACCAAAAGTATGCCTTGGTTACTCAAGTTCAGGCAAACTGCATGTACTTTTAAGCATCTGGATGTTGGTTTTTTCCAGTCACTATAGACTCTACCTTGTATACGCTGACAGCACCAGCATATCCATACACAGTCCGTCTATGCTCAGTGTCCTCAAAACCTCTTGATTCTCTCTCATTTGTCTCTGCTGCTGTTTTTCTAGAACTCTAACACCAATAAGAGTTGTTGTACTGGCACTGTAAATTTGTTCAGATTTTTATTAGGTATTATCTTGGCAAGTATGTTAATAAAATCTGCAGCTTTATGATCAGCAGCAACTTTTAAGCAACAAATTTCCAGGTAATTTACACCATGAAGTTTCTGAAATTTCTGCAGCCAGTATTTTGAATATTCGTACTCACATTCAAAATTCAGTCTTTATGGTATATTCAAGTTTGTTCTGTGACCCATACACCAGTCAGTAGTTCAGATTCACTTCATAGTTGTTGAGTCTACTCATTCAACACACGATTGGAATCTTAATTGTTTTGATTTTGTTTTGATTTTTCCACAGGATCAGTTTTCCCCCTTTCTATATTAGTTTTCAGTTACCATTATCAGTGAGAAACTTCATCAACTGTTCTTCTAGTTCCTTAAGAGATAGGAGGTCATATTTCCCATATAGTATTCTGTAGTTAGACACTTCAGTTAGATATTCCATTTATAAAAGTCTTCCAAAAGACTTAAGATGATCACACTTGGGCAATAACCCTATTTTATGCATTACTGATTATAACAAATGTTTCCTTTACTCTTTTTCACTGAAACACATGGTGGGAGCAGTAGGAGTACTAACACTTGCTTACTTGTTTACACTTCCCCACTGCAATCAAACTCAGTCACCAAAAAAAAAAAAAACAAAGAAAGAAAGGTAATAAAATATCTGTGAACAGCAAAGATAGAAATATAATTGTACATTCCAGTCCCATTATGTTGCGCACTTAATTTTAGTACCAAACAATGAGGGAAAAAAATGTACTATAGAGCTTTTCAGAACTGTGGAATTGTCTTCATTTATTTATGAGGTAAGGATTATAATTATTATCTCCATTTTACAGAAGAAGAAACCCATATAGAAAATTAAGCAAATTCCCAATGTCATGCATATAATATAGGCAGCAGAAACAAGCTTCTAACTCAGGCAGTCTGGATCCACAGACCTTATTCTTAACCTCTGCACTAGACTGACATCATCGCTCTAACCATTTGAACTTCTCTGTTTTCTCTTGTTGTTTCTTTATCATGTTCATTAAGTGGCTCATTTGGGGCCCAAGAAATTGACACTATTACTTTCCAATATACTCATGAAAGTGATTTTGGATATACTCATATTCAAGACAGTATTGACTGATTACTGAGTATTTATCATTTAGCCCAAAGAACAGTCAGTTTGGACTTCACTTTCACTTAGGTACATAGATATCTAAGTTCGATTCCCAAAGTTTTATATGCATGAAAGTATAAACATACTAGTTATAATAACAATAATACAAAGCAGTCCCATAATTAAAGCTTAGAATGGGAAAATAGGAAGGTTATCTATTGCATGTTCTAAAAATCAAAAGGGAAAAGTAATATACTTGGGCTACAGCATAAGCATACAATTTAGGTTCTACTTTTACATAGCTGACAAGAACTTTCTGCACCATTCCATTTCTTTCTACCCATAATCCTAATAAATATACAAAACAAATCTATATTCAAAAAACATACAAACTACTGTGCATACTTAGCCACCCAGTAACTCTCATTGATTTTAAATGTAATGCTTATGTATTTAGACTCTCTAAACATTCGGATTTCTAAGTCTTGTTAGAGAGTTTGTTGGTATGTTACTGATGGAAACATACTGTTTAAACTTCATACTCACGTATTTTACATATATGTTTCAGAAGATATTGCTTTCAAATACATCAGTGAAAACCTTTTGCTACTGCAGAATGCCAGCATATAGATTGTTATGAAAAAACATGTTATGATGGAAAGTGCACTGAAATAGCATTGGGTTCTCACATTTTTATCCCTGATACTGCCACCAACTGGCTCTGTCACCATTCTCCCTGAGTAACTTGGATAATAATACATGTAATTAATTTCATTTTATTAAAAAGAAAATAGTGTTTGTAAAAAATGATAAAACATGTGTTATGGTTCATAAACAACCCTCAACCTTTAGAGAATATATAAAAGCATAAATTAAATAATTCTTAATAAAACAGAAGCCCCAGATAATCAACAGAAAACACAGTATAACATTTTTGTATATCTGTCTTAGTCTGCTCAGACTGCCATAACAAAATACCGTAGAAAGGATGCTTAAACAAAAGGAATTTATTTCTCACAACTGGAGACTGAGAAGTATAAGACCAAAATGCTGGCTGATTAGGTTCCCTGGTGAGGGCTGTTTTTCTAGCTTACAGATGGTCACCTTCTCACTATGTCCTAACATGGCAGAAAGAGAGAGAGAGAGAGAGAGAGAGAGAGAGGAAGCAAGCTCTCTGGTGTCTCTCTTTTAAGGGCACTAACCCCATCATGATACCCCCACCCTCATGATCTCACCTCAACCTAATTACCTCCCAAAGGCCTAATCTCCAAGTATCTTCACATTGGGGGTTAGGACTTCAACACATGAATTTTAGGGAACATACTTCTGTCCCTAGCATTCTGTCTCTGGCTGCCCCCCCAAAATTCATGTCCTTTTCACATGCAAAACACATTCATTCCATCTGAACATCTGCAAAAGTTTTAACTCACTCCAGTATCAACTCTAAAGTCCAAAGTCCCATCTAAATAAAATCTGAGTCATATAAAATGAGTGTGACTTGAGGTATGATTTACCCTGAGGCAAAATTTCTCTCCAGCTATAAACCTGTGAGACCAGACAAGTTATGTGCTTCCTAAATACAATGGTGGGACAGGCATAAGACAGATATTTTATTCTAAAAGGGGGAAATAAAAAAGAAGAAAGGAATGACAGGTCCCAGGCAAGTCCAAAACCTAGGAAAGCAAATTCCATTAGATTTTAAGACTTGAGAATAATCCTCTTTGGTTCTATGCTCTGCCTTCCAGACCCAATGGGGCAGGGTTTGTACCCCAAAACTCTGCTAGGCAGGGGTCAAGCTCCCAAGTCTCCAGGTGGTTCCACCATGAAACTGAGGCAGTACCCCTCTACCCACACTTTGATACCTAGGAGGTAGCCCCAGTGATCTCTGAACTAACTTTTGAGTCATTTTCCCTTTGTCTTGAACAATAGCACACTTTCACAGCTGTATAGCTGTAGTATCTAAGAAGCCTGACAGTCTTCCCTCATTTCATACTGTCTCCATCCTCTTCAGTTCAAACTAACATTTCTGCTCATATAATCCCTTAATCTATTTATCAAGTGATAATCCCTTAGTGTTTTCTTCTAGACATACTTTCTATTTTTTGCAATATGAACAGAATGAATATTTTCCAAAATATTTAGTTCTGGTTCCTTTTTGCTTAAAAATTCCTTCTTCAACTCATTTCTTTCCTCTCACATTTTACTATAAGCAGTTAGGAGGAGCCAAACCATTCCTTCAACACTTTGCTTAGAAATCTCTTCAGCTAAATAACTAACTTCAATGTTTACAAACTCTACCTTCCACAAAAAACTAGAACGTGAACACAATTTGGCCAAGTTTGTTGCCAACTTAAGATAACCTTTCCTCATAACATATTCCTCATAAACTTTCCAATAACACATTCCTCGTTTCTGAGATCTTACCTGAATCACCCTTAATGGCCATATTTCTAGCATGAACCTCAAAACTCTTCATTGTCCAGTTCCAAAGTCACTTCCACATGTTTAGGTATCTGTTACAGCACCATCCCCACTTCTCAGTACTAAAATCTTTCTTCATCTGCTCGGTCTGCTATAACAAAATACCATAGACAGGAAGGCTTAAGCAAGAGGAATTTATTTCTCATAGTTCTGGAGGCTGGGAAGTCCAAGATCAAGGTGCTGGCCAATTCAGTTTCCCAGTGAGGGCTCTCTTTCTGGTTTGCTGATGGCTTTCTTCTTATTGTGTCCCCACATGGCAGAGAGAGCTCTCTGAGGTCTCTTCTTATAAAGGCACTAACCCCATCCTGATGGCCCCACCCTCATGACCTCACCTAGACCTAATTATATCCCAAAGGCCTCTTTCCAAATACCATCACTTTGGGGGGAAATTCATTCCATAGCAATGTCCGTCCAGTCTTTATTTGCTTTAAAACTTAATTCCACTTCATTAGCAACTTACATTTGCATTCGATTTTACACAGTACAGAGGCATAAAATTTCTAGAAAGTCAATCATGTTCCTCAACCCCTTTAATCCCACACCTCTCAGGTAACTAAAGTTGATAGGCTGAGGTGTTTTTTATTCCATGGTATTTCTATGTTTTTACAAACATATAAAATTATGTATACACTTATGCAGGACTTTTTAAAAATGGAATATTTTACATATTTTTCTAAAACAGGCCCATTTTCTGTACATGTAGCTCTTCCTCATTCTTTTTAATAGATGAATTGTAATCCTTAGTGTGGATATAGTGAAATTTCTCAATCTTTCTCCATTTAATAGAATTTCAAATTGTTTTCAATGTGTTCCTACTGAAAGTCCTTATACACAATTAAAAAAATTTATGCACATATGTTTGCATTATAAGAGTATTTTAAACAAGTGAATATGCTTTATTCTTGTACTTTCATGTACTTAATCTTTTCCCCAGTGATCAAGAGGCATGTATCTATGAAGTATAGGGTAACAGAATTGTTCAAACAAGAATGCATGGAGAGAGAATTAATATTCAGTTCTGATACCCAATATAAAACTTTTGAATCCTCATCAAGGCAACAGACTTGAAAGACATTTAATTCCACTATATCCTCTCTTTACAGAGACAGAGGATTCTATTAGAGTGTATTATCATATCCCCAGAATCTAAAGATGGAGAATATGAAATATAGAGATGGAAAGCTCTCCTCTTATGTCTCTTCTTTATTATAGAGAGAAGAGGGAAAAAAAGAGGAAGAATAAGGTCAGATTCCAGAGTCCCTTTTCATCCTGGGGCTGAACTTCCAGGCATGTGGGCAGGTAGGGAGATTTATTCTCTAATTTACAGATAGGTATGGGACGGTCTAAAACATTGGGTCTAATGGCACACTTGACTGGATTTAGTAGGGGAATCCTGCAAGCTTACAGGAAAGTCCCAAGTGTGGCCATTCCCTGCCAAGGTGCTGGCACAACAGCCATAATAGAATGAGTGGAATGGAAGCACCGTTCCTAATTCTCAATGGCCATATAGAGTAAGAGACTTGGAAGTGACCAAGTGTATCAGTAAACAATCTCGAAGGTATGGAGAGTCCGATGAGCTCTCAGAAGCCTGGAGTTAGTATAAAGAAGCCACTTTAAGATGAGAATCAATGCCTGAACCACCCAAATGCCCTTTAATGAGTGAATGGATAAACAAGCTGTGGTTCACCTTTTAGCCCCTAAAGTTCTAATACTCTTCTCTGAATCACGTCTCCTATAGCGTCACCACGTTGTTAACATAATCTATGCTTACCCACTCTGCAGTAGCTGAAACTCATTCTCTCTGCCTCTGTATTCTATTAAGACCACATCAATAGCAACATTCAATGAATTAGCAAGAACCACTTTCATCCCTCACTCCAGTCTGCACAATATTTTACATGGCTGTGATTGAATGGCTCTGGCTGCCACTTCTTCCCACAGGATACAACTGATAGGCCAGACACTGACATTTCCCCTGCTTTTCCAGCTGTCTGACAGTGATAACACAGCAGCCTCAGATCGGAACATAGAGCCACACATCCACTCACTGGTGCTTGCTTCAGGAGAGGAAAAATCGCTTTACATCCTAAAGCCCAATAAAATCAAGTTTCTCTTTCTTAATAGAAAAGCTTTTTATTTATTGCTAGTAACCAGCGAGCATTGGGTTCTCACTGGTTGAGACAGTTAACATTTAGCATCCACACTTATTACACCAACAAAATTAAAGTACATGTTTAAAAGCATTAATTGCCAATTACCAAGATCTAACATATTAAAATAAAATGTCCTCTTAAAAAAGCATTGCCAGATAATCACAGTGTAACCTGCCTTCAGCACTGTATTGTCAAAGGTGCTCAAGTTCAATATGGTGATGTATTTAATTAGAAACAAATTATTTTTTCCAGAAGTTGGGCCAAAGATATATTACTAATTTTTCTCAACTGGAATTTTTGTACTTTCTAATTTCTCCCTTTATTTCTAAGTTAAAAATTCCTCAGGAAAAAATTTTATACTTTCTTTAAAATGAAATATCAGCATATTTTAAGGCTTAGCTATTATTGAATCAGTATTAAAATACTGAATACATAGAATATTGGATTGTATTTATAGGCCAATAAGTAGCCAGAAATTGTCTGGACTATTGGTTTATTCCCAGTTGCTAACATAGTGGAAAATTTAATCCAAAACTCAGTAAATGTGAGGGTTTTTTGTTAAATCTTGTTTTCTAAATAAATAATTTCCTGAAAATCAAATTGCTTATTTAAGAGTGAACAAAGCTTAATTTCTTACAATTTTTTAAATGCCAGTATTTGTAAAGAGAGTGTGAAAGCCACAAAATACATTACAGACAACTATAACAAATACTGGTTTTAATACTGGTCTGAGGCACAGACCTCCTCTTCCCTATATTGCTTGTTATTTGTTCCTGGTTGCTGCTTGAGACACAGTGGAAACCTTTGCTTAAGAACCAGAGTCTCCTGCAATGAAGGAATCATAACATCCAAACCACCTTTCCTTTCAGAGTTCAGTGTCGTAGAATTTCTCTGAGAGATTAAAACAGTCCAAAATGGGACCATTAGGCAAGAAAGGACAGCGATGCCTCCTCCATGCACTCCCACAGAGCAGGAAGCGTCAGGACCCAGGGGCCTGTTAGAGGCTCAATATGTGCCTGGGACCGCAAAGCTCTCTTCTCCAGCCTGGCACAGCTGGCAAGCTCAGGGCTGTCGGAATTGCTGTGACTATGAAATACAGAGCTGTGACAGCTGGGATGCCATGCCTACAGTGCTGTGGATCAACCTTAGCTGAGTCTGAATCTTTCTTAGTTGTTTTAAAACTTAATTTTGCTTAATTAGAAATATGTTTCCACTCAACTGTATACAATACAGTGGTATACAATTTTTAGGAAGTCAGCAGTGCCCCTGCCCCCTTCGATCCTACACCTGTCAAAGCCACCGATACCAGGCACTGCCTCCAGTGGTATGACGTGGATTCTTTTCAGCAGCAGTTCCACCTGACAGCAACACAGCTCTCCTGTTCTCTTCCTTCCAGTTTTCTCCAATGAAGGACACTTAAGTTGCATCAATATTATCTCAGAGGTGATTTCTGAGAAGCTCTCACAGTAGGGTTGAAGGTGGGTAAAAGGGATTCCTGCTTATTTTCTACCTGTCAGCAGCAAGTCTCCAGCTAAGGGCTTGGCCAGGGGTCCTTTTAGAAGCAAATAGTCATAAGGTGGCAGGCCTGAGAGCCCACACCAGTGGAGTATTTGGAAGTGAAATACTGGAGTCAGGAGAGTGTGGATGAGTATTACTCCGGATGGCCTACCCCTAATAGGAAGAGGATGTTCTCCCAGAGTGAAGTTAAAAGTGTGGAGTCATTGATTAGATCATTAAAACAAACAGTCTTATTTCTATCCCAAGGTGGTACATGGGACATAAGGTTAGGATACCATCTCTGAACTCTACTTCCATCCCATAATAAAGATACTAGATAAATCTCTTGGCAGACAATTCACTGAAGAACAAATAGATGAACTAATTTTTTTTAAATGCAAGTATACTAAAGTGAAAAAGAATACAGAGGCGGAATCAGAAAGACAAAGTTTAAATCCCAGCTTTACTGACCACTCACGATGAGACTTGGGCAAATCAAACTCCCTATAGCACAGGTCCTTGGTCAATAAAATGTGGATGTGAGTGACTACCTTGAAAAGTTTTTATAATGTTTAAGTGAGATATTCAAGCTGTTAAAAATATATATATATATATTAGTCTTATCTCTTTTTCCAATCATACTGTGCCTTAAAATAATCAGCACACCATTTTTTTTACATTGCATAGTGACACG
The DNA here is from genome assembly GCF_028023285.1 of Balaenoptera ricei. Taxonomy (NCBI): domain Eukaryota; kingdom Metazoa; phylum Chordata; class Mammalia; order Artiodactyla; family Balaenopteridae; genus Balaenoptera; species Balaenoptera ricei. Next base: position 45,430,821 of record NC_082654.1, read on the forward strand.
AAGCTAGAGTCAGTAAGGAAAAGCAAAACAATGCTGATGGTACATTTACAATATCACTTAATAGTAGATGCTTAACAATCACCCAATAAATTTTAACAACAAAGTGGGAGCCAAAATTACTTGGATACACCTTCCACATTTACTAATTAAAAACCTTACCTCTTTCCTTGGTCAAAATTCAATCACAATCTGAAGCAAAATTGAACAGATTGAACTTTTTCATGATAAAACCACTCAGAGCATTGAGCTAATGAGCTGCAAATCTTACAAAATGCCATTAAAACCAAAACTCATGTAAAATCAAGAAGTCATCCACACAACCACCGCCAGTACCACCACAACAGAAGCCAGAGAGACGTTCAGGGAGGAAACTAAAATTTGCCCTCAGAGTTGGGCTGACCCAGAGGAAAACTTATCATATACTCAGTGACCTGCAGAAAAATCTGTGCCTTCTTCACTTAGCAAGGAAGAGGGAACTTAATTAAGCTTAATTCTTAATTCTACCAGTTCTAACAAATGCTGAGAAACATGGAGAGGTATCACGATTATTACTAGGAGAGAGTCCAACCTGAAATCAGGCTCCCCAACCACACTCATACATGGACACACAGATTCTCATGCCAACTTGAGACAGGAAAAGTGTCTACTGTCTTACCTGTTGGCTTTATATGTGGTTGTAAGGGGAAAAGATAGTTAGAAAAGAACAAAAAACAATCTGACAAATAGCTGCTGTATTCTGCTTCTGAAAAGTATTCATAATAAATAAGGGGATAAAGGAACTAGAAGTTTGCACTTATGGCCTTATGTAGTTGGTATTTTTGTTTGTTGTTTGGTCAGTTGTAATTCAATATCTGAGGTGAAACTGACATAGCCAACAAAAAATAAAGTCAAGAACATAAGAGACTAATAAGATAAATAAGGTCTGAGAAGCTAATGTAAAACATGGTGACTAGAGTTGATAACACTGGATTATATAAGTGAAATTTACAAAGAGTATAATTTAAATACTGTCACCAAAAAAAAAAGATAAATATGTGAGGTGATAGTGGAAATCCTTTCACAATGCACAGGTATATCAAAAAAGTACAATGTACACTTCAAATATCTTACAATTTTACTTGTCAATTATACCTCAATAAAGCTGGGGAAGAAAAAGAACACACGAGACTGAAATTAACACAGCTGGAGATTGGTGCAGGAGAGGATGTTTTATAGATACAGATACACAGATAGATACAGATATATATAGATATTCCACAAATGTGCTTACTTTTTTCTACCATAGATGCTTGATCATCACCCCCATCCCATATTCAGCCAAAGAATCCCGACACATTTAGCGCCTAAATTTGTATTTGCAGTTTTCAAAAGGTATTTCTTTATTATAGTTCTCTTTAAAAGAGTGATTTAAAACATTAATAGTGAAAAATGAGAGATAAAATTTAAAATGATAATGTCCCTCTATAATAAAGCTACTTGCCTTTTCCATGAATCTTATAATTCCCATGTTTTATCCTTTTCATCCCTGGCTTATCATTTAGCAATGTTAGCCAAAATAAAACCTGTAAAACTAAACTTTCCACTAAGCAGTATATTGTATAAACGATTTACCTTCTAGAATTTTCAGACATGACTGTTCTATGAAAACTGTTTTGCCAAGCTATTCCGGTCTTTAATTTATTCACTATTACACAGTATTCAGCAACTAGTAAAATGCCTAGTACAGAATTTTCTTCAATAAATGAATGAATGGAGGGATGGATGGGGGTCCCACAACATTAACCGAATTACATTTTCTAGGTCTGGACTCCCACTCACAGGATTGTGGGAACTCTCCTCCCAATAGGGGTCTCTCACACGTGTCCATGTTGCTCTGCCTTCCTTCCAGTTATAATGGAAGAATTGTTGATGCTCTTACCTAAGACCAACCTCTACCCTCGTGCCTTAGACCCCATCCCTTCTGACCTTACTCTCCTGCATCAAAAGGTTTCCCTTCTTGACTGGATTATTCCTATCAGTATAATAGCTTAATGTAATCTTTCTCATCTAAATGAATGAATGATGAATCAATCTACTTTTTAAATGTCACTGCCCCCATTTCTTTGCATAGCAAAATTCTTAGTGTGATCTCTTACTGATTGAGAACTATGATGTCTCCATCCCTATTGTCTTCCCCCACTTTCCCACTCCTGCTGAAACTACTGCTTGGGCTCCTTAACTCTAGGAGTAGGGAGGCTATCACCTGTCACTCCTAAGCTGTGAAAGGTTCTACCCCTCCTTCTCTCTCCATGCTCAGTGTATAGTGCTCTGGCATCCATAGAGCCATGATGCACTTCTCCTGAGGTTCACTCTTTGGGTCACCAGGCTCTTGGGCAACAGACCTGTTGTAGGTGGCTTGTCAACTGCTCTTAACACTGCGCTCTCCTCCCACTACCCATCTTTCTTTCTTTTCAATGAGCTCCAGCAGTCTCCTCCCTGAAATGGGAAATATCCCCTTCACAATACACTTTGCTCAAACAGTACTATCATATGCTCCAAACGGAGCATACTTTAAATGGCTGAATTGTATGCTATGTGTATTATAATCTCAATAAAGCCATTTTATACACATACACATGCATATATAAATGCATTCCTGCATATGTATGTGTATACATATATACTCTTCTGTATTTATAACTTAGTCACTCAAATGCGGATGCTGTGGGATCCAGAACCAGTTTCAATGCCCCCTCAGTATGTTAACTGAAGAGAAGAATTTCAGGAGCAAGAAAATGAACCTGGGTCATGAGGAAAAGCTACAGAGTTGAAAGGAGTTCATCCTCCAAATAACTCAAAGCATTCACTATCCAGGGCAAGACATAAAAACTATCTGTTCTCCCAGGCAGTTGCACAGGCCCCTCTGCTCTGCAAATGGGATAATGATGCTGCCACTGAGAATTCATTTGTGCGCTGATGTGAAAGCCTCTATGTAGATGTAAAGTATCACTATGTTATTACGTGTGGCCCACAGGTCTCATCATTGCTATGTACAGTATCAAATGTAGCTTTTCCCCATTCTGCTTTTGAATGAAAATTGAAAAAGCAATATGCTGTTGTTATTATTATAACTGTTAATCCATTTGGAGTTTGTCACATTTCATCCTCAAGTCGATTTACATATCTAAGTGTGTAACTGATGTTTGATACTGCATTGTCCTTGTATTTTAAGATGATCTCACAAGTGAAAAAATTAAACAGACAGTATTTTGATCTTGCTGTTTCATATCATGACTTTCTCAGGGAATGTAAGCCATGTTATTTCCTTAGTTTTATAATCGTAGAATATCACCCTCACCTGTTAATACCTGCCAACTATGCTTAGCGGACTGTATGTCAGCTGCTGAAATTATGACTTACTCCTCCAAGTTCATGTTCCATTCTTCTCTAATTCATATATCCCAGGCCTGACCCTATTCCTTTAACCCAGCCTGGCCCGTTCCCACAGCTTGAGACTGAAAACACATGCCCTGTGACCCCTCATTTTGTAATCAATCTTCTTCCAGGTTCAAGCTTCCTTTATGTTCCTTTTTATTTCCAGTTGTTTTGTGGTGGTTGTAAAGTTTTTCCCTTCTCCTGTTCTTTAGACTTGTCAACTGATCTTGGTTTTCCCAGATTGATTGACGGTGTTCTCTAAAATATCTTTCTTCTGACATTTTTCACTCCTGGCTGCTGCAAGTAATTTTACTCACATAAATTCAGGTATTAAAACATAAAAAACCCTAGAACTATTCTCCATAGACAGAATCCTTTACAATGAGAGGAAGAAAGGAGAACCCAAACAAAACTTTGTCATTTGCCAAAAAACTTTTCTCTGTTAATTCTGCAAATGCAAGTTTACCATATTAATCTCGGCCAGATTTATTTGACCAGTGTTAGCATGGTCCTAGCACAACACTGGCTCTCCAACTGACTGCCCTGCATAAAACCTACCCTGGAGCCTTCAGAAGTTCAAGCCCAAGTTCTTTAACATGACTTACAAGTGGTTTTACCTTTGCAGGATCACCCTGAGTTCCTTAGGCTCCACCCTGTCTATTTGTTGGTACCTGAACACTACGTATTTTCATATTTCTGTGCCTTTTTTAGGGTACTTGCAGACAAAGACTGAACACATTAATTAAACGCTCTAGGTTTGGGACACCGTGTTCAGTGCTGGAGATAAGAAGATCCCTAGGATCAAAATCCTATTCTCAAGTAGCAGCTTAGGGGGCAGAGTAAAGTGAGTCATGTTGAGCCATATTGAAGGGTAACTCTGAAAAGGCAAGGTCTTCCAAAGAAAAAAGACAGATCAGGAAATGGTCAAAAGCGCTGAAAGGCAAGAAAAAACTTCTCTCTCTTCACCTACCAGTGATGTACAAAATGAGACTAAAAAATATATTTCAACTCATAATTTCTTCAACTGAGGAGAACTTATGCTACCTAAGAATCTTCTTTTGGTTAGAATAACTATATTCAGCCCACTTTTAAATTTTCTAACTAAACAGATAATAATCTTTATATTTTGAGTAATCAAATCAATATTTTAGAGAAAAATTTTTATAAAGCCTTTTTATTTTAAGAAAACATAAAGTGCCATATTTTTTTTATCATGATTACTCAACTATAAGAAAGAAATCTGATTCAAGGGTTTTGATTCCTAATCCATTGGTAACTCTATCATATCAACCTGCCTGCACAGGCCAAAGTTGAGATTCCTGCCCTGTGGGTCAAGATATTTGGTATATGAGTTTACTGTTAATCTACCTATATAACAACACCCCAAACCCCTTTAATCGTTTCTTTGCTAATCTAAAACTACTCACCCAATTGAGTATTTCACACTTGATTCATATTCAGCTGTCATTTGATTAGCACTAATCCTCTAGTTCATAAAAGAAATAGAGTTCAATCTATGAACTATTATATACACCCAGAACAAAATCAGCCATTTCTTATTCTGGATTGAGAATCCTCTGGTGTTGTCAGCCAAGTATTGTCCCTTGTCCTGTCTGTATTTCTATAATATTTGTAAGAAGCTACATGGCCCCACCTCCACTCACATTTGAAGGGTTCTTGGGAATGGTACCTGACTAAAGTTGAGTCAATCAGGTCTTTTGCCAAGGTTTTGTTAATTAGAAATGAGTAAAAGGACTCAGTGAGGGTAGAAGCAGTGAGGAGGTTTGATGCTCAGGAACTCCTGATACAGAATTTCCTACCATGTGGATGAAGCTGGCCTGTAGGGTGATAAAGGGAATGGAACATACATGGAAAAGCAAGCTGTGAGTAGAGTGAGAGTCCTGGCCCACGCTGCACCTAGTTTCATGGGCACCTAAGGCTTAATTGTATCACTACACTTCCCAGTGGCAAAAGCCAACAGTTTCCCATTTTTAAAATTTGGTTTCCTTTATTTTCAACCATGAGAGTTGTGACTAATAATCTTTCAAAACACTTCAAAGATAACTGTCTTCACTGTCACAGAAACCTGAAAGTTAGCATAGAAGTCTAAGAACTTCATCAACTTTATATAGAGGCATTCCTCTTTCTATTGTGCTTCACTTTATTGCATTTCACAGATACTGCTTTTTTTTTTTTTTTTTTTTTACGAATTGAAGGTTTATGGCAACTATTTAAGCGTCAAGCAAGTCTCTTGGTGCCATTTTTCCAACATCTGATCATTCCATGTCTCTGTGTCACACTTTGGTAATTCTCACATTATTTCAAACTTTTTCATTATTATTATCTTTGTTATGGTGATCTTTGATCAGTGATCTTATCTGTAACTATTGTAATTATTTTACGGTGCCATAAACCGTGCCCATATAAAATAGCCAACTTAATTGATAAACGTTGTGTGTGTTCTGACTACTCTATCCCCCGGCCATTTCCCATCTCCCCTCCTCCCTTCAGGCCTCCCTATTCCCTGAGACACAGCAACATTGAAATTAGACCACTTAGTAATCTCTCAATGGCCTCTAAGTTTTCAAGTGAAAAAAAGAGTCACACATCTCTCACTTTAAATCAAAAGCTAGAAACAATTAAGCTTAGTGAGGAAAGCATATCAAAAGGCTAGAAAGGCCAAAAGCTAGGCCTCTTGCACCAGTTAACCAAGTTGTGAATGTAAAGCAAAACTTCCGGAAGGAAATTAAAAGTGCTAATCTTGGGACTTCCCTGGTGGCGCAGTGGTTAAGAATCCGCTTGCCAATGCAGGGGACACGGGTTCAATCCCTGCTCTGGGAAGATCCCACATGCCACGGAGCAACTAAGTCCATGTGCCACAACTACTGAGCCTGCGGCTCTAGAGCCTGTGAGCCACAGCTACTGAAGCCCGCACGCCTAGAGCCCGTGCTCCGCAACAAGAGAAGCCACCGCAATAAGAAGCCCCCGTACCTCAATGAAGAGCAGCCCCCGCTCACAGCAACTAGAGAGAAAGCCCGCGTGCAGCAATGAAGACCCAACATAGCCAAGAAAAAAAAAATGTGCTAATCCAGTGAACACATGAATGATAAAAAAGGAAAACAGCCTTATTACTGTGGTCTGGATAGGAGATCAAACCAGCCATAACATTCCCTTAAGCCAAAGCCTAATCCAAAGCAAGGCCCTAACTCTCTTCAATTCTATGAAGGCTGAGAGAGGTGAAAAAGCTGTAGAAGAAAGTTTGAAAATAGCAGAGGTTGATTCATGAGTTTTAAGGAACGATGCTCTCTCTGTAATATTAAAGTGCAAGGTGAAGCAGCAAGTGCTGATGTAGAAGCTACAGCAAGTTATCCAGAAGATCTAGCTAAGTTGATTAATGAAGGTGGCTACCTTAAACAACAGATTTTCAATGTAGACAAAACGGCTTTATATTGGAAGATGCCATCTAGGATGCCATTTCATAGCTAGAGAGCAGAAGTGAATGCCCAGTTTCAAAGCTTCAAATGACAGGCTGACTCTCACATTAGGGGCTAATCCAGCTGATGACTTGATGTTGAAGCCAATGGTCATTTACCATTCTGAACATCTTAGGGCCCTTAAGAATTATGCTAAACCTACTCTGCCTGTGCTCTATAAATGGAACAACGAAGCCAGGTGACAGCACAACTGTTGACAACAGTTTCCTGAATATTTTAAACCCTCTGTTGAGACCTACTGTTCAGAAAAAAAAAAAAAAAGATTCCTTTCAAAAAAGTACTGCTCACTGACAGTGTACCTGGTCACCCAAAAGCTCTGATGAAGATGTACAATGAAATTCATGATGATTTCATGCCTGCTAACACAACACCCATTCTGCAGACCATGGATCAGAGAGTCATTTCAACATTCAAGTCTTATTATTTAAGACATACAATTTGTCAGGCTATAGCTGCCATAGATAGTAATTCCTCTAATGAATCTGGGCAAAGTCCATTGAAAACCTTCTAGAAAGGATTCACCATTCTACAACAGATGCCATTAAGAACACTCATGATTCATGGGAAGAGGTCAATATATCAATATTAACAGGAGTTTGGAAGAAGCTGATTCCAACCCTGATGGACGACTTTGAGGGGTTCAGGACTTCAGAGGAGTAAGTAATTGCAAATATGGTAGAAAGAGCAAGAGAACTAGAATCAGAAGAGCAGCCTGTAGATGTGACTGAACTACTAAAATCGCATGGTGAAACTTTAAGAGAAGAGCAGTTGCTTCTTATGAATGAGTAAAGAAAGTGGGTTCTTGAGATGGAATCTACTCCTGATGAAGTTGCTGTAAAGACTGTTGAGATGACAACAAAGAATTTACAATATTATATAAACTTACTTGATAAAACAGTGACAGGGTTTGAGAGGACTGGCTCCCATTTTTGTTTTCTTAAAAAATTCTACAGTGGGTAAAATGCTATCAAACAGCATTGCATGCTACAAAGAAATAGTTCATGAAAGGAAGAGTCAATCGATGCAGCAAACTTCATTGTCTTATTTTTTAAAAAATGCTTCAGCCAACCCAGCTTTCAGCAACCACCACCCTGATCAGTCAGCAGTGGTCAACATGTAGGCAAGACCCTCCACCAGCAAAAATATTACAACTTGCTGAAGGTTCAGATGATGGTTAGCTACTGCACGCTTAACAGACTACAGTAGAGTATAAACATAACTGTTATATGACAGAAAGTGTGGCCAAGATGGCAGAGTTGGAAGACTCTACCCAAGGGCCAAAATTACAACTATTTACAGTGCAACTATTAGTGAGAAAGACCGGATGACTGGCAGAAAAGATCTACAGCTAAATATATAAAGAAGAAACCACAACAAGACGGATAAGAGGAGCGGAATCATGGTATAGTCAAGACTCATACCCCCAGGGGGGTGACCCACAAATGGGAAGATAATTAAAATTGCAGAGGTTCTCTCCAAGGAGGGAGGGGTCCAAGCCCCAAATCAGGCTCCTCAGCCTGGGGGTCTTGCTCTGGGAAGACAAGCCCCAAGAACATTTGGCTTTGAAGGTCAGTGGGGCTTATTTTCAAGAGAGCCAGCGGGCTGTGGGAAAGAGAGAATCCACTTTTAAAGGATGCACACAAAATCTCACATGCTCTAGGACCCAGGGCAGAAGCAGTAATTTGAAAGGAGGCTGCTGATCTTGGAGAGCCTCCTGAAGGCAGGAGGCAACTGGAACTCACCCTGGGAGCACAGACACTGGTGGCAGCCATTCTGGGGAGCTCATTCTACCACAAGGACATTGGTGCTGACAAATGCTATTTTGGAATCCTCTCTCTAGCTTATTAGCACCTGGACCCAACCCCACCCACTAACCTGTCAGAACAGTACTGGGACACTGCAGGCCAAGCAACCAGCCAGGAAGGGACACTGCCCCACCCACCAGCAGGCCAGCTATCTTAAGAGCCCAAAGCCAACCCAGAACACTGCACTGTAACGCCAGAGGGCACAGAACCCAGCCGCACACACTAGTGTGCCCACACTAGCCCTGAGATTCCCAGGCCCTGCAGTCAGAGACCCTGAGATGTGGTTCCACCCACTAGTGGGCTGGCACCAACCCTGCGACAAGCCTCACCCATCGTGGGCAAATATGCCAACTCTGCGACCCCCAGGGTATTGCAGCCAGAGACCCCAGGAGCAGGTTCTGCCCACTAGTGAGCCAGCACTAGACTCAGGACCTCCTTGGCCCCAGCCATGACAACCAGAACACCAGCGCCAGCTCTGCGACACCTTGGGCCCCTCAGCCAGCTACCTCGGGATCTAACCCTTCCCACAAGAGGGTCAACACAAGCTTCGGGACACCCCAGACCCCACAGCCAGCTGTGGCAGGAACTGGCCCCACCCGCCAGCAGGCTGACACTAGATCTGACACCCCAGTCCTGCAACTACTTACCCTGGAACCAAGCTAAACCCACCAGTAGGCCAGTGTTAGCCATGGGACCCCCTGGGATTCTGCAGCCAGCCACCTTGTGACCCCACCCTGCCCACCAGCACCAGGCAGCCTCCACACAAAGCAGGTCTTAGCAGCTAACCAGACCAGGGGCCAACAATGCCTACCATATCACCCACAGTAGTCTACCCACCACAACAGAAGGATCCATGCAGCCCACATAGGGTGCTTCCCTAGAGCATAAAGCTCTGGTGACCAGAAGGGAGTGCACTGCTAGGATGCATAGTACATCTCCTACAAAAGGCCACTTCTCCAAGGTTAGGAAATGTAACCAACTTACCAAATACATAGAAATAAACACAGCTAATTAGGCAAAATGAGGTGACGGAGAAAAATGTTCCAAACAAAGAAATAAGATAAAATCCAAGAAGAACTAACTGAAGTAGAGATAAGCATCTACCCAATAAAGAGTTCAAGGTACTGATTGTAAGATGTCCAAAGAACTTGGGAGAAAACTGGATGAACAGAGTTAGAAGTTACAAGCTTTCAACAAAGAGTTAGAAAACACAGAGAAGAACCAAACGGAGATAAGAAATACAATAACTGGAATATAAAATACAGTAGAAAGAATCAACGGTAGATTAGATGATACAGAGAAAAGGATCAGCGAGCTGGAAGACACAGTACTGGAAATCACTGAAGATGAACAACAACAAAAAAATAAATAAAAAGAAATGAAGATGGTTTAAGTGACCTCTAGGATAACATCAAGTGTACTAACATTCACATTATAGGGGTCCTAGAGCAGAAGAGAGAGAGAAAGGGGCAGACAACATATTTGAAGACATAATAGCTGAAAATTGCCCTAACCTGGGAAAGGAAACAGACATGTTGGTCCAGGAATCACAGAGAGTCCCAAACAAGATAAACCCAAAAAGGACCATACTAAGACATGTTGTAATTTAAATGGAAAAGGTAAATATAAAGAGAGAATATTAAAAGCAGCCAGGGAAAATCAACAAGTTGTGTACAGGGGAATTTCCGTAAGGAGTTTACAGCAGAAAACTGAACTTTTCAGCTGACTTTTCAGCAGCAACTCTGTAGGCCAGAAGGGAGTGGCATGATATATTTAAAGTGATAAAAGGGAAAAACCTACAGCCAGAATACTCTACGCAGCAAGGCTTTCATCCAGAATTGATGGAAAGATCAAAAGTTTTATAGACAAGCAAAACTTGAAACAGTTCAATACCACCGACCAGCTTTAAAAGAAATGTTAAAGGAACTCCGCATGAAAAAGAAAAGGCCACAACTAGAAATACAAAAGGAAAAATTTTCATTGGTAAAGGCAAATGTACAGTAAAGGTAGTAAATCACCCATGTATGAATGAAGGCAGTCAAAATGTACAAACTGCCAGTTATAAGATAAATAAGTACTAGGGATGTGATGTACAACATGATAAATATAATTAACACTGTTGTATGTTATGTATAAAAGTCATTAAGAGAGTAAAAAGAGTTCTCATCACAAGCAAACGTTTTTCTATTTCTTTAATTTTGTATCTATATGAGATAATGGATGTTCACTAAATTTGTTGTGATAATCATTTCATGATGTATGTAAGTCAAAAAAATTCTGCTGTACACTGTAAACTTATACAGTGCTAAATATGTTTTAAAAAAAACTTTTGTATGCACTGGGAAACCGAAAGCTTGTGATTCACTTTATTGCAATATTTGCTTTATTGTGGTAGTCTGAAACCAAACTCACAGTATCTCCAAGATATGCCTGCATATATAAATAAAAGATTTATTTTAAGAAATTGGCTCACATAACTGAAGAGGCCAGAAAGTCTGAAATTCTTAGGGCAGGCCAGCAAGCTGGAAAGTCAAGATTTGATGCTACAGCTTTGAGGCAGAACTGCTCTCCAGGTAACCTCACTCTTTGCTCCTAAAGCCTTCAACTGTTTGGTTGAGGCCCACTCACATTGTGGAGGGTAATCTGCTTTACTTTTAGTCAACTGATTATAGCTGTCAACTGTATCACCAACATTAGTGTTTACTTAAACCACCATGCACTACAGCCTAGAAAGGCTGACACATAAGACTATCACACTGTCCTGATTCTACAAATACACAAATAATTGGATGACAACTTCTAAGTACTTTATAAGCCATTTTTGCTCTCTAATTTGGAGAAACAAAATATGTCCATAGAGTGAATACTCCAGAACTTTAAACTTAGCCTCAGGATTTTGAAGCCAGTAATAAAGCACTCGGATAGTATTCTTGCAGTGTATAAGTCAGCAGAAAATCCTGAAGTGAATTACAGCCCTGTAGGCACATTAGGACCATCAGCTACTGTTCTGGATATAAATATCAAGTATTTACTCAGTAATAGGTAAAAGCTTTTATGTAAAACTGTGCATGTAATGTTTTGCTGTTGAGCATTATACATAAAAGCATGAATATTCCAGATAAAATAACAATGTGCTAAGTGAGCATCTGCCAAAATAAAAATTTTAGCGAGTAGATATTTATTTACTTCATCCAGCTGCCCTTCCTAGGCCACGTTGGAAAAAAACATGTGATAAGTACTGGAGTATCACATGGGACAATTCATTCATGCTCTCTAATATATAGCAATTCATCACGCATTTAAGAGTTCCTTTCTTTAAAAATTCTTTCATGCTAATGGGCCAAGTACTTTAATGTGTTTTTCTTTACATATAGTTTTACGTATGCAAAACAGTTTTCTTTACATACAGTTACTTGACCCATGGAGTAGACGGTTCAGTAGATTAATTTTTGGATCAATAATTCAGCATAATCATCTTCAAATAGTGCAGCAAGACAAGAAAAAAAATCAGACTAGGAGTCAGGATACGGATGTGCTTGTTTAGGCCTTGGGCAAAATACTTCATCTAAAAGTAGGTGAAGATGTGAAAAAAGAAAAATTGGGTTTAAGGTCATCCTTTTAATCTTGCTAGCTATGCAATCTATGGAAATTTAAAAACTAAAAATTTTCCACTGTAAAACTGGGATAGCTGTAGCCACCTTACATAGTTGCTATAAATATGAAATATGAAAGATACTTAGCACAATGCCTGACACAGACAAGCATACAATAAATGCACACTGATTTTATTATCTTCTCTGGGTGTTAGTTCTTTTCATTGTGATAATTTAGAGAATTGGGCTAAATGACTCCCTAGGTGTACTCCTCTCCCAAATTTGTTCTAATTACCAATGATAAATTAGTTTGCACTTTGAACAGTCAGTTCGACACAGTTTTCTATTTGCCCTGTCCTCTCTTCAGAGAAGGCTTGGGATCACGACCTAGCTATAACATTTCCCTTGTTTCTGGCATTTTCATTAGAGTATGGTGCTATGGGAGATATTTAGTTTTTATTTATGATAGCAGACAGCTCTCTTAACTGAATTTGTCTCTGGTCACATGAAAAATATGTCTTTGTAGTTAATTGCTTTGGAACATTAATATGTCTGGATCAGCTATTCCTGATTTTAACCAATGACTTATGCTCCCAAAATCTCAGTGATTTTCATTTAATCACCACAGTCTCTTTACAGATAGGAAAGCAGAAGTCAAAATCAACCATTTACTCTTTCAAATCAAGGGTGAATGAGCCTGGCTTTTTGAAAATGACAAACATGTACAGCAGTTACCAGGGTGATTCTCTGGTCACGGTTAACAGAAATTGGGAAAGCTGAGCTAAGCAAGTCATTGCAACCTGACTCCAAATAATTTTCTAAAAATAATTCTGCATCTAATTCCAACGTGCCAAAAAAATAAATAAATGTCACAGACTGTTTACTCTTAAAGAGTCCTTTCAATAATCAAGTCCAACCTCCTCTAGCCCATTTTCTGAAATCCAGATGACTGCTGAGATCTCTTTGACCTCAAGATGTAAGAATGATAGGATGCACCCTCGTTTCTTACCCTGTGGAAGACCAGTACCTTCCCAGAGCCTCTCTCTAGGCCCACAGCCTGTGTTCTCCTGGTCACTCCTGGCTTTCTGTTCATGCATATGTTGTCCTGAAGCTGTACCATGTCAGAACAGTCATAAAACTTAGTCACTGTTCCAAATTTCAGCAACTACCAAAAAAAGCAAAGTAGGTATATGGAAATAGAAATGAAGAGACAGTGATATTTTAAAATAATGACTTGTGATTTGAGGGATATTTGTGAGCATTTAGTGGGAAGGAGGTATGTCTGGTAGGTTCCCCTTCCACTGACCTTGATGGCAGAGAAGTTTCAGGGGGAGGAGTTTTATACTTATTTACTGCATGTCAGCTTTTTTCTCATGGTTTGTCTTTCTGAGTTATTGCACAGCTTGTGCTATCCAATAGTCACTTCCCTTACTGAAGTGTAGGGAAGAGACAATCTCCCAACTCTGAATATTCTAGGACACTCTTTTCCAGAGTTTATTTCTCAGGGTGAGTTAACAGACAATATTTCTCTACTGTAATGAAAACTTGTATAACGTGGTGCTTGGTTGAACTGAACAATGATCTTTCCATATACAGCGCAGCGTTTCAGTCTGCTCGTACACACTTTCAGTTCCTTCCATCTTATATACCCTGTTGTATCTTCTCTCATTCCCCTCCCCCACCCATCCATTTCCATGTCTCCAAATCACACTCATTTTTCAAAGTCCAGCTGAACTGTCATTCATTCCCAGAAAGACTTCAGCATCCCTAGTCAGAAATAAACTCTTCCATTTATAAAGTCACACAGCACTTATTTCTTTTCTTTGATATGTCACTTTTTTACCTTGTTCTATCTGGACTGAATGAACTGACACCCCATGGGACATATTTGTGGAACAAGAGATAAAATCTGCTAATTTCTGAGATTTTGCTTTGCTGGGTAGAGTATGCAGGCTGGACAAAAACTAATCGTCCTGGAATAGAAAAGGAATTTGGAGACACTCCACAGATAAAAAGAAAATTGAATGTGAGGAGCCGGCATTTATATGGCTAAAGACAGAAACTTGAGACAGAGGACAAACGGCTAGCTAGCGAATTTACAGTGCGCTGTGTAAACTTCTTATCCATCTCCTAAAAGAAACTTTAGTAAAATTTACATTAATTACCAATGCCTTTGGAATTATTTTGTGGTGAGAGGAAGGACAGAAGCAGCAAAAAGCAAAATCAAACTTTAAGATGGGCAAGAAGTAAAAACCCAGGCTGCCAGCCACGCTGAGATTACATGTATTATTGATACATGTTTCCCATTTAAACTGTCAACTACTAGAGGTAGGGGTACTTTCTGAAGGAACTTTAAGGTTTCCTAGCATGATCTTTAGTGCATAATATAATGGTGAACATATTTTGGGTTCTTCCATGACCTAGATATTATAAATATAAGCATGCATCCTATGAAACATACAATACTTCTAAGGAACAAAGACTGTTTAAGTCAATCACTCAAGTTACATGGATTATAAGTGGCAGTGAAAGGATATGGACCCAGGCAACTTGACACCAGAGCTTACACACTTAGCCACCAAGCCCCTAGTGTGTAAGCAGCTACTGAACGAGTGAAATGAATAAGTATTCAATGCTTATTAAATACCTGCTGATGAGTTGACATTTAGGGTTCATTCCTGGCCTTTTGAGGTAAAATCATTGGGAAAGATTAGGTCTTCGCCTCCAAACACTTTCATGGTACAGACAGAGTGTTGGCCAGAAAGATCCATAGTTCTGACTGAGGTCCTAATATTTATCTTCCCTGATGGAATTTCTACTGTAGCCTCAACATATAGACCATGTGTATACTCAGGTTGCCATCAAAAAGAGTGCTTAATAAGCAGTGAAAATGGATAATGATGTAATGTCTAGCGTAAATTAGAAGTCTAGGGCAAATCTACAGAATCCATGAATACTAGCAGAACCAGCCAAGTGAATAAGTTGACTATTTGATGCAGAGACAGAACAGTAGGGTAAGAGATAAACATTGAGGTATTAATGATTGGTATAAGTTATCCATCTCTCTCCATCCTTTTTTTTTTTTTTTCAGTTTTCAACCATTTAACTATTTCTAAAAAAATAAAAGATCACAGAAGAATATACCCAGAGACTAAATAAATTAGTCAAATCAAGAGTATGATAACTCAAATAAGAAGGAAACCAAAAAAAATTAATTGAAAACAAGGAAAATTTTGGTCTGGGTTTGAAAGAACAATATTAATCAAAAGGGGAAAAAAACCTTAGCTAAAAATTAAGGCCTATTATTTTCTCTAATTACATCATTTGGTCAATAAGGATATTCCAAAAATAAAGGAAACAACACATCTTATTTGGACCTGCTTTAGAAGGGTATACATAAAGTTTAAAATGCAGCTTATTAATAAGATACTGAGAACATAAAGAAAGAGAAATATTTTAAGATCATGGAAACATAAATGAAAAGGTGGACTCTAAGAAAATTTGAACTCATTCAATTCTACCTCCAGGTGTTATAGCTCTTAGTCTTCCATTCCAATATTTTTTCTACACTTGTGTAAAATGTAGAAATGATTATATTTTAAATATTTATATTTTAAATATTATATTTAAATATTATATTTTAAATAAATAGCTTTTATTTTATTGGTTTAAGTCCAAGCTAGTAACAAATTCCATATCATGTTTTCCACAGATATTAAGGCCATATTTTCAGAGTTATGACTATTTTTTCTTTTTAGTTCTAAAAGGAGTCAGAAAAGTTTAGAGAAGATTTTATTAAGTAATGACTGGCATAGTATTCTCGTTTACATTTCCTGAAAATGAGATCAGAAATTCTTATTAAGGATTAGCTTACTCAAAATAACACTACGAGGCAATTGTAAAAGCTGGAGATATTGGGAGAATGTTAAGCATGAGGACCCCCCATAAGAACCAGACTTTCCAGAACAATGCTCTTTACCTAGAAAACCCTGCCTTACTTTGTAGAGCAACAGGAGCTTATTATCCCCTAGTCATTCATATTCTGAGAGCCGCTTAAATCCAGGTGTTAAGGCTAGCAGCTATTGCCCTGGGATGGAGTAAAGAACCACCTGCTGGTTGGGGCCCTAGGAGAAACCCATTGCCTAAACCTGGTCCTTCATAACTTGAGAAGAATAAACCTGAGTTTTACCTGTGTATTGATACTGTAGCCTCCTACATGGCTCGAACATCTAGACACTGACAGTCAACCTGTTACAAAAACCACATCCCTACTCATGCCCCTTTCCCAGAGTAGATCTTGTAAAAACTAACCCCAGATTACCAGCTAGACTGCAAATTTGCCCATATGTAAAAATGTATTTTAAATCCTGGCCTGTTCTTTTTTTTTTTTTTTAATTAATTTATTTATTTTTTATATTTATTTTTGGCTGTGTTGGGTCTTCGTTTCTGTGCAAGGGCTTTCTCTAGTTGCAGCAAGTGGGGGCCACTCTTCATCGCAGTGTGCAGGCCTCTCACTATCGCGGCCTCTCTTGTTGTGGAGCACAGGCTCCAGATGCGCAGGCTCAGCAGTTGTGGCTCACGGGCCTAGTTGCTCCGCGGCATGTGGGATCCTCCCAGACCAGAGCTCGAACCCGTGTCCCCTGCATTGGCAGGCAGATTCTCAACCACTGCGCCACCAGGGAAGCCCAATCCTGCCCTTTTCATACTTGAAGCAACCCAACAATGTGACCCAGATGTAGCTTGTGATCCAATGGAACAATTATTATTTTAACTGCATTGTAACAAAATAACTACTCTGGACATCATTCTATAAGTGACAGCAACAGTTCAGACAAGGTCAGTAGATAAGCAGCGCCTTTGAGGTGTTCCTGGGTTAAGTATGAGAAGAACCTGCCTGATCCTTATTAAAATTCAGTTTCCTGAGTTCCAGTTCAGGTCTACTGAATCAGTCTCTAAATACCTTGTCATGATTCATTCATAAATGTCTCACATTTGTAAGCTCATTTTAGGCAGGACTGAGCAGATTTTAAGGTAACTTGGATGAGGAAATAAAGTTCTGTTACTTTAAACTATTTAAATCAATATTCAGAGTAAAGTGAAAGAATGCTTCATATGCCCACAGGCTAAGCTATACCTCAATTATAGATATTAATTCATCTAAAGAAATATGTATACCCCGAAGAGGATAATCTGCTTACAAAGAAAAGTCAAAAGAAGTAAACATGGTCAATTTGTGCTAAAAGTATAATTTTCAAAAAACTTAAAAACGTGACCCTCATACATTATTTAACTAATTATATGTTGACAACTCTCCAATCCATATTTCTATCTACATTGTGAACACTTTATAAGCTCTACTTTCACAAATAAAACTTACTCCTAAACATATCCATTGGCTTTCCACTAATACCTCACACTTGCGTCCAAAATTCACAACTTCAGACTGCTGCAAATCAGATTTTCCTAATTTTAATATAATCTCAATTAATAAAAGCACTATACACCTTGTGACACAAGTCAGAAACTGAGATCTTTATCACTTTATCTTAAATGAAATAAAAGACTAAAGCACGCTAATTTCACCTCCTAAACACTGGTTTCCAGCGTAACCACTCTCACCTTTCTTACCTGGACTGCAGCACAATCTAATAATTTGTACCCCAGAATCTTGTGTTAGGCAAACTAATGTTGTCCTCCACACTGAAGCCAAAGTGATTAATATAAAATGTGGGTGTCTCCGCATCACTCCCCTGTTTAATTCCTTCAAAGACACTTTAATCCCTTTAGAATAAAATCCAAAATCCTTAACAAGCCATACGATGTCCTCAAGTAAGTGACTCTGCTTCTCTATACTCATGCCCAAGACTCATGACTCACAACTTAAGTAATGAAAAAGTAAATGGATTTCTTAAGGATCATGTGTTTATTATTAAAATACAAGGATCACATGCAATGTAACAATTTTATCATTGTGATATAAATTAAGCTTATTTTTCTGCTATATTATTTAAATTTTTATAAGTATTTTTACTTTAAAAGGAGTATTTTTCATAAAGTTATTTACCTAACATACTTTCTCTTGATATTCATACTGAAAATATCTTTATCTTCATAACTGTTTGAAAGTTATAAATATTTATTATGCATATAAATCTTTCACAGTCATCAATTATTGCAGGATATTACTGCAATGATAAAATACATTTTACTCTAACACACAGAGCATTGCAATGTACAAAGTACACTAGGAGATTTTCAGTCCAATGTATATTGGTTACTTGCTTACATTTGAAGTGAATTCTCACATTAACAATAAGTCCCAATGACACAACTTGTACACATTACTGAAAATGCTATGCTGATTGAGTCTGATGCTAAACTACCTGATTATCTATTGTCCATCATTTGTAAGACCAGGAATATCAGAAATGTCTTTGAAGTGGTCATTCAGGAATTCAGTCTTCCTAAGTCTGAGGCCAAAACTGAAGCCAAATCTTAGATTTTGGCTAAATACCAAGGCCTCACTTTGGTTCTTAGTGAATATTTTACTCAGCATCAGTTCTAGCAATGTTTCAGTTAAAAAGACATTCGTATTCTCTGCCCCCGTGGAATTTACAGTGCGCTGAAGCAGAGAAAAGAATGGTGGTTGCCAGGAGCTAGGAGGAGGGGGAGATGATGTGATGTAGGTCAAAAGGTAAAATATTTTGGATATTAGTCCCTTATCAGATATATGGTTTGTGAATATTTTCTCCCATTCTGTAGGTTGCCTTTTCAATCTATCATTTCCTTGGCTGTGCAGAAGCCCTTTAGTTTAATGTAGTCCCACTTGTTTATTTTGTTGCCTGTACTTAGTGTCTTAGCACCTTGATTTTTACAGCTCTCCTTCTATATGAGTACAGCCCAACCACCATCACTCCCCATCCCCACCATTACTAATGTGAAAGAAAAATCAAAATGGAGTCAGTATTGCTAAGAGAGCTCTCTAAAATCCAGCTGGGAGTCCACTGAGGAAAGGTAACTTATGTATGTTTCAGCATGGATGGAATCTGACCTTTTGACCACTTATTGTCCTAACGCAGGCATCTAGAACGTCTGCCAGAACTCAAGATATTTATCAGACATGCAACCTGAAACAACTCATGACAGCCAGACTTAAAGACAAATATTTCCTTTCTCATGTCAGAATACAGCCTTGTGGCTTTTGCCTTTATAAGCCCCTAACTCTTTCCCTTCCCCAGAATACTTGTTCAGTTGTACCGAATCTGTGTCTCCCTGTAATTCTTAAGACTCCAAATAAAGCTCTTTGTTCTTTGTAGCCTGGATACTGATTACTGTTCCACAGTAAACAAGACTTTAGAAATCACCTCATTCACCTCAATTCTCTCCATACCACACAATTTGCAAAGGTGGGAAATAAACCCTAGAAGAAACAATTGATATTTTCCAACATCCCATACTGAAGGAGGTACCCCATCAGAGGTAGGGTGGGCTTGTTATTCACCCCTAAGTCAGGACTCTACCAGTGGGTCTGAAATTAAAGTCGGCTATTGCATGCACACTAAAAATGAAAAAAAAATCTGAAAGATTTCAGGAGCCCAGCAGAGAAATAGATCAGTTAAATTTACATTCAAATGAAAGTAATGGGGATTTTCTCAATGCTTTCATCATTTCCTCACCAATTTAAGGGCTGATACAGATGCAAAGTGCTAGATAATTAGGAGTTAACTTGTAGCCCCAAACTGTGACCAAAATATCAAAGTAATTCACTGAAGGAGATTGTCTTTAAAAGGTAAGGCAAATGGAAATTCCAACCATTACAACATGCCTAAATAACCTAATTGCGCAGCAACCATCTTGATGAGAATTCTGATTAAAATAATGAACTAGAACCCACCCATGTTTGGCATAGGGAGGCAGTACAGTTACTTGTGAAATGTGTACGCAGGTGATTCATTCTACCTGGCTTCAACTCTTGGTTTCATAACTTAATAGCTGGGTGACCTTGCAAATATTGCCCATGAAACATCTAGAACCAAACAGTGCTAAATGCTAAATAAATATTAGCCATTATTAGTACACACTTTAATGGATTTTATCCGAAACACTGTTGGAGGAATATAATTAAAATCATAACCTCTTCCCAACCCAGAAAATCTCTCCACAGAGGTAGAAGAGAATGAAAACAATTTTTTAAATTGAATAAGCATTAAACCAAGATGTGATGTACATCAAAGGCAACCCACTAAGAGACTGCAAAGGTAGAAAGAAATCCCACCCTTTCATACAGCCAAGTAGATACAACCCATTACATACTTGATCTCAAGATAAACTCTAACTGGTCCCCAAGTAAGAGTACTTGACAGCACCATTTATCACACATAGTTCATCATACTTAAATTCACCTGGTAATTGGGGTGATCATTTGCGTTCGCTAATTGGCTTCATTGATAGGAAAAATACACTTCTCATATTTTTAGGACAAGAGACAGTTTTATAACTTGGAGGTAGGTACCCAGCAAAGTGAGGAACCTACCCTCCCACAGAAACTGAGAGATAGGGCACTATCTTCTATGATGATTACACTTCAAAGGGATGGCTCCCAGGTCCTTGGGAAAAACAGTCCTGGGTTGTATTGCTTTTAAGGAGCTTATTTAGCTTTAAAAAGATTGATATATATTTCAAAGAGACAAAAATCTTACAACTTTTCTAAATAAAATGCTCTAGGAAAGGGGAGGGAGTGGGGAGTCTCTTCCCTTATTTTCAATTGGAATAATTAAGCTTCTTACTTTTAATTTGTATTTACCCCCATAATCTCAATACATATAAGGAAACCTAACTTTCTTATTTAAAAATTTAAACTGAAGTTCTACAAGATTCTCCTTTCTAAACATTCTATTAAATGTATTTGCTTAATTTTTTCAGAAAAGTAAAACTGTTTCTGAACCCAATAATAACTAGGCCCAATTGCCATTCTAAATGTAGGTGTCACATATTATTTAATTCAGTTCAACTGTAGAATAACTACAATTTCTGTTGTGCTGCTCCCTATAGATACATATCCTAAGTGGTGTATGTTTCCTTTATTTTTCACGAGAGCTCTTCTCATCATCGGAGCGCACTGCCCTGACAATGCCAAGGGCCTTGTAGAATGAGGAAATAAGGAGGTAAGGGAGTTAGCAGTCACTGTCTTCCTTTCCACATTCCTGAAGCATATTCATCAAATACATGTTTTGTATGATTTCAAAATCAACAAAGGAGAGAAGCTAGTTTCTTTTGACGAATCTACCAAGGCTATTAGTTTCTCTCTATTCTTTGACCTGTCCACTTATGTCTAGTAGTAGGCTCACAATTATATGCACATAAAGACTCACACATGCAAGCTCCTAGATCTAGAACTGTGCCTAAAATATATGGGAAACTACCAGCATTCACAATTTTAAGGGTGCCAAAAAAGTAAGGAAAAGTAAGTCATCTCTACTAGAGTTCATTATTTTAAAACAGAAGAGACTAAACTTTTTAAAACAAATTACAGAAAAGGCATTCATAATCTCCTCTCTTCCCCTCCTTTCTTCAACTGGCCTGATTAGGCTATAGTTATATGATTTGATTTAGTCATGAGCACAACTAGAACGTGACATTTGGTAAGAAGAATATCATAAGCAAATAGAATAAACTGACACCAATGTGGTATAATTTGTAAAGTATACTGAGAATGCCTTCTCTCGTCTCAGCCTGGCAATTTGCCTGAAATTCTACCATTAGACCTCTATTCTTTTAAGTTTCTATGAATACCAATTAAAATTTATAGACCTCCCAAAATGATAGTGTAAGACCACATTCATGGTCATATAGTTCTTAAGAAAACTAGTATCATAAGATATTTACAGCCATAAGAGCAAGCTGAGAAGCAATAATATAGGGGGACTTTTGAGAGGTAAATACACTCCAAAGTTAATTTCTGACACATAGGATTTATTTCTAAAGAATAGTGCCAGGAAATCCTCAATGAGACATGTCAGGTATCTAGCACATATGAGGGAGGTGCTTCCGGGAAGATTCCCGAAAAGGGAGAGAAAACAGTGGCTATAACCCAACTTTGCCATCTACGTCATTTTGCCTTTACAGATAAGGTAATTCAGAGGAATGCATGAGACATATATGTGGTCCTTGTCCTTTCAGCAGTCATACGGTCAGATGAGTGGGCTCTGAAAACCCTAAAATACAAGTGTGCAGAGGAAATCACTTTTGCCATAACAAACTATTATTACTGCATTTACCCTCTAAACAAAATGCCTTAAAAGATCACATTATGTCTTCCTTAGAGGATATTTTAACTACCTTTTGAAACATTTAAGATCTAAAGGAAGTCAACAACGTCTGCTTTAAGGGCCTAGAAAGACACGTATGTACCAAACAAACCGAAGGAAAAAAAAAAGATATTTACTTTAAAGGGATTAGATTGTTGAGTTTCATTTTGAAGGGGGAATTATAAAAATATCTTTTCAAAAAGGTAAAATCATGACTCTCATACAAATATAAAATGAACATTTGTTAATGGTTTTATTTAGCTCATAATCAATAAAGGAAACAATAAGATATAAAACCCTCTTTCATAGGAGAAGCCAATGAACAGTGGATTTACTAATGGATACACAAGTAGCCTTTTCTGCAGCATTTGAAGCAGGGAATAAACTGCACCTCCACTAGACAAAATTCAGTTATATTTCAATGGACAAGAATTATTCGCATTACTATCAATTTTCCAAAATATACAGAATTGTAAAATAGTTCAGTCAAAGACTATGAAAGGCAGAATCCCAAAGAATCAGAAAATCCAGATGGGTACACTAGACAAGACATTGAAAAGACTCAGTTATCTGTTTGCCTATTTCCAAGTCTTTCACAATTTTTCCTGAGATAAGTAAGACAATGTGTCTCATCAGGCTTGGCCACAGTCACTGAGGCTTTGGAAAAAGTGGCACAGTCACTTTTAATGGGTGGCATTAGTCTAATAATCTTTAACTTTTCATTTCCCCAGTGCCACTTGGCTTAGTAGAGATCAGAGGACTTAAGTTCCAGAAGCTTCATTTCTGCGACAGGCTACGGAAACTGATTTTAAGGGAAAACAACTTTAGTAAGATTAAAAGACAATAAAAGAAGTACATTCCATTATCAAGTTTGAATCACTGGTCATTTTTCACACATATAATTTATTAGAGAAACATGAACTTACACTTATCTCTGAGTTACATTAAAATAGAAATTATCTTAAAATAGCATGTTATTCTGTTACTTATGTGAAAACTCAGTCTGGATATAAACACTGCACGGTTGTCCAAATACGAACTCAGAAATGCAAGAAAACAAAACAAGAGCAAATTAAATACTATTTTCAAATGATGTTGCCCCATTATTCAGTATTTCCTTATTTAAAAGAAAATTTTGTTATTTGAACCATTGCCAAAAGAATCCAAAGATGATTATCCATCCTTCTTTGATTAAATAAAGAGTTCTCTTACCCTTATTTCATTTATTCAAAGACATGTAAGTCCATTCCCCCCATGAGACAAATATCCTCTTGAGAATTAGGGCACATAGAATGGCCTAAGCATTTCCCTTCTATTCCTCATTCTAGTCACGGATAGACTTAATTGGAAAGAAGGGATTCTTAGCTTTGAATTTATGAAACTGAGCTTTCCTTTCCTAAAAAAGCTTTTGTCTGATACAGTCAGGATAAAGACTCAGCTGGCTCTTCTCCATACCATCGAGTAGGAGACAGGAACACTTCAACAGAAAGGATATCTCAGTAATGTGGGAGAGGCTTTGTGGCCAAAATCCTAACCCCTCAAGAGTTTTTGCCTTGGTTTCTCAGTTCTAAAATTACTATCATTTGTTTTTCCCTTCATCCTCTAGGTTTTTCCATTGTGAAAGAGTTTTTAAAACAAGTTCCTAATTCCTTGATTACGTGCTTTAGCCCCTGCCTATGTCTCGTATCGCATTTCATACCACTCTCCCCTTTACTCATATACTATAGCCACATCAACCTCTTTTTGTCTTCAGTCATGCCAGAGCAAGCTAATTCCTTCTCAGGCCTTTGCACACACTTTCCCCTTAGTCTTCACTTCATGTAGCTGGCTCCTTCTCAGTTTGCCGGGTTTAGCTCAAATCTTATTTTCTTCAGAGACGCCTTCTCTGACTTTCTCACCTAAAGCACTAATTCCATGCTAATTACTTATAAAGATATAGAAGAAAGAGTAATTCATTATAGAAATAATCAAAACCTCAAAATATATTAATATTTTTTTACTTGATTATTACCTGTTTACCCCAAATAGGATGTAACCTCCTTGAATTCAGAGAGCTTATATGACAGATTCAATGATGTGACCCCAGAATCCTAAGTCAGGCCTGACCCATGGCATGCTCTCATTGAATGTCTTCTAAATTACTGAGTAAATGAAATAACCCAGTCTGAATGTACGTCCCGGGTTCACCACCTACTATAGGCTGTGTGACCACAAGCAAGTAACAGAAACTCTCTGTACACCAGTTTCTTCACCAAAAAGATAAAGACACTACAGCTACCTTAGAATGTTATTTTGATGAAATGAGGTAACGTTAGCAAGAATCCTAGATAATAGTTTCTAGTATTACAATTAGTGCTTATGGTATTATAGTAATAGTTAAAATGGATCACATGAAGCTAAACTAATCAAAGTTGTCAAAATTATAAAACATTCCCCCATCAACAAACGGAAACTGCAAAAGGCATACTCCTCTTCCTAATTCTAAGTCACTATCAGACTTCAGTACTGGGAATAAAAAATTTGCCCAAATACAGACCCCTCTTCTGTCAGGAGATGCCCAAGTTTAATTTCTTATGCTTACTTCTTTCTCAGGTACATTCTGGACAAAGGGTTTACTAGAAAAGTTACTTTCAATCTAGCATATGTCTTATTTCCTTTATCAGTTCTTTATAATTCAACGGCTCTAGCTATAATTACCATTGTCCACTACCTTCATTTTTAGTACATACTTGCAATGCCACTTTCTCAATCTTTGTCACTGAGAGAATTAGAGAAATCTGCTTATTAAAATTACTGGGAATGTTAGGTAACAAAATACTTGGATTCTATGTTTAGCTCAATTTTTTTTTTTATAAACTATGGGAACTTGGGTAGGGTACTTATTCTCTCTGAGCCTCAGATTCTTTACATGTAAAATAAGGTTATTTTAACTTATCTCAAACAGCTATCCTGTGACAATATGATGCAACTATAAAGCACTATACACTTGTAAGTTATTTTTGTTTTTGTCATTGCTACCATCATTCTTAATAAAGCTATGGAACAGTATCTCAACTAGCTCTTTTCCTTGAAGACACTTAATATTAAATGAAGAGAGAAACTAAAGCTAAGAGTTATCAATATTCAAAATGATATGTTAATACTATAAAATCAAATATATTCAATATGTTCCTGAGAATTTTTTTTAAATGAAATGTTTGTGAACGTGTAGGTAACAGCTTTAGAACAGGACCTTCATTTCCTATCTCCATGGAAGAAGTCACAGAAATCTTAAGAAATGTTGCCACTCTACTCCACCCTACTTCCCACTCTCCACTCAAGCAATTAATGAGGAAAAAAACTACTTGGAAGAGTTCCCCACCACTTGGTCTATCTTCTAAGTTTGGCAACATCCTTTGTGTTATCTTGCATAGTTAACATTCTTTGCACTTATTTTTAAAATTTCAAGTTACAGAATCACTCAATAGCAAATCATAGCTAAAACAAAAGACAAACTCTGAAATGACAATCAGATCTGAAAGTAAAGGACACTGCAAAATATATGTGTTTCATGGTACTGTGGATATTGATACATTGTAGCCATTTTGTGCAAAAATAAAATCATTTATCTATTCCCCTTTGTGGATGAATGCATGTTCGCTTCTGTTGACATCATCGTGTTACACATCTAATATTATATCCAGTTGGAAGAGGCTCTGAACCTGTGCAGCCCAAATGCCAAGGGTGAATGTAGATGAAACAGAAGAAAATACCATATAATTTCTCTCCTGTCTTTCTGAACAGATAATCTGAAATTTTCACAATCGAAAATTCTAGTTTGAACTCCTTATTGAGAAAGACGTCTAAAAAAGCAAATTCCCTGGGAGGGGTAATATGGAGGCTTTCATTGAAATACTACTGTCTACTATTTTTTACTACTACTATGGGATTTTTTCTTGAGAATAAGTTGGGTTAGATGACTTTGAAGAGAAAACAAGGTGGAGAAAGATAGTTGGAAGAAAGGTCCTAGAGATAGAAATGGAATGGAGAACAAATATTGGAATATCAATGACAAACATCACCTAATTTATCTTTTTTCTTTCTGTATCCAGTCTTGCTTTTGCCTCTTTTTTCTTAAATTTTCCTCCCAAATCCTTTTAATGGAGTACTCAAATTTATGCATAATGCTTGTAGAATACAGTAGATAAATCTGTTCCTCAAAAAATCAAAAGGATAATCCTATTAATTCATGATTTATGAGCTCAACTGTGAGTCCAAAGTACAGACTGCACACAGAAATATTGGGCTAAGAGATGAAGTTTTTGATTATTAACATCTTATACAACCACAGTACAATGATCAAAATCAAGAAATTAATATTGATACAGACTATTATCTAATCTATAGACCTTATTCAAATTTTGCCAATTATCCCACTACTGTCCTTTTTCATGTCCAGGATCCAACCCAGGACCATGCATTGCATGCAGTTGTCATGCTTCCTTAGTCTCCTTTGATCTAGAATAGTTCCCATCTGCCTGTCTTTCAAAATATTGACACTTCTGAGGAATTGGGGCTAGCTATTTTGTGGAATCTCTCTCAGTTTAGGTTTGTCTGATATTTCCTCATGACTAAGTTCAGGTTAATCAGTTTGGGCAAAAATACCACACAAGTGATGTTAATTTCTCATATCAGAAGGCTCATGATGCTGATTTGTCTCACTGTTGAAGATGTTAGCTCAGATGGTGTTTGTTAGGCTCTTCACTATATAGGATACTTTGTGCCTTTTTAATTAATAAATATTAATATCTTATGATACTTTGAGAACATGCAATTATCTTGTTTCTGACCATCCTTTCATGTACTACATTTAGTACTATTACTGATTCTTATAAGAAACCATTATTACTGTGGTATTTGACAAATGGTAATTTGTTATTTTTCTATTATTATTATGCCTTCTACATTCTACAAAGACATTTCCTTCAGCCCCATGTGTTTATTTAATTATGTATTTATATTAATATGGACTCATGGATTATCATTTCATTCTACAGGTTATAAAGCATTATCAATATTATTTATTTTGTGCTTAAATTGCTTAACATTGAAAGGCACTTCAGGTTGGCTCCTCTGTTCTTTTGAGTTGCCCCCATCATTTTTTGCACATCTCATTTTTTTAGTGCAAAATATCCCAGGTTCATCTTATACTTTCTCTGCCATAGCTCTGAAACCAGATATTTCTCTAGGCAACCTTGGGTCCTGGTAGGAGGAAAGGAATGAAATTTATTGGAGAATAGAATTTAGAAAACAAGTTATGGACTTTAGATGTATTCATTGGTACTGAGGTTTTATTACTTCTAGGTCCTCTCAGAGCTAGGAAACACACATACATACGCATATATATGAGATATATATATGTACATATATATCACTGGTAACTGCAATTCTAA
Organism: Balaenoptera ricei; assembly: GCF_028023285.1. Classification (NCBI taxonomy): domain Eukaryota; kingdom Metazoa; phylum Chordata; class Mammalia; order Artiodactyla; family Balaenopteridae; genus Balaenoptera; species Balaenoptera ricei. The sequence goes on from NC_082654.1 coordinate 45,458,866, forward strand.
GCCAACTCCACAGGATTCATTCTAACCATTCTCTTTTCCTTGTAATTATCATTTCTTTTTTTCTCATTTTACAGGTGACGAAACCAAGGTTTCGTGATTCAGTATGTGATTCAGTATCACATGGCCAGTAGTGATAAAGTCAGGAATCAAACCCAAGTTTTTATGTTTGTTTGGTTTTTTTTTTTTTGCTTCAAAGCTCAAGCTCTTAACCACTAGGCTTTATTGCAACTCTAAGAATACAAGCAGAAACACCTCCCGTGTGAACCTTGTCTCTTAATCATTTTGTAGAATTCAATTAAAGGCTTTAGGATCTCAACTCAAAATCAGACAGAAAATTTGCCCAGTAGAAAACAGAAAGTCCTTGTTCCAGGTCTGGTTTTATCATTGCAGAGAACAAGCAAGTTTGTTCACCTTCAACAACCTACATCAGTTTGTTCTTTAAAGTGTGTCTAAATGTAATAGAGCCACAATGCTACTGCAGTGAAAACACAAAACATAATAGATACACTAATGTTTTTCTTGACTTCAAACAACAGGAGTTTGCATAGAATGGAACTACCCACTTGAAAGAGAAATCTGTAGTCCTACATTTGAGCTCTTCATGATCCAAGCTTCTCTTTTCTTTCAGCATTTCAGAAAACCATCTCCAGCCAAAGAGTAAAAAGCCATCAACAATATTCATGCTAATCTGAGTCCCTTGACCTTAAGCTCTTAAACTGTACCACTTTTATTTTTTTTCTTGTCTCAGTCTTTATTCCTGGAATCATTTGAAGGTTTATAAATTAGGAAATAATATCCATTTAAACATTTTGAAATGCTTTCAGAATGCGGCTTAACAATTCAAGAAATGTTTTGCCAACTGAAGATGATAATTTTGATAGAGAAAAATATTTAAACCACACTTATTTACTCCAAATGTATGTGCATATATATAGTACAATATACATGTCTTAATCATAGATCAAATATGGAATAATTAATAACTCATGTAATTGAGGTAGCAATCCCAAATTAATTCCAGATAAAAATAACTTATTTGAGCAGCAGTAATTTCTCAAGTTACTCCTTTTACCTACATTATAATTGAATCTGATATAATTTCTTTCCTTTATTTGAGAAAAAAAAATTTTTCTGGCTTCCAAAAATAGGTAGATATTAAAAAATACTTATTATTCATTATTCAATCTGTCCAAGATGTAGTTTAAATTAAAAATAATTTAAAGTCATCAGAATAGATACCAGAAATGTAAAAGACTGTTATGAAGAGATAATTTTGACAAGTGTTAAAAATCTAACACCTTATAACTGCCTCACAAAGAAATAGCAACTCAGAACATTTCCACTTTGAAGGAAGTAGGTATAATTATACCTATTAAAAGTAAGAGTCATAGTTATTTTTGTCAAAAATTGTTAAAACTGACAAGAAAAATGATACATATGTCCTCAAAGATTCAAATGTTCTTACATTCAGTAGTAACATGATTCTTATGAAACTTGTAAAAGAGCTGTTCCCATCAGATAAATAAACTTCTATTTATTATATAATTAATATATTCCGTGTATTTGCTGAAGTACAAAACAGGATCAGAGTTGACACAATATGCATGATAAATAATTATAAATCTATATCCCACTGATTGAGCAAAGTCCATTTCTTCTTCAGTCATGATGAGTAAAAGAACTCCAAGTGTGCCAGAAAGTTAGACTGATCAACTGTTGCTGACATTGTTGCTGGAACAAGAATTCCAGAAGTCTGGTACAAACATGCAACATAAAAAGCGTGTTCCAAAAACCTGGACACCCAGGAGTTGGAAGGTAGAGCCTGTTTACTGCAGTATTACTTTGATAGCTGAGGCTCTTTCAATATTTATTTAAAATTCTGGAGGACATGTAGGTATCAATGAGGCCAGCTTATTCAGTTTTAGATACAGACAGCCCGTTCCCCTCAATGCCACACTCAATGACATGATAGCTGGGTAAGGGAGGATTCCTGCATCAGTTAAATGTTGAGCCAGAACCAGCTCTCATCTCACTGCAGGGAGAGGACTCTGGTTGTTGGTTAGTTCCTAGCCCTTTCAGTATTTGCTAGAGGGCCAAAAATAAGAAGACTACATCAATACCAACTCATCTTTGCTGCAAGTAGCAGACATACAGAGGTTTGGGGGCGTTACTCACACCCCACTTCTGCCCACCAGGGCTGAGTAACTGCTTAGCCTGATTCCACAGCCCAGAATGGAAAGTCTTCCTCACTGTACCAGGATTAGCTTCTAAGATGGTTTTCTTCATGGGAAAAGCCCACTTTGATACACAAAAAAATGGAAGTTTCTATACCTTTAGTTTGTACCCAAGCCACTAAGGTTAGAGGTTTACATTTAGTGGACTCTTAACATGCGCTACCCTTAGAGAAGACTTTCACATCTAAGTCTCAGTTTCACCAACTGCAAAATGGCAATAATAATGCTTGTTTTCATTACCTCCAAAGATTGTTTTGAGAATTGAATGTTATCACATAAGACAAAGAGTTTTAAAAATCAAGACTGAAACAATTATAGCATTTAATTACCTTTAAACTCTTTTCATCTAATATGATAAATATTAGTTTTTTAATTACCAAAAAATTCTGTTCATTTGGTAAACTGTGTTTAAAATGAGCTGGGAGTGGAAAGTTTATCTTTACATATCCCCTAGTAATTATAAGTGACAAAGCTCACAAAGAGGGAAGATTTAAGGTATATAAAAGTTATAGCACATGTTCCATTATTGGTATTAGGCCTGTACTTCTCTCATCACACTCATCCCTGTTTTTCACAATGCTGTGTTTCATTTTTCTCCCTTATTCCTTGTTTATTTTTCGCTGGTCCAAGTAGTACACAAGATATTGCTTAGCCACACCAAGATCTTCAATAAAAAGGTATCTGCTCACTGAAAGATTACAATTTACCTTATACTATAGATTTTGCTTCCTATTCATGTATTCCCAATTTATAAACCAAAGTCACAGAACATGTCCAAATACACATATTCATTATTCTAGTGGAGAAGGAAAAATATATCCTACAAAATTTGTCTAAAATCTTATGCAACAATGCAATAACTTTCATATGGGATTGAAGATTATTTACAAGCAATTGGTCCCAAGGTAAAATAAATAGTGTGTATGATCCAGTTATAAACATTAAATGTTCAGAATAAAAAATATCCCATGTAAGTAAGGTTAAAATTAGAGGTAATCTTGGGAGGAGATTATGTACAGTCATATTTAATTAGAGATGGGGAAATTCTTGGGCATTGGCTGGCATTGCCAGGCATGGACAAGGTCAGCAAGAAGTCACTGACCAGAGCAGCTCCTAAAGTGGCAAGCCTTCCATCTTCAGGAGACCAGCTGATGCCCAGAGGACACATAGAAAAGCAGGAAAATGAGACTGCAGGCCACCAACAGCCTGTTTAGAAGAAGTGAACTTCAAAGATGTGACTTGAATATCACTCAGGAGACTGGGAAAACCCTGAACAGAGGCATGAAGCTGGAGAAGCACAAATACTGCATCTCTCTGGACTAACTCCACACCAAAGTCCTGAGTATCTCCCCACCAGCCCAGCATCGCCTTCAAAACCAGACATGATCTCCCAATTAGAGAGGCACCAAAAACCAAGGAAGGGATGTTTGAAGGAAGTGGCATTCATTAAAATGAAAACCATACCACATAATGGGATGTGCAGAAACAAGGAATTTAAGAAAAAGAGTGTTTGATTTCCAGTCCTCCAGATACAGTTAAGAAACCATTTTCATGAACATGCCTTGAATATTAATATTTGAATTATAATTCCATTTTTGGTAGTCATCAGAAGAGCAATGACAGTGAAAAAACATGTGAACATAATAAATTTGGAATACCGACCTTATCCATTTTACAAGAACTCAAATCGAAGTTATAAAATACATTTATGCTGATAGTATTCAATATTTTGACCATGATGATCCCTTAAAAAATACATATATACAATACATATATAAAATATATGTATACTTAAAGATATATATTTTTAAGGAGAAATACTCATTAAATATAAGGAATACAGATATGTTTTTATATGCTATTTTTATATGGCATTAAAAACCATTTAATGTATTTTCTTTTTGTACTTATTATAAGAACTTTAGTTGATATACATGAAGTAGAAATGTTAGTTTACAGTGGATGTAAAAGTTAGCTATTTGCTTCTGAATAAGTCACCAAATAAATTTGAATACATTTTCAAAGAAAATGTCTTACCAATAATTATTACTATTGAGAGATTTATGAGAAAATTAGTGTATCTCCATGAATCTTACCCCTTTTTAGAACCCTTTTAAAATGTTTCCCAAAATAATATCAATTATACCTATTCCTTTAAAACTCCCAACATTGACAAGAGATGCTCATTGTAGTAGAGTCAAATGTCAATATACTATGATTAATCTTTAAGAAATCTTAAAATTTCTTTCTTAATAGGTTAAAGGGAAATCAAACAGATTTTTTTTTCCATCTGAGCACAAGATAATCGAGTTTTATTCTGGGTTCTAGAAACCACTTAACAGGTATTTCCCCCCCACCACCACCAAAAAGAAAATAAATAAATAACTGCTTATAATTTATTATGAAATACCATGGGCTCCTAAAATATACTTAATGCAAAAGCTGATAAAAATCCTGCTAAAGAACAAAAGTTGCTTTTACAAACAACATTCTCTAGAAATGGCTATTTTTCAAAAAGAAATAGACTTCTAACCAATCTCTGTGCTATCAAGTCAAGTGTTATTGCCTTGATCTCAGGGATGTTTCAAAGAAATATTTATTAAGAGACCTTCAAGATGGCGGAGGAGTAAGCCATGGGGATCACCTTCCTCCCCACAAATACATCAGAAATACATCTACATGTGGGACAACTACAGAACACCTAATGAACGCTGGCAGAAGACCTCAGACCTCCCAAAAGGCAAGAAACTCTTCACGTACCTGGGTAGGGCAACAGAAAAAAGAAAAAACAGAGACAAAAGAATAGGGATGGGACCTGCACCTCTGGGAGGGAGCTGTGAAGGAGGAAAAGTTTCCACACAGTAGGAAGCCCCTTCACTAGTGGAGACAGGGGGTGGCGGGGGAAAAGCTTCGGAGCCACGAAGGAGTGGGCAGTAACAGGGGTACAGAAGGCAAAGCGGAGAGATTCCCACACAGAGGATCAAGGCCGACTACCAGTCACTAGCCTGAGAGGCTTGTCTGCTCACCCACCGGGGCTGGTGAGGGCTGGGAGCTGAGGCTCGGGATTCGGAAGTCAGATCCCAGGGAGAGGACAGGTGTTGCCTGCGTGAACGCAGCCTGAAGGGGGCTAGTGCACGAGAGCTAGCCGGGAGAGAGTCCAGGAAAAAGTCTGGAACTGCCTAAGAGGCAAGAGACCATTGTTTCAGGGTGCGCGAGGAGAGGGGACTCAGAGCACCACCTAAACAAGCTCCAGAGGCTGGCGCGAGCTGCAGCTACCAGCGGAGACAACAGAGATGGGCATGAAATGCTAAGGCTGCTGCTGCAGCCACCAAGAAGCCTGTGTGCAAGCACAGGTCACAATCCACACCTCCCCTCTCAGGAGGCTGTGCAGCCCACCACTGCCAGGGTCCCATGATCCAGGGACAACTTCCCCAGGGAGAACACACGGTGCACCTCAGGCTGTTGCAACGTCACGCTGGCCTCTGCTGCCACAGGCTTCTCCAGCATTCCGTACCCTTCCCTCACAGAGCCTGAGTGAGCCAGAGCCCCCTAATCAGCCGCTGCTTTAACCCCATCTGTCTGGGTGGGAACAGACGCCCTCAGGCAACCTACATGCAGAGGCGGGGCCAAATCCAAAGCTGAAACCCAGGAGCTGTGCGAACAAAGAAGAGAAAGGGAAATTTCTCCCAGCAGCCTCAGGAGCAGCGGATTAAATCTACACAATCAATTTGATGTATCCTGCATCTCTGGAATACCTGAATAGACAATGAATTATACCAAAATTGAGGCAGTGGGCTTTGGGGGCAACTGTAGACTTCGGTTTGCTTCCTGCATCTAATTTGTTTTTGGTTTTATGTTTATCTTAGTTTAGTATTTAGAGTTTATTATCACTGGTAGATTTGTTTATTGATTTGGTTGCTCTCTTCCTGTTTTTTTTTATAAATACATACATATATTTTTTTCCTTTTTCTCTTTTTGTGAGAGCGTATGTGTATGCTTCTTTGTGTGATTTTGTCTGTATAGCTTTCATTTACCATTTGTCCTAGAGTTCTGTCTTTTTTTTTCTTTTTTTTTTTTTTAGTATACTTTTAGTGCTGGTTATCATAGGTAGATTTGATTTTTGGTTTGGTTGCTCTTTCTTTTTTTTCTTACTTTTATTACTTTTTAACTCTTTTTTTTAATTTTTAAGAACTTTTTAAATTTTTTATATTAATAATTTCTTTTATTTTATTTTTTTCTTTCTTTCTTTCTTTTTTTCTCCCTTTTCTTCTGAGCCAACTGGCTGACAGGGTCATGGTGATCTGTCCGGGTGTCAGGCCTGTGCCTCTGAGGTGGGAGAGCCGAGTTCAGGACATTGACCCACCAGAGACCTCCTGGCTCCACATAAATATCAAACGGCAAAAGCTCTCCCAGAGACCTCCATCTCAACTCTAAGACCCAGCTCCACTCAACGACCAGCAAGCAACACTGCTGGACACCCTATGCCAAACAACTAGCAAGAAAGGAACACAACCACACCCATTAACAGAGAAGCTGTCTAAAATCATAAGGTCACACACACCCCAATACAGACCACCAGACACGGTCTGGCCCACCAGAAACACAAGATCCAGCCACATCCACCAGAACACAGGCACTAGTCCCCTCCACCAAGAGGCCTCCACAACCCACTGAACCAACCTTAGCCACTGGGGGCAGACACCAGAAACAACAGGAACAATGAACCTGCAGCCTGAGAAAAGGAGACCCCAAACACAGTAAGTTAAGCAAAATGAGAAGACAGGGAAACACACAGCAGATGAAGGAGCAAGGTAAAAAAACCCACCAGAACAAACAAATGAAGAGAAAATAGGCAGTCTACCTGAAAAAAAATTCAGAGTAATGATGGTAAAGATGATCCAAAAACTTGAAAATAGAATGGAAAAAATACAAGAAACGTTTAAAAAGGACCTAGAAGAACTAAAGAGCAAACAAACAATGATGAACAACACAATAAATGAAATTTAAAATTCTCTAGAGGAATCAGTAGCAGAATAACTGAGGCAGAAGAACGGATAAGTGACCTGGAAGATAAAATAGTGGAAATAACTACTGCAGAGTAGAATAAAGAAAAAAGAATGAAAAGAATTGAGGACACTCTCAGAGACTTCTGGGACAACATTAAATGCACCGACATTCGAATTATAGGGGTCTCAGAAGAAGAAGAGAAAAAGAAAGGGACTGAGAAAATATTTGAAGAGATTATAGTTGAAAACTTCCTTAATATGGAAAAGGAAATAGTCAACTCCAGGAAGCACAGAGAGTCCCATACAGGATAAATCCAAAGAGAAACACGCCAAGACACATATTAATCAAACTATCAAAAATTAAATACAAAGAAAAAATATTAAAAGCAGCAAGGGAAAAACAAGAAATAACATACAAGGGAATCCCCATAAGGTTAACAGCTGCTCTTTCAGCAGAAACTGTGCAAGCCAGAAAGGAGTGGCAGAACATATTTAAAGTGATGAAAGGGAAAAACCTACAATCAAGATTACTCTACCCAGCAAGGATCTCATTCAGATTTGACACAGAAGTTAAAACCTTTACAGACAAGCAAAAGTTAAGAGAACTGAGCACCACCAAACCAGCTTTACAACAAAAGAAAAGGAACTTCTCTAGGCAGGAAACACAAGAGAAGGAAAAGACCTAAAATAACAAACCCAAAACAATTAAGAAAATGGTAATAGGAACACACATATCGATAACTACCTTAAATGTAAATGGTTAAATGCTCCAACCAAAAGAAACAGACTGGCTGAATGGATACAAAACCAAGATCCATATATATGCTGTCTACAAGAGACCCACTTCAGACCTAGGGACACATACAGACTGAAAGTGAGGGGATAGAAAAAGATATTCCATGCAAATGGAAATCAGAAGAAAGCTGGAGTAGCAATTCTCATGTCAGACAAAATGATTTTAAAACAAAGACTATTACAAGAGACAAAGAAGGACACTACATAATGATCAAGGGATTGATCCAAGAAGAAGATATAACAATTGTAAATATTTATGCACCCAACATAGGAGCACCTCAATAAATAAGGCAAATGCTAATAACAGCCATAAAAGGGGAAATCGACAGTAACACAAGCATAGTAGGGGACTTTAACACCCCACTTTCACCAATGGACAGATCATCCAAAATGAAAATAAATAAGGAAACACAAGCTTTAAATGATACATTAAACAAGATGGATTTAATTGATATTTATAGGACATTTCATCCAAAAACAACAGAATACACTTTCTTCTCAAGTGCTCATGGAACATTCTCAAGGATACATCATATCTTGGGTCACAAGTCAAGCCTTGGTAAATTTAAGAAAATTGAAATCGTATCAAGTATCTTTTATGACCACAATTCTATGAGACTAGAGATCAATTACAGGAAAAAGTCTGTAAAAAATACAAACACATGGAGGCTAAACAATACACTACTAAATAACCAAGAGATCACTGAAGAAATCAAAGAGGAAATCAAAAAATACCTAAAAACAAATGACAATGAAAACACGATGACCTAAAACCTATGGGATGCAACAAAAGCAGTTCTAAGAGGGAATTTTATAGCAATACAATCCTACCTCAAGAAACAAGAAAAATCTCAAATAAACAACCTAACTTTACACCTAAAGCAATTAGAGAAAGAAGAACAAAAAACCTTCAAAGGTTCCAAAATGAAAGGTATCATAAAGATCAGATCAGAAATAAATAAAAAAGAAATGAAGGAAATGAGAGCAAAGATGAATAAAACTAAAAGGTGGTTCTTTGAGAAGATAAACAAAATCGATAAACCATTAGCCAGACTCATCAAGAAAAAAAGGGAGAAGACTCAACTCAACAGAATTAGAAATGAAAAAGGAGAAGTAACAACTGACACTGCAGAAATACAAAGGATCATGAGAGGTTACTACAAGCAACTACATGCCAATAAAATGGACAACCTGGAAGAAACGGACAAATTCTTAGAAATGCACAGCCTTTTGAGACTGAACCAGCAAGAAATAGACAATATGAACAGACCAATCACAAGCACTGAATTTGAGACTGTGATTTAAAATCTTCCAACAAACAAAACCCCAGGACCAGATGGCTTCACAGGCAAATTCTATCAAACATTTAGAGAAGAGCTAACACCTATCGTTCTCAAATACTTCCAAAATACAGCAGAGGGAGGAACACTCCCCAACTCATTCTACGAGGCCACCATCACCCTGATACCAAAACCACACAAAGATGTCACAAAGAAAGAAAATTACAGGCCAATATCACTGATGAACATAGATGCAAAAGTGCTCAACAAAATACTAGCAAGAATGCAACAGCACATTAAAAGGATCATACACCATGATCAAGTGGGGTTTATCCCAGGAATGCAAGGATTCATCAATATACGCAAATCAATCAATGTGATACACCATATTAACAAATTGAAGGAGAAAAACCATATGATCATCTCAATAGATGCAGAAAAAGGTTTTGACAAAATTCAACACTCATTTATCATAAAAACCCTCCAGAAAGTAGGCATGGAGGGAACTTACCTCAACATAATAAAGGCCATATATGACAAACCCATAGCCAACATCGTGCTCAATGGTGAAAAATTGAGACCATTTCCTCTAAGATCAGGAACAAGACAGGGTTGTCCACTCTCACCACTATTATTCAACATAGTTTTGGAACTCCTAGCCATGGCAATCATAGAAGAAAAAGAAATAAAAGGAATCCAAATTGGAAAAGAAGAAATAAAGCTGTCACTGTTTGCAGATGACATGATACTATACATAGAGAATCCTAAAGATGCTATCAGAAAACTACTAGAGCTAATCAATGGATTTGGTAAAGCAGCAGGATACAAAATTAATGCACAGAAATCTCTTGTATTCCTCTACACTGATGATGAAAAATCTGAAAGAGAAATTAAGGAAACACTCCCATTTACCATTGTAACAAAAAGAATAAAATACCTAGGAATAAACCTACCTAAGGAGACAAAAGACCTCTATGCAGAAAACTATAAGACACTGCTGAAAGAAATTAAAGATGATACCAACAGATGGAGAGATATACCATGTTCTTGGATTGGAAAAATTAACATTGTGAAACTGACTCTACTACCCAAAGCAATCTACAGATTCAATGCAATCCCTATCAAACTACCAATGGCATTTTTCACAGAAGTAGAACAAAAAATTTCACAGTTTGTATGGAAACACAAAAGACCCCGAATAGCCAAAGCAATCTTGAGAAAGAAAAACAGAGCTGGAGGAATCAGGCTTTTGGACTTCAGACTATACTACAAAGCTACAGTAATCAAGACAGTATGGTACTGGCACATAAAAGGAAATATAGATCAATGGAACAGGATAGGAAGCCCAGAGATAAACCCACACACATAGGTCACCTTATCTTTGATAAAGGAGGCAAGAATATACAATGGAGAAAAGACAGCCTCTTCCATAAGTGGTGCTGGGAATACAGGACAGCCACGTGTAAAAGAATGAAATTAGAACACTCCCTTACACCATAAACAAAAATAAACTCAAAATGGATTAAAGACCTAAATGTAAAGCCAGACACTATAAAACTCTTAGAGGAATACATAGGCAGAACACTCTATGACATAAATCACAGGAAGATCCTTTTTGAACCACCTCCTAGAGAAATGGAAATAAAAACAAAAATAAGCAAATGGGACCTAATGAAATTTAAAAGCTTTTGCACAGCAAAGGAAACCATAAAGAAGACAAAAAGACAACCATCAGAATGGGAGAAAATATTTGCAAATGAAGCAACTGACAAAGGATTAATCTCTAAAATTTTCAAGCAGGTCATGCAGCTCAATATCAAAAAAAAAAAAAAACAACCCAATGCAAAAATGGGCTGAAGACATAAACAGACATTTCTCCAAAGAAGATATACAGATTGCCAACAAACACATGAAAGGATGCTCAACATCACTAATCATTAGAGAAATGCAAATCAAAACTACAATGAGGTATCACCTCACAGCAGTCAGAATGGCCATCATCAAAAAATCTACAAACAATAAATGCTAGAGAGCATGTGGAGAAAAGGGAACCCTCTTCCACTGCTGGTGGGAATGTAAATTGATGCAGCCACTATGGAGAACAGTACGGAGGTTCCTTATAAAACTAAAAATAGAACTACCATACTACGCAGCAATCCTACTACTGGCCATATACCCTGAGAAAACCGTAATTCAAAAAGAGTCATGTACTACAATGTTCACTGTAGCACTATTTACAATAGCCAGGACATAGAAGCAACCTAAGTGTCCATTGACAAATGAATGGATAAAGATGATGTGGCACATATATACAATGGAACATTACTCAGCCATAAAAAGAAGTGAAACTGAGTTATTTTAGTGAGGTGATTGGACCTACAGTCTGTCATACAGAGTGAAGTAAGTCAGAAAGAGAAAAACAAATACCGTATGCTAACATATATATATATGGAATCTTAAAAAAAAAAAATGGTTCTGAAAAACCTAGGGCAGGACAGGAATAAAGATGCAGACGTAGAGAATGGACTTGAGGACACGGGGAGGGGGAAGGGTAAGCTGGGACGAAGTGAGAGAGTGGCATGGACATATATACACTACAAAATGTAAAACAGATAGCTGGTGGGAAGCAGCCACATAGCAGAGGGAGATCAGCTCGGTGCATGTGACCACCTAGAGGGGTGAGATAGGGAGGGTGAGAGGGAGACGCAAGAGGGAGAGGATATGGGGATATATGTATATGTATAGCTGATTCACTTTGTTATAAAGCAGAAACTAACACACCATTGTAAAGCAATTATACTCCAGTAAAGATGTTAAAAAAGAAATATTCATCAAAAAAAAAGAACAAAAGCAGAGATAGAATAGATAATCTGAAACAAAGCTAATAAATGGAGGAAAGTTGAAATCATAAGTCAGAGCAACAAGAATCAAATAGTTTGGAATTGACTATTGAGATATGAAACACTGGAAAAGCAAAGTAAGTTCATGTATTTTCTGACATGGTACAAAGCGCAACATTCAGAACAGAAGCAGGCAGTATTTTAATCAATCATTTGAAGATGGGCTTATAAATGAGAAGAGCAAAATCAAAAGGAACACAGAAAGGGACTAATAAAATTTATGCAAAACTGGCTTTCAAGATGCGCTCGAAACTCTGTTAATTCTCCCCATTTTGAAAGGATTAAGTACGCATTTTTCTCAGTACAGCATTTTTAGGCACACATTTTCCCAGTATCAAACACCAAGAATAAACTCTGCACATAGTAGGTGCTCAATAAATATTTGATTAAAGAATGAATTTAGGTGATCATTATATTTTACACATATATTCATTCAAGCAACAACTGCCTGAGATATTTTCCTGACTCTATTTGCTGATGCTGTAGAAATCTGAACTAATGTGATCTTGACATATAATATTAGCTACAAAAAGGGTTTGCTATGTACACTCAAAGAAGCACCACTTCACAATGTCTATAAACTATTTAATGTCTAAATCATCTTCATATCATAATATTTTTTCAAAGATTATGACTTTCTTTCCCTATTTTTTAGAAATAACTAAATTATAAGAGGCTAAAAATCTTGAACTACGATTTTTCTTTATGTTAGGAGATTTTGCTGCTCAGTAGATGATAAGTAAACACACCAAGTAACAAAGTTTTCCAGGGAGTCCGTAATATTTTTTTTTTTAATACTTATTTATTTATTTGGCTGTGCCAGGTCTTAGCTGTGGCATGCGGAATCCAGCTCCCTGACCAGGGATCGAACCCGGGCCCCCTGCATTGGGAGCACGGAGTCTTAACCACTGGACCACCAGGGAAGTCCCTGTAATATTATTTTCTGTCCACGTTTTCCTATTGACTTTCTATAGTCCCAGGTGACTCAACCTCTCCCTGTCCCTCATTTCCTTACCAGCAAAATAAAGACTATCGATACTGTCCTAATTTGCAATTTTTTTTGATAAAGATGATGGTCAAATAGTTTTTAAAGATGAAGGCTGAATGTAGTAAAATTCCATCTTAATTTAAATTAGGTCTAGGTCATTTTTCATATGAAAAGCATGGATTCCAAAGGATACTTAATGATTTATATTAAGGGAAAATATGGATCTTTATGAAAAGTAGCCCTGTTTTTCACATGATGATAAAGTGTAGAGTGGGGACACCAATTATGTGTATAAAGCTCCTGGAAATATTTCAGTAATAAGCAAATAATTCTGGTTTGTAACTTGACAACGTCTACAGAATGAAGGTACCACAGAATTAAGCTTTGTATCTATGGCAAAATCAGATGTTCTCAGGCCTGATCCTTGCTTATAGACTTGCTTTACTATATGACTGAAGACAAGAAAGGAAATAGAATTTTAATCGTGTCACTAACAAGTGGATACATTAGGACTAATGGCTAGTCCTCAGGTCATTCACCTCTAATCCATCAGACAATAAAGGCTCCTCCACTAAGCCTCTCAAAAAGAAGACCCAATAGGCCTATCTGAGAGTAAAAGGAGAAAAGATGCAGAAGGCTTCAGTGTATGGAAAATGTAAGAGGATTTATGAGAGGGATCAAATCTGTTTATATTCCATTGAGTCACTTAGATTATCTTTTGGCCCAGCCCAAAGTGACTTATAAGAGAGTCCTAGTGAGAAGGGGCGAGAGGAAGGACTATGTCAATGAGCTGTGTCTTCAACGTATCTTCAAAATAGGAGGAGAAAAGCACAGGTAAACGCAGGTTAGGAAAAGAAATGGAGCATGGTGAAATAGCTAAGTCAGTTTCATAAACTGAAAATCCTCACAACTGTCCTAACCTGGAGCCAACATGGTAATTAAAGAGACACAACAGGAACAAATTCTCCACTGGAAGTGAACACAGTGACCACAGAATGAATGGATTATGTCGAGTGTCAAAAGAAAAGATAAAAAATATGAAGTGGAAAAAAATCAATAGTCACAGTTCATTGCAAGCACACATAGGACATTTGAGTTACTCCCCTGAACTAGTAAAGAAAAATTTGAGTCTGATATTTCCAGCTATTTTTACTTATGACAGCTGAAACCAGGGTGATACAATTTTACTATTATTATTGTGACTCTATTGTATGAAACAGCCAAGGGACAAGAAAAAAAGGCATTGAATTTTGTGGAACTATGATGACAAGGAAAGGGGACAGAAACTTGAGGGCAAACTCTTCTCTTATTTTTGCCTGAGTCATTTACTTACTTACCAGGTGGTATATAAAATCTCACTATGGTGCTGAGTATCCCTGACTTTAAAATGTAGGTTTTAAAATAATGACCAAATAAATCCAAGAGACTTTTTTTTTTTTTTTTTTTTTGGTAAAGCATTTGCCTTGTGTGCTCAATCTGAAAATAAAATAAATTTACCCAGTTGTAAGTTCTTCTCACAAGTCTATTTAGTTATAACTTCTGCTTCTCTAAACTAATTATCATGAATCATGAAACCCAACTGTTTTCATGCCTGATGATTTAACATGCTTTATGATTAATTTTTCTATTTAGGTGATTGCCTTGTCTTTTGAGAAGGAACAATTTAGTATAAGCGACAGCTTTCTCTCGTGTGGCTCTTTTTAATATCTGTGCCTTGATGACTCTTGCACTTCTTATCATTTCCACTACAGTAGTCAAATATCTGTGGAAATCTGGTTTCTTTTATGAATTTAACAGGGACAGAGTTTGGGAAAAAAATCAGTTTGACAAATGCATCTTTATTGGATTTTATGACCATAGCCATAACTCTTCAAGAGACACTCTTCAGGAGATAGGAGAAGTAAGCAGAGCATAAATATACCATTAAAATTCAAAATGCTGGTACTGACTTCTGAATATAAAACATCTAAGGGATTGTACAAGTTGTGGAGTATGGAGTAATAGAAATTAAAAAGATGAGGAAAGTCCTTGGAGTCTGTTAATAATAGTAAAACTCGATTTCTCCTGATTGTCTAAGTGTTTTATAGCTTGGAGATGGTCATATTCCTCCCAAAAGATAGTCTGAAAGTGAAAGCAGATTCAGGAAACATTGAACTGTTACACAATTTCAGACCTTAAGGTTTCTGTTTCAGGTTATTTGTGAGTGAAAGTTTGGTCCTTTTCTGACCTGTGCAATTGAGGCAGAAAAGGGCATATACCTTGCATTGTGACTTTTCTTTTAAAAACTGTTATTTAAATAGTGTCAAAACACTATGCAGACCTATCTACCCATATTTCACCTATCTTGGACCCAGATTTCTCCTTAGGTCACAGGGTTGAGTTCAAGCATTGACTATACCTGATAAACTACACAAGTGTTACCTGAATATTATTATCCATAACATGGACATGTCAACAGATAGGTGCAGAATATAGGTACCAGAGTAAGTATAAATGCAGGAAGAAGAAGAGGTAAGAAACAAAAAAGGATTAAAGGAGAATGGGGAAATATCTAGATAAAGGAAATAAATGGATGACTCTGGATGAAAAGAAAATGGGTTCTTCAACTATTAGGTATATGATAAAACAAGGCCCTTCATCCGTAAATCCACCTTCCCCACAGCCTCCCTCCTTTAGCCTACAAACGGGCTTTCCTCATTTTAAACACATAAAGCAAACAAAATAGCTGCATCCCTCAACTATAAGATTTCTTTAGCTAATGGCCCCTCTCTCCCTCCCATTTGTTAAACTTCTTAAAAAATACTGGTCTACATTCATATTTCCAATTCCTCCCCTCTTACTCCTCCCCAAATGCTGCAATCTGCTTTCTGTTCATTTTCCTCTACTGGCCTGGCACACCCCAAGAAAATCAGTGACATCTTTGTTACCCAATCCAGTTGGTCTTTGCAGTAACTATCTTACTTCCTTCTGTGCAGAATTTCTTGCAGTTCTATCCTTGACCTGCATTTTTTTTCTCATTAGCTCAGTGGGCTCATCTATTCTTTTTAAATATCATTATATTTGTGATGAATCCCAATCAGTAACTTCAGCCCAACCTTCCAGGTTCCAGCCCTTTACCTCCAACTGTGTATTGCATATGCCTACCTGAAAGTTTTTTTTAGGTATCATATATTTAACATATCCAAACTTATATTAGCCATTATCTATGCACCAATACTACTTCTTGCTTTGCATTCACTACCTTAGCACTGGTATCTACTTAGTCATTCAAAGAAGGAAAGGAATTCTTCCTAGATCTCTCTTCCTTATTCAACACTTACATTCAAAATATCACAAGTCACATTTATTCAGATTCATTCTACTCTACTGTGCCCTATTTCTACTGCCTCATTCAGGATCACATCATGGCCTTCTTAGACGACCACAGTAGCCCATGTTTGACCTGTTGATAAAGATTTGCCATAAGGTTTACCAGGCACTCCTCATCTTAAGCTGATCCTTAAACAGTTCCCTCTTACATAGAGAATTTGATCCTAACTCTTAACAGGGTAATGAGGCTCTTCTCAACCCAGCCTCTGCCTATTTTTCAGACTCAATTTCTCCAAGTCTCCTAAAAGCATGCTATACCCTGGTCATACAGAACCATAAGAATGGATTACAGATACTGAGAAATTAGTATAAGCCAGTGAACATTTTAAGTTTTCCTATTTATTATCAACCTTAACTCTCAGAATAACTCACCAAGGCAGATGATATTTTTATCTTATTTTGAAAATGAGAAAACAGGAGACTTGGAGAGCTTTAAGCAAGTTGGTAAACCAAGACCCTAGCTCAAGCAGGCTAATTCCAGAGTCCAAGTTCTTTAAGAAAACGAGGATAAATGCTACTAGAATTCATGGGTCTTAATAACTGATTTGATATGAGGTAATTTTAACAATTGAACTTCCACAAGTCATTTTCAGAAGGTAGTATTTCTGATAAATTTTAACACAAAATTTATAAAAGAATTAGTTTACTAATTCTTCTATTTACTGGCAACCTCTTTAACATACAGAAAGATTAGATGAAAAATTAGGACTCATTTGTCCATTAAATGTGCTATTCACACAAAGTAAAATAAAATGCACAGAACATGAGATGATGTTTAACACTGCCTAACTATAATCACACTGGCACAGAGTCCTTTGCATGTCTTTCTTGTCCCTCCTTCCGGGAACCAGTGCACAAACACAGGACCATACAAAGGGGTGGTTTAGCAATTGCATTTCCAAAAGACAATATTTCATATCAATTTTAATAAAAGGATATTTATACAATGTGTTATTTTACTACCTCTACTTTTAACATGTAGCAGGCACTTTAGAATATCTAGAAAGACTAGATATTTCTTAAAAAGCACCTAACTGGGAGTTCCCAGGTGGTCTAGTGGTTAGGATTCAGCACTTTCACTGCCATGGCCCAGGTTCAATCCCTGGTCGGGGAACTGAGATCCTGCAAGCTGTATGGTGCAGCCAAAAAAAAAAAAAAAAAAGCACCTAACATTGTCAGCTATATATAGTATATACATACCAGTAAGGAGTAAAATACACACATAGAACAATACTAATTATATGAAAATATCTTCTAAATATGACCAGTTTAGCATAGCTACACTGTAGCTCTACTGTATGCTACAGTATAGCATAGCTCCTCACATGGAGGGGAGGCTGCCTGGGCCAGAGGAGCCCAGTGGTCAAGGGCCATGCTCTGCTTCTCACACACTGTACCGGGTGCTAGACCCAGGCCTAGTTCTCTAGTTCTTTTCAAATCACCTAGTGTAGTTACAGATAGGTCCAGCTATGGAGATATGCCTAGTAATGCTGATGCTGCTCTTTTAGGTAAACTTGGGTACCAGGCAAAAAAAACTGGTGTATGTATAAATATATATATATATATATATATATATATACACATACACACACACACACACACACACGTACACACACCACACAGAAGAGAAATAAGGGCTTAAGTGGCCTCAATCAACTGATTCATCAAAATCTGGATTCAAGCAGACCTGAGTTTAATTTCCTATATTCCATCCCTCTAGGTATGTGACCTGAAAAGTTGCTTAACCTTTCTTGCCTTGAGTTTCCCACACGAAGCAACTGTAATAAGAAATAATGAGACAATGCATGTAAAACTCAATAGCTCATTACTTGACACACAGGAAACACTCAAAAATCTTATTATTCACTCTCTTTTTTAAGAAACTGAGAGGGGCAGAGGAGAGAGGAAAAGACGCAAGGATGCTATGGGAGTCACTTACAAATGTTGCTATTTTCATAATCAAATTCATTACAATTCACACTCTTTATTTGGAGATTCTTTCACCCCAATTCTTCCTATAAATGGACACCATTTATGTAACATTGTGATGGTCTCATATTTATTTTTGAGTTCCAGCAACTATATATCTATATGAATATATGCACTTGGTTTAAAACTTTCCATCTCCAGAAATTCACCATTTTGAATTGTGATAAAAATCACCAAGCCAGCAAAATTTTTTAAGACTCTCCAGTGTCCAATTATTCTTTCTGCACCCAAGTTATTAAACTCATTATAAAAGCCTTGATCCCCTTGTAATACTATTAGTGAAGATCAAATTTCTATCCTGCAGCCAAGTTCTTCCTGCTGAGAGGCTGAAGATGATTGAAGTCAATGGGAGCTGGATATGAGTAAACGATGGCAGCTTTTGCTGTCGGATAAAGTAACTTCTATTTTCTCTCCACCCAAGGAGCTTCTTCTCTTTCATCTTAAGATAGAGGCACTGAATACTGATGAGGCATGTCTTCAACTAACCTCAGTGATTAATTTTTGGAAATCCCATTTGGATTCCAAATACATGGTCTGCATTTTCTGCAGGGTTAGGTAATCTGCCAGAAATAATAAGTTTCCTTTCCACAGAAAAAGTGTGCCAATGAATTACTTCAGATCTCTACCATTTGCCTTACTGTCAAGTAACTTGTCTCTTTTTACTACTCCA
This sequence comes from Balaenoptera ricei, assembly GCF_028023285.1. Classification (NCBI taxonomy): domain Eukaryota; kingdom Metazoa; phylum Chordata; class Mammalia; order Artiodactyla; family Balaenopteridae; genus Balaenoptera; species Balaenoptera ricei. Next base: position 45,478,097 of record NC_082654.1, read on the forward strand.
ACTCTATTTTCATAAAGTCTGCTTTTTGAAGTTTTTACCAAATAGTAAAAGATTCAAACTGAATACCATTGAAGAAAGCAGAAAAACAACAAAATAGAGTCACTACCACTCCTGATATATAAATTCAGGCTTAGGTCTTTGTCTTACAGAGAAAGGCACATATACTCATGATTCTCAAGCTTATGTCAAAGATGACAATCACTTGGATGATTTTCTCCTCATTTGAATCGGAACTTTCAGAAATATTGCTACAGAACAGACACAACTGAACAAAGCTGAACCATTCAAAATAGCCAAAATATTACCAAGGGGTAATGGATAAATTAATCTGCATTTGGTCCCCGTAGGTAAAGAGATTGAACTTATTGCTTGTTTGGGAAGGGATAAAGGAGCAGAAAAAGAGGTCAAGCATAAATATTTAGCTGCATTTATTAGACCCACAGGCTTCTGCAAACACTCAAATTGTGATCAAAACATGAAATGTACAGTTTGAATGAAGAGTACATTCTGTGAATATTTTCTGTAATAACTATTCTCCTCTTTTTTAAATCCTAAAGGAAAGAGGATTAAGATGCTTTTCATGAACAGAATCAGCTATGGCTTGATGTATCATCCCATACATCCCAACCATGGAAAAATATATCTTATTTGATTGATAAGAATAATAATACACTACTCTCTTGGAGAAAACAAATGTCTACTGAAATTGGATAATGACCTATACTACCAAATCTCTGCAGAGAATCTTGCTGAAGTAGTAATTTGAATGATAGCACCTTGTAATTAAAATCTGTATCTAGTTTAAGAAAAAAATATTAATTCTTTTTTTTGTCTTATACTTCCTCCATGGTTCAGCTTAAATTTCACATCCCCCATGAAGCATTCTGTGATTTTCCTAACATTGAATGGGATTTTTGTCTTCATGTGAAGGCCACACTACATTGATGATGCCTCTTTTATTGTTGTTGTTTACCCATTCATCAGTGGACAGGCAGTTGGGCTGTGTTCACTCTTTGGCTATTATGAATAACGCTACTATAAACATTTGTGTGCAAGTTTTTATATAGATATATGTTTTCAGTTCTTGGGTATGAACCTAGGAGTAGAATTGCAACTGTGGTAGACAGAAGGTCTGCCAAGTACATCCATGTCTTAATCCCCAAAAGCTATGAATTTGTTAGCAGAAATGGAAAAGGAGAATTCAGGTTGCACATGAAATTAGGAAATCGGGTATCCTACAACAGGGGTCCCCAAACACCCTACCCCTACCCCAGGACACACAGCAGGAGGTGAGCTGTGGGCGAACTAGTGAAGCTTCATCTGCCACTCCCCATTGCTCGCATTACTGCCTGAACCATCCTCCCCCACCCCTCATCCATGGAAAAATTGTCTTCCACGAAACCAGTTCCCGGTGCCAAAAAGGTTAGGGACCACTGTCCTACAATACACAAGTGAGTCTTACATAATCACAACAGTCCATAAAAATGGAAGGAGGAGGCAGAAAATGTTGAAGTGATTCAATGTGAAAAGTATTCAATCTGACATTACTTGTTTTGAACAGGGGTGGTGCAGGGTCAGACATGAGCCAAGGAATGCAGTCAGCTTTTAGAAGCTGGAAAAGCCAAGGAAATGGATTCTCCCCTAGAGTCTCTATAAGAAATGTAGACCTGCCAACACCTATATTTTAGCCCAGTGAGAACAGTGCAAGATTCCTGATCTATAGAATGATTAAGATAATGAACTTGTATTCATAAAGCCAAGTTTGTGGTAATATGTTGCAGAAGCAATAGGAAACTAATACACTGAGTCACATGGTAACACTACGTTTAACTTAAGGAATTGCTAAACGGTTTTTTTCAAAGCAGCTCTACCATTTTACATTGCTACCAACAATTTCTCCACATACTCACCAACACATTACTGTTGGTCATTCTGATTATGGCCATCCTAGTGTGTGTGAACTGGTATTTCATTGTCATTTTGATTTGCATTTCCTGGAGAGGGGGCAGGGAGGAGTTTGTACTTTTTCTCTCATATACCAGAACCAAGTATTTTCTAAGAAGAAAAAAAAAAGCACTTCTAAAGATAAATACGAATTAAAGGAGCAGAGTAAGTTTTCATAGAAATATAGAAAAATGTTTAAACAATTTTGCAAATTTGTCATCATCAGCAGTAGAACTTACTGAACACCCATTTTCTGCAGGAATAGCAATTACCATTTCTGAACCACTTTCTCTATAACTATAGGAGATAGACTGCATTAATGGGCCCACTTCTTTATACCTCCCAGTTGTTAAAAAAATAAAATAAAATTCGATTGAGTAAATTTGAAGGTCTAATTGGCTTTATTAAATGATTCATGAATTGGGCAGCATCTCACCTAATAGAGAGGTGCTCTGAGGAACTGTATAAAATGGAAGGCTTTCATAGAAATACGCAGGATAAGGAGGTTATCAGCAAAAGAATAGAAGGGATTTCAGGCAAGGTTGCCTCACAAGTGCTGACCAGAAAATTTCAGAAATTCCATTCCTTGCAAAGTTTAAAATTGCAATTAAATCTTGGTTTGCTGTCCTGGGAGCAAGTTGTTCCACCTTGGGCCTGTTTCTTTTTTCTTCTTCTCCTTTTTTTAACACAGTATTCATACCCTTTGATGTGACTTTTATTTCCTCTCAAGAAGGAGGTAGTGCCTATTTTTCCCAATCCTTCTATCTTGGTTTCCATGTAACTTGCCAATGGAATGTGGCAGAGGCGGCAGCATGCCATTTCCAAGCCTAGGACTCAGGAGACTGTGTGTGTTTCTCTTTGCTCTCCTGTCCCTTTGCCATTGTCAGGAGAACATATCTTCTGGAAGATGAGAAACATATCTTCTGGAAGATGAGAAACATGTGGAATATAACCAAGTGTCCACACTCACTCCTGTAAAGACTGTTCCAGATCAGAAGACCCCCATCAAAGACAAAAAATTCATGAGTGAGCCCAGTTGAGATCACCTGACCCCTTGCCTTATGATTCATAAGCTATGGTAATAAATGATTATTGTTTGTTGCTACTAAATTTTTCATTTGTTATGCAATAACTTCATTTGTTATGCAATAACTAACGGTTATGATACTAGACACTATGTTGATAATTTATAGATAGATAGATAGATAGATAGATAGATAGACAGACAGATAGATAAAAAAATGCCAAATACTCACAATAGTCACATGAGGTGCTATTCTTTCCTATACTGTAATTCAGAAAATTTATGCTCAGAGGTAAGTAACTCTACAAAATACACAGTAAGTTAAAATATTGGAGTTGAACCTTTGGATCTCTTATTTCAATAACATTCTTTTCCGTTACCACTGTGTAACAAGGTATTGTTCTCAGACCAAATTGCTTACTGTAAATTAAATCTCTAGTCAACATTGTTATATTAGGAAGCTCTTATTTTATGTTATTTTTAAATGAGATTCTTTGTATTTCACAGAGTTTAAGATGTTTGATGGTGTCTATCAAAAGATATTTTGACTAGATTTCTTTTGTTATGATGATTTCCAAACTCTATAATCATTAAACTACAAGGTTGGTCAAGTTTGGTGAGCCATAAGGATAAAAATCTTTATTCTCTCCCCCACCCCCAAATACACACAAATTGCTTACAGTCCTTGCATTCCTACTCATTTTGCTATCCTTGTTGTAGTCACATTTTCACTGTTCTTACTTGAGGCACCCTGGTCATCATCATCACTGGCTCTGCACAGGAAGAAATATGTCATTTTCTGGCAACCCAAAGATAAATTCTATCTCTCCAATCACCTGACAAAAACATATGGTATAGAGAGATCTCACTGGAATATTCATTGCAGTTCAAGTGCTCCACACCTAATTATTTTCATCTGGGGATCATTGGTGACTGAGCTCTTGCTCTTAAAGGACATGTCCAGGGCACAGCTACTACAGTTACATTCACTTCTAAATATTTCCCACTCCGTAGGAAATTGAAAGAAGTAGACACGAGAATGTCCTTCAACTTTTTCTGTTTCTCTTTCTGTCCTAGTCTCTGTTCTTCAGCATCTTATCTTATAGGTGTTCCAAAATTTTATTTAATCCATATATATTTTGATATCAACTTAAATTTCCAAACAAGTGTCATTTCCATTATTTGAATTCATCTAGCTTATTTTGCTCTGTATTTTTAGAATGAGAGTTTCTGTCACTTAATGTGAAAAACTGAACAGGAAATTACCAGTAGCCAGCTTCCTAAATTTATAAGAAAAATCTAGTTGTCTTACGCTTATGAGCATCTGAATAAAGGACAGATCTTCTAATGTAAAGTAAGGGTTTTAATAAATCACTATCTATGACCCCTGCCATGGCCGCCCTTTCCCAACATGGTAATAGTTCACCATACAGACTCTCTTGTGATGTTCAAAGTTGGAAGTCTGAAATACAGCACTTCATTACTTCTGATTTATTAGGGGTTTATCTACATTTGATGATGACAGATTCTGAAAGCCTGCTTTTTAAAATTTTACACAGTATTAACACATTTTCCAGCATAGTTGTCTGTTATTCACAGAGTACATTAATTCATTAATGAATTATCCTATATATAATAAGATAAATCATTGGACTGTCAAAGATATTGTACACACTTCAGGCAAATTCTACCCCTATTTTTCATTTAAATTTCCTATTGCATATTTTGTGCACACTTGATCACAATTTGCTGATATTTATTCATCCAAAATCATATATATGTGTATGTATATACACATAAAATCTTTATACATTATCACAATCAAGATACAGAATATTTCCAACACTCAAAAATTTTCTTTGTGTTCCTTTTCAATCTTCCTTCACCCCAAGGCATTTTCTCTCAACATAGATTAGTTTTGCCTGTGCTTAAATTTCACATAAATTGACTTATAATTAATCAACTCTTTTGCATTAGACTTTGTTGATTTTTTGAGTTTATCAATGTTCTTGTACATGCCAACAACGTGTCCATTCTCTTGGCTGAATAGTATTCTATTATATAAATATATCACAGTTTGCTTAGTCATTCTCATGTTGATGAAAATTTATGTTATTTGTGGTTTGTGCTGTTATAAATGAGGCCACTATGAATATTTTTGTACATTTTTTTGCATGTGTAATATATGTTTTTATTTCCTTGGCTAAAAATTTAAGAGTACGGTTGCTAAATCATAAGGAAGTATATGTGTTATGTTAATAGAAAATGTCAAAAAATGTTTCCATAGCTGTTTTTTCGTCTTTCACTCCCAACAGCAATAATGAAAACTCCAACTGCTCCTTATCCTTACCATATTTGATTATTTCAATTCTTTTCACTTTAGCTGGTACACTGGATATTAAGTAGTATCTAGTTATAGTTTTAATTTGAATTTCTCTGATGCCTAATGATGCTGAGCACTTTTTCTGTGCTTACTGACCTTTCTTCTGCTGTGAAGTGTTTATTCATGTCTTGACTCATTTTCTAAAAATTAGGTTGTTTTCCTTCCTACTATGGAGTCATAGGAATTTTTTAATATATTCTGAATATCAGTTGTCTGTTAGATTTATGTACTAAAAATATATTCTAATAGTTTGGGGCATACTTTTGCATTTTTATTGTGGTAAAAATGCATAATGTAAAGCTTAACATTTTAACCATTTATGTACATCTTTATACATTGTGTGCCAAATAACATAGATTTATAATTATTTTTTTGCATTTTTCTTTCAAATCATAGAAAATAAAAAGAACAGTTACAAACCAAAAGACAATAATGCTAGCTTTTACATATCTTCCCATGTGTTACCTTTACTGGACATCTTTGTTTCTTCATATAGCTTTTAATATGTCAACCTACTGCCTTCTGGCCTCCATGCTTTATTTTGAGGATCCTTTGTACATGGTAAATCACTTTTCTCTTGCTGCTTTCAAGATTGTTTTTTTTTGGCATTCAACAATTTGACTATAATTGTCTTGATATGGTTCTCTTTGAAGTTATTCTACTTAGACATCACAGAGATTTTTGGATTTCTAGATTCCTGTCTTTCATCAGATTTGGGAAATTTGGGGCCATTATTTCTTCAAATAGTCTTCCTGCTCCCTTTCTCCCTCTCTTCTCCTTCTGGGAGTCCCATAATAAATATATTACTCTATTTGATGGAGTTCCACAAGTCCATTATGCTCTGTTCACTTTTTTTCATTTTTTAGTATTTCTTTTTGCTTCCCAAACTAGATAATCTCAATTATCCTATATTCAGGTTTTCTGATTCTGTTTTCTGCTTCCCCAAATCTTCTATTGAACCTCTCAAGAGAATTTTTTATTTGTTATTGTACTTTTCAGTTCCAGAATTTTTGTTTGGTAACTTTGATCTCTTTATTAACATTTTATTCATAGTTCATTTTCCTGATTTCCTTTAATTATTTGCCAATGTTCTTCTTTAGCTCTTTTAGCATATTTAAGACAATTGTTTTTAAATTCAACAGCAGCCAAAAATGTCCAGTTAAAAATGGGCAAAGGCCTTGAATAAACACTTGGCCCAAAATGATATACAAATGACCAATTAGCATGTGGACAGATGCTCAAAATCATTCATTATTAGGAAGATACAAATCAAAACCATAATAAGATACAACTTCACAGCTACCATCATTTTTTTAAAAGGAAAATAAAAAGCATTGGTAAGACCATAAAGAAAGTGGAACCCTCACACATTGTTGGTAGAGATGTTAAGTGGTATAGCTGTTGTGAAAAACAATCTGGCAGTTCCTCAAAAAGGTAAACATAGAATTAAAATGTCACTCAGCCTACACTGTCATTTTTCTAATACCACTTACACTTTTCTGAAAAGTAACATTTTAGGCCCAAATAATTTAATTTTATATGGTAAAGAATCTGTGAAGTAGTTTATTTCCAGGGATATTGAAAATGAAATAACTTCACAATTTCCACCACTGTTCAGGGCTATAAAAATAAAAGACAATATTTACTGAGAATGCCCAGGTAACCTCAGAATTTTGCAATATTGATATACGTTAGAAAAATCAAACTCTATTACCCTTGTGTATTACATTAGCCTAATAATATAATTTATCAAAAGTACTTTACTATAAAAATTGAGGCAAAAGTATAAAATGTTAAAAATTATGTGAAGAGATAACATTTTCAACTATAAACTGGTACGTGAAAATATGTACCTTTTTCACAGGATGAAAAGCCATCCCTGGTCCCAAAAAGTAAAAATCCTCCCCCTCCACATCTGCCCTCAATAAAATGACCTCAGTAAAATTACCGCAAAAATATAATGAGAAATATATGAGTCAATGCTCAGTACTGAGTTTTAAGGTAGAATTTTGATGCCCATGGTAATACATTTGAGAACAAAAGGACTTCTGAGTTTCAAACATTTTCACATTGTGGCCCCAAGGTCTTGGTTTAATAATAGATATTGTAAAACATGTGATCTTTGTTCTAGTCACCTTCCTCCCTTTCCGAGATTAGACAGACATCCTTCAAGGAGAAGAAAGAAAAAGGAGAGCTGGAGAGGGAGCAAGAAAATCAGACCATGACAGACTCTCTGAGCAGAGCTTCATCCTTCCCACCCCTCTAGCTATGCTCTGGGCAGAGGTGCAATACAACAGCAAGACAGGCTTGAGGATCTCAGAATGGAGAGGACTGCTTCCCAAACCCAGGTTCAGGAGTTTTCAAAGGGTCTCCATGGTGAAAGATATGAAAATGAAGTATATATAAGCTGAGACTGGTCCAGGCAGCATACAAATGTTTCCATTTGGCTTCATGAGAGAGCAGCTTCTGTTTTTTTTATGCCTCCAAGAAAGTTGTAGATGTTAGCTGAGAGAGAGACAGACAGACAGACAGAGAGGGTGGGGGGAAAGGGGAAAGGGAAAAGGAGAGGGAGAGGGAGAAAGAGAAGATTATTTGGAAATATCTTTGACTGTAATGAGAGTAGCTACAGGGGGAGTGACCTGGACTATAAAGCGCCCAATTCAGATACAGTAGAGGACAGCACTGTGGAAGTCTGTGATGCCTGTGAACCAGACGGGACACTGTATACACCTCAGCAGATGCCACTATGGGCAGACACAAACAGATGACCAGGTAACCCCACCTGACACTTTAGCAATTTAGATGCCACTCAAGCTACAATGAATGAGAAAGAAGGGACAATCATTAACTTACTGGGTTTAAATGTCACTAGATAAAATCTAGCAAGCATAACCAAAATTACATTGTCTGGTATGAGGCAGAAGAAGCGCTTTATACAATTTAAGTTGAATCACGGAAAGAAAATTATTCTTTAGCATACCTGGGTACATGGCTTATGAAATTAAAACATTTTTGGACTAAAAGGAACTTTAAAAGTTGTCTACTCCAACCTTGTTATTTAGCCGATAAAGAAGCAAAAGTCCGGTGAGGGTAAGAGATTTACACAAACTAACCCCACATAATTAGTGACACAGTCAGAACCAGAACCCAGTGTCCTGTTTTCTAGTTTAGACTTCTTTCTTCTACATCAGACTACCTCACTATCCTATAAAAGCTATATTTGTATTATTGCAATACAAATCATTTCAACGTATAAGCAGTTTCACGTGTATTATGAATATACTTATACAGGCTTGACAGGTAGGCAACTACAGCATATCAGTTTGTTATTCTTGCTTTCAATGAATGTTAAAAAATATACCATCTGGGTGTTAGAAGTAATTTTTGCTTCTAGGTTTGTTAGAGGCAAGAAAAGGATGTTTTATTATTAACACAACTCAAAACAAGTAGTTAAAACCAACTTTGAATATTTTATCACCAACCTGTCAATATATACTTAAAAACCAGGTGGAAAAAAAATCAATCTACAGTAAATCTGACTTTTAAGATTGTTTTGTCTAGAAAGACAAATATATTGCAATTAGAAAGAAATTATACCAGACGTGTTTTCTGGACACTTTCTTTAATCTTTGTTTTTTGATATAAATACTTTGATATATGCTACTTCGAAGATTTACTATTAAGCTGATTGCTCCAGGTAAGAGTGAATGAAAACTTTCGTGTCCTTTTTGTTACAATTGTGTTCCTTTTCTCACCAAAGCAGGAGTATGAGCATATGCAAAATGTCTCAAATTTTGTTGGAGTTTTTGTATTTTATGTCACACTAACTTTGATAAGTTTACTGACCTAATAACCTTCATTTCCTAACATAAAATCTGATATTTTTCCTACTTTTAAGCTTTACGTATTTGCAAATATGTAACCTGTTATAAGCCAATCTTTCCTAGAATTGATAAATGGATATTTTTCTTATATAATTATTATCATTTAATTTAATTCTCTTTTGAGATATTCCTAGATGTCACCTATTTATTTATTTATTTATTTATTTAATTTGGTTGCACTGGGTCTTATTTGCAGCACGTGGGCTCCTTAGTTGTGGCATGTGAACTCTTAGTTGGGGCATGCATGTGGAATCTAGTTCCCAGACCAGGGATCGAACCTGGGTCCCCTGCATTGGAAGGCAAAGTCTTAACCACTGGACTGCCAGGGAGGTCCCGTCACCTATTTATTCTACTAATTACAAGAAACATGAATAACATTGAATGGAAATTAGCATTTGCAAAAGATTTTTATATTCATTAGCAGATCTGATATTCAAAACAATCCAGAGGATAATGGTAGTAACAATAGAGTGATATTAACAGGCAAGTTTATTTATCATTCTCAATTAAAGGTGATTTTTTTTTTTAAAAAAAAGCTCAGGGAGTTTAAATTGGCCAAGGTCAAGTAGCTTATATTCATTCCATACATATCCCAACTTAATATTATTTTAGACTAAAACCATCTTCAGTATAAACTTTAAAAGTACTTTATAAATGTAAAGTAATAAAAAATGCAAGGAGATGTTATTCAACCATGAGTATGAGTAGAGAGGAAAAAAACATGGACTTAGCCTTATTACCCAGAAGACCCATTACAAGTTACCTGACTCCTGCTGAGGGACTGAGAGAAATAATATTCCAGGAATAAGAGAGAAATCCGACACATTCTGCCATCCCTATATTTTGTCATTAGAGTAACTTGGTGAAATTATATGCTAATGAGAAAAATAAAGTTAATAATATTATGAATTAAGACTCTCCTGGGTTTAGTGTTCTAAAATAAACACTTAGATATATGTATATGTAGACAGTGGTTATAGCCAAATGGTTGAATTTGATGATATTTAACTTTTCTACATCCGTGACATATTTTGAAAGAAGCACCAGGATTCTGCTTCAGTGTAAGATACAGTGGGATGCAATAGGCCAAAGCACTCACTGAAGACCAAAAACGCCTAACAAAAATAAATCTTATTTTAAAGATACCAGAGATCTGTGAAAACAACAAGGATTCAATGAACTCAACTTCAAGAAAGGGAAGAACACTTCTTGGCATTTCCTATCACTGTTCCCTACTTTATTTTATGCATAGGATTTATCACTACCCACATTATACAGGTCACACTCACTTATCTAAGCTAAATATCTTTGAGAATTCACATGCTTTTTAATTTGAGAAAAGCAATACAGTGCATATATTCTACTTCTGTTACACTGTCCATATCAAATTAAGCAAATTAATACTCTTATAATAAAATATATGAATATCCACTCTGTGATGAGTAAAAGTTATAAACAGTCTTTCATTAATTTAGGTCAGGAGATGAGTTATAAGGAAATTTTGGTCTCCAAAAGTTTTTGATTTCAGAATTATGCTAAAGAGAGATTTATTATATTTTTGTCATTAATTGTCTGCTTCCACTAAAATGTCAGTTCTGTGAGGGCAAGGACCTTTTTATATTTGAATTATTGTAGCCCCAGATCCTAGAACAGTGCATGATTGATAGGAAGCTCTAAGCAAATGAGCGTATGATGATTTGCAAAAGGATGCCCAGGAAACAAAAACAGAGCTGCTTCATCAACCACAAGACAAATCTGAGTACTGTTTATTTACTTTACCAGTATTGCATCATGAGTAACTGAGGACTTTTCAGCTCAGCAGAGGTGGATGTCCTGAAAAGTCACAGCACTCACATATATCAAGAAAGAATAATTGCAAATGTTTAGTATAGATGGAGCCTGGAGAATCACAATAAAAAGGGGGAAATAATTTTTTTCATGAAGATGATCTCTATAAGAGCTCTTCATTTAAAATCCACCACCTCTTCTGGGGAATGGCAGTTCATAAACAAAATACTATGAACTGTTTGTGTGGAAAAAACTGCAAGGAATAGGGGCCATTTCAATACACAAATATATACTAACTGCATTTAGCAAGACAAAATAGGAAAGAAAGAATATAAGGTTTAAATTGCATCCATTTAAAAGACATTTCTTAATACAAAATATCTAAGGTTTTCATGATATTGCAATCTTTGTGTGGAATGAGATCTTGGGAGGTCACTTATGCCTAAATCACCCAGGGCAGGGGAAAAGCTATATAGGAATCAACTTTTAAAAGAAACATTCAAATGAGCACAATTTGTAAAAATGCACCAACCAACAAGTCTTCATTTTACCTTATTTTATGTCTGGGAGTGTACAAGGACTGTTGGCAAGATACACAAACGAAGACAATGTCTCTGAAGTTGCACAATTTTTTCTTTTTTAAAGAAGAATACAAGAAAGTCATTTTAACTGAGGACTTACAGGCATGAGGGTATATTTATCTGGTACTAAGAATTGAGATAGGAAAAACATCAGTATGGGCTGGTAAAGAATTGTGGGACTTGATCAGAACCATCAATGATGTTCAGTGTGTGGATGAGTGGAAGCTATAAAGAAAGAAATTTCCTAAGGAAGGGAGAAGCACGTGAGAATACACTACAGTGGAAACGAGCATGACAGAGTGCAATAGCCTAGGCTAAAGGCAGCCCTCAACTTTAGTTTCAGATGTGGTCAAGTGTTGGAAGGAAATTACTAGATATTAAGCATTTATATCCCCCAGACCCTTCCCAGGGATTTTTATAATGCTTTGCACATGCTTAACACCCTTGCTGGATAAGCAGCTTCTAATTGAGCAATTACACCATACATTCTATTTGCCAACATAGCCTTCTTCTGACCACACTGGCAGGGGGGTGAATCTATGGAGGAAAATGCAGAATAGCTTTGAGTCATTATTCTAACAGCATCATCCCTATGTGAAACACATCTCGTCCTGTCCACATTTACAAATATCACCCAGTGTTTGTGAGTATATCCTCAAGGCTTTATACTCCTCCACACATCACTTTGTTTATGAACCCAAGCAGAAAGCATGTGATGCAAAGGAGGTAATGCAGTATAGTTACGAAGAGCGTGGCCTTTGGAATTTGACCAGTGTGAGTTCTAGAAAAACACTTACTGAATTAGTCATCATAGGCAAATGACTTAATTTCTCAAAGTCTTAATATATATTACAATTATAGATAAAGCCCATAAAGCACTCAGGACAGAGTCTGGCATATAGTGTGAGTTTAATATGTGTCCCCTGTTAATAGCATCACTACTAATTGGCTCTATTGCCTTGTGTTGTTCAAGAAAATGATTTGTAATGACCTACAAATATTTTAAATTTCATTAGCAACATTAAAGTATTGCTTATAGAATTGTTATCACTTTGTCATTTTAAGAATCAATATAGTCTTACATAATTTTCTACTTCATAACAAAACTTACTTTTAAGTGGCATGTTTGTTATTCTACTCTGCAGGGTAAAGATGAACCCATCCCTGCTGCTCCTGATCTTAGAGCATGCTCTGTGAGTCTGCCTACATGCAAAGCAACTTGTTCACAAGTCGGCCTCAGTTAATCAGCACATCTGCCTTAGTGACAATAGTTTAGAGTAAATGGGTAACTTTAAGAAATCAGAGGTAGTGGAGGTTGCTGCAAAGACTCATCTCCTTATATTATACCCTGTTGAAATGTTTTATATGTCAAGTCTGAATGTTTCTATGTTAATAAGTATTTCCATTTCTCTGAGGGATTTGGATATGGGCTTCAATTTGAATTTACTAGTAGGAAAGCATACAGCTTTCAGGACTTGACAAGAGTGGCAAATTCTGGAACTTCACAGATTTCTTAGAATCCTCACTTTGACACAATAATATGTAGGACTCACCCAATAAGAAGGAAACATCTTTTGGCTAGACAACAGTTTCAGCTGCCAGGAACAGTGTCTCACCCTCAGCAGCCCTTCATGCCTCTATGGCCCCAGAGTTCTCCGAAATGAACATAATATATGTCACATATCCCATGTTCTGTCAGAAAATTCCAATCACATGCACAAAACCTTTGGACAATCAATCCAGCAGTTTTCATGTGCGGCAATGCTGAATAGGCACAAATTTTAACTATATAGATGGCATAGATCACATTATTTTCTACCCCATCATATTAACCCATAAGATTACCTCAAGAAGTATGCAAGAATTTCTTCTCAAAGTTGTGAAGAGAAGAGGGACTTATGTCTGTGGAATTCCCAATTTCTATAGCCTTTAATTATTGTTAAATATATTGAGAATAAAAGAAACTTTGTATTCGTAGACTTTCCTTAATCCGCACCCAATGCAGTTACCTTCTATGTCACTTACTTGCAAACTGTTGCAAGATTTCCCCTTAATAAACCTTGACTCTATCAACATCATCTGTAGAAAAATATAGAAACTAATTATGGGCATCAATGTATTTTCCAGTGGATTCATACTGCTAATTCCTTTCCAAAAAAAGGCTCTGAGGCAGCTAGACTTTGAACAATTCCTTTCAGTTTACAGAGTACCTTTGTCTGATTTTCTATTAGACCCTCACAATAGCCCTATTAATATATTTATTATTGTGATAAATTTGTGATTGAGGAAATTGTCTTGGAGTGGTCAGGTGACTGGTCCCAAACCAAATGCCCTACAAATTCCACAGCCTGGACTCTACGAGATTAGCAGAATCCTATAGAGGCTGTATTCTTTCCACTCCACCACACTGCCTCCTGCAAGCAGGAAGCAGTGAAGAAGATTTGTAAAAGATACAGAATTGTTTTTTCCTATGTAATTAAGCTTGAGTCAATCACCAGTCACTCAGAATTACCAAGAATTTAGGAGGATACTAAATTTTCGTGCATCCTCACTCACAAGTCTTAGATTTCACCTTGTTCCAGGTTACACGTTTATCACAGGGCAGCTGGCACCAAACTCATCCAACACAGCAGCAAAATCTGCTCTTGAACCATTCAAAAGCCCACATGATCCTGGCATGGACCAAGTGAACCAATATATCCAAGCAGAAGCAACAGACCTCGATTATCTCAAGTTCTTCATCCAGTACATTTGGCTAGGAATATGATTGTTTCCAGCTTTGTCAGCTGTGATAGTAGGATCATTAATGACTTTAAAAGCTTCAAAACAGCCTGGAAACCCAATCCCAGGGATATATTATGTATCATCGCTAACAGTAACAACGAAAACGGGGGTTGATGATTACACTCAAGCATAAGAAGCTAGTATCCTTGCTGATCCTGAATGGATCATCACAGAGAATCTATGGTAGGTTGTGTTCTTGTGATTTATCACGATCTGGGGCTCAGAAATCCCCCCACAATATAGAGTCCACACTTTTTATTAAAATTATAAATAGACCACATGGATTTAAATTACTTGGATAATGGGCCAGCATATAAAACAAGAGGACCGTGAGCCAGTTTCTTAAGGATAAACTATAACGGGAACCAAATAAATTAGGGGAAATATAATGAGATAAAATTTCATCTCCTCAAAAGATACCTTGTTGTAATTGAAATCTAACTCATGCTACCAGGTCTAAACCTTTTCATTGTTAAGGAATATTCAAAAGTGTCCCCTAATCTAAAAAGCTCTCATTTAAAAAATGCATATGGGTCGACAATGTCAGGCAGATCTGTATTCAAACTAGAATTTTCTAATTTCCCAGTTTGGGGAAGTTACCTAACTTCACTAGATCTCAATATCTCATCTGAAAATGAGAATAAGAATTGGTAGCTTCCAATATTGTTGTATTTATCCTGCCTAGCACATGGTAAGGGCTCGGCAAACAGCAATTCTAATGTTCTACCAAGTTATAAGAGAACACGTTTTATCACTGTTTTGGCCTGAAACTCACTGTCAAAGTTGTAGGGTAGATATAAGGTAAGATTTATTCTTTAGAATAAGGAAACAAATTGATAGTGAAAGTTAGGCTATAATTTCGAGTATGAAAATAATACGCCACTGTGATGACTTGATGTGTGGTATCCACAGACCAATACAACTATGATCTCCATTTCAATTATTTTTCTAGATCTGTAAAATAAAAGTTTATACAATTTGTAAGCAGTTGACCAATCCATCTAAAAGTTGGTTGGTCCTGAGAAAATGTGATGCTCATGGATAAGGTTTTGGAGGATCCTCTTTTTATTTTTCAAGGGGTATTGCAACCTATGGACTAACCCCCAAAAGCTCCTCACCTTGTGTGTTATTCTGGAACTGTGAGAGCCAGAAGGGATAGGGTAGTGTAGATGTGTTACCACGGCTGAGGCTGGATGAAAAGAACATCTTCACATATAATAAACAGTACATTTATAGACAGATGATTAAATCGTAAGTACCCACCAGGTTCCACATATTTCACAATAATCTTTTAAAATAATTGCTGCCACTTGAGTAATACAATCAAAAAATTACAAGACTGTCAATTTATTCTCTAACTTTTAAAATTCCATCACCCATTTCCCTAAGGTAACCAGCTATAACGTATTAAATCTCCAAAGACAGGAAGTCACATTTGCATTATATATTACATTAATATTTTCCTCATTTTCTTAGTTAACTTTACAGAAAGTAAATATAGACTTTAAGTTCATACTAATGTCATTTGTGATTAATTATTCTCTACCTCATTTGGATTTTTTAATTAGCAAAATGGATGTCTATGTTGAAAAAGGTCCAGTAGGGTAGAGCAATTTTACATTCCTTTGCCACAAACTGTCTTATTACTTATCATAAAGAGATAAGTGCTGTTTTCCTGAAATTTTGAGGTCTCATATTTATTTTTCAAAACCAAACTTTAGCTTAGCATGCAGTTTAGGTTTATCACTTAAACGCTTGCTACAGGTTTTTTAATACTATGCATGAAATGGCTATTAATGCATTGTTTTATGAGTTCCTTATATTGCAACTATTTAAGTTTCAAAACACTGTTACATAGAAACCTTAAATTTTCAGTTGAATTTTTTTGTTTATCAGACATGTAAGTGTAAATCTAGCAAAATAAAATGTGGTAAAACTGGAGGAGATCAAGAAGGTAGAGTACAAGGTACTGGAAATCACTTCCCTGCCAAAAACACATCAAAAATACATCTATATGAGGAACAACTGTCAAAGAAAAATAACTGGATACTGGCAGAAAGACTCCCGTACAGCCAAGGCTGAAAGAAAGATCCACACAGAATCAGGTAGGAAGGGAAGAGAAGTAATTAGGCAGCACCTGTGCCTCAGAGAAGGGACTCAGAGGAAGAGGATTACACAGGCAAAGATCTTCCCTGGGATGAGTGGCGCAAGCCACATACTGGGTGCCCCAGTCCTGGGGTCTGACAAAGGTGAGATAAGTCCCTTTGGCTGGCTGGAGGGCTGGTAGGACTAGCAGGAAAGCTGTGGGAAGCCTGGACTCTACTCAGGAGGAGTGCACTTGTGCTTGCTTAATCCTGAAGCAGGGCAGAGAAGGTGGACTGAAACCACACAAGTTGCTGACTAGTTTCCCATGACCACCCCAGTACATGCCCCAGCCTGAGCCAAGCTAATGCACTAGCCCTGCTTACTCCAAATCAGAGCTTCACTTTGGAGAGAGGGCTGCCAAAACCAAGGGAAGAACCTGGCCATGAGAAACAGTGGCCGCTCAGAAGTGGCATCTGAGCAGGGAGGGGCCAATCATTACTGGTGCTCGCACAGGCAGCATGTCAGAAAGAGCCCTGAAATGTGGCTGCAGCCAGCCCACCAAAGCCTGCACCGTGACAAACACTGAGAGCCCACATGGGCCCTGCCTGCCCTCTAGCGCAGCTCCACATCAGGATGGGGGCAGCGGAGGCCAAGAGGAGAGATCAGCTATGAGGGACAAAGAAGACTCAAACGTCAAGTGGTATCTGAGATGGGTAGGGGTAGCCAATCCTGGCATTTGCACAAGCAGCACAACTGAACCTCTAGCTGTTATCTGGACCACCACAGCCCACACCCCATCACATACTGAGAGCCCAAACGGGCCCCTCTTGCTTCAGCATTGCTCCTCTCTGGGGCACACGTGCCGGTGCTGGGAGGGAGAGGAGCACACACTTAAAGGGAACTGAGTTAGTTTGGACCTGAACTTCAGAGTTTCTGCTCCAGCAACTTAGGGCCTGACTCTGCCCCCATAGGTCAGTGACAGCCACTGAACAGAGGGGAACTCCTGCCTCATAGCTAGCTCCAGCCCTAGCCCCTCCATCTCCAGCTCCACCTCCTACCAAGATGATAGCTGCCAGCACAACCTGAGGAAAGACATAACTCATGTTCATGACAAATCCAGCTCTCCAACCCAAGCCACAGACTCCATAGGGTCACTCCAATGTAAGGACCCCCCCACCTTCAAGACAGCTATAGGTAACTGTTTCACCTAATTTCAGAGAGACAGAGAAAGATAACTAAAATAAGAAAACAGAAAAGTTTGTCTCAATTGAAAGAGCAAGAAAAAACTCCCCAAAAAACAACAAATGAAACAGAAATAAACAATTTGCCAGATGAAGAATTCAAAGCATTAGCAAACCAAATCCAAAAATATATAAAAAGGCTCATAGACCATGATCAAGTAGGATCTATTCCAGGGATTCAAGGAGGTTTCAATATTCAAAAACTAAATAATGTGATATACCACACTAACATAAGGAATGATAAAAAAAAAAAATCACAAAATCATCTCAATAGATATAGAAAAAACATTTGACAAAATTCAACATCTATTCATGATGAAAACTCTCATCCAAGTGGGTACAGAGGGAACACATCTCAACATAATAAAGGCCATTTATGACAAACTCACAGCTAACACCATACTCAATAGTCAAAAGCTGAAAGCTTTTCCTCTAAAATCAGAAACAAGACAAGAATGCCCACTCTCACCACTTCTATTTAATACAGTATTGGAAGTCTTAGCCACAATAATCAGACAAGAAAAAGAAATAAAAGTCATCCAAATTGAAAGGGAAGAAGTAAAACTGGCACTATGTGCAGATGACATAATAATATCTATGGAAAACACTAAAGTCTCCACCAAAAAAACTAGAATAAATGAATTCAGTAAAGTTGCAGGATACAAGATTAATATACAGAAATCTGTTGCTTTTCTATATACTCCTAATGAATTATCAAAAAAAAAAAAAGCAAGAAAACAATCCCATTTTAAATTGTGTCAGAAAGAATAAAATACCTAGGAATAAACTTAACTAAGGAGCTGAAAGACCTATAAACTGAAAATTATAAAATATTGATGAAGGAATTTGAAAATGATATAAAAAATGCAAAGATATACTGTGTTTTGGGATTAGAAGAATTAATGTTGTTAAAATGTCCATACTACCCAAAGCAATCTGTAGATTTAATGCAATCCCTATGGAATTACCCAAGATATTTTTCATAGAGCTAAAACAAATTACCCTAAAATTTATATGGAACCACAAAAGACCCCAAATTGCCAAAGCAATCTGGAGAAAAAAGAACAAAGCTGGAGGTATGACACTCCCAGACTTCAGACTATACTAAAAAGCTACAGTAATCGGGCTTCCCTGGTGGCGCAGTGGTTGAGAGTCTGCCTGCCAATGCAGAGGACACGGGTTCGAGCCCTGGTCTGGGAAGATCCCACATTGCCGCGGAGCAACTGGGCCCGTGAGCCACAATTACTGAGCCTGTGCATCTGGAGCCTGTGCTCCGCAACAGGAGAGGCCGCGATGGTGAGGGGCCCGCGCACCGCGATGAAGAATGGCCCCCGCTCGTCACAACTAGAGAAAGCCCTCGCACAGAAACGAAGACCCAACACAGCCATAAATAAATAAGTAAAATTTAAAAAAAAAAAGCTACAGTAATCAAAACAGTATGGTACTGGCACAAAAACACACACACAGATAAATGGAACAGCATAGAAAACCCAGAAGTAAACCCATGCACCTATGGTCAATCGATCAGAGGCAAGAATATACAATGGAATAAAGACAGTCTCTTTGCTGGGAAAACTGGATCATATGTGACTTCCTGGATAGGAGAGCAGGGTGTAAGAGAGGAGGGTGTCCATTCTGCCATCCTTGTGTTCTTATGTGCTGGAATGTGGCCCTCTTTGGCCCATGCAATAAAAGCCATGCATTGAAAATGGCCAAGTAATGAGAGTTTTGAGTTGGGTCCCTGATGATTATGGGTTCTCTGCACCAATCTTGCACTACTTACTTAGACATTACATACATGTAAGAATAAAAGACATTTCTGTATTTTTTTAGCTCTTGATATTTTGGGTTTTCAGTTGCTTGCAGCTGAATAGACTCCTAATAGATATATAAGATAAAACACAAACACACATATACAAAAAATAAGAAAATCTGAAGCCATCTAATAAGAGTATAAAAACCATGGCTGACTGAAGTACAAATATATATACAACTAACCATAAATAATGTGTAGTGAGCTTTTGATAAAAATCCAAACCATGAGATGTAAAATATATTTTTGTTCTAATCTGATGTGGATGTCTCTTCTCCTTTTTGTCTAAGGTTTATGGATCCCTTTTGTGTGTCTCACACTCTTCTTTTCTCCACACTATTCATCAGTGGGTGAAACTTCTTTACAAAGGGTCTTACCCATGAATTATGGTCTCAACCCACAAGGCCTAAACATTTAGATTTAACAGATTCTTCAACTCCTTTATTGCTGTCATAATCTCCAAAAGGTCTGTCATCAAGTCTATACCCAAGAATGGCCCCTTCCTCTATTCTAATAAGCTTTCTACTTATTTCATCTCTAGGACTCTACTGCAGGTACTGCTAAGTCTGAAGTCTGCACCTATCTTTTGTTCCACTCTTGATAGATGAGACTCTAAGGCTGAGAATTTAACTTCTAGATTGAGTCAGAGTTTAAATAGGTCCCACTGGGCAGATGCATAAATGTGATGTGATTTTCCAGTAAAACAAAAAATATATATTGTCTGGTTGCAGCACAAGGTTCACTTTTGTCAATTTATGGCTACCCTAATGCAAGCTAAACAAGCAGTGCACTTTTCATCAGGACTGATATGCAGTCTAATCCCAAAGCCCTGAGTGGGTCTCCAAACCAAATTCTCATATTCTTCTGAGCAGTAGTCTTAAACAAGGTGAGGAAGGATGGAAATGGAGTCCAGGATCTGAGCAATCACATCATAACTGCAAGGCCACCTGCCTCTCTGCCTTCTGTTCACATAGTGCAACATAAAAACAAATATATACCACCTATTTATTTTGAAAACAATTCAGAGTAGCAGGCAGACCAAAGTAAAAGAGAGAGAGGTTATTTTGTTTGAGCCTTTAATATCAAAGAGTAGTTTTATTTCTACTGTTCATGATGTGGAAGCTTTTAGTTTTTCAAGTATTTGTTTCTTTACAACCATTTTCCTGTGCCTTACTTTACTTTCTTATCACTCTGTATACAAGAAAGGATATGTATGGCCTTACTGAGATCTAAATGCTTAATTTACAACCTAATTCACAATAGCCAGATTGTACAAGATATTTATCTCCACAATTTAATTTATATGAGAACACAGGCTTTAAATATGAGTATTAGATTTTTCTTAAAAGACATGTTAATACATATTGAATGATAACCACAATAATAAATTAAACTTTTAAAATTACATTTTCTTTGATATTGTTGCACGTAACACTTTAAGAAGTCCCCCACTGCAAAATAATTATGATTTAATTCAATTCAATCCAAAGAATGTTTGCTGAAATAAAAAAACCTGAGATGTCCCCATCAACACAACTAATTAAATTTCTAGTATTTATTCTGATATGTGGAAGGAAAACACTGAAGAAGCATAAAGTATCATCCTTACATCCAAAAAACCTACACTCAATGGGATTATATAAGACATTTATGCATAAAATCTTCAGATAACAATATAAGACAATGTTGACATGATACAAAGAAGGATCAGATAAGTGAAATTTACAATAAGTAAATTCAAAGTAAGAAAGATTGGAATAGTCTAAATATTAGGTCAAAGTTTTGTGGAGCAAGTCTGATAAGGAGGAGAAAGCTGACCTTGCAACATTGGTCCCTAGAAATGATCCATTTCTTGAGCCATTAATGATCATGTCTATAGGTAGCATGTCTCAGTAGGGTCTCAAAATTTTAATTTGTTCACTAGATTGTGAGCTATATGAAGACACAAACTACATCTATCTTGTTCAGCATTGCAGCTTCAAGACTTTATGCAGTTCCTGATGCATGATAAATGTTTAATATTTCTTAAATGAATAAAGAAAATATATACTAATTTCATAAAGGACACTCGCACATATATCATAAATAACTATATTTGGGATAAATGTTAATATTAAGAATACAAACATTGGAGAAGCTCTGCAACTTATCATTTGTATGAATTAATTTCTCTGTACCTCAGTTTCCTCATCTATAGATTGGGAATAATCATAATATCTTTTTTTTTTAATTTTATAGCTACTTTATTTATTTATTTATTTATTTTTGGCTGTGTTGGGTCTTCGGTTTGTGCGAGGGCTTTCTCTAGTTGCGGCAAGTGGGGGCCACTCTTCATCGCGGTGCGCGGGCCTTTCACTATCGCGGCCCCTCCCGTTGCGGAGCACAGGCTCCAGACGCGCAGGCTCAGTAGTTGTGGCTCACGGGCCCAGCTGCTCAGTGGCATGTGGGATCTTCCCAGACCAGGGCTCGAACCCGTGTCCCCTGCATTAGCAGGCAGATTCTCAACCACTGCGCCACCAGGGAAGCCCATAATATCTTCTTCATAAGGTTCTTATGCAGACTGGCTCTTAGAAAAGTGCTTGGCATCTAGAAGGTGGTATCTAATTGTTATTTTTTGTCATTATGTGAAGGAAAGGCCTTTCATTTTTTCACCAGTTCTCCTAAATTGTAGGGATTGCAGGGTATTATTTACACTTAAGCTTTATCCCTAAAATATCCCATAAAATGAAGGGGCTAATTTAATTACAAAAAAATACCAAAATATTAATGTCACTTTTATTTAATGTATTTAACAAATATTTATTAAGTGCCTATCATTAATTAACTTAATTCTGAACTAGAAGGTATATTTTGTTTACTTTCTTTTTAACCTTGATCAGTTAGTTTTTCCCATGCCTACCCATCTCCCCAAATAGGAAAGCAATACAGTCAAGTAGTGGAAGTGAAAAATGAATAGGCTTCTGTGAGAATGACTAGAATACAAGCTAACCATGTGGCCATTAATTCAGTTAAGAGATGTGCTTCTGTAAAATGGAAAAGTGAGGTAGTTACCAAGATAATGTAAAGCAGAGACACTTATTACTTAGTTTCTCAAATATATCATATAAATATGTTTATTTGGGGGAATGCTAAAAATTCAAACACTTGTTTCAAATCTACAATTCAAATTGTATCACTGGACAGTATGACAGGCAATCGGGCAAATCTTTTGTCAGAAGTGAGATATCTAAATAATGCTTATTTTTTTCCTTCAAAAGAATTGTTTTCTCATGTGGAGAGTTTACTCTTAAATATACTAGATAGTAATCGGAAATATAATTCCACATAAAATCTTAATATGCACCTTGGTACCACATGCAGGTGCCAATATTCCTCCCTGTGAATCCATCAAAAGAACGCTCAAGTCATTTGCACCTACATTTTGTTGAAGCTATGGTGGATACTGATATAGAACATGAGAGGGCTAATGAAAGGAAACTGAGAAGCCTGTAAAACTAGCCAAATCAGATACGCCAGACACTTCTCATGGGGAAAACAAAACTTTTAAAATACTCATAGGCATTTGAATCATAAGAGCTGAAAGGATCACTCATTAGCACTTAACCTTAGTGACAAGGTAACCAACGCTCCACCATCTCACTAGTTGGAATATGTTCAGAGCAAAAAGGAATACCCTGTCTTTGTGTTCTGGCACATGTTATTCTGAAGATTCTGGAATATGCTGCTCAAAAGTGAATCATCCTTTAATGATCAAAGTAATCATAGGAAATGTAACAGGACAACCAGAACATTTTTTAAAGCCAAATACATCGCCCAAAAGCCTACAACATAGGTTTTCATTTGTTGTTTATAGAATGGTTGAGTGACAGTCAATGAAGCAATTGCCAAAGAATCACCAGTGCACAGACATAGGTCAGTCAGAAGTTGAAGAAAGAGCTATCCAAGAAATCATATTTGTCAAATAGTTGCCTATTATCAAAGTCAAGGGATAGGAATATGATAATAATAGCAGCATTTTGTATACATTTTCTCATTTATCTCTCTCAACTATCCCAGGAACTCATATTCTCATACTCATTTTAGAGAAGACAAGATGGAGCCATCACAGGGTTACAAATTTGCCCAGCCTCACATACATTAACAGAACTGCAATCACTTGGTATACCGAATCAGAATAGCAACAAAAGCAAAAGCATGTAACAAAGACCCCAATTCACAGAGATAAAGTCAATCCTTAAATGATGTTTGAAATGACTAATAAAAATACTGAAGGTCCATGATTTAAATTGTGTAGAACTGACAACAGCTCTTTTAGACTGAATTAAGATACTAAATATCATTATATTTGAAATCTATAAGTATATTATTTTAGCAATTTCTTTAGTGAAAACAGATCTGAAATAACTTCCCTCCTAAAAAATGTTTAAAACATCCAAATAAACTAATGAGGTATAATGGAATCCTTTTAAATTTTATTAGAGAAAAATTCATGACAAAGCTTAATACTTCCTTAGGATGTAAAATTATTGATTGATTTAGTGACAGGAAGTACTATATTTGTCTTTTATTTAGTTACCACGTTTAGAAGAAGTTCCATAATATACTCACAGAGGCTATACTGTGGCAGTTAAGATCACAATCATATTATCTGGCTACTATTTGCCAACTGGGTGTCCCTAGGAAAAAAGTCCTTCATTTCTCCATACCTCAGTTCCCTCATAAGTAAAGAAAATAACAGTATTTCATAGGATTGTTGAGAGGATTGTATAATTTAACACATGTAAGGTGCTTAGAATAGGAAGTAGCATACATTAAACACTCAGTAAATTTTAATAATTATCATAATTATTACCCAACCTAAATACGAATAAGCTATATCATGATGTAGTTCTGTCTCCAAAACATAAATGTAGTCACTAGTATTAAATAATATAGACTATTAAAAAATAGAAGATTCATACATTCCTAACAACGTATCCAACTTGGAAGTATATCTTCACGTTTGTTTTCACATTTTTGCTATGTAGAAGAAAAGAGTACCAAGTGGAAGAGGCAGTTTAGGAATTGTCACAATGAGAAATTTCAAAGGTTTAGAGCACTGTCTATATAATGTATTGGTCCCTTAACCACTTCATTTATTGTTTGTTTTCTAGCTAATATTGAACCCTTGAATTCCCTTTCAAATCATTTTAGGAATAAGCCAGGGTATATATTAAGCAATATGTGAATTAAATCATGCTCTATTTTGATCAAATTCACCAGGCAAATGCTAATTCTCTGCTTAGCCTGTGTCTCATTATATAATCAGTCTGAAAGGTTTTGCAGTGCATATTTTCATGTCATCTACTGGATTTGTTATAGAGCGTTTTAACACCCACACTATACTCACTAGTTTACAAAACATCACATTTGAAACCATACCAGTGAGCCAAATGGAAGAATTTTTTTTTCACCTAGCGTGGTTCATGAGAGCTAGTTTGGCACATCAATTAATTTCTGTAACTCACAGTATTCAGGATCTCCACAGGCTCCTCACTGGCCAGCAGCTTAAGAGCAAATATTAGTTTAGCTCTTTACCTGTTGCTGATGTGGTTAAGTTGAAAGTAATTTCACTCAGAATAAATTTCTGTAACACTGGGAAAATACAGTTAAACAAGATACATTTTTACCTAACACAATTGAAAAGGAAAGTTTACTTAGTTATACTAAAAATCAAAGTTTTTTTGTTTCATATCCAAGTGTAGAATAGTGAGCTTAAATCACTGGGGTGCCGCCAGAGCCTAAAATACCTAGGTAAGTTTTAACTGTCCCCATCAATTTTGCTCTATACATCTGGTCCTCCCAGCTAACGGGAACACTTGCACAGTCAAAAGATCATTTCAGAAAAGACTGATTCATTTTAGCCCTTGCCTCATTGTGGCAATACCAAATACATTTACCAGCCCTCCTGAGTAGTATTTGACCCCATCTAAAATGGCTACAGCAGACATTTTGCTGGCAAAACTAATGAATAAATATATGTTTCATTGACCACCTTTTGCCATGTCCTTCCTCACCCCTGCCCCCTAAGCCACTGCCCATATTTTTGTTAGCACCCAACAAAAGCACCACAGGATAATGATCTTACCACTTAGGAAGCAAATACAACTTTCTCTGATGGGATCTTGATCTCTAAGTGCAATGCAGAAAGTTTTAAAAGACAGACCTGCTTATTAATATAAAGAAACTATGATGATTTCCCAAGGGAATATGTGTAGTCACTAAAAATGAAGACCAATTAAAAATTCTGCCCATTAATGGTAAAAAGCAAACTGCAAATAACTGATGGCAGAGGAATCCTAAGCTCATTAGTATTAGTCTTTTTATCCTCTTCCTACTAAATATGTTTATTAAGCTGCCAACAAGAAGTCAACTTACTGTTTGACATTTGCCATCTTTAATTTTACCAGGAGAGAGGAAGAGAATACACACACATTCACACACACACACACACACACACACATATAGCTAAGGTTGTAAATTACCAGAGAAATAGCCAAAAGGAAGGTAGCCAAGGAGAGAAATAGAAGCTCTTGGGAGCCTGGATAATGTTGATCAGTTGAAGAGATGACATCAGGAAACTGTAAATGCCAAAACAGGTCTAAAACCATCAGTGGATGAGATAAGTTTGATTAAATAAAATTGAGAACTAAATATACTAAAGACCATGATTTTAGTGACATCAAAGACTATAAATTTAAGGGACAGATTTTTGAAGAAAGTGATTGAAATGAGATTGGATGAGAATCCATTTATAAGGATTTTTTTTTAAACCACAGGTCAAATAAAAGTGAATTCCTGATAAGGAATAATCTTACAATGACAAGGAATGAACTAACTGTCCTTTTAGCTTTTCCTATATACCAGTTTTATGTTTCTTTGGGGGCAATTCTCCGCCCATGGAGTTGATTTTATATGAAGAAAGGACTTAGTAAGGTATATACTTGAGATTTTTAAATTCACTTCTTTTACTGAACCAGGTTATATTCATAAATCACTGATCCCTTGTCACCTTGCTTTTATACTTTTCAGTTCCAGTAAATAGTCTCTGGGTGTTCTCTCACTAATGTCCTAGTCAATTTTCAATTCTGTACAAACACAGAAAGAAAGATATTTATCTCAACTAAATGTCAAAATTACATTTGAATTAGCATGCCTTACATTCCTGACCTCTGTTTTCAACTTTACTTTGTTTCATTTTTAAATACTGTATTTGTGCTTCAGGTGCGGTATTAACAGAAATTCAAGACTCTGAATAGAAGAGTTTCTTTGTATTTTTAATGCATCTATAATTATAGAAAGGTTTATAAATAGACATGTTTTAATGTCTTTAAAAAACAAAGGCTTACTTCAGACTTTTAAGCATAATTATTTTTTTTCCATCCCAGAAGATTCTTGAAATAAAAAAAAGCATTATTGAGTCAAGTAGTTAATATACAATAAACTGCACATATTTAGTGTGTAACTGTGATAAGTTTTACCATGTGTAAACACCATAAAATCATGACCACAATCAACATAATGAACATATCTGTTACCACACAAAGATTTCCTTTTACTCTTTAGTAATCCCTTCATTCCACCCCTTCTTGTCCCCACTGTTCCCAAGCAACAACTAATCTGCTATAAGTCGCTAAATATTAGTTTGCCTATCTTAGATTTTTACAAGATGTAATCAGACATTATGTGCTTTATTTTTTTGTATAGGCTTCTTTCACTCAACATATTGTAAGCCCCTTCCACATTGTAGCATGTATCAAGAGCTCATTCCTGTTTATTGCTGAGTAGTATTCAATTGTGTGATGCATCACAGTTTATCCATTCACCTCTTGATTGACATATGGGTTGTTTCCAGTTTTTCCCTATTAAAAACAAAGCAGGTACAACATTCTGTATAAGTCTTTGCATAAGTGTATGCTCTTAGGAGTAGAAAGCCTGGATCACATGGTAGATATGCATTTAACTTTTTAAGAAACTGCCAATTTCCCAAAGTGATTGCACTATTTCATTAAGTGCATTCTGCCCAGAGTGTAAGAGAGTTCCAGTTGCTTCACATCCTTGACAACATTTGGTACAGTCAATCTTTTTAATTTTGGACTAATAGGTGTGTAATGGTATCACACTGTGGCTTTAACTTGCATTTCCTAATATCTAATGATGGGATTTTGATTGAAATTGTTTGGAACCTATACATCAATTTAGAGAGATTTGAAATTTTAACAACATAAATCTTCTGAACAATTAACACAGTATATTTCTCAATTTTTCTCATAAACATTTTGTAATTTTCATTATACAAGACTTTTACTCTTTTCAAATTTATCTGTATTTCATATTTTTAAGCTATTTTAAATACTATTATTTTATTTCAATTTCTAGTTATTCATTGCTAGTGTATAGAAAGAAAATGGAGTTTTACATTGATCTTTCATCCTGCAAACTTAGTAAACTCACTTATTAGTTCCCAAAGATTTTTTTGTATATGCCCTCAGATTTGCTACACAGATGATCATGTAATGCATAAATGAAGACAACTTCAACTTTACCTATTTCTCTTCCATTCTCTTACCTATTTCTCTTCCATTTGAATGTTTTATTTTTCTGCCCTCACCGCTATTGAAAACCTCCAGTACAATATTGAACAGAAATGATAAGAGTGGACATCCTTGTCTTGTACTCCATCTTAGGGGTACAGCACCCATGGTTTCACCATGTAGTATCATGTTATCTGTAGGTTTTTAATATATGCCATTTATCAGTTTGAATAAACTCCTCATACTCCTAATTTGGTGAGTTGTTTTTTTTTTTTTTTAAGCAATGAATAATGGATTTTCTTCAAATGCTTTTTCTATACATATTGAGATGATCACGTAGTTTTTTTCTTTGTTAGTTTGTTATTATAATGAATTGCATTGATTGATTTTTCAAATGTGAAACAAATCTTGCACTCCTTGTACAGAAGGTCCTTGAGCTACAGTGGTTCAATTTACAATTTTTCGACCTTACAATGGTGCCAAAGTGACATGCATTCAGTAGAAATCATACTTCGAATTGTGTATTTTCATCTTTTCCCCAGGCTAGCAATAAGCAGTACAATACTCTCTAGTGAGGATGGGCAGCAGCAACCAGCCACAGCTCCCAGTCAGCTACACAACCACAAAAGCGAACAACCAATACACTTACAACCATTCTGTTGTTAAATGATTTTGGTCCAACTGTAGGCTAATGTGAGTGTTATGAGCATATTTAAGGTAGGTTAGGCTATTAAATGCATTTTTGATTTATGATATGTTCAACTTACAATGAGTTTATTGGGATTAACCCCATCATAAGTCAAGGAAGATCTGTATAAATCCTAGTTGGTCACAAAATTCTTTTTTATATATCGATGGCTTCAATTTGCAAAAACATTCTTTAGAACTTTGTATTCTCCTTCATGGAATATTGGTTTGTAGTTTTCTTGTGCTGTCATTGACTTATTTTGTGTCAGGGTAATGCTGACTTCATAGAATGAATGTGATATAGTCCCTTCTCTTTTCTGTAGAACTTTTGTAATACTAGTATTATTTCTTCCTTAAAAGCTTGGTATAACTCACCAGTGAAGCTATGTGGAATGGGTGTTCTCTTTGTAGGAAAGTTTTTAAACTACAATTTTAATGTCTTTAATAGATACAGAGCTATCCAAGTATCTATTTCAGTGTGAACTTTGATAATTTGTGTCATGCAAGGAATTTGTTCATTTTACCTAAGTTGTTAAATGTATTGGCATAAAATGATCCGTAATATACTTTCCATTTCTTCAGGATCTCTAATGGTATCACTTCTCTCATTCCTGATGTGGGTAATTTGTGTTTTCTCTCTTTTTTTCATGATCAGTCAGGCTAGTGGCTTATCAATTTTATTGATCTTCTCAAAGAAGTAACTTCGGGTTTAACTTGTATTCTCTATTATGTTCCTGTTTTCAATTTCCTAGATTTTGATTCTCATCTTTGTTATTTCCTTTCTTCTACTAATTTTAGGTTTGTTTTTTTTCTAGTTTCTTAATGTACAAGATGAGGTAATTGACTTGACACTTTTCTTCTTTCTAATACAGGTATTTAGTGCTTAGGTATTTAGATATTCAGTGAGGCTTAGCAGTATCCCACAAATTTTTGTATGCTGAATTTTCATTCTCCTTCAGTTTAGAATACTTTCTAATTTAGTTTTGATTTCTTCTTTGTCCCCTGAGTAATCTACAAGTATGTAATTTAGTTTCAAATATTTGAAGTTTTCCCAGATATCTTTCTATTAACAATTTTAATTTAATTACATTGGTGAGAGAACACACATTATATGGCTTAAATCATTTTAAGTTTATTGAAACTTACTCTACAACCCAGAATATGGTATATCTTCATTAATGGTCCCTTTAAATATTTTAAATGTTTTTAAATGTATATTCTTCTGTTTGTGAGTGGCAAATGTTTTAAAAATCAATTAGGTCAACTTGATTAATCATGTTGTTATATATTTACCTTGGTTGATCATGTTATACTTTTACTAATTTTCTGTCTGCTATATTCTTACTGATTTTGTGTGTTCTTATTTTATCAATTACTGAAATAATGGCACTTAAATCTTCAACTATAATTGTGAATTTGTCTATTTCTCCTTGCAGTTTTATTTTTTGTTTCATGGTTTCATGTATTTAAAGCTGCATTATTAGGTGCGTAAACATTTAGTCATATTACAACCTCTTGATGAACTGACATTTTTCTTATTATGAAATTATATCTTTACCTCTGATATTATTTTCTCCAAAATCTACTTTGTCTGATATAAATATGGCACTGCAATTTTATATTGATAAGTGATAGCACAGTATTCCATCCTTTTACTTTTAAACTATTTGCATCTTTATATTTGATGTACAATTATTTTAAGCAGCATAAAGTTTTTTATTTAATCTGACATTCTTTATTAACTGGTATATCTGAACCTTGTCATTTACTGTAATTATTGATATGATTATATTTAAATCTATCACCTTGTTGTTTTTTAATTGTCCCTTCACATTTTTCTTTTCCTGCCTTCTACTGGATTAGTTGAAGAACTTTATTAGTTTTTCTCCTTTGTTGGCTACTTAGGTATAGCTATTTGCTTTCTTAATTGTTGCTTTAGGGTTCATAGTATACATTTTTAACCTATCACTGTTGACCTCCAAGTGGTATTATGCCACTTCATGTAGAGTATAAGTAACACAGTGCTCCCTTGTCATCCTGTGGTTCCTAATCTTTATACCCTGCTCTCAGTCATTCCAGCAGATACCTGTTATTTTTCAGTAACAGACTTATGCAGTGCATTCTTTAGTATTCCAGTGAAAAAGGAAAGTCGATACCTTTTTATTGGCATGTTGGAAGAATGTCAGTATACCTGGATGGTTATGCAACAGGGCTATACTGAAAGTCCTACTTATTTTTCTAATACTTAAAGTTGATTTGGCTGATGTACATTTTTCTGATGGCTCTGTCTTAATTCAATATGTAGATGATTTGTTTTTGTGCTCTAGAACTTAACAGGACTCTCAAGGAGACACTATTCACCTGTTACAACTACTAGCCTCTAAAGGACATAAGGTATCCAAAGACAAACTGCCATTCTGCTTACCAACTGTGAATGACTTAGGTAATTTGCTAAGGAAGGACTGGTAACTGATTCTGAAAGATTTCAAGGAATCCTGGCCTTCTCACTCCCCAAAACAAACAGCTGAGAGGATTTTGAGGTCTAACTGGATACTGTAGGAATTGGATACCTAATTTTTCCCCTCATTGTCCAATTTCTGTATGAATTACTTAAATCTGGCTGACCAGACCCAATTGAATGGCCAATAGAAAGAGAAAAGACTACAGATGCCTTAAAATCTTCATTGACTCAGGTTCCAGAATTAGGCCATCCTTATCACAAATTACCGTTTTTTTTCTCTTTGTACCTGAACATAAAGGCAATGCCCTAGAAGTGTTAACCCAAAGGCATGGTGACCAGCATCAACCCATAGGGTTGATTACAGCCAGGAGCTATATTCAGTGGCTAAAGGACTGTGCATGAGGGCTGTTTCAATAAATAGCTCTCTGTGCAAAGATACTGAAGAGCTTATAACAGGTCTCCTTTGACTGTATTCCATACTCAGTTGAATCCCTTTTAAATTCTCATCGTATTCAGCACTGTTCTGTGAGTTGACTCGTCTCCTATGAGGTACTGTTGCTTTCTTTACCTAATATTACCTTGGCTGAATGTGATAATCTTAACCCCAAAACTTTGCTTCTAGCACAACAGGAAGAAAACAACCATGACTGCCTTTTACTAATGGATTATTTTCTTACTCCTAGTAGTGATTTACAAGAAATTTCTATTGATAATGCTGACTCAATTTGGTTTACAGGTGGATCCTACTTAAAAGATGAATGGGGACATTACTGAGCTGGATATGCAATAACATCCACCATGGACATAATTGAAAGTTGTACTTAACAGAAGATAATCAGTTGATAGCTTTTCATTTTCTTTAAGAGATTTAATAAGTCCTTGGCAATAACACAGAATATCACCCTTAAGTATGCCTTCATCTAAGCACATAGATTGCCCAGTGATTATTTCAACCACTGAGACTGCAAAGATAATCAACCTAACAATATTCATAGATTAGGATGGATAATCCCTGAAAATTGTCAATATACTATAACTTTGAGGACCAGTGATTGGTTTGGAACTGATTGGTTTAAGATGACCAGAAATATCAATATATTGCATAGCTCCTAATAGGACACAGGGGATTTGTGGAATAAACTTATGGCCTTGGCTTCCCCAAGGTTGGTTAGGAAGAGGCACAATAGGTTTCCCTTGGCTCAAGGTCACCTATGGGTAGCCTTGGAAACAGCCCCCGCCAATCTGCCTTTAATGCAGGCATGCTGGCTTCAATTTTTCCAATGGTATGATCATTTGGCCATAATATTTGTTTCTTCACTTTGAATAGAAGATGTCATTAACTCACATAGACACTTAAAAAAAAAATCTACTCAGCAAGCTTTGAATGATAGTACTTAAGCCATTAGCTTGCTAAATTCAGAAGTCTCCATGAGAAAAGTGGTCCTACAGAATCACATAGCCTTCCATATTCTAACAGCTTCCTAAGGGGAAACTTGTGCTATAATACATACTGAATGTCATGTTTTCACACTTTATGAGTCTTCTAGTATAACCCGCCTTATGACACATATGAAAAATCAAATTTCTGCTCTGAATAATCCTTTCCCAGTTTAGGGAAATACTAGGAAAATGGTTTGGTTTAGGAGGTTCCTAGCTTAAATCTTCACTAATGACATTGTTACTCCTATTGGCAATTTTGATTACATTTTGTGTAATTTATGAAGTGATAGTTTCTTGTCTTTCAGGCTACATATCACCTACTCTTACTAAGAAAATGATATCTAAACAACCTGAGACTACTGATCACTTATATAGTTCTCTGTAAAATGAAGATGCACAATGCACATGTAAATTAAAATTGGCCTAAGTCGTACTGAACAACTTGGAATTGACTGTTAGTCCTTGCCAGACATCTTACTAATGCAACTCCCTTAAAAAAAGAAAGAAAGAAAGAACCTAGCTATTAAGACCTGGCAGCCAGGGACATGATGGACTAAGGGCAGGTAAGCAACAACCCTGGCACTGAAGGACCAAATATTTGTTCACCTAATGCTTTCTATCAAAAAATTAATGATCAAAAGGGGGAAATTAATGAAGTTAAATTATTTTAAGGCAGGACAAGAAAAATTTTAACATTAAATTTTCTATGTCGTGTGAGCCACTACCCTCTCCCCTTTAGGGTGTATTGTGCATATGCATTATATATTAACTAGATCCCCTTAGAAGACACAGGAATGCCTACTTGCCAGCAAGGTAACACCTTCAGAGATAGCATTCCTTTCTTAATCCTGTAAGGAGTCACAATGACCCACTACCTGCCCAGTTGGACTATGTAAACTGTCAATATATTACTTTGATGTATAACCCTTTGATGTATAACCCTTTGTCTGAAAAACTTAAGTTACTATGCTTTGATCTCTAACATGTGGAACAATCCTCAGAGCTTTCTGAAAGACTATCTCCCAGCTTATAATCTTCAGGTTGGCTCAAATAAAATTATCTCTTTCTTAGACTGACTAATGATTAATATTTTTTCTCATAGACAATCTCAAGGTTGAAACTTCAAAAAACGTTTTTTGGAAACATACCTATTTCAAACATTGGACATCATCTAACTGAAGAGCTATGGTTTACAATTTGAAAACTTTACTAACCAAAGGACTTCAATTAACTTCTCTTCAGTCTTCTCACTTAGTAGTGTTCTTAAGAATACTGCTGTGTGGGCTATCCAGGAACGTAACAGTTCTGCCTTTTCAAAAATGTTTTATCAATGTCATTTTTTAAAACATACAATACACTTGCTGCAATTGGATTTGGAATTAAATATCCCCTTTAAATTCCAAAAAGGCAATTGCTAGTGTAGGGGAGCAAAATGTGCCATCCCAAAATATATCTCTTTGGCATATTAATTACTTTAAGCTACATCTTCTAAGAAACAGCAGACATAGGAAAGGCTCTGAAAACCAAGTAGGAGTTGCTCTTTTGTAAGAAACATTTACATTTGTAAGGGAAATCTCCATTTGTAAGGGTGTCTTCTTCTCTGTAGCAAAAAGAGGAGGATAACCAAATCTCTCGGAACTTGTTTATTGTGCTCTTCCTGGTCACCACCCATAACTGACTCTCTCCACCCTCAAAATCCTCTTTTTTCTTTAGCTGAAGATGATGGCTTTGGCCATTTTGGTGACTTACTCACTTTTCCTGGGTCTCTCCCATGTATACATGTTATTAAACTTTTAATTTTTTCCTGTTAATCTGCCTCATATCAATTTAGTTCTTAGACCAGCCAGAAAGACCTAGAAGGGTAGACAGAAATTTCTTCCTCACCATCACTAAGAATCAGTTAACCATTAATTTTACTCT
Organism: Balaenoptera ricei; assembly: GCF_028023285.1. NCBI lineage: Eukaryota > Metazoa > Chordata > Mammalia > Artiodactyla > Balaenopteridae > Balaenoptera > Balaenoptera ricei. The sequence goes on from NC_082654.1 coordinate 45,512,705, forward strand.
CCCTAGCTATTTAATTAGCCAGAAAGTATGGGTGTGGCTAAGCCAAAGGGAAAAAAAGCAAAAAGTCAAGACTTCACAAGGAATGTGAGTTTGTCTACTTTTAAGTAATCGTAGTATCTGGCCAGGCTCTTTCTCCCTAACTCTCAATTTTTACAAAAATTCCACCCCACTGCTTCTCCTTTCCAGCTACCAGTACACTTGTTTCCTATACCTCCTTCTTCTTTGATAATTCAACCCTGTGCCCATCTAAGGGGCTCTCCCTTCCTATGATGCTATTTCAGACACTGGCTCTAACAAAGGTCATGCTAAAATTGACATTAAATCCCAAATCAAGTTGTTTATTTAAACTCTCCTCTAACTCTTCTGAAATAATAAAGGCCACTGCTCCTATTCAAATAGCGTCCTTAATTTCACTTTAATTACCTTCAGAGCCTTTCATTCAAGGCAAATTTCACTAGGTTAACACGTAATTCATTCTCTTGCTGCTTTAATTGATATTCAAAGTATTTATTTTACTCAAGGGCCTGTTAACTTTCAAAGCTATTGTTAGTCCTCGCAATTCTGGATTCACTTGAAAACTCCCCAGGGCTTGAGGAAACCATTTCTGTTTCATAATGTGCATGTTTTAATCATTTCTTCTAAAGTCAGCACTTATCTCCTTTATTTCTTCCTCCATTTCTCCACTCTGATCCACACAGTTCTTAAATTTATGATAAAAAAAAAATTGGATACAAATTGTTAACATCTTTATTGGCGTATAATTGCTTTACAATGGTGTGTTAGTTTCTGCTTTATAACAAAGTGAATCAGCTATACATATACATATATCCCCATATCCCCTCCCTCTTGCACATCCCTCCCACCCTCCCTATCCCACCCTCCAGGGGGTCACAAAGCACCGAGCTGATCTGCCTGTGCTATGTGGCTACTTCCCATTAGCTATCTATTTTACATTTGGTAGTGTATATATGTCCATGCCACTCTCTCACTTCATCCCAGCTTACCCTTCCCCCTCCCTGTGTCCTCAAGTCCATTCTCTACATCTGCGTCATTATTCCTGTCCTGCCCCTAGGTTCTTCATAACTTTTTTTTTTTTTTTTTAAGATTCCATATATATGTGTAAGCATACGGTATTTGTTTTTCTCTTTCTGACTTACTTCACTCTGTATGACAGACTCTAGGTCCATCCACCTCACTACAAATAACTCAGTTTTGTTTCTTTATATGGCTGAGTAATGTAATATTCCATTGTATATATGTGCCACATCTCCTTTATCCATTCATCTGTCGATGGACACTTAGGTTGTTTCCATGCCTTGGCTATTGTAAATAGAGCTGCAATGAACATTGTGGTACATGACTCTTTGAATTATGGTTTTCTCAGGGTATATACCCAGTAATGGGATTGCTGGGCCGTATGGTAGTTCTATTTTTAGTTTTTTAAGGAACCTCCATACTGTTCTCCATAGTGGCTGTATCAATTTACATTCCCAACAACAGTGCAAGAGGGTTCCCTTTTCTCCACACCCTCTCCAGCATTTATTGTTTCTAGATTTTTTGATGATAGCTGTTCTGACTGGTGTGAGGTGATACCTCATTGTAGTTTTGATTTGCATTTCTCTAACGATTAGTGATGTTGAGCATCCTTTCATGTGTTTGTTGGCAATCTGTATATCTTCTTTGGAGAAATGTCTATTTAGGTCTTCTGCCCATTTTTGGATTGGGTTGTTTGTTTTTTTGATATTGAGCTGCATGAGCTGCTTGTAAATTTTGGAGATTAGTCCTTTGTCAGTTGCTTCATTTGCAAATATTTTCTCCCATTCTGAGGGTTGTCTTTTTGTATTGTTTATGTTTTCCTTTGCTGTGCAAAAGCTTTTAAGTTTCATTAGGTCCCATTTGTTTATTTTTGTTTTTATTTCCCTTTCTCTAGGAGGTGGGTCAAAAAGGATCTTGCTGTGATTTATGTCATAGGGTGTTCTGCCTATGTTTTCCTCTAAGAGTTTTATAGTGTCTGGCCTTACATTTAGGTCTTTAATCTATTTTGAGTTAATTTTTGTGTATGGTGTTAGTTACCCAATGTTTTTTAATGAAGAAAAAGAAAAAGTTCTTTTATCTGAGTGTGGGCCTAAAAGAAACCTGGGAAGCCTCTTTTTTTTAGGAAGGTGGTAACAGTGAATAGTGAAAATGAAAACTAAGATAAAGCAAATTCCATGATACCCAAAGGGTAGACATTAGGTCAAAAAATAGAGAGAAATAAAACTTTACCAATATCTACAAAATATGAAAATATGAACAATTTTGTTCTCTGTGAGAAGCCCTGAAATTACTTACAAATTATTCTCTATTTAGGAAATATTTTTAAAACCATTTTAAATGATTTTTTTTTATTACTACATCTTTTTATTTTCTTCCTTTGTGTCTTTAAATAAAAACACAGTATGTATGTGTGTTAAGAACTAGGGCCTAAATTTTCTTGTGAAAGTCATCATCTTCCTCTCCCACGACAGATGTGTAATTTAATGTTTGCTTTTATTAACTCCTCACTCTGCTTTTCAGTTTCCCAGTGATCTCCCAGGATCAGGATGGCTGGCTACCCACTCAACAGCTCTCAGGTAACAGTAACAATAACAAGTGCTTATACGGAACATATTTTGTGTCCAATACTCTCCTAAATGACATATACATTTTATTTACTCTTCACAGTCACCATATGAAACAAATATGATTATTATCTCCATCTTACAGATGAAGAAAGTGAGAAGGCATAGAAAGGCTAAGTAACTTGCCCAAAGTCATACAAGCGGCAGATGGCAGAGGGAACACCTGAACCCGGAGGTCTGGATCTCTGTGCCTGCTCTATATAATCACTACCCGGGCCCTGTCACCCTCATTAGCTTCGGTTATGACCAGCAGTTTATTTTGCTTGCCTGTGTAGGGGTGGAGAAATGTTTCCTTCTTCCCTTCCAGGTTCTTTGTCTGGGCTAATAATTAAATTGATATAAGACAGATTAACAGGAAAAAAACAAAAATCTCCGGTATACTGAGCAACTCTCTGAAACGGCCAAAGCCATCACCTTAAATACCATCTTCAGCTAAAGCCAAAAGAAGTTTGAGGGGGGGAGTCAGTTATGAGAGGCTACCAGGAAAAGCACAGTAAACAGAGGTGAGGTTGTCATGCAGATTTAAATCCCTGTCTTTTCCATTGATAAGAGTTTCTAGAGATTTACAATCATCCTTTTCTTCCTGGTACAAAGTGGGAGACACTTTACAAATGGAGAATTCCCTTATAAATATAAATGCCTCTTACTAAACGGTAACTTCCACTTGGTTTTCAGAGCTCCTCCAGTGTCTGCTGTTTCTTAAAAATAAGCAGCCTAAAACAATCCTATGCTAAAAAGGTATATTTTTGGGTGATAAATTCTGCTCCCTTTAAAGAGCTATTAAAGCATTTGAAAGAACTGTCTATTTCAAAAAGTGCCAGCTTTGTTTATCTCTCTGTGCAGGTAAATTTGCTCAAGACATAATAAGGTTATATACAGTATGAACAAAACCCCACATGGGGTCTTCCCGAAGAAAACTTAACATCTTAAATGTTGTACTGAAAATTAAAACAATAAATCATCTTATGACAGGAAACAATGTGAAATGGGGAATTATCAGTTCTGATAACAAATTGGACATTGCTCTGCCTCTCAACCAGAGACCTAACAAAGTAACACTACTGTTAAGCCATCAAAACAGTCAACACCCTAGTTTAAACTTTTTGGTTGGTTAAAGACAATTAATTTGTTACTCCTTCTCCATGGCCATAGTCCCAGCCCAGTTAAAGTGGTAGGTTTGACATAACTCTAACTTTCAGTGTTGGCATATTAATTATTTTAAGCTAGATTTTCTAAGAAACAACAGACATAGGAAAGGCTCTGAAAACCAACCAACCAACTAGGAGTTGCCCTTTTTTAAGAAACATTTAAGTGTTTTAGTGTTTATATGGAAGTCATCTTCTATCCCAGAGGGAAACATGCCACAGAACTCATTGGAATGAATTTCTTCAAGACCATGTTTAAAGACCACCTATACCCTGTAACTGCAGTGTTATCTGAGACTTCATGCCCATATGCAAAAGCATAAATAGGAACTGCAATAGCTTCTTACAAGTCAAAGCATATTCCTAATTACTGACCAGGTGCAAAACAGATTCCCTCCCCTCATTCCTGTTTCCTTGACTTCATAATTTCTCCCTGCCTTCCTTTCCTCCGTCACCCTTCCTTGCTTTCTTCCTTTCCTTAGATGTAGCAACAAACACTGGATGAAACATAGATTACTGGAGTGAAAAAGATGCAACGTATTGACTATAGACCTTTAGCAAATTATTTATCCTCTTCAAGCCTCAACTTCCTCATCAACAAAACAGAACTAATAATGCCTGTTTCACTGAATTATTGGTAGGATTAAATTTACAGTGGTTGTGAAGAACTTGGGATATGTAAAAAACTCAATATATTGGGACTTCCCTAGTGGAACAGTGGTTAAGAATCCACCTGCCAATGCAGGGGACACAGGTTCAATCCCTGGTCCGGGAAGATCCCACATGCCACGGAGCAACTAAGCCCATGCCCCACAACTACCGAGCCTACACTCTAGAGCTCGCATGCCACAACTACCGAAGCCCACACACCTAGAGCCCACGCTCTGCAACAAAAGGAGCCACCACAATAAGAAGCCCGCACACTGAAATGAAGAGTAGCCCCCCCTCATTGCAACTAGAGAAAGCCTGCATGCAGCAATGAAGACCCAACACAGCCAAAAACAAATAAATGAAAATTTTAAAATAAATAAATAAATTTAAATTTTCAGAAAAGTTTAAAAAAACTCAATATATTTAAGTTATTATTTGAAAATATCATTTCCACCTTGCTTTCAATCTCTTCCTTCTTTTCACTGCCTTAAATATTATATGAAATGCACTGTGAAAGGAAGATAAAAATGGAGTCAATAGTGCTGAGAGCTCTCCAAAATGGAGCCAGGAGGCCACTGAGGAAATGGAACTTATGCATGTCTCAGCCCAGATGGAATCTGAACTTTTGGCCACATACTGTCTTAACTCAGGCATTCAACATCTGCATAGAAACTGAAGATACTTGTCAGATCCCTACCCCAAATAACTCATGACACTCTACCTCTTAAGGAAAAATATTTCCTTTTTGCATTAGAGCTGATGAAATAAAATTCATATTTTATGGCAAGAAAAATTTAGACATAAAATTTTTCTTTGCCCATTTAGCTCTTCTCCCTCTGCTTTAGTGTCTATTGTGCATCTACATTAACCAGATCTCCACAGGAGATAACATTCTTTCTTATCTATCACAACAAGGGTCACAACTTCTTAGGAGATAACCTTCCTTCTTATCTTGTAATGACCCAGTACTCACTTTGTACTCTAGATCTGCATTGTGTAAACTGTCAGTAATATATCATTTAATGTACAACCCTCTGTCTCAAACTTATGTAATTTAGCTTGACCTCTAAGGGGAGAAACAATTCCTGGAGCTTTCCGAGAGGCTGTTCCTAGATTATAATCCTCAATTTGGCTCAGATAAAACTTTCCATTTCTTTCTCAGATCGACTGATTAATTTTTTGTCCACAGAGCCAATCATAATTCTTGCAAGACAACTTTAACAACCTTGTGGCTTTTGCCTTTATAAGCCTCTGACTCTCTTCCCCAGAACACTGTTTCAGTTTTACCTAAATCTGTGTCTCCCAAATGGCAATTCCTAAAACCCCAAACAAAGTTCTTTGTTCTTTGCAACCTGGATACTAATTATTGTTCGACAGCACCATGCTAGGTCCTACAGTGAGAACAGAAGGAAATGTTTCTTCATCCAATTAGCTCACAGTCTATTAGGAAAGATAACACAACAAATACTGTTGAACAAGGCAAAATGAAAGGCTCCAGGTGCTATTAGATAAGTATAGAAAAGGACCCACTGAAGAGAAAGTTCTGTAGTGTTTGACAAGGAAATCAAGAAGGACCATTTCTTCACCTTTTCTCTCCTTTAGTAGCAGTAATAGCTGACACTTACTAACTGCATGCTGAATAACGTATCTGTGCTGAGCAACTTTAAGAGTCAGTTGGCCAAAGATCTTATTTGGAATTTCCTTAGTTTTAAGATATTCTTTGCACAATTGGTTTTCCTCAAAAGGAAATATTTTCACTACTTGGGCTTTCTGGTTGTGTTAGATGCTGTTGATTCCATCTGCATCCTAGTCAATAATAGTAATAACAATCTCTCTTTAAATGCCTCCTTAAAATGACAAGTAGACACAAGATCCTAATTCTTCCTGTTCATCTATGTTACTGTCAGGGAGGAAGAAATTTTCCTCTACTCTTTTAGTTTCTTCTGGCTGGTGTAAAAATTAAATTGGTATGAGATTAACAGAAATTAAAAATTTAATAATACGTATATGTGGGAGAGACCCAGGAAAACTGAGTAACTCTTCAGAATGGTGAAGCCCTCACCTTAAATACCATCTTCAGCTAAAGACAAAAGAGGATGTTGAGGGTGGAGAAAGTCAGTTATGGGAGGTGACCAGGAAAAGCACAGTAAACAAGGCTTAATGTGATGCAAATTTAAGACATTGCCTTCTCCATTAATAAGATCTTCTAGAGATTTGGTCATCCACCTCTTCCCGGTACACCCTTACAAATGGAGATTTCCCTTACAAATGTAAATATTTCTTACAAAAGGGCAACTCTGACTTTGTTTTCAGAGTCCTTCTATATCTCAGAAAATAATCAGCTTAAAATAATTCATATGCCACAGAGACACATTGTGGGGTGAAAAATTCTGCTCCTTAACTTTACTCAAGCTGTACTTTTTTTTTCCAGTACTATCTGAAACCTAAAATGAATAAATGTTTCTAATTTTTGCTTATATAGAAGTTCTTTTCTTTTGATTCATTTAAAATGCTTGAGTCAGTAGCAGAGTTCATAGCTGTCTTTCATGCTATGCCTAATGTATACTTTAGCTTCTCTTTATATCATTGTCAACTGTCCCTTAATTTGGTCAAAATAGTCATGAAGAAAATAAAATTTTCATTAATCTTCTAAAAATCCAAAACAGACAATTCATAGTTCTTGAGGTTTGAGCTTGGAGATAGTGAATGTAGTGGAAAGGACTTAAGAACCAGAGAGACCTAAGCCCAGACGATGTTTTGTATCTAATAAATGTTGATCTAAGGCAAGTTCATTCATTCCTTCAATCTACACATATTAATTGAGGGTTTACTATAAACCAGGCATTGTTCTAAGGTATACAGCTGTTTGCCTGATCTCTCCTTTTGCTCAGTTTATGAATCTGTTACACCTGAAATGAATGCTTCCTGGAATCCCTCTGTGGAACTGAAGTTAAAGACAAATTTAACACAGAATTAGAATTTATGGATACAATATGGGGTTAATAACAAGCACATTTTAAAAACAATCCCCTACTTATGTTTGCTTCCTTCTTAACGCAAAATTATTTAAATAGCAGTAATTTGGAGTCCTATAGCAAGATCGGCATCTAAGTCCATGTATAGAACCTAACCTTATAATTTAAAGTGTTTTATAATTGATTTCATAGTGGCAGAGTTTCTCCCAATGGTAAATATCATTATCAAAACGCTCTGGCAAACTTTGTGACAAAATAATAATAATGACTGGTGATCTCTAAAACAGTAGAGAAAATCTGCGGAGAGGGAGGGTATGTATTTTATGTCAGTCCATGAATATCAGAATCAGTACAACAAAGAAATACAATTGTCATGGAACTCTTGGTAACTCACTGCAGGCAGTCCTTGTATTTAGAAGCCAATTTATAAAATTCCCAATTGATGCAATGGTGATTATCCAAACTATAATAACATTAACCTAGAGTCTCTTTATACAGCAGCTTCCCTAGAACATTTCAAAGTTTGACTTACACCTGATTTTTCAGAGTAAGGGTATAAAATGAAATAAAACTCCAGGTAACTTAGTCTCTACAATTCAATCTGGAAAAAGATTCTTGTTTTCAGATATACTTAGGGAGAAGCTCATTATTGGTCAGCTACAATCATATTGACCTTGAGAGGGCTATCACAGAATTCCATCAGTGTTTTGCCTACCTCATTATAGCTGGGGAGAAGAAAAAAAAAAAACATAATGGGTAGACGTAAGACATGGTCTGATCTTCGTTGTTTTGTACTCAAGAGATGGGCCAAAGTTATGGAAAGGAGCATCCCTATTCCCTTTCAACTTATTTCTGTCTGAGACTGGATAGGAGGCTTCTGTTGAGCCAGTTATAAAGTTTCTGATCTATTCAGAAGGCAACATTTTAAAACAACTGTATCAGCTCAATTAGCTTAAAAGGGCCAGGTAAGACTGATAGCAAACCAGCCTGAGCTCATAAACAGAAAAATGTTCAAAGGGCTTAGTATCTCAACATTTATATCTAGGGCAAAGAGCTTATTTAATGTGATTTTCAAACCATTCATCTGTTATTTCAACTCTTCTAGTAGTTTAAGAGGCAAGCTTACCCTAGGACTGGATAATCCTGTCCTCTACACGGTTCTTGGCAGAGCACATAGAATAATTACAGAATAACATCTGAGATGAAAACAGGGTAAAACTTGGACAGGCCGAGTGCCACCCAGAGGTTTTGTAACTGAGCAAGACCTTCTGGGGCCTTTCCAGGACAGACTCCTCCTCCATATCCTCTGCTTTAGCTCCTCTCTGAAGTACCTAGACAATGGTATCTGATGCACATTTCCTGAGTTGTTCTGTAGATGCTGAAATCCCCACCAAATGGAAGAAATTAACTACCTGATGACCAAGAGCAAGTACTCCCTGGACCTACTGGAGCCTGAGGACCGAATGTGACACGGCCCTGTTACCTCACTATCAACCAATCAGAGAACTGTGCACAAGCTGATCACACACCCTGTGACTCCTCTCCCTCACCCAGGCTTTAAAAATGCTTTCCTGAAACCCATCAAGGGAGTTCAGGTGTTTTCAACACTAGCTGCCCTGGACTCTTTGCTTGGCACCCTGCAATAAACATTGCACTTTCCTTCAGCACAACCCTGTGTCAGTAGATTTGCTTTACTGTGAGAACGCGAGTGGACCTAAGTTTGGTTCAACAGCAGTTTGTATATTGACAATGTGGGGAATGGGATAGCCTCATCACAGACTGGAATTAGCATGGTCAAGGAGAGGCATCTTTAGTTCCACTGAAGATCAGCAGTTTTCCCTCGTGACTACCGCTAGATTATCATTTAAATTACCACATCAGAGAAGCAATGGTTAATGTTATTTGTAACCATTTAACATAATTCCTGAAGTCAATTTCAATTTACTCAAATTGGAATAAAAATAGCTTTAGAAAGGAGCAAGTTTTATTCAAAAATCATCTGAGAAAAATATCTACATGCCTCAACATGTTGGACATCTCCAATAAAAAATTCATTGTTAGAATGTTCAGAAGATAAAAATCTATCATATAATTAATCACTAGGAGGAGCCTGTAAGCATTTTGTCCTAGGTCTTTGGGAATCACAATGTAGTAAAAGATGCAGGAACTCATAATGAAGCTTGAGGAAAAATTACAACTATACTGAAAGAGGTAAACGATAATCCAAGCCATCCTGTCTAGTCCATAAGCAGTTAATTTTAAATAAATTTTGCAGACTAGCTTTCAGTGGGTCATCAGAGGGAAAACAGATCAATCTTCCCCTTTGATTTGGAGCGATTAGGCAGGCTGCTCAAAATTGGTAGAACTATTTTTGGACCTTGAGAAATAGGAAAACTTCTGATAGAGATGTAGAAATCTGGCAACCCAGACTGGAGAAACAGCTTGAATATAAAAATTGTAACTTGCACAGTATATAATGCTAACTGCTATAGCACACACACAATAATTCCAATGCGTTAGTACAATAACGCTTTGTCACTCGTGTCCCTTATGTAAATTCTGATTTAGGCAAGCTGCCCTCATCCATCTTGGAGTTTTGCTATTTACAATACATAGCCTCCAAGTTCATCATTTAGGGAAAGAGAGAGTAGGTGGTACAACAGCTTCTAACTTCCTTAACCTGGGCGTGATCCATGTCACTTTGTTCACAAAGTCCATCCACCAAAACTAGTCATCCAGCCCCAAAAGGAGGCATAAGTGTCACGGAAGCACATGAATATCTGGGGAGCAGTCACTGTCACCACAAGTTGGAATTTAAAAACAAATCAAAACAAAAAAACCCAACAGTTTCTTGTTCAAATGAGAGAGTAACAGGATATGAATATGAAAAGGTTAAGTCAGATCTTTTGATAGCAAGCTGAGAATTCGATTTTATTGTGTAACTAACTAAATTATTATAACCCAGAAGGCATAATAAATGAGGACAGTGTGAATGGGGGTAAAGGCTCATATACAATTTCAGGTTATAAAAGGTAGGAACAAAGTGATACAATTGCCTCTATTTTATTTCTTCAAGACTAAAATTGTATGATTATCTTATTCCCTCTAGCCCTTCACAGCAAACCTTTGTGTGAATGTATCATTCAATAAATATATACTGAGAACAAAATACATGCCCGACATTGTTAGGTGCTCGGGATACACCACTGAATAAAAGAGACAAAATCTCTGCTTAGTGGCAGTGGGAAATTTTCTAATTTTTTTTTTACATCCCTAAGCATTGTAATGACCAAGAATCTACACTCCTAGCAATTCACCCAAAGTTCCTCTAGTTTACATCAAATAACCTTCTCCATTAGAGGCAGTGTGTGTATTTTTGAAACAAAGATTACTGAGCGAAGATCAATAACCTTTGAAACAAATACTATTCAGCAGGTGGAGAGAAAAAGTCTTTTTCCCTAAAATCATGATCTAAAGTATTAAGATTTAATAAAGCCAATCTTATAAAGACCACCATAGGAACATATTTATACTCTAACAAAGACAGGTTTATTTTCTTGCTGCAACAAAGGAGTACGCTTCAAAGCAACAGTGTGCTGACTCTCATAAAACAAAGGAAGAAGCAGTACTATTTATTGTAGGATTCCTGGAAAGGGTGGAGTTTAGGTAAAATTTAAATGAAACGGAGGTTTTATAGGCTCAAAGCAAAGCAAGGGCTTGGTATAAAGAGGTTTACATCCTGTCTGGACTGCAAAGTGGACTCAAGGTTCTGTTTCCTTGGAAACTATAAAGTTAGAATAAATTAAGCATGTTTTATTTAGAAACTCCTTATCTATATAGTTCTGAACATGGGTTAGCAATTCAGGTTGCCTCAAAGTGACTCAGATCCTTTATGCAAAGTGAGCTATTCCACTCTTATTGATATGGTCTTCAAACAGCAAAGTTTCTGACAGTCTATGATTTCAGGTTTTGCTGGTTCATAGTTTTCTCATGCCCACTCCATTCAACCTACATAAAATTACCTCCTAAGAGGCAATGAGAAATTACAATCTCTACCCTCTTCCTCCACCCAGTATCCTCAATATTTACTGAATACTTAATGAATATATACTATTATAAACTAAATGTTTACTATAAACAAGAAAAATTTAAGCAAAAACCTAAAGCAAATAAAAACAGTCTCTGCCTTCAAGGAGCATCCCCTCACTTCACATAAAAATGATAAATGGATCACACTGCAGGACGCCCTTTAGATGAGAAGATTTCTGTAAGTTTCTATATCTTTTGTTCACCTGATTGATAGAAGTACTGATAAAAGGCTAAATGAATAATTTGTCAATGTGGCCACAAGGAAGAATCCTAAAACCAAAACTGTTGGCTTCAAACCAGTCCTGCTCTTCATGGTCAGTCATACTGAAACCAAAGATACACACGCGTGGAAAACAGCCTGGGCATTGGAAGAATGGAATTTATTTCTCAACCTTCCCATAGTTGGATGGACATTTCCACTTGCCTTCATTTATTTAAGTACTAATCATCCTTCAAGGCTCCTACATAGTCCCAGTTTCTCTGCCAATCCTTTCCTAATTACCAGAGGCCACACTGATATCTCTCATCTATGAGTTGCTTTCGTAGTTGAAACCAATATCAACCAGTATAAACTCATTGTCCCCTAAGTAGCTAATTCCTAAAGTTCTAAAGAAAGCAGGGTTACTGATAAATTCTGTATAATTATTTTCTTGTGAATATGACACTATAAGTTATGGGCAATACATAAAGTAGATCAGCTATCATTGGTGTTCACCTTTGTATTCCAAGAAACCAGCTAAAGGAACTTCAATAAATGTCTATTGAATAGATGGATGGATAGATAGATGTAATTCATTGTATAGTGTGTGATAAGTAACTTCATGCCCCTTTTGTCAGCTTATATTTTTTAAAGTGGCAATAAACTGCACTTTATGTACTTGCAATCATTTCAAAGTCACTGATGCAAACAGAATCCTGAATTCCTGACATCTGAAGGAAAAACCTAAATTTCACTCTTTATTCAAGGGTAATGAATGGTCTCCTTGAGAAAATGTAGCTAAGGGCATAAATATATGGCAAGATTGGGATAACTCAAGCCTTAGGAAAAGAAATAGGAAGGGAATTTTAGGAAGAAGATTTTTACTTCATACAAAAGATTAACCAATTTACCCTATTTTTTTAGGTTGAGATAATGGAATATAAGTTAGGGGATCAAGTGAAGAGGAGAGGAAGGGATGGAGGTAAGGAAAACAATTATATGGTGGTAGTGTATTTAGTGGGGGCAGTAAATTTTAAAGAAAGATAAGAGGCATAATAACTACCTTTGTGTTGCTGAACCTCAGACTTGGCTATAAAAAATTAGCTTTTAGACTACTACAAGTTGATCATGTCAATTAGCAGTAAGGGCAATCATTTTTAATGGTAGGATCTATCTTCCTTTTTTGGTGCATAATATATAAGTGAGACTAATGAAAACTATAGTCCTGATTCTCTCGATGACAATTTTGCACTTATTATAGGATGGTATGAGCCACACAGACTCGCTGAACAATAAATACAAAGAGGCTGTGCATTTCTGTCACTCTCAGGGAAACATATTCAGAGTCAATTCTGTGAATAGCTAGGAGAAAAGAGAGTCCACCAGTGCCTGTAAGTCTAGATCAATGAAAATCAAAATGAGCTAGTACCTATCAGATTCACCAACTCTACAAATGAAACACCTTGTTTGGTTGGAACCCAAAGACAGATAATACTGAACATAGATGGTACGCAACAGCCTACATGTACTGGCCCTTCCCTTCCTCTCTAGCCTCTCCTCCTGCTATTCTCTCCAATTCCAATTCCTCTCTACCTCACTTCCTTGTAGTTTAACAATGACTTTTCCCATGAGGCTTAGCTGTAATGCATGTGGTGCTTGTGCTTTGAATCCCAAGATACCTACAACCAAAAAAGTTAACAGCCTCCAAGGATTCCACAGGCATGGCTTTAAACCTCTGCCACAGGTCTCATGCCTTTGATTATTGTTAGCTGCATTTGTGTTCTTCCTGCTAGGCTTCTTAAGAGCAGTGTTTATACATCTCACTTGGATATCATCTGTAAAGCCTATAAGAGTGCCCTATGTATTAAGAACTGAATAAATGCTTACTGGATTTACTTAAATAACTCCAGAAAATTACACAATTTTCAAAGTCAGCAGATAATTATTTTTTTTACTATTTTCCCATCAAATGTTCACATGGATCAAAGGTCACTTGAAAATAGCAAATTGGGAATTGACTTTTGGTCATATATCTTCGAGGACTTTTTGTCTGCAACCCATTTGCCTTAAATCTGTTATGCTGCAATTACTGACCTCCTATTAAAACTTACTTAAAAGCCCCAAGAAAAGGAATACTGAAAGTGAAAAAAGACTTTTTATACTGTGGGCGGAAAGAAGTCATGAAGGAGCCCAACCTGAAGGCCTGCAGCCTCTTGGGGAGTAGCTCAGGGGAGACAGGGATCAAACTGGGTGCTACAGTGCTCCCATTTACTGTAGGGTTAGCAAACAGAGCCAGACACCCAGAACAAAGAAGAATGATCAAAGTCAGAAACAAGCCAAGAGTCCAGCTGGAAATCAGATGGCTGGAAGAGTGAAGTAGGAAGTATGCAGTCTAGGATGCAGCAAATGTAACTGTTCCCTGATGGTTCTCAGAGAGGGTGAAGCAAAATTACTGCCGGAGTCTTTTTCAAATCAAATTACAAGTCCCTCCTATCAGCAAAGGGCAGATCAGAATCTCTGGGGAGGAAGATCTAAGAGGTGTATTTTGAAATTTCCTCTTATAATTCAAAAAGACTAATTAACACATTTCCCCTATTCAACCCCCCATTTACCCAGCTCTCCTAGTTAGGAATTACTAGAATAAGTAAAGAAAATAAAGTGAGTAGGAGACAGTGTATCACAGTAACTAAGTGTTGAGTTCTAGAGTGAGACTGTAGTAGTAGTTTCAGCTCCACCAGTAGTTTCAGCTCCACCAGATTATAATCTGGAACAATGTACTTAGACTCTTTAAAGTTCTGTTTCATTTCCTATTGAATAGAGAAAATAATAGTACCTGTTGTTGTAAGAACTAAATAAGATGATCCCTCCAAGGACCTTGACACACTGCTTTGCATGGAATAAAGCTCAATAAATATTGGCTGTAAATAGTAAGAGCACTGTGAATCATAACAAAAAGCAAAATACTATGGTAATGTAGGGATTTATTTGGGGAAGGTCAATGGTAGATGTAAGGAAACGGAAAGCAAGGCAACACAGGCATATCCAAGATGCAGCCCTCTTTAAAGCAAACGAGCCAGAGCCACTAGGGAGCTATTTGAGGTCAAGGGCAGCCCCATGTTAACTACTTTATCCCCTGTACTTATTATAACGCACAAGAAATACTTTTTTAAATAAATAAAGAGCAAAATTAGTCCTTAGCAGCTTTATGTTATATCAAGTACAACATCCCCATTTGAGTAATACTAAGCACAACAAAAGAAATCTGAAATAGCAACTTGTAAACCAAGTCAGAGGTCCCAATCACAGGCAATGAACTTCACAGACAAATTGTGAGTCACCTGAAATCATAGGAAATAGCACTTCCAGGATCCTTCTTCTTAGTCATGTTTGAATAGAAATGGGAAAATCAGGTAGAGGTCACAGAAATTACTGATAATTACTGTTCAAATGGTCAGAATACATCTTTTCCTTCACAGTTGTGGGTTTCAGTCATAAAGACATCTCTGCAAACTGTAAAAATTTCACCTATGCCCACTATTCAACACTTTGATTCCTCTCATTCCTTTCTGCACAGGATTAATATTAAGACCAACTTTTCAGTTACCTAAGACTCTGTATGATACTGAGCAGGACCCTATGGGGCTTCTGGGCACAAAAGCCTTTCTGTGTCCCCCATTTCTTGATTACAGGAAATATGCTTCATTTCAGCCTCCATGACCTTCCCTGAGTTCCAATGAGCAGGCCCCAACAGTTGCTAATTAAGAAAGGGAGAGGATGCGGAGACAAGAGAGGAACAGTCAAGAGAAACAATAGTGCAGCCTTGGGACAAGGTCCTGGTTCCCCATCAAGGGATACACATCACAATATCATTGAGCTGTTTTGCAAATACTGAAATCCCCACCAGGTGGGAGAAATTAACAGTATGCTGCCCACAGGCACTTAGACCCCAGACCAGTTGGAACCAGAAGGTTGATGATACTGACTCCCACTTACCTCACCACCAACCCAATCAGAAGAATGTCCACAAGTTGATCACACCCTCTTTGAACCATTATATAAAACTTCTCACTGTCCCCTCCAGGTTGGGACACAGTTTTGAGGTCACTGGCCACCTGTGGCCCCCTTTGCCTGGCAAAGCAATAAAGCTATCCTTTTCTACTTCACCCAAAACTCTGTCTCTGAGATTTAATTCGGTGTCAGGGTACAGAGGCCAGATTCAGCTTCATGTGGAATGACGATCAGCACAATGTTATTAAACACCTATTCCAAATGAAGAGACTAAATAACCAGTTAGTGAACAAAGGTTTACTGAGATGCTTCTTGCTTACTCCTATTCGCCACTTGCTTTAGGAAATTACTTAATGCTGAGGGAATTAAAATGATCACGAAAGATACTGGTCTATGTAAACAGTAACAATAAGAAGGATATTTGTAATAGTATTCACATAATACTGAACGCTGAAAGTTTTATTATATGAATTGGAGGCATGTAACTTTGATTTTATAGACTTAAGATAGCTCTAAAAAGATATTTGACTGCCATTCTCTAATAAAACATGAAGTATTATAAATCCTACATGCATATTTTCATCGTCTAAAGCTTGAATGTACTAAAATAATATCAGAATTTACATTCAGTGTGAGAAATGGAAGGCTGCCTGTCATGTCAGTAAACAAAGGATATCACAGTCATCAGCTATTGCAGCCACTGCCAACAGTGAGCTGGTGAGCCCTGAGGGAACTAAGGAAGGAAAAGAATACCTGACATCTAGTAGCCATCAGACTGCAGCCACTCCCCACGGTGAGCCCTGAGGAAACTCAGGATATGAGGATACTGGCCTCAGATAGCTGAGGTGCATATCAAAAGAATGATTTCAGTGCAGTGAGCCCAGACTCATGCATCCTCCCATACATAGAAAAGCGCTAAATTCCTTAACTTGAGATATCTGGTTTTCTTTAACAATAATCTTTTGACATTCAGACTACCTGCCATCTGTTGCAAAACTCCTATGTATCCTGGCTCCCCCCTCGCCTCCTAGAAGCAGTTTTCTCAGGGTTACTTGAGATGCTACCTCCTGGGCTTGAAGTCTTAAAAATTTCTGCCGAATAAAATGTACCTCTCAAATTTTAGGTTGTCATATATTTTTTTTTTAGTCAACAAGTGTAACAGAACTTCTGAAATAGACCTCTGTTAGTTCTGAACCATCTGAATCATTGAAGAGCCAGTCCTACCTCTGGGGATAGTTTCTTTCTCATGCCCTTTTCACATATAGATTACACTTTAACATTACTGGGTGTTCATTATGCATGAAGGTTGATTAAGCCCTCTGTGGGAACCTGAATTGTAGTAAAACCCACTTCAACTGCTCTAATTAGAGTTATTTAGGGCATCCTAGTTAAGGGAATTTATACTGTTTGTTTTCTATATATATGCAAATTTTACAAAAAGATTAATAAGTTCAGTGTTTTTAAAGCAAAGTGTTTTAAAGATATTGGTTTCATCGAGGTGATTTATATTTCCTAGTGATTGTTCAAAAAATATGTCATAATGGTCCAGGGTCCTTTTGTCAAACGTTTTTGTTTGTTTTAACGCTAGCTATAACAGAACCGGGACACTGGAGATGACTCAATTCAGTTCCGCTTAAATTCAACTGTTGGAAGTAGGGAAAGTGGTACTTGAGTGGAAATAGCTGTTAAGAACTCAAAATCCATTCGTGTTGGTATTGCATCACAAAGGTGCATTTAAAAATCAGGATCTGAAAGATGAAGGCAATGTTTACAACAACCACAACAAAAGCTGTCATATGATCGACTTGACTATTCTCTTTCAAAAGTAACCAAAATGAAATGCGACCTTAATCACTGACTGATTCTATCACCAGGTAAAAACACCATTAAAGGGCAACTGAATTTCACACCTGATAAATATTGTCCCAGTGATTCTTCAAATCACTTATCATTGGAACCATCCTTCCACCATGGGCAACACAAGTTCTAGAGAAATGAAATTGGCCCAGGGCTACACTGAGAAATGACCTGGCGTGCCATTTCATCTGGTGTTCTAGTATATCTCTGAGGTTCTAAATACCATAGAAATGTTATTAAGTGATCATAATAATGGCTAATACATAATGCTTGCTATGTGCCAGACACTTTCTTAAAATATTTACATATATTAACTTATTTAATCATTATGATAATCTATTATCCCCATTTACAGATTACAGGAAACTGAGTCACAAGAGAAGGTAAATAAGGTGTCCAAAAAAAAAAAACATTGCATTAGCCAGAATTCCTTCCAGGGCAATTGTTCTTTGTTTTTGGAAGGAACACTCTGATCAGCCACCTCATATGAGAAATGAGATTACCATTCCCTCCTGAACCAAACACACACACATGTAAGATTTACTTTAAAAAGAATAAATGTTCACTGATTACCATCTCAAGAGGATGGGTCATGTTAACTGTGGGGCTCTGGTTTTCCTAATGGAGTAGGCAAATTTTGATCCAAAGCTAAACTGATTAGCCACACTACTCCCTGCACTCTGGTTTTCAGGGTGGAGGTGTCTCTGCTATCTATATTTATCTCCTATTCAGAAATTCACAGGGTTTTGCCAGTGTTCTTTAGATTAAGAAATTGAGGCCAGATGAGAAGAAAAGAAAAGAAAAAGATATCATCTCCACTTTCAAATTTACTTGGTAACTTTACACTCACACAGATATGTCAAAAGAAACTGTCCAATCTAAAAAACAGTTGAAAAGTTGAAAAGTCTGAATAAAATTGAACAAAGTGTTGGAAAACTACAGGAAAAATTCAAATGTACTAATATATGTGTAATAGTAGTCCTAGTATGACAAGAAAAAAAGAAAGAAGAAATTGTTTAAAGACATAACAGCTGGAAATTGCCCAGATTTTGTTTTTAAAAATTATTATATAGATGCAAAAGTTTCAAGGAAACCAAAAAATAAACACAAAGAGATACACACCCAGACACATCATGGTCAAGCCACTGAAAGCAAGAGAGAAAAATTTAAAAGCAGCAAGAGAAAAACGACTCATGACACAACAGGGAACAACAATATGATTAATGGCTGACTTCTCATCAGAGACAATGGAGGCTAGAAGGCAGAGGAATGACATAGTCAAAGTGCTACAGGAAAAAAAAAACTGTCAACAAAGTAAAATTAACCTTCAAAAATGAAGGTGGACAGATCCTGAAGAAATTGGAAAGGAAGGGCAGGGGCTGCAGAAAGGGCCCAAATGAGGAGGAATTTCACGGTGAATGGACTGCGCCAGCTCCAGAGGTTACTGCTCCTCAACCCAAGGCCGCAGAGGGTGCAGAAGGTGCTCAGGAGCCCCCAGTGCCCATCCTGCCACTCCCTGCTGAGGACTGACTGGGCCTCAGGCCTCTGCTGGAGTCAGGGCTGCAGCTCCCACTGCTCAGGCCTCTGAACACCGTGTGGCTGACAGGGTCTTGGTGCTCCAGCCGGTTGTCAGGCATGTGCCTCTGAGGTGGGAGAGCCAAGTTCAGGACACTGCTCCAAGAGAGACCTCCCGGCTACACATAATATCAAACAGCGAACGCTCTCCCAGAGATTTCCTCCATCTCAGTGCTAAGACCCAGCTCCACTTAAGGACCAGCAAGCTACAGTGCTGGACACCCTATGCCAAACAGCTAGCAAGACAGGAACACAACCCCACCCATCAGCAGAGAGGCTGCCTAAAATCATAATAAGGTCACAGACACCCCAAAACACACCATCGGATGCGGTCCTGCCCACCAGAAAGACAAGATCCAGCCTCATCCACCAGAACACAGGCACCCCTCCACCAGGAAGCCTACAGAACCCACTGAACCAACCTCACCCACTGGGGGCAGACACCAAAAACAACAGGAACTACAAACCTGCAGCCTGCAAACAGGAGACCCCAAGCACAGTAAGTTAAGCAAAATGAAAAGACAGAGAAACACACAGCAGATGAAGGAACAAGGTAAAAACTCACCAGACCAAACAAATGAGGAGGAAATAGGCAGCCTGCCTGGAAAAGAATTCAGAGTAATGATAGTAAAGCTGATCCAAAATCTTGGAAACAGAATGGAGAAAATACAAGAAATGTTTAACAAGGACCTAGAAGAACTAAACAAACAATGATGAACAGCACAATAAATGAAATTTAAAATTCTGTAGAAGGAATCAATAGCAAAATAACTAAGGCAGAAGGACGGATAAGTGACCTGGAAGATAAAATAGTGGAAATAACTACCACAGAGCAGAATAAAGAAAAAAAAAAATGAAAAGAATTGAAGACAGTCTCAGAGACCTCTGGGACAACATTAAACACACCAACATTCGAATTATAGGGGTCCCAGAAGAAGAAGAGAAAAAGAAAGGGACTGAGAAAATATTTGAAGAGATTATAGTTGAAAACTTCCCTAATATGGGAAAGGAAATAGTCAATCAAGTCCAGGAAGTGGAGTCCCATACAGGATAAATCCAAGGAGAAACACACCAACACACATATTAATCAAACTATCAAAAATTAAATACAAAAAAAAATATTAAAAGCAGCAAGGGAAAAACAACAAATAACATACAAGAGAATCCCCATAAGGTTAAGAGCTGATCTTTCAGCAGAAACTGCAAGCCAGAAGGGAGTGGCAGGACATATTTGAAGTGATGAAAGGGAAAAACCTACAACCAAGATGACTCTACCCGGCAAGGATCTCCTTCAGATTCAACACAGAAATTAAAATCTTTACAGACAAACAAAAGCTAAAAGAATTCAGCGCCACCAAACCAGCTTTACAACAAATGCTAAAGGAACTTCTCTAGGCAGGAAACACAAGAGAAGGAAAAGACCTACAATAACAAACCCAAAACAATTAAGAAAATGGTAATAGGAACATACATATCGATAACTGCCTTAAATGTAAATGGATTAAAAGCCCCAACCAAAAGACATAGACTGGCTGAATGGATACAAAAACAAGACCCGTACATATATTGTCTAAAGGAGACCCACTTCAGACCTAGGGACACGTACAGACTGAAAGTGAGGGGATGGAAAAAGATATTCCATGCAAATGGAAATCAAAAGAAAGCTGGAGTAGTAACTCTCATATCAGACAAAATAGGCTCTAAATTAAAGAACGTTATAAGAGACAAAGAAGGACACTACATAATGATCAAGGGATCAATCCAAGAAGATATAACAATTGTAAATATTTATGCACCCAACATAGGAGCACCTCAATACATAAGGCAAATGCTAACAACCATAAAAGGGGAAATCGACAGTAACACAATCATAGTAGGGGACTTTAACACCCCACTTTCACCAATGGACAGATCATCCAAAATGAAAATAAATAAGGAAAGCTTTAAATGATACATTAAACAGGATGGACTTAAACGGTATTTATAGGACATTTCATCCAAAAACAACAGAATACACTATTTTCTCAAGTGCTTATGGAACATTCTCCAGGATAGATCATATCTGGGGTCACAAATCAAGCCTTGGTAAATTTAAGACAATTGAAATGGTATCAACTATCTTTTCTGACCACAACGCTATGAGACTAGAGATCAATTACAGGAAGAAGTCTGTAAAAAATACAAACACATGGAGGCTAAACAATACACTACTAAATAATCAAGAGATCACTGAAGAAATCAAAGAGGAAATCAAAAAATACCTAGAAACAAATGATAATGAAACCACAATGACCCAAAACCTATGGGATGCAGCAAAAGCACTTCTAAGAGGGAAGTTTATAGCAATACAATCTTACCTCAAGAAACATCTCAAATAAACAACTTAACCTTACACTTAAAGCAATTAGAGAAAGAAGAACAAAAAAACCATAAAGTTAGCACAAGGAAAGAAATCATACAGATCAGATCAGAAATAAATGAAAAAGAAATGAAGGAAATGATAGCAAAGATCAATAAAATTAAAAGCTGGTTCTTGAGAAGATAAACAAAATTGATAAACCATTAGCCAGACTCTTCAAGAAAAAGAGGGAAAAGACTCACATCAGTAGAATTAGAAATGAAAAAGAAGTAACAACTGACACTGAAGAAATACAAAGGATCATGAGAGATTACTACAAGCAACTATATGCCAATAAAATGGAAAACCTGGAAGAAATGGACAAATTCTTTCAAAAGCACAGCCTTCCAAGACTGAACCAGGAAGAAACAGAAAATATAAACAGACCAATCGCAAGCACTGAAATTGACACTGTGTTTAAAAATCTTCCAACAAACAAAAGCCCAGGAACAGATGACTTCACAGGCAAATTCTATCAAACATTTAGAGAAGAGCTAACACCTATTGTTCTCAAACTCTTCTAAAATATAGCAAAGGGAGGAACACGCCCAAACGCATTTTACGAGGCCACCATCACCCTGATACCAAAACCAGACAAATATGTCACAAAGAAAGAAAACTAGAGGCTAATAACACTGATGAACATAGATGCAAAAATCCTCAGCAAAATACTAGCAAACAGAATCCAACAGCACATTAAAAAGGTCATACACCATAATCAAGTGGGGTTTATCCCAGGAATGCAAGGATTCTCCAATATATGCAAATCAATCAATGTGATAAACCATATTAACAAATTGAAGGAGAAAAACCATATGATCATCTCAATAGATGCAGAAAAGTCTTGACAAAATTCAACACCCATTTATGATAAAAACCCTCCAGAAAGTAGGCATAGAGGGAACTTACCTCAACATAATAAAGGCCATATATGACAAACCCACAGACAAAATCATGCTCAGTGGTGAAAAACTGAAACCATGTCCACTCAGATCAGGAACAATACAAGGTTGCCCACTCTCACCACTATTATTCAACATAGTTTTGGAAGTTTTACCCACAGCAATCAGAAAAGAAAAAGAAACAAAAGGAATCCAAATTGGAAAAGAAGAAGTAAAGCTGTCACTGTTTGCAGATGACATGATACTATACATAGAGAATCCTAAAGAGGCTACCAGAAAACTACTAGAGCTAATCAATGAATTTGGTAAAGTAGCAGGATACAAAATTAATGCACAGATATCTCTTGCATTCCTACACACTAGTGATGAAAAATCTGAAAGAGAAATTAAGGAAACATTCCCATTTACCATTGTAACAAAATGAATAAAATACCTAGGAATAAACCTACCTAAGGAGACAAAAGACCTGTGTGCAGAAAACTATAAGACACTGATGAAAGATATTAAAGATGATACAAAAAGATGGAAAGATATACCATGTTCTTGGATTGGAAGAATCAACATTGTGAAAATGACTATACTACCCAAAGCAATCTACAGTTACAATGCAATCCCTATCAAACTACCAATGGCATTTTTCACAGAATTAGAACCAAAAATTACACAATTTGTATGGAAACACAAAAGACCCTGAATAGCCAAAGCAATCTTGAGAAAGAAAAACAGAGCTGGAGGAATCAGGCTCCCTGACTTCAGACTACACTACAAAGCTACAGTATGGTACTGGCACAAAAACAGAAATATAGATCAAGAGAACAGGATAGAAAGCCCAGAGATAAACCCATGCACATACAGTCACCTTATTTTTGACAAAGGAGGCAAGAATATACAATGGAGGAAAGACAGCCTCTTCCATAAGTGGTGCTGGGAAAACTGGACAGCTACATGTAAAAGAATGAAATTAGAACACTCCTTAACACCATACACAAAAATAAAGTCAAAATGGATTAAAGACCTAAATGTAAGACCAGACACTATAAAACTCTTAGAGGAAAACATAGGCAGAACATAAATCACAGGAAGATCCTTTTTGACCCACCTCCTAGAAAAATGGAAATAAAACCAAAAATAAACAAATGGGACCTAAAGAAACTTCAAAGCTTTTGCACAGCAAAGGAAACCATAAAGAAGACGAAAAGACAATCCTCAGAATGGAAGAAAATATTTGCCAATGAAGCAACTAACAAAGGATGAATCTCCAAAATATACAAGAAGCTCATGCAGCTCAATATCCAAAAACAACCAACCCAATCCAAAAATGGGAAGAAGACCTAAACAGACATTCCTCCAAAGAAGATATACAGATTGCCAACAAACACATGAAAGGATGCTCAACATCACTAATCATTAGAGAAATGCAAATCAAAACTACAATGAGGTATCACCTCACACCAGTCAGAATGGCCATCATCAAAAAATCTACAAACAATAAATCCTGGAGAGGGTGTGGAGAAAAGGGAACCCTCTTGCACTGTTGGTGGGAATGTAAATTGATGCAGCCACTATGGAGAACAGTATGGAGGTTCCTTAAAAAACTAAAAATAGAACTATCATACGACCCCAGCAATCCTACTACTGGCCATATACTCTGAGAAAACCATAATTCAAAATGAGTCATGTACCACAATATTCATTGCAGCTCTATCTACAATAGCCAGGACATGGAAGCAACCTACATATCCATCAACAGATGAATGGATAAAGGAGGTGTGGCACATATATACAATGGAATATTATTCAGTCATAAAAAGAAACAAAATTGAGTTATTTGTAGTGAGGTGGATGGACCTAGAGTCTGTGATACCGAGGAAGTCAGAAAAACAAATACCATATGCTAACACATATGTATGGAATGTAAAAAAAAAAAAAAAAAAAAGGTTCTGAAGCAGCTAGGGGCAGGACAGGAATAAAGACTCAGACGTTGGGAATGGACTTGAGAACATGGGGAGGGGGAAGGGTAAGCTGGGACGAAGTGAGAGAGTGGCATGGACTTATATATACTACCAAATATAAACTAGATAGCTAGTGGGAAGCAGCCACATAGCACAGGGAGATCAGCTCAGTGCTTTGTGACCGTCTAGAGGGGTGGGATAGGGAGGGTGGGATGGAGACACAAGAGGGAGGAGATATGGGGATATATGTATATGTATAGCTGATTCACTTTGTTATCAAGCAGAAACTAACAAAAAAAGGAATAAATAGTGAAGAAATTAATGTAAATAATGAATAATAAATTAATGTAATATAAAAATAATAATAATAGTCATAAATCCTAGGAAATGCAAAGTAATGTGGAGAAAAAAGGTGGAGTCCAAGCATAGAAAGTGAGACGGGATGCTCACATTTGGGCAGGAACCAGTTGGTCACTGGGTGACATGAGATCTGGAGGAGAAATCCAGAACTAGCTCAGCCTAAAGCCCCACGCTGTATCTGTGTGACTAGGGGGAGGAGCAGGAGATAAGTTGGAGAAGTGAGGGGCCAGATCACACTGCACCTTGAGGGCAAAGTGAGGGAGTTTCCCTTTTGTCCTAATAGTGGTGAATAGCCACTGAGAGGTGTTGAGCAGAGGACTCCGTGTGGGCAACAGAGTTTAGAGAGAACAAGTGTGGAAAGGAGACCAGGTGAGAGCCGCCGTAGAGTCCAGCCGAGAGCTGAGGGTGCTTTAAACCATGTGGTCATGGCAGAAGTGACGTGAAGCCGTCTGATGTGGGACGTACTTTAAAGACAAAATAAGCGGGACTTTCAGATAGGAAGGATGTGGCTGTGAAAGAACGAACTGAGTCAGGGATGCCTGCGAGTCTTATTTCCTGACCTGGAGAAGACTGGAGGGGAACTGAGAGCTCTGTTTCAGAAGTGGTAAGTGTGGGGTCCTAGCAGAATTTTAGGGCAGATGTCTAGGAGGAGGTTGGATATACAAGTCCAGGGCTCAGGAGAGACATGAGGACAAGAGATGCAGACTGGAAGCCGCCAGCATGCGGATGACATCGAAGCTGTGGGGCTAGACAGGGTCAGCTGGGATGAGAAAAGAAGCATGAAGGGACGTGAAGATAAGGTGGAGCAACTGTAACAGCAGTGGTCCAACCCGGAGAAACCCCTGGGGAGTGTGATACCACCTGTTAACGTGATTAAAGTCTATCAAAGAGAAAGTGACCGGTGGTGTCAGAACTGCCGAAAGGTTGACTGAGATGAAGACTGAGGACAAACACTGCGTTTAGTGCCGAGGTCACTTGTTGATCCGACACACGTTTCAGTTACTGAAGTGGCTAGAGCCCCAGCGACACTGGTGGAAGAAGAGAATACGAGAACATGGAGCAGGTAGGCAGACAACCCTTGTTAGAGAGTCTGGCTACAAAGAAACACAGAGAAATGGTGGCTGAAGGGGGTCTGCTTCATTGCAGCAGAGCATTTACTGCTTATCGAATACCATTCCCCTTCCCCACACCTCACCTCCGTTTTCCAGCCCCTGCAGCAAAACAACAGTCAACAATGAGAGGAAGGAAGGAAAAGGAAGTGTTGGAGGTTTGAGAAGAAAAGAGAGGATATTTATATGGAAAATGGCTTCTTCCTCTTGTCGATGGTTCATGTTTAAGAAAGGAATAGAATTCCTGCTCCGACACAGACCTAAATAGCCCAGAGAAAATTCTTCCCCGTCTATCAAACGCAGCTGTCTAATGCGGCTGACAAGGACACCTAGAGGCAGCAAACGACAGTCAGCCATTTGTAATGGAAGGTTTTTCACTGAACTATTTTTGGTTCCTATTATAAATTATCTCCAGATAGAAACCAACCAGATTAAAATGAAACGTTACAATGGAACAACAAAACTTCAGTTTTATTTAGAAAATAAAACAACCTTCCAAACAAGCATCCCTAATCTCTTAAAGACAATGATAAGGCAATCTGGCAGCTTTCAAAAGTCGAAGTGACTTTCAAGCACGGCTATTTAAACGGACAGAAATTTCTGCAGCTGTCAATGCAAACTTTAAAAAGAGAACTAACGGTTTTTTAAATGAATGTATAAAACTTTAGAATTTATATGAGATAAAAGCTTGTTTTCAACATTTTTAAGATTAAAAGCAAAAGCAGACACTGCTTTCCTAAAGCTATTATTGAACAAAAAAGTTCAGAGTAAAGAGTACATGGATGGACCTAGAGAATATTATGTTTGGTGAAAAAGTCAGAGAAAGACAAATACTATGTATCACTTATATGTGGAATCTAAAAATTACGCAAATGAATCAATATACAAAACAGAAGCAGACTCACAGACGTAGAAAACAAACTTACAGTTACCAAAGGGGAGAGGGAGGGACAAATTAGGAACACGGGATTAACAGATAGAAACTACTATACATAAAATCAGCAGCAAGGATTTACTGTATAGCACAGGGAATTGTATTCAATATCTTGTAATAAGCTATAATGGAATATAATCTGCAAAGAAATAACTGAATCACTATGCTGTATACCTGAAACTAACAATATTATAAATCAACTATACTTCAATTTTAAAAAAGATAATGCATGAGTGAGCATTTCCTCTGATACCATAGGACCCAGGTGACTTGCAGGACATTATAGGAAGATTACACTTCTGTTCATCCTATACAAACACCAGGAAAAGGTCTGGTTCTTGTCCTGGGATCTGGACCAATAATTCTGCTTGAAAAGGTACATTAAGAGGATTCCATTGTCGAATGGATCTGAGATAGAGCCCAAAGTGATCAAATAAAAGCTAAAGATCAGTCAGGTACCAAACAGTCAAGAAGACCAATCAAGGTAGAAACAAGAAACATAGGTAAGAATTGTGTATAAAGGGTATGGGTAACGGGCAGTTAGGAATCCAAATCAGAGTCTGGCTGGGAGTGAGGGATTTGGAGTAGGCATGAATTGGTTCATTCCCTGGTGGTCCAGGGGCTAAGACTCCACATTCCCAATGCAGGGGGTCTGGGTTTGATCCCTGGTCAGGGAACTAGATCCCACATGCTGCAACTAAAGATCCCACGTGGCACAACTAAGACCCAGCACAGCCAAATAAATAAATACTAAAAAAAAAAAAAAAGAAAAACATTTTTTTAAAAAATGGTCTTGTGAAGTACAATCTCCTTCTATCTTATGCTCATGGCAATCTGTCTGAACCAAGAGATGGCTGGATTAGCTGAGTAATGGCATGGGAAGCAAAGGATCCCCAGCGTAAGTTTTGGAGAAAGATATGCTGGAATTAGCATGTTGGTTCTGCACCTGTAGCTGTGTAACTCTGAGCAAGCTGCTTCACTCCTCTGAGCCGTAGTAATGCCAACTACTCTACGGGAATAATAACTTCAAAGTGTTGTGAGAATTAAAGTAAACAACGTATGTGAAAGTGCCTGGTACATGGAAGGCACACATAAACACCTTCCTCCATCAGGCCAATACATACTCTACATGCTTGTCTGTTGTTTAAATCACATCGATTATTTTCAGAAATTTGAGCACAAGGAAATACAAATCAGAGGATCTGTGTTGTGTGATCTTAAGAAAATACAGAGATGATAATTTGTTTCATGACAATGACAATGTCAACTTTTACAAGAACAACTATTTAAAAAATCTTGGGTTTCCTAATCAAATTGTTGGCATGGAAACGAGAAGGGAATAGAAGATAAACTTATTACCTGCAAACATAAACTCAGATAATAAAAATCTTTATCTACTAAAGGTGCCTATTTATTGATAAGCATGAAAAGTTGAAGCTTGAAAAGACAGTAGCCACGTGAGTGAAGGACAGAATCTTGTTCAGGGAGATCACTGGTCTACACTGCCTACCCACTTATTGACAAAGGCCTGGTTAGAACCCACTTGTCTCCCTGCATGTGTGTCTAGCATTCATTCTCACCAAAGACCAAGTGTACACCTTGTTTCCTTGGGAAAGTCTCTCTTGGTCCCACAGCTAAGTTGTCCACTCTGGCATAGTGTCATAACTCCTTGTGTTTCCCCTCTCTGCAAAGTCACCATATGGATCATTTCCACCTGTATACAGTAGTGAAGGGCACAGGTTCTGGAGTCCAGCTGAGTTTGAATCTCTTCTCTCCAAATTACTGAACCAACCTAAGCCTCCACAAGGAATAACAGTACTTACTTTGCTGTGAGAAGAGAAAATGAGATGAGACTTTTAACTATGCTTGACACTTGATGAAATACATGTGGGCCATTTTTATTACTAGTCAGTAAAGGCAATAAGGGCAAAGAGTGTTTAATACCAGATGTCAACACACTCATGGTGTGGCACTCTCCCCCAAAATACTATAGGATGTGTCCCTTGTCTGACACTTAGTACAAATGAAAACCCATGAAATTCATAAACGTTGAAAGTAGTTGTGATTATGTTTTTAAAATACAAGTAGTCCCTGCTGTGCACCATTTTGATTGGTGTGCATTTAAGTTTTCATGGGTTAGTTAGATAAACCAGTGCTTCAGCAACATAATGGTTAAATTTTCAATTACTACAGCACATCTTCTACAGTGAAGAGAATATTAAATGATTTTCTGATTTAAAAAAGAAAAAAAACCATATGATCATCTCAATAGATGCAGAAAAAGCTTCTGACAAAATTCATCACCCATTTATGATAAAAACCCTTCAGAAAGTAAGCATAGAGGGAACTTACCTCAACATAATAAAGGCCATATATGATAAACCCACAGCCAACATTGTTCTCAATGGTGAAAAACTGAAACCATTTCCTCTAAGATCAGGAACAAGACAAGGTTGTCCACTCTCACCACTATTATTCAACATAGTTTTGGAAGTTTTAGCCACAGCAATCAGAGAAGAAAAAGAAATACAAGGAATCCAAATCAGAAAAGAAGAAGTAAAACTGTCACTGTTTGTAGATGACATGATACTATACATAGAGAATCCTAAAGAGGCTACCAGAAAACTACTAGAGCTGATCAATGAATTTGGTAAAGTAGCAGGATACAAAATTAATGCAAAGATATCTCTTGCATTCCTATACACTAATGGTGAAAAATCTGAAAGAGAAAGTAAGGAAACACTCCCATTTACCACTGCAACAAAAAGAATAAAATACCTAGGAATAAACCTACCTAAGAAGACAAAAGAACTGTATGCAGAAAACTCGAAGACACTAATGAAAGAAATTAAAGATGATACAAACAGATGGAGAGATATACCATGTTCTTGGATTGGAAGAATCAACATTGTGAAAAGGACTATACTACCCAAAGCAATCTACAGATTCGATGCAATCCCTATCAAGCTACCAAAGGCATGTTTCACAGAACTAGAACAAAAAAATTCACAATTTGTATGGAAACACAAAACACCCTGAACAGCTAAAGCAATCTTGAGAAAGAAAAAGGGAGCTGGAGGAATCAGGCTCCCGGACTTCAGACTACACTACAAAGCTACAGTAATCAAGACAGTATGGTACTGGCACAGAAACAGAAATATAGATCAATGGAACAGGATAGAAAACCCAGAGATAACGTGACCATATGTGTGTGGGTTTATCTTTGATAAAGGTGGCAAGAATATACAATGGAGAAAAGAGAACCTCTTCAATAAGTGGTGCTGGGAAAACTGGAGAACTACATGTAAAAGAATGAAATTAGAACACTCCCTAACACCACACACAAAAATAAAGTCAAAATGGATTAAAGACCTAAATGTAAGGCCAGACACTATCAAACTCTTAGAGGAAAACATAGGCAGAACACTCTAAGACATAAATCACAGTAAGATCCCTTTTGACCCACCTCTTAGAGAAATGGAAATAAAAACAAAAATAAACAAATGGGACCCAATGAAACTTAAAAGCTTTTGCACAGCAAAGGACACCATAAACAAGATGAAAAGACAACCCTCAGAATGGGAGAAAATATTTGCAAACGAAGCAGCTGACAAAGGATGAATCTCCAAAATTTACAAGCAGCTCATGCAGCTCAATATCCAAAAAACAAACAACCCAATCCAAAAATGGGCAGAAGACCTAAACAGACATTTCTCCAAAGAAGATATAAAGATTGCCAGCAAATATATGAAAGGACACTCAACATCACTAATCATTAGAGAAATGCAAATCAAAACTACAATGAGGTATCACCTCACACCAGTCAGAATGGCCATCATCAAAAAATCTCCAAACAATAAATGCTGGAGAGGGTGTGGAGAAAAGGGAAACCTCTTGCACTGTTGGTAAGAATGTAGATTGATACAGCCACTATGGAGAACAGTATGGAGGTTCCTTAAAAAACTAAAAATAGGGCTTCCTTGTTGGCGCAGTGGTTGAGCATCTGCCTGCCAATGCAGGGGACACGGGTTCGAGCCCTGGTCTGGGAAGATTCCACATGCCGCGGAGCGACTAGGCCCATGAGCCACAATTGCTGAGCCTGCGCGTCTGGAGCCTATGCTCTGCAACAAGAGGCCGCGATAGTGAGAGGCCCACACACCGCGATGAAGAGTGGCCCCCACTTGCCACAACTAGAGAAAGCCCTCACATAGAAACGAAGACCCAACACAGCCATAAGTAAATAAATAAATAAAATTAAAAAAAAAAAAAAACTAAAAATAGAACTACCATATGACCCAGCAATCCCACTACTGGGCATATACCCTGAGAAAACCATAATTCAAAAAGAGTCATGTAACACAATGTTCATTGCAGCTCTATTTACAATAGCCAGGACATGCAAGCAACATAAGTGTCCATCGAAGATGAATGGATAAAGAAGATGTGGCACATATATACAATGGAATATTACTCAGCCATATAAAGAAACAAAATTGAGTTATTTGTAGTAAGGTGGATGGACCTAGAGTCTGTCATACAGAGTGAAGTAAGTCAGAAAGACAAAAACAAATACCATATGCTAATACATATATATGGAATCTAAAAAAAAAAAATATGGTTTGAAAAATCTAGGGGCAGGATAGGAATAAAGATGCAGACGTAGAGAAAGGACCTGAGGACCCGGGGAGGGGGAAGGGTAAGCTGGGACGAAGTGAGAGAGTGGCAGGGACATATACACACTACAAAATGTAAAATAGATAGCTAGTGGGAAGCAGCCGCATAGTACAGGGAGATCAGCTCAGTGCTTTGTGACCACCTAGAGGGGTGGGATAGGGAGGGTGGGAGGGAGATGCAAGAGGGGGGAGATATGGGGATATATGTACATGTATAGCTGATTCACTTTGTTATAAAGCAGAAACTAACACACCATTGTAAAGCAATTATACTCCAATAAAGATGTTTTTTAAAAAAGTAGATAAATAAACATTATACTCCAATAAAGATGTAAAAAACAAAAAATGAAGGTGAAACCAGGAGAGTCATACATAAATAAAAAGTGAGATAATTTATTTCTAGCAGAACTGCCTTGCAAGAAATACTAAAGTAAGTCTTTCAGGTGGAAAGAAAATGACACGAAACAGGAACTTTAATACACACAAAGAAATGAAGAGCATAATAAATAGAAAATAGGTCAGCAAATTAAAAAGACTACACGTTATTAACTGACTGTGTCCACCCTCCGAATTCACATGTTGAGATCTAACCCCCAATGTGATTGTATTAGGAGGTGGTGACTTGGGGAGGTATATCATGAATGGGATAAGTGCCCTTATAAAAGAGATCCCAGAGAGATCTCTTGCTTTTTCCACCGTGTGGGGACACAGCAAGAAGACAGCTGTCCATGAACCAGGAAGCAAGCCCTTACCAAACAATAAATCTGCTAGTGCCTTCATCTGGGACTTCTCAGCGTCGAGAACTGTGAGAAATAAATGTTCATTGTTTATAAGCCACCTACTCTATGGTATTTTGTTACAGCAGACTGAACTAAGACACTATATCAATATATATTTTCTTTTTTCTCCTTAGTTTCTCTAAAAAACATAAGTTTGTAAAAACAAAAAATAATCAATGATTATAGTATTGTTAGATTAGGCTTGCAACATATAAAAGTGTAATATATGTTAATATTAGCACAGATAAGAGGAGAGGCAGAAAATGGAGCTATATTAGAGCAAAGTTGCTATATTTTACCAGAATTACATTAGTATTAATCTGAAGAAAATTCTGATAAGGTTGTATATCATATTTCTAAAGCAATCACTAAATAAACAACTCTAAAAATAGTTCAAAATCAACAGAGGAATGAAATGGTAGAAAGAAAAATATCTGTTAAACAAAAAGATGACATTAAAGGAAGGAGAAAAGAATGGCATGAAACCTATAGAAAAAATATAAAGTGGCAGATATAAGTCCAAACATAGCAATAATTGTATTACATATAAATGGACAAAATACTCTAATCAAAAGGCAGAGATTGTCAAACACAATAAATAAGCAAGATACAACCATATGCTCTCTACAGGAATACACACAAATAGGTGGAAAGTAAATGAATGGGGGAAAAAAACGCAAAATGTAATCATAACAGAGCTGAAGGCATTACGTTAATACTAAACAGACCTTAAGCAACACTCCTAGAAACAAAGAATAATTTCATAATGATAAATTATCAATACATCAGGAAAATATAAAAATTATAAAGGTTTATGCATGTGTCAACTGAGTTTCAAAATGCACAAAGCAAAAACTTACAGAACTGAAGAGAGAAATAGATAATTCAACACTTAAAGTTGAATATTTCAATACCCCTCTCAGTAATTGAAAGAACAATTTACATTAAATCGTAAGAATATTAAAGATGTGAACAACAATAGCCACCAAACTGA
Organism: Balaenoptera ricei; assembly: GCF_028023285.1. Taxonomy (NCBI): domain Eukaryota; kingdom Metazoa; phylum Chordata; class Mammalia; order Artiodactyla; family Balaenopteridae; genus Balaenoptera; species Balaenoptera ricei. The sequence continues at coordinate 45,545,965 of NC_082654.1, forward strand.
TATAACTGGCATTTGTAGAATATTCTACCGCAAAAGAACAGACTACGTAGTCTTTCCAAATGTACATGAAACATTCTCTAGAATACACCATTTGCTAAACTATGTGCTACACTACGTGTGGTATCAGACTGACCATGTGCATATAGTCATTGTGGTTTAAATCTGTTTGTGGCAGAATGAGAACACTGGGGCAGTCCTGGATTTGAATCATGATTTAGGAATTTACTAGATGTTAAATTCTGGACAAGCTCTTCAACTTGTATGAGATTGTGGATAGCAAAATTGCCTACTTCACAGCTTGCTAAAAGAATTCAAAATAATACGTGTAAGTATAGTGTCTGAAACAGGAAGTACTCATTGAAGGGTAACTAACATTGTTTCATTATCATGAACACCCAGAAGGAGCTGTTACTGTTTCCTTGTCTTTTTAAGTAAGAAGTAGAGAATGCCTCATCTATTCTAAGTGATGAGATGACAACCAATGGAAACAAAAATTTGGTATGGAGTGGAGCTCAAGTAGTAACAAGATATGCTTCTGGCAGTTGCTTCTGGAGCTTGGTAGTGAAAAGCCAATGTCCTAAACATATTTCCCATACATTTTGAGTATTTGGGCCCAATAACAGGATCAGTTAGTACCCAAGATAATTTATATTATGGTTCCTGAAGGCAAATACTACTTTGGAATGACTAGGAAGCAGGTTTGTTTACAAGTTCATAGTAAGTGGCAACAATTCTCTCATACCTTCTATTTTTATACTTTTAATTTACATACTTGTACCAGTAAAATAATAGCTATATTTTACTAGGATTTAACAAGTAGATTTTTAAAAAACAACATGGTAAATATTCAGTAAAGATTTATGTATTCAGTGTGCTCTATGACAGGTGCATTAAAATGCATATACATCCAATTATCTCTAGTCTGTCATGTAGGATTTCACATTGTATACTACAGAACAAAAAAGCTGATTTTACTCCAGGGAATCAGATTTAATTATCTATTTTCCTTTGGGTCTCAAGCAGAAGAAGAAATGAATTGTCCAGGATTCTCCTGTTCCTTAACCTTTACTCACCTAACTGAAGTGAGATATTAAATCAATCAGGATTTTTAACTGTTATCAAGTAGTTACTATATCATAAAACAGAGTTCAAGAATTAGATTCCAAGACTAGTAAGAGGACATAAGTCCTCTAATAAGGTATTTCTTGACTAGTAGTTTGTTTTGTTTGTTTTTTTTAATTTATTTCATTCATTTTTGGCTGTGTTGTGTCTTTGTTGCTGCACATGGGCTTTCTCTAGTTGCGGCAAGTGGGGGCTACTCTTCGTTGTGGTGTGCAGGCTTCTCATTGCGGTGGCTTCTCTTGTTGCGGAGCACGGGCTCTAGGCATGCAGGCTTCAGTAGTTGTGGCTTGCGGGCTCCAGAGCGCAGGCTCAGTAGTTGTGGCGCACAGGCTTAGCTGCTCCATGGCATGTGGGATCTTTCCAGACCAGGGCTCAAACCCGTGTCCCCTGCATTGGCAGGCGGATTCTTAACCACTGAGCCACCAGGGAAGCCCCTTATTAGTAGTTTATATGATATTAATAGATGTTATATGGAAAAAAAATCTCATGATGAATAAATTTAAAATAAGGTTAAACAAAATTGAACTGCTTTTATTTTTTTCCCTTGCTACAGTATCTCTCTGAATGTTTTTTGAATTTTTAATGAATACACATACTGTAGGAATTTCTGAGAGGGAGATATAGAATGCACTATCTCCCAAACTTGTTTAACTAATGAATCCAATTTTTCTGGAAGATATTTTGAAAACTGTTGTTTCTGTCCAACTCATTCTATGCACAAAATGAAGTTGAAATTCAGAGAAGTGGCTCATTCAAAGTCACAGGTAATCACAGAACTAGGATTCAAGTTTTCTATGTCTAGAGGAAGAAATATTTTTCACATCAATCCTTACTCTCTAGCCCATCTCATGGTCTGTTTTGAGAAGAATTCCAACTCGTCTAATCTTATATCTTTTTAAAACTTTTATAATACTGTGATGAAAAAATCACATCTACACTTTCAGTAGTCAATTGATTTAGCTTCTGAAGAATAGGAAAGTGGATCTAGCTCTTTGATTTTGGAGATTCTCTTTTATATTTGCTTCCTTTCCTTGTTTCTATAATTTTTCTATCATTTTCCTCCTACCATACTTCATGCTGCCTCAAGAATATGGCATGTTTTCCATTGTGTATATTATCTCACATTAGTGAGGACACTCTTCTAAACACTGTAGGCCCAATATTAACCCAGATTAAGTATATTTGTCATAGATTCTGTCTAAACGGTAAATTCAGTATTTCTCATGATAATTATTTCATGTACCAAACATTACATTAAATATGTTTACATTTATGTTTAATCCTTATAAATCACCTTATAACATGGATAATATTATTGAGTCTATTTTATACATCAGAAAAATAAACTTTAAAATGTTAAGGTGCTCACCCAAGCTTTCTCATTGCTGAGTTGCAGTTGAAACACTGGCATTAGGACTCAAGAATTACACTCTTATTAATCACTCACCATATGGTTGGCTTAGCTTTTAAGTGCTCCCAGCAGTTAAATGTCAAATCACCAAGACTAGAGTGCTTATTTGATGTGATGACTAAGCAAACAGAAATAATTATGGCAAGATTAATGCTCAATCGGTCACCCAACAGCACGCCAGTGTCACTCTTCAACAAAGCATCATTTTATCTTCAATACAAGGATGATGATTATGCCTGATATAAAGAACTTTCTAGGTGCAAACAAACGTGAATATTCAGCTGCATAATCAGTAAAGCACTAAGTTATGACAAATATTTCACTTATATTTAATAGCCCACCAGCAGGAAGAAAACAACATTTGAACAGAATATACCAAATATTATTTTTATGGATCAAGATTATTATGGAGTATAAAAGAATGAATTCAAGGCCCGTTTGAGTTATTTGAGAAATGATCACTGCTATTCTAATCAATGTGTAACTGAGTCACAAAACTTCTACATGCATTTTATCTTAGTTTGTCCTTCCAGATACATTTTCAGCAATTCTGTGCCCTATTTTGTGCCTCAGGAGACTGACTGGCAAGAACTTTGGTCACTAAGCTCCTTTGCTCTCTGGCTTTCCGCACTCAACCGCTGGGAGGCTCTACAGGGGATCAGAAGGTGGGAACATAAACAAGTCAAGGAATTTATTGCCTCTATTCCCTTTCTGCCAGGATGCTGTTTGGCAGGGGTTTTTTCCTCTTACGTAAAGGCACAACTCTTGTCAGAGCTATATTTCCTGTGGGTTTAGGTAACTGCTCCCTCTCCTTGCCGTTTTATGCCTAGAAGGGGTAACAGGTTTTCACTTTTACTATCCTATGTTTCTTGTTGATTTCCTTATTCCACCCACATCTCTATAAATAGCCCCTCCAACTCTTCAGATACCCCTTTGAGTAAGGCTTCTATATTCCACCTGGGAGCTTGACTGATATACCTAATTTCAAAAAAAAGAAACAATAAACAAACAAGGAGACATCTCCTCTCCACTGTGGAATGGCTTCTCACCACACTACAGCAAGCATAATATATTCACTATGCACTCAATAAGTGTTTGCTATTCTTCCTTGTGCTCAACAACCACACCTGCGACCCCTTTGGGAGCTAATAGACTATTTTGCAATCCACTTGGTGTAACTTTGAATTATAAAGGCCTGAACTGTAAGAAGTTTCTCCCTGAAGAAAAAGTTTTGATTCCTTAACTGAGATATAAATTGAGAATTTAAGAAGAAAATACTTTTAGTCACCATGAGCTATCTTCTTTTGTTCTTTTTTTTTAAAAAACATCTTTATTGGAGTATAATTGCTTTACAGTGGTGTGTTACTTTCTGCTTTGTAACAAAGTGAATCAGCTATACGTATACATATATCCCCATATCTCCTCCCTCTTGTGTCTCCCTCCCACACTCCCTATCCCACCTCTCTAGGTGGACACAAAGCCCCAAGCTGATCTCCCTGTGCTATGTGGCTGCTTCCCACTAGCTATCTATTTTACATTTGGTAGTGTATATATCAGTTCAAAAGTCACTTCTTGGGAGTTCCCTGGTGGCGCAGTGGTTAAGAATCCGCCTGCCAATGCAGGGGACACGGGTTCGAGCCCTACTCTGGAAAGATCCCACATGCCGCAGAGCAGCTAAGCCCGTGCGCCACAACTAATGAGCCTGCGCTCTAGAGCCCACAAACCACAACTACTGAAGCCCGTGCACGTAGAGCCCGTGCTCTTCAACTAGAGAAGCCACCTCAATAAGAACTCCACGCACTGCGAAGAAGAGTAGCCCCCGCTCACAACTAGAGAAAGCCCACACACAGCAACGAAGACCTAACGTGGCCAAAAAAAATAAATATTTTTTTTTACATTTTTTAAAAAGTCACTTATTTTTGATAGTTGAAGTCATTTACTAAGAATTTTGTCTTAACCACAGAGACTATCATTTTAATAAATCATGAAGTCTTTATATCTTAATTTCATCAAGTATAGCTGTAAGAGAGGTATTTCTGATTTTAATGCTATTTTATGGGAGAAAAGGGAAAATGAAAAGAGTAAAAGGAAAGGAAACAAGCATCCCCCTATATAGCATAATATTGAAGATATTCTAAGTGAAATATTAGTTATAGAAAACTCTGCTCTAGCTCTACTGAAGGAAAATGTAAAATCCATGACACATTTAAAGAAACACATAAAAACAAAAATAAGGACATGAATAAGATCTTCAAAAATGAGTACAAATTTGTATTGTTAAATATGAAAAATGGCAGCTTTTCAAGATCTTACAGGCAATAATTGAAATAAAATTCTACATTAAGGTTTTTATTAATATGTAATTATTAATAATCACTATCTTTTATAATTTCAATTTTTCAAACCTCTGAATTCTTTTTAATGTTATTAGGACCACTTAAGATGATTAGTGAGAAGAAACTAATATAACAATAAACATTTACTAGGACTTTATTATGTATCAGGCACTATGCAGTATGTTTTATACATACTATCTAACTTATCCTCCAAATGACCAATATTAGCTGACATTTACTGAGCACTTAGCAAGTACCAGATAGTTTTAGATGCTTTATACACATGAACTCATTCAATCCTCACACCAAACCTATGAGATAGGTACTAGTACTATCTTCATGTTACAAATTAAAACACTAAGGCAGAGAAAGGTTTTAAGCAACTTGCTCAAGGTTACACATCTATTAAGTGGTAGAGCTGGAATATGAACACAAGGACTCATCTCAGAACTCATTCTTTTAAACAATTCTGTTTTTATCATTCCCATTTTACAATGGGGAGAACTCAGGCTTTTTTAAAAATTAATTTGTCAAAGTCACACAGCTAATAAGTAATTGTATTAGTTTAGTAGGGCAGTCATAACAAAGTACCACAATCTGAGTGGCAGAAATTTATTGTCTCAAAATTCTGGAGACTAGAAGTCCAAAATCAAGATGTGCACAGGGTTGGTTCTTCTGAGGGCTGTAAGGGAAGATTTTATTCCAGGCTTCTTTCCTTGGCTTGTAGGTGGTTATCTTCATGTTCACATGGCATTCTCACTGTGTGTGTACCTGCCTCCAAATTCCCCCTTTTTATAAGGACAACAGTTGTACTGGATTAGGATCCATCCTAATGACCTCATCTTAACTTAATTATCTCTGTAAAGACCCTAACTTCAGATAAAGTCCATCATGAGGTACTGGGGGTTAGGGCTTTAACACATGAATTTGGGGAGGACATAATTCAACCCATAACAGTAATTTGAGCTAGGGCTCAAATCTAAGTGTACTTTCAAGGTTCTGACAATGATAAGTAAAAACCTCATTTTTTCAGCAACTCAAATATAAATACAAGCATACCATGGAGATATTGCAGGTTCCAGACTACCACAAAAAAGCAAATATCACAATAAAGTGAACCAGAAAATTTTTTTGGCTTCCCAGTGTATATGAAAGTTATGTTTACACTATAATGTAGTCTATTGAGTGTGCAATAGCATTATGTCTAAAAAATGTACATACCTTAATTTAAAATACTTAACTGGTAAAAAATGCTAACCAACATCTGAGACTTCATCGAGTCACACAAGTCACATCAAAGATCAATGACAGATCACCATATCAAATATAATAATAATGAAAAAGTTTGAAATATTACAAGAATTACCAAAATGTGATGCAGAGACACAAAGTGAGTAAATGCTGCTGGAAAAATGATGCCAACAGACTTGCCTGACACAGGGTTACCAAAAACCTTCAATTTGTAAAAATCACAGTATATGCAAAGTGCAATAAAGCAAAGCATAGTAAAAGGAGGTATGCCTGTATCACTTACATACAATTCCAGGATCCAAAGATGTGCAGAGACTAGTGGCACTATCCTCCAGACTCCTTTAACCGGGACACCATGTTCTCTCTAGGGCACTATGACATATACATTTAGGACCCTAATTCTCTAAGTGAAGGAAGATGATAGATAAATGGAATGACCATTTCTCTTCTCTTAGTCACAGGCCTCTCTTTGGACAATAAATTCTGAGAACCTATCTAAGCTGCACATCTCTTCTCTTAAATCATTTTACCAATAGTCACAACCCTGGGCCTATGGCAGGCCCGGCAAGAGCTGCTGACATATGTGTAGAAACAACCTAAATTATACTCCAGTCAAAGCCCTGTGAGGACTAAGTGGCTTTAAATTAACACAAATTGATTTTCTTAGCATTTCATAATTTGAATAAACTTAAAGTACATTCCCTTTATGTTAATAGACTTACAATCCTAATTTTTATTTTCTCCCAAAAAAGATAGCTTTTTAGTACTCAGCAACTAGGAGATGTGATTCTGGGGGCATAAAAAGCAGATGCTTCTTTTATCAAAGAACAGAGACCACAGGGCTGCAATGTTTCCTTAATATCATTTTTCACTTCCAGTGTGTATTTATAACTATTATTTTAGGGGGAAAAAATGAGTTCAAATGCTGAGCCAGTATTTTGAAATCTCATATTAGAAAGCTTATTCTACAAGATTAGTCTTGGGTATTCCATAAAACCTCAAGTAATTATTTAAATCAGGGCCTAAGCAGGAGATGTACTTTGCACATACATTTTCAATACTGCTGTATTTGTTCATTAGCAAATGTGAAATCTGACTATGTGTTTTAACTATGGTATAATAATAATAATAGTAATAATAATAGACCCTCTGAGAATCCAAAGCCAACTTTCTCATGCAAGCAAGAATTTACTACTATTTTCTGAGACCCTTGCCATATGTCTAGAATTTTTAGGCACTTTATATACATTTTATCAAATATATGGTTTACCTATTTCTTAAAACAATTATGCAACATAGTTCTCAGTCTTCCCATTTTACAGATGAAGACAGTGAGACCTCAAAAACTAAGTAACCATCTAAGGAATGGTATGTGTAGAAATCAATATCTGGAACCTAGTTCCTCTTTCTTGGTGCCTCAACTATAGTACAGGGGGCCAGAGAGACAGCTAGTCAGAAGGGGCTAGCTAGCCTTTGAATTCAGAAGAAAAGGAGGAGTTCCACACATACCTACCACAGGATACAGTAGACAAGGGATCCAATCTCGGGACTTGTTGCTAAAACATAAGAGGTCAATTATGAGCAAGTACTCAGAGTTAAGCATACACACAGAGTCATGAACAGCACTGGTGAGCAGACCTGCTGAGCTATATGCCTCAGAAAGAATTTGCTTTTATTTTGCCTGATTAAAGCTACCTGCAGTTAGTCCTTGATGTGTAGTTTAATGAGGATGAGACTTGTAGGTGATTATTTCCTTTCAGCAAAGAAAGGGACAGAAATACAAGCATTAACCCATGATGTGCCCTGAATTAAGCGCAGTAGAGTTGGTGACTAATCTCCAGCACTAACCTCCCCAAGAAGGCTCATTCCTTCCAAGAACCTAAAGGCTGGATTAAACTACTTCTTGGTCTTTCCAAATCTTCTGCAAGTCTACGATAAGATTCCAGTGAATGAACATCTTGAACATCCTGGCAAATTCAAGCCCTTTCCTATGTGTATGTTTGTTTATAAATATGCTAAAAACGTTACAAAGAGAAAAGTACTCTTGGCAGAAAGCAGGAGGCAAGTCAGTTTTTACTAAATAGGACATATGCTATTTCCTAGGCAAAATGATTTTGGGTGGTTGAGAGGTGTCTTCTAAATTCATGTTTATAATTTGTAAGTAAATTATTAGTAAGTAGTTTATATATATAGATATTTAAATATGTATAAATGAATGTTTATAAAAATAAATGTATTTAATTGAAATACACTCCTAATATTTTGTTTAGTCTCCAGCTAGTTAAATACCTACATTTTCTTCCCAGTTAGAAAGATTTATGATGGCTCATTATCCCGACAGAAGCTCCAGAAGCTCGGTAAGAAAGTTTCTGTGACTGCTGCCCCAGCACGGTGTCTACACAGATGTTTTTCCTTATAATAGAAAGTGCTCATTTCAGCATCTCTGTCAAGATCCACTACTCCCTTTAATGACAATGGATTGATGATTAAGATGGAAAAGAAAACCATTAAGGATAACTCGTCTGTTCTTCAGATTTTCAAGTTATTCATTCAACTGAAAGGTGAATTTGCAATGGATGGAGGAAAGCGAATTGTTGATGCAGTGTTCAGTTCCAGGGGGCAATTCAAGCCTTTCTGTCTAACACACATTGGTCTTGTGCATGAAAGACTTAAGAATGCTTCAGACAGTTTCCACTGTCCTGTGGTACTTTGATGAGGTAATCCTGATTCAGCAGGTCTATGTAAGAAGAAGCAAGTAAGCATTTTCCCCCAAATAACAAAATGGATAAGGTAGGGTCTTTCAGGGGGTTCTTGTTCAGTTTTATTTTGAAGAAAAGTAGGGAAAACACAACTCAAAGGAAAATAGAGGGGTTATTCACAATTTGAAGTTAAAAAGAGTCATGTAATAAAATGATTTTTCAGATCAAAGCTGCTTTGCCTGCATATAGCAGAGGCCCATGCAAAGATGTCAGATCTCACTCATGTCACACGAAAAGGTGAAATCAGGTATCACTGAGCAATGGGAAACTGAGCTGCGGATAGGTACCACTGAGGCTCTGCTTCTATTCATCTTTGTCTCTCCTTCTGTCTGCACAACATCTCCCTTCTCCTCTTTTTTCTCCCTCTTTTTACTGGCATTATTGTTTTTCCCAACTCTTCTTACAATTGGCTGCAGCTTGTCAGGATTCCAGCACTAGAATTTACCTAACATGACCTTTCATCTCAGCCTTCCCAATCCCATTCCCAGGAGTTATGTTACTGGATCAATTTGAAGCAGACGCCCATGTTTGGTCAAGTAGGTGGTGTAGTGAACTGCCTCAGAGGACACGAATCTGACTACCTGGGTGTACTACTATGCAGTTGTTATGAACGGTTCAATTCAGAAATCCAAAAATGCACCTCCCAGCATATCTGCTATGTTGAGGAGTTGCCTACATCAAATTTAGATCACCATCTACCTACAAAACTAGGAAATTAATGCCTTCTTTACCCTCAGTGATGGGGAGTAACTCTACTTTGGTCTCTACTCCCCTCACAGTCCAGCAGCCTCTCTTCTACCTACCGTGGTCAAAGGAGCTACAGACCAACTCCAGCAACCTGGGATAGTTCATACCTAACCAACTTGGTTGTATGATCTTGACTAAAAATCCTTAACCTCTCTATGAGCCTCTGTTTTGGGGAGAGAGAGAAACAGAAAGAGAGATGTTAAACTAGATAATCTGAGATTCCCTCTAGATCAAATGTGTTTGTAGAACACTTTGCTCTCAGTTATTTTGATAGATTCAGTATTAAACTCAGTTTGCTAAATGCCAGAGAAATGACTACAGCTTCTCTCTTTATAAAAGACTGGTCTATTTCCCAATTAACTCTCTCCCATCTCACTACATTTCATACCCTACTGAGCATCACAATGTAAAACCACCTCTAGAGGCCAGAGCACACCAGGAACATTACTCTGTATCTTTGTTATTGCTGTTCTCTTAGCCAAGGCTGTCTTTTGCACCCTTCCCTGACATTAAAATACTAGTTATCTTTTAGACCCAGTTAAAAAGTCACCTCCTCTCTGCAGCTCTCCCTGATATGAAGAATTAATTATCCTTTCTTCTGAGGCACAAGTTACTAATACAGCTCTTCTAGCATGAATTTAATTTGGATTTAAACTATACTTACTTAGTAAGTGATACAGAATAAATTACCAAGTCATAAATGCCTACAGCACATGGATTATTTCTTAGACATCTTTGAATCCTCCAATAGCACCTAGCAAAGCATTTAGAATAGGGTAGGCATTGAATGAATGAATACATGAATAGTGAATGAGTGAATCTTCATTAAACAAAAACATCCAAGTTCAGGAATCCACCATCCATGAAAGCACAAAATATTTTTCAGATATATTGGAAATTCCTCCATGGTGCAATGAGGAATTAATTTTTGTAAATATCATTTTATCTTACCAATATTATATCTAATCATGATCACCAGTTGAAGTAACCAGGTCAACAAGAAATAAACTAATTTCTAAAATTAGTTTAAACTAATCTTTTTCTCCACCTCTATAATATGGTTTTATATTCAAGCATTCAAATGTTTGAAATCAATCTCCTTTGCTCATTGTCATGCTTCATCATGAACTTCAGTGGAAATGTTAAATATTCTATACTCAAAATCCTCTAAAAGGCAAGTATTTCATCTATACTGACTTTTATGCCTGCTCTCTAACTAGAGGTATCTGACCTTGCTATATTTCTGACTTTACCCTCAACATCATTTAACTAGTTGCTCTAGTTTCATCCTATAAAAATGTGGCAAGGTCAGCATGCTTGAATGTAATACTGTCACCCCTGCTGACTTGTATTCCACAGCTATGTGTGGTTAGTTCTATGAAGACAAGTTATATCCTTCTTTTGGGTACTGCTCGGTTGCTTGAATGTGTGCCCTCAGATCTTGGGCTGAAGTTAAGGGCCTCTTCTGAGGAATTTTTAGAAAATACCAACACCCCAGTACAGGGGTTTGTAATCATTCTCTCATTCTGTTGTATTTGGTCCCTGTGGCTGCTTGACTTTAAAAATGGATGAGCAAGAAGTGATGAGTAGCAAGAGGAAATTTGCCTGCAATTTTTTGAATCATCAAGTACGTCTCCAAACTAAGTGGAAACCGAGTTTCTCCCTACAATATTACTAGGTGTATTGCTCTGTCTTACAATTAGTGCTATTGCTTTCTCTCCTCCATTCTAGAACTAGTTTTAAAAAGAAAAAGGTTTTGAGAACAACCGTGTTATAACTGTGTTATCTTCCCTGAAAAATACTTCTTCAAAGTAGAATATATTCTCATCTAGTTGAACTGGTTTATGTTAATGTAGTTGGAACAGGGGGAAAGCACAATGATATTTTAATGTTTCTTCCAGTTATAAAGAAGTGAAAATAGCTTAACTACTTCAGTAATATCAGAATACTACCCAGCCATAAAAAAGAACAAAATAATGCCATTTGCAGCAACATAGATGCAACTAGAGATTATCATACTAAGTAAGTCAGAACGAGAAAGACAAATACCATATACTATCACTTATATGTGGAATCTAAAATACAGCACAAATGAATCTACCTACGAAACAGACTCATAGACATAGAGAACAGACTTGTGGTTGCAAAGGGGGAGGGGGATGAAAGAGGGATGGACTGGGAGTCTGGGGTTAGTAGATTCACTAACTATTATATAGAGAATGGATAAACAACAAGGTCCTACGGTATAGCACAGGGAACTATATTCAATATCCTGGAATAAACCATAATGGAAAAGAATACAAAAAAGAATGTATATATGTGTATAACTGAGTCACTTTGCTGCACAGCAGAAATTAACACAACATTGTAAATTAACTATACTTCAATAGAAAAATAAATTTAAAAAATAATAATAATATCAGAGATTCATAAGTGAGGGCACAAGTTAGCCCCAAAGAACTTGAAATTGAGATGGCCCTTTGAACACATCCCCAATCAAAGAGTATGATTAATCATGTGGGGGAGTACACTAAGAAATCATTAATGTGTGACCAAAAAGAGCTGTGAATGTTCCAAGGTGATCTGGATATCATCTCAGGTATACAGAACTAAGATGCATCTGCAGTTGTCTGAAACTTTTTCATATACATTGCCCTCTACAGACAATGGGGAAAAAAAGGTGACATGACCAGAAGGAAAATGCTCATATGATTTTGAAAATAATGGAAAAAAAGATGACTAAAAACAAAACGGTCAGTCTGAAAATAAATGAAAAGGATTAAGAGCAAGCACTGTGTATATAGCATCCTACAGAATGAGACTACATTTGGAAGATACTAACACAGGCACTAGGGGAAAAAAACAATTTTGTTATATAAAAGAAATAAATCATTGGGCATCGACATATTATAAAGAAAAACTCCTCATTATTATTCACCTGCCTCTGCACTCATTCTACACTCACTAAAACCAACTTCTAATTATTAATTTCACAATAATAGAAAGGTTTACCTGAACAAGGGACTTGAATATTCCAGTTGATAAAAAAGAATATTACTTACTGTAAATTAATGCATCTACCTTAATATATTCATCAGTCTTCCATAAGTTTAGTTCAAAGGAATAACTTTTTCTTAATATAAGCAACACGAAGTGCACTGGCAAAGACATGATTGTGGACATGCAAATTAAGGATCACATGCTGAACAATGGAGAAAATGTATAAAGACATTGCCAAGCTGGGCTTCCCTGGTGGCACAGTGGTAAAGAATCCACCTGCTAATGCAGGAGACATGGGTTCGAGCCCTGGTCCAGGAAGATCCCACATGCCGCAGAACAACTAAGCCACGCGCCACAACTACTGAGCCTGCCAGCCACAACTACTAGCCCGCGCACCTAGAGCCCATGCTCCGCAACAAAAGAAGCCAGCGCAATGAGAAGCCTGCGCACCGCAACGAAGAGCGGCCCCCGCTCGCCGCAACCAGAGAAAAGCCCATGCACAGCAACAAAGACCCAACACATCCAAAAACAAAATAAATAAAAATTAAAAAAAAAAAAAGATATCACCAAGCACCGAGACCATCCAACCATTCTTTATTAATAGAACAAATTCATCATTACCCTCTTGGTCTTCTTTAATTTTATATGGAAGTATAACATGTTGATGGATTTTCAGATAGTTTTTGATTTAGGACTACTACAAAAGTGTGGGGTATATTTTTAAGGGTAGAATGGCTACATATGAATATGATCAGCTTTAATAGGTACTGCCAAAAACAAGTCTTTCAAGGAGGTGTACTAGTTTTCACTCTCCCTAGCAATATGATTTGCAATTACTGCATATCTTCGTCAGTGCTTTGTTATCCTCCTTTAGTCTACAATAAATAGTATGCCCCTTTGTGTTTATCTAGTACATTGATCTCCTACAAATATTTCTGAATCAAAAAGTTATGAACTAACCACATAATTTGCTGCATCAAATACTGCATTAAATTTTCATGGCTGTATGAGCTCTCATGATGTATTACAGTTAAGGGATGCAGAGACTTAGGTAAACATATCTATCCTAACCAATCACTGGCATATAATGAGCTACAATAATTTCCTAGCAACTATAGCTTTAATGTAACTTCATTCATTTCTTCAAAGTAGAAGAGAGAAATAGTTTTTACCATACTGTAAAATATGAAACTCATTTTTTCAAAAACTGTTTTCAGGAACTTTGATTAGAAAATTTAAAAGTCCCTAATGAAAATCCCTGTTTGGTTTGACGGTGATTAAAAGAATACCATTATTCAGAACTTAGCTGTCTAAGGATGAAAATTTCTCTCTGAAAAGTAATGTTGAAGACAATTATGCAAATATGCAGAATGGGGGAAAGACAAGATCTTAAGCCTCTTAATATGGCCAAAGACTGCAATTTTCAAACCAAACCAAACTCAGTTCTTAAAACTATTATTCTGTAAATCTAAAAACAGCAGCAAAAACAAACAAGAATCATGTGCACACCAGTTTTTTGATGTTAATCTAAGACAACTGTGACCCCGGCTGTCCACGTGTTTGCACATTTAAATTCTCAAGGAAAAGCTTAACACCATTACTGAATATTCTTTAAGTTTCTAGTAATAAAGGCCACTAGACTAGAAACCAGTGCAAGGTCTAAAAGTATGACTCTTATTCTCAAGAAATAGATAATTCAGCAAAATTTGAAGGAAGGACAGATGTGTCAGCATGTAATAGTTCTACTTTTCCTCAAAACTCTCTGCAAACTAGCCACAGGCATTGCACTTGTCCCTCTCCAGCCCCCATTTGTGTATGGCTAAGATTGCAATATAAAAAGAAAGGTTCAACATGTTAAGTTTAAAAGGGCACAATAAGAAACGTTATCACCCACAGCTGCAACACTTATTTTGATTGGTTGTTTAGACTTTTTAGTGTAAACTCGGGAGTTAAGTTTTCCCAGAAGGAAAAATACACTTAGTTGTAGATTAAGCATACTAGTAGGCCTTCCAGATATCTGCATGGGGTTTTAATGTAACATTTGATGAAAAAGATTAACTGGACATCTCATCAGACCAAAGTAATGTTTATTTACCTATGCAGTTTGGGATAAAGGGTATGGAAAAAAGCAATTGTTATTATTATTATTATTATTAAGCATTTTCTATTTTACAATCACTGCACTAAGTGCTTTATACTTACTTTCTCAAGTTAATACTTGGAACTTTCTGAGCTACTAATTATTATCCAAATTTCAGAAAGTCTGAGTAAATTTCCCATGTTACAAGATAATTGAGTGAAAGAGCCAGGACCCAAACCCAAGTCTACCTGACTCCAAAGCACAGGCTCTCACATTAAACCATCCTGGCTCCCATATCCTATCATATTCAGGATTCAGAAAACAGCACAGAGATCATCAGTTGTAACAAATGTACCACTCTGGTGGGGGACATTGTCAATGCGGGAGGCTATACACGTGTGAGTGCAGGAGCAATATGTAAAATCTCTGTACCTTCCTGTCAATTTTCCTGTGAACATAAAACTGCTCTAAAAATCAAGTCTTTTAAAAAAACAGCTCAAAGAAAAAGAGGAGGAAAAAACCAATTTCTTCAGAGACCAGCAGAACACATTTTCCTAACTCTATGAACAAATATTTACTTATTGCCACTATGTAACCAGAAGTTTGCCTCATTCTAAAGAGAATTCAAAGTGTAAAAACATGCCACAAAGGGCAAAGGACAAGAACAGGTAATTCCCAGAGGAGAGAAATACCTACTAAACCTTGGAAAACATGCTCAACCTAATTATTATTAAAGGGTTTGATTAAAACAATAATGAGAAAACAGTTTTCATTTTTCATATTGGCAAAAATTAACATTTGGCCCTCGTAAGTATTGACAAAGATATATGGAAAGTGGTTTTGTCATATATGGATAGTGGGACACTAAAATGGTTTAGCCTGTTGTGAGTTGTGGAGGAATTTTACAAAGTCCAATAAAATTGAAAAGGAATATATCCTATGACCCACCAGTTTCATTTCTAGGAACACACCCTTTGAGAAATTTTTACACAGGACCCTGTACAAGATGCATATATAAACATATTTTTGCAGCATTTTTTGTAACACTGGGGAATTCAAACAACTTAGAAGTTTATCACTCAGAGAATAGATAAATTAAATATGGCCTATTCATATAATGAAATACTACATAGCAATGATAAGGCATGAACTATGTAAAAAATATATTACATGAAAGAAGTAGATACAGAACAATATGTCTAGTATAAAAGCAATGATATCCACATTAGCACAACATGAATGGCTTCCCCTAGAACTGTGCAGTGCCTTAAATAACATTTATGGAGATTTGCTAGATAAGTGTTAATGATAGCAGACAGACAGGATGAATTTGTGTTTGCATGTGCTTGAGTATATATCTATATAGTGATGTTTCTATATCTGTCTTTATAGCTATCTATCTGCAAGGGAATAATGATGACAAAAAGAAAACATACCAAATTTATGATAGGATTGCCTCTAGGAATAGATGAAGTGAATTTAAAACCAAAAGTGGTTGTTAAAAGAAACTACTTTCATTTGTAATATTTTTATCTTCTTTAAGAAAATATGGTAGCAAACATAAAATATTAATGCTATTCTAGGTGGTAAACTACAGTACTTACTTTTATTCATTCATTCAAAACAAATATTTTTGTATCGACAATATGCTATCCATCCTTCTTAGTGATGTGAATAAGTGGAGAATAAAATAAATAGACCCACCCCCAAGAAGCTTATATTCTGTTTTTTTATATTATTCATTTTACTTTTAAAAATGAAAAATTAGGAAACATTCATGACAGTTATTTAATACATGGATGGGCAACTTTGGGCTAAGGAACCCAGCTGTATTAGAACAAGGCCACTTTCTGGCTTACTTGTGCTCCAGCTATCTGGTTTTAGGCTTTGGAAAGAAATGGAGAGTGAGAAGCAGGAACTTTACTCTTAGGCTTTTTAGGCTATTAATTTATGGAGCACCACCTCCTGCCAACATGTTAACGTGTACTGCAATATCTAACTCTCAGAGCTTGATTTTTTTTCCTTCAGCACTTTAAAATATGCCATGCCATTTTCTAACTGCTTGCATAATTCCTGAAAAGGAATCTGTAGTAATTCTTATCTTTTTTTCTCTGCATATGCTTTTTTCTCCAACTGCTTTTAAGATTTTTCTCCTTTATCATCGGACTGCAGCAAGTTGATAGTATGCCTTAATGTTGTGTTTGACCTGCTTGGACTTCATTAAGTTTTGTAGATGTGGAAGATTTTCAGCCATTATTTCTGTTTTTTTTTTTTAAACGTCTTTATTGGAGTATAATTGCTTTACAATGGTGTGTTAGTTTCTGCTTTATAACAAAGTGAATCAGCTATACATATACATATATCCCCATATCTCCTCCCTCTTGCATCTCCCTCCCACCCTCCCTATCCCACCCCTCTAGGTGGTCACAAAGCACCGAGCTGATCTCCTTGTGCTATGTGGCTGCTTCCCACTAGCTAGCTATTTTACATTTGGTAGTGTATATATGCCCATGTCACTCTCTCACTTCATCCCAGCTTACTCTTCCCCCTCCCCGTGTGCTCAAGTCCATTCTCTACATCTGCGTCTTTATCCCTGTCCTGCCCCTAGGTTCCTCAGAACCTTTTTTTTTTTTTTTAGATTCCATATATATGTGTTAGCATACAGTATTTGTTTTTCTCTTTGTGACTTACTTCACTCTGTGGGATAGACTCTAGGTCCAACCACCTCACTACAAATATCAGCCGTTATTTCTGAGAATAATTTTCCTTCCCCTCCCCCACTTATTTTGGGACTTCACTTAACACATATGTGAAATTGCTTGATAATTTCTCATAACTCTCTGTGTTTTTTCCCAATCATATTATTTTCTGGTTTTCATTTTGGATAATTTCTATTGTTATGCATTTAAATTAACTGTTTCTTCTGCAATGTCATATCTGCTGTTAATTTTATCCAAAGAAATTTCACTTCAGATACTATATTTTTCGTCCCCAGAAGTCCCATTTGGTTCTTGTTTATATTTTCCAATTCTTCCCTCATTATGGTCATGTTTTTGCTCACACCTTTGAGCACATGGAGCATACTTATAATAGATGATATTAATTTTCTTTTTATGATACTATTATCTCTGAGCTTGTGTCTGTTTTTATTGCTTTTTCTTCAGGTTATAAGTCACATTTTCTGCTTCTTTATATATCTAGAAATTTTTCTTTGAATGATAGACATTTTATATTGTTGAATACTAGATTGTCTGTGTGTGTATTTCTTTCAAGTTTATGAGTTTTTTCCCTAGTAGGCGGTTAAGTTATTGCAGGTCAGTTTGATCCTTTCAGGTCTTATTTTTACAATTTCTTTTAGGGAAGCTCAAGAAAAGACTTTACTCTTGTACTAGTTCCACTTCTTAGTCACGACCTGTCTACAGTCTCTATTGAATGCCCCATGTATTCAATAAGATCTGTCCACTTTGGCTGGTGAGAACTTGGATGATCCCCAGCCCTATATAAAACCTGTGAATTGTTCAGCTTTCAGCTTCTTTCCATAGAATTTCTTCTTTCCTGACCTCACAGGGTTTTATCCTATGCATTCTCAGATTTGTATTTGGCTAAAGTCTCAAAGAAATCCCTATGCAAGTTTCTGGCATTCTTTCTCTATGCAGCCCTCTTCTATTGGGCACTATGCTCTTAAAATTCTGTGTTAGCCTCCGAGAATTCTGTTAAGTCTTCTGTTTAGGGTCTCTCTTTCTCCTTCACAATCTGGAAATTACCTCTGTGTAGACAGTCTAGCTTATGTAGGGATAAACTCATTTTCCTCCTTCTCAGGGACCACAGTCTCATGCTGCTTGCTTTTTAACATCTGAAAAATGTTTGTTTTCTGTAGGCTTTTTGGTTTTTTATTTGTTTGTGATGGAAGGGTAATTTCAAATATTCTTACTCCATGGCTAAAAACAAAAGTTGGATTCCTTTTTTTATTAACACGAGGAAATGTGGGGTTCTAGTGTGATATTAATGCTAGTAGGAAAAATATAACAAACAGGTAACATTTGATAAAGTATAAGGAGACAGAGAATCACTAGAACTAGTGCCTTGTGCTGGCAAAGGCAAGAGGATGTAACATTTGTAGAACTGGAGTGGTTTATCTTAGATAAAATCATGAAAACTTCATGTACATGATTATGGGAGAAGAAATATAAGAGGTTTGAAAGAAGAGAAGAAATTATAAATTATTATCTAGGAAAATAGGAGAATGAATGAACTGAAGTAGGATTTCTAAGCAGCAATGAAGGTGAACCTGAGATTTAGTACCCTGAATTTTAAATGAGAAAAAAAATGTGGTTTTGGCCAGTCATATTCACACAGTGCAGTTACAGATCCAAGGAGGGGCAAAGATTTGGATTTAATCAGTGTTAAAGTTTCACTTTGGTGATACAGAATTATATGCCTTTCTATTTGATTCACTCATTAATTTATGTGTTCATTTTCTTGCCATAAATACTCATGGTCCCTATAATATTAAAAAAATGTATCTCCAAGGTAAAGCAGACCCTAACTTATTTTTGTCTTTTTTTATGTTCAAGGATTGAAAGCCATGCCCTAGGTCCTGAAGCATGCTCAAATCTCACTTTTTGAACTCAACATTTTAAATAATTTTATTGCATAATTCTCACATTTAACTTTCTCAACTCAGCCTGATTTGTGTGTAAGGTAAATTTAAAAACTCAAGAAAATATACATACTTTGTTTCTGATACTATCCTGATAGTTTCAACAAATCACAGAAAGCAAAAGATGTTTTCAAGTTATTGCAATTTTATCTTCAGAAGAGCAAGATTCTTAATCCATAATAGAATATATTTATCATTAAATATTCACAGATTGTTCTACCATCACTACCTTGTACACTCACTGATTACAGATAGCAGAAAGTTACTATACAATCATTTTGAAAATATCAAGGGATAGAGCTACACTGATGCATTATTACATTACACATTCTTTGGATATTATCTCATCTATTCCTTTCAGAGTGATAGTAACACAGCAGTCTCAGTGCTGTTTCTTTTCACTTGAAGTGTTTTAAGAAGCAAGGATTATAGCTTATTTCTCAACCTAAGGATGCTCCATCATTTTCTAGGGAGAAGGGGAGACATCAAGCCATAAAAGTATGTATATGCTCTTTGCTTGCCCTTAACTTCAAATTTTATAAAGTAGTACTTTTAAACTTTTAAACCTATTAAGTACTATACTGGCAGTGCATGAATATGTATGATTATATAATAAATCAGAAATTGAACCAAGTAGAAAACAAGAAAATATTTTATAAAGTGAAATTGTAGCAATATTCACACTTCCTTCATCACTTTCCTATTCTTCTAAAGTCATAAATTATAGAAATATACTGAATTCTCAAACTCAAGGCTGGCACCTATAATCTCAATAACAAAACAGCGCTATTTTTCTTGAGGAAAATTTCCTCCACCATGAAAATTCCTCATGTTAGTTTTAAGCTTTTATTGCCTTGACTGCTTTTCTCCAGGTATATTTAATTTTGTCATAGCTATTCTTTTAAATGTTGCGCTAAGAACTATAAACAATTATCCAGAGAGTCCAACGAATGCAATGAGACCAGTGGAATTATCAACCCCTCGGCACTGAACACTCTACTTCCATCTAAATAATGTCTTTACTTCCTTTGCATAATGTGAACTCATTCTGAGGTGTTGCCGTTTTAATATGATCTTTCCACTCTCGTTCTTAGACATTTGATTATATGAGCTTAGTACAACCCACTACATTTTTCACTATTAAATGTCTTGTTATGAAGGACAGTTATTCCAACCTGTAAAGTTTTTTTAAATTTTACTGTTATTAACATTTTTGGCTTTCATTCACAAGTATAATAAAAATGTCTCTTATTCAATGAATCAAGACATTTATTTAGTGTTTTCAGTATGCTAATCATACAGCTTAATTCATTGCTGACACTCGTAAGGCTTACTCTTTGTAGACTTCTAGGCTTTCATATGAGTACATAATAAAAAATACTGAATGGAGCAGATCTGTGGCTCAGCTCAGCCCAGGTATCAGTCTTCTGGCAAGTCATTCCCATCCTCTGAGGCCAAGTGAAGTGCCCTCCTCTGTGCTTCTGCAGCCCGGTGTGTTCAGAATCCAGTACACAATCTCTTAGCACACAGCACTCAGGACAATATTGAATTCACCCATGATGTGTCTCTTCCACTACTGGATACTGAGTCCTTGTCTTTTTCATCTCACCATCCCAATCACCAAGCACTGTACTGGCTTTCTGAATAAATGTTAGCTGAGCTATTGAACCGGACAAACCAAAGCAAGTATAGAGACTTAAAGCATGATATCCATTCACACAATACTTTCTCTTTCTCTTCAACAATCAACTTTTGATTAAACAAGCTACAATTTCATATAATTTTCTGTCTCACTCGATAGAGAGAGAGAAGTAGAGATAGGTAGATAGATTGATATAGATATACTCACCTCTTCTATAAGACTATTCTAAGAAATACTTCAGTTCTTCAAAACTCTCTTGCTCTCTCTAATCTCTAGGCTCTTGCATAAAGTTCCTCTGCATCCCCTTCTCTGGCTGACGCCTACTTACCTTCAGGTCTCTATTTTCTCATTCTCAGCAAGCCTTCCCTGATCTTCCTATACCAAAGCTGGCTTCACCTCTCTGGGCTTATATAAGACCTTTAATTGCCCCACTACAGCCCACTGCATTACAAGGACTATTTTTAACTGCCTTATCTTCTAGAGTCTTGGCTCCATGAGTGCAAGTGTGTTTATTTCCGTCACTCTTACATCCCCCATGCCTCACAGTGTGCTTATCACGTAGTAAGAGCTGATTAATAATAATTTGCAAAATGAATGAATGATGCATACTATTTGAAGCAACTTTCTGGACTGCTTGTAACTCTGATTAAAAGGGGAGAGAATGCCCATCCCTATATTTAAATATGAAAAGCTTTTTAGTTTTGCATGGCTACAGTTAAAATTATAATCTTTGATATGTTAGGTAAACAGAGTACACATGGTATTTCACAATCTGACACTTACCCACACCATTCCAATATTTTACCTCTCTCTCTCCACATGGACCCAAAAGAAAAATTCATCTTTCTAAGTTGTTGGCACTTCTCTTTCTTTCATATATTTTATTGGTCATTTAAACATATAATTCTGAGAATTCTCTCTTTCCTTTTTACTACATGTTACTGTTTAACTCTTACACTATTAATTTTATAAGTGCATATGTCCAATTTCCTAAATGATTAAAATCTTGAGGGCAGGGTCTGCAGGTTGCTTTACCTTCATACCTCCAGATATCACAGAGCTTAGTTGATATTGCATTAATTGATGTTTAAAATCTATGAACATTGAGTGTTGGGTGTTTTTGTTTTTCAAAAAAAGTTATAAATTTATTTTTTAAACCATAACAAGTATTAAAGTCACTCAAGTTTACTCACTTCTTTGTAAATCCTCCCATGTGCTAAATTTTGCTTAATTCTACATCATAAAATAATAATATTGGTATTCTAAAAAACATTAACTTCTGTCTTTATATTTCAGGAAGTCAGTTTAAGTTTGGAAAAACCTCATTTTCTTCCTGCCAGTTACTAGTAACCTTTTATATTATTCCATAAGATGACTGGTGTTGACCTAAAAGAATTTCAGTTCTTATTGCAGTTGTATTTCTCAGAACATGACTATATCAGTTGTTTTTAATGTTGTTTCTGTTTTCTGTATAGGCACTGTTTGTGGGGAGGGGGTGCATAATTTTTTGAGATAATTACTAGGTCTGCAACATACCTAGATGAAGTAAGAGACTTTGTTGTTAGATTTATAAAACACTGGGAACTCAGGTGGAACTGTTGACCAGAGGTCCTCAGTTGCCTTCCACATGGCATTCACCATGTGTCTTGGGCTTCCTACAGCATGGTGGCTAAACGATGACAGGCAGCAGCCAAAAGAAAACATTTCAGAAGGCAAGGTCCAGTTTGCAGGTGTTATCAAGGCTTTGAATGTATCACGCATGCTGGTGATCCATCAGGAAAAGTTAAACCTAGAGTAAGTACAGGAAGGTGTATACCCAGGCGGAAGCAAAAGGATGAGTCCACTCCAGCAAGAAGTATGTGATCACTGACATGGTTTAAAATTGAAGTAGAGGCTCTACAGACAATGCCTGCATTCTAGGGCAGATTGCCCCCATCTACAAAAGGCATGAATATTAGAAGCATAGTTCCTTTGGGGCCAGCAAAGTAGCAGTCTACCACAATGTGAGAGGTATTTTAAGGCAAAAAATCAAAAAGTTTGGGCGATTGATTAAATATAAGAAATAAAGGAGAAGAATAAGCCAAAAGTTCCAGTGAAGAGTTTCAAGCCTGAATATCTTAGGATATGGGTTGCTTCTCAGAGATTAAACAAATGACAATAATACTGAGGCCAGGAGGTATTTTAGCAAGATAAGATGTGTTGTGTAAAGTACTGATTAAAGTGTACAGGTGGAAATTTCCCAAATGTAACTGAAAATATATCTGTAACTTATGTTAGGAGGGAAGACTACAAATATGAGTTACCTGTATGAGATATTAAAGCATGGAGAGAATGAGATGAAGAAAGTTGAAACATTGCAGGGGTGCTCACATTTAAAAGCTAATGGGAGGAACATGAATCAGGAAAAACAACTTAGTGAGAAAGTTTCAAAAGTAGGAGACAGTAAATTGGGCCAAATGCTAGGGAGAGAAACAATAATAGTGAGATCCAAAAATAGGTCAATTAACTTAGCTATGGGATGTCCCTTCCAACAGAACATTTCAGTTGAATAGTGCAGAATAGTCAGATTGCAAAGGTTATGGAGGAGGAACAATGACAAGCTAATGATAATAACAGCACCTGGCATCTGAGTGATCACTACATAATTTGTATGGGCTTAACATACAATATCTTATTTAATACAACAACCCTGTGAGGTAGGTCAGAATAACAACATTTCATGATGTCAGAAGAATTATCTGAAACTTAGGAGCAGTTAAAAGTGATTACTGGGGTTTTTTCCCAATGTAGTGTTAGACTTGACTAATATTGTCTGAGCAATTTAATAAAGTCTGAGAGGCCAAGGTTAAAGATTTTTGCCCAGCAGAGACGCAATTTCTGGTGATGGAACAGGAAATGTCTGTTGACATTAACCAATTTGGTATCTAAACAAGCAGTTTTCTTATAAAATTCTTCCTAAATTGTTGATTATTCCTAACTTTTCAAATACTCTTTTACCAATTTTAAAAACTTACTTCTTCCCTCATTGCAGTTTTCTGGAGGGAGTTGCAGTCAAGGACCAGGAAGGTGGGGGCACTAAGTTAGTGATACTCACAGGCATACCTGCATTCCTAACCCAGGTGGCCATATGGGGGAGCGGCCTTGGCTAAGGAACTTTCTCTCCCCTCTGACTCAGTACTTTTCCACTCCTAGCCCTTCCCTGTCTTTCCCAAGACCAAGGCTTCATAAAAATGCAGGAGTGTTTTGTTTGGAGGCTGTGAAATAATTTCCTTGTCTGTGCTACATCCATTTGACCCTCTCCAACTGGCTTCCATGGGGGAAACGGAATACTGGAGAACCAGTGTCTCTCTCTCTTGCCTTTTGACTGCACTGTGGTAATAAGTGAATGAAGACTTGATTGTAACTTTTCAGTTTGGCTCATTATTCTCACTGGCCATCTCTACACCTGACAGCCCATCATGCGCAAAGCACTGGAAGCATTCAGAATGACCCTCCCCAAAATGTGCCACTTTAGCACATGAATTATTCTGAGCTAAAGTCAACTGAAACCTTGCAGGCTCAAGAAAAACTTCTGCCTTCCTTCAACTACTTAGGAGAATTTAAATTGGGGGTCTTGGGACTTCCCTGGTGGTGCAGTGGTTAAGAATCCGCCTGCCAACGCAGGGGACACAGGTTTGAGCCCTAGTCCGGGAAGATCCCACATTCCGCAGAGCAACTAAGCCCGTGCGCCACAACTACTGAGTTTGAGCTCTAGAGCCCACGAGCCACAACTACTGAAGCCCGCGCGCCTAGAGCCCGTACTCCGCAACAAGAGAAGCCACCGCAATGAAAAGCCCGCGTGCCACAACTAAGACCCAACACAGCCAAAAATAAAAAAATAAAATAAATAAATTTATTTTAAAAAATAATAATAAAAAAATAAAAAATAAATTGGGGGTCTTAGAGTGAGAATTATTACCAGAGATAAATTTTATCTGAGTGACCCATCTGTATGGCAGGGCAAACATCTAATTACCCAACATCTGCTTTTTCTTATTGTCCTGTGAATTACCCTCCTGTCCTTGAAAGTCCCAGGCTCCTATCCCATCCCTTAACTCAGGATGGCACATATACCTCATATTACCTTTCTGTCTTTGGACCTCTCATGTATGTGGAGTCTCATATGTACAAAATTAAATTTGGTTTCTCTTCTGTTAATCTGCTTCACACCAACTTGATTATGTGACCAGTCACAAGAACCTTTGAATGATAGAGGAAAATTCTTTCTCCCCAACAACACAATGTTAGCAACTTGATTTAACCAGAAATTTCTGACAATTACGGATAGTGGGAAATGGATAGTGGGTAAGGAAGATAGTTTTAGATTGAGGCGAGCACTTGTGCATGCATTCTGGTACTGGAGAAGAAGTGAGTGAAGAGGGAAAAACTGAAACTGCCAAAGAAAGGGAGGGGAACAGAAGGAGTTCTCGATAAGGAAGGAGGAGTGGGGCCAAAGCACAGGGGAGCAGTCAGCTCTGAAGGAAGGTTACCTTTTTCTCTAAGTCAGGAGGAAACAAATATGGATAAGCAAAAGTGCAGAAGTAATTAGAGCAAGGATGGTGTTTTGGCAGGTAACAAGGGGTGAAGGAATGAAGGAGTTCTCACTCAGTGACCTCAATCTGCTCAGGAAAATGAGAGACAAGATCGTGTGCTGAGGATGAAAGATTTGAGGTTAATTGGAAGGGACAGGACTGGAGTAGCCACTCAGGTGATGCATTAGGAAGTGAACGTGACATAAATAAAAGGATTGCTAACTAGCAGAGCGAGCAGCAGTGTTGTTACATGGTCCAGCAATGCAGTCTGAGACTGGAATGCATAAAAAGGGATTGCTGAGACCCAGGAAAGAAAAAATCTTCAGGTGGTCACACAAGAGGGAAAGCAACCCTGAGATTTGAGGGTACTAAGAAAGAAGCACCCTTGGAATGCCTGGGAGCAGCAGTCTATGTGTCCTTAAGTGTTCTCATAGCATCCCATACTTTCCATCATCAAGACTTTTCTCACAAATGGTCATAATTGCTTATTCTTTAACTGTCCCCCAACCCGACTATACTCAACCCAAGGGCAGAGGCTTGACTCCCTTGCTCACCCCTCAGTGTGCAATACACCTTACAGTACCTGCCTCGCATGTAGTCAGGGACCAGTAAAGACTTGTTATCTGTTTGGACTCTGACCAACGGCACTGTGAGCCTTCTAGCTTATATACTGTTCTTGTTCTAGTCACATCTCTCCTAGGTTTGTCTCCTGCTGGAGGCTCTGATTCTCATGATTTGTGTATGTCCTAACTTTGACCTGCTTAATGGCTTTGTCTGGTATACTTGTCCTTACCTTTCAGACTGATTATCTGATTCTAGAACCATACTCCTTTTTTGATTACTAGTTATCAGATATCCCTATCTTGGCTCATTGCTTAAATTCACTATACATACTGCCTCTTTTATGCCCAGCATCCACTACAATGTGGAGGTCAAAGAGAGAACAAAGAAAAAGTGGAGTCAAGGGTGGCAAGAGGGCAATAATTACAAAGAAAAAATGTAATCATTGCAGCCTGCAGCCAGCCACCCTGGAACTAAGCCCCGCCCACCAGTAGATGGGCACCAGGCCCAGGATCCCCCAGCCCACCTAGCCAGCCACCCTAGACTCACCTGAACCAACAGCAGCTACACCAGGGGCTGTGCAGCCAGCTGCACCAGGAGCCAGCCCCACCCACCAGCAGGCAGTCACCAGGCCAAGCCCACCCTGGCCATACAACCACCTACCCCAGGACCTAGGTGCAACCACCAGCAGACTGGCAACAGTCCTAGGATCCCTGCGCCACACGGCCAGCCATACTGGGACCCTCCTCACCCACCAGTGAGCCACCACTAGACCCAGCACCCAGGCCCCACAGCCAGCTGCCTCAGGAATTGGCCATGCCCACCAGAGGGCCAAAACCAACCTCAGGGCCACCTGGGCCCAGCAGTCAGCCATGCTGAAACTGAGCCCTGCCCACCATCAGACCACCAGCCACTGCACAAGGCAGGGCCTGGCAGCCAAAAGGGCCAGGGGCCAGCCTCACCTACCAGCACACCAACAGTAACCTGTCCAGCCACAACAGAAGGGCGCACTCAACCCACAAAGGGGACAGTACTAGAACATACAACTCAGGTGACCAAAGGGGACTGTGCTGCTGGGACACATAGGATGTCTCCTACACATGCCACTTCTCCTTGATTGGGAAATGTAATCTACCTACCTAATACATAGAAATAAACACAGAGAATTAAGAAAAATGAGGAGACAGAAGAATGTTTCAAAAAAAAAGATAAAACCCCAGGAAAAAAAAAACTCAGTGAAGTGAAGATAAGCAATATACCCAATAAAGAGTTCAAGGTAATGAACATAAAGATGCTCAACAAACTCCGGAGAAAAACACAGCAAGAATTCCAAAAAAGTTAGAAAATATAAAGAACCAAACAGAACTGAAGAATAACTGAAAAAAATACACTAGAAGGAATCAATAGATCAAATGATACAGAGGAACAGATCAGCCAACTAGAAGAGAGTAGTGGAAATCACCTAGGCTGGACATAAAAAAGAATTTTTTAAAATGATGATAGTTTAAAAGACCTCTGGACAACATCAAGCATACTAACATTTGTATAACAGGGGACCCAGAAGGAGAAGAGAGAAAGAAAGGTACAGAGAACATACTTGAAGAAATAATAGCTGAAAACTTCCCCAACCTGGGAAAGGGAAAAGACATTTAGGTTCAGGAGCACAGAGTGTCCCAAACAAGATGAACCCAAAGAGGTCCACACCAAGACACATTAAGATTAAACAAGCAAAAATTAAAAATAAAAAGACTATCTTAAATAGCAAGAGAAAAGGAGCTAGTTTCATACAAGGGAACTCCCATAAGACCATCAGCTGACTTTTCAGTAGAAACTTTGCAGGCCAGATGAGAGTAGCACAATATATTCAAAGCAATGAAAGGAAAAATGTACAGCCAAGAATATTCTACCCAGCAAGACTACTGTTCAGATTTGAAAGAGAGATAAAAAGTTTTACAGACAAGCAAAAGCTCGAAGAGGTCAGTGCCACTAAACTGGCTTTACAAGAAATGTTAAAGGAACTTCTCTAGCTGGAAAAGAAAAGACAACAACTAGAAATATGGAAATTATGAAAAGAAAGTTCTCATTAGTAAAGGCAAACATACAGTAAAGGTAGTAGATCAACCACTTATAAAGCTAGTAGGAAGGTTAAAAGACAAAGTAATGAAATTATCCATACCCACAATAAGAGGTTAAGTGATATAAAAACCAAAAACTTTAAATATAATGCCAAAAACATTAAATGTGGGGGGAGGGTGCAAAAATGCAGGGTTACAGGGTTGTTAGAATGTGTCTGAAATTAAGAGATCCTCAACTTAAAATAATCACATATATATATGGTATGTTGTTATATATGAACCTCATGGTAACCACAAAACAAAAATGTCTAATACACACACACACACACACACACACACAAAAAGAATTCAAATACAACACTAAAGATAGTGATCAAATCACAAATGAAAAGAGCAAAAGAAGAAAAAAGGAACAAAAAATAATTACAAAAACAATGAACAAAAAGGCAACAAGTATATGCCTATCAATGATTACTTTAAATGTAAATGGACTAAATGCTCCAATGAAAAGACACAGAGTGGCTGAATGGATACAAAATTAAGACCCTTCTATATGCTGCCTACAACAGACACACTTCATATCTGCAGACACATACAAATTGATAGTAAGTGGATGGAAAAAGGTATTACATGCAAATGGAAAGGAAAAAGCCAAGCTAGCAACATATACATCAGAAAAAATAACTTTAAAAGAATGTAATAAGAGACAAATAAAGGAATGATATAATGATAAAAGGAACAATGCAACAAGAAGATACAATATTTGTAAATATATATGCACCCAACATAGGAGCACCTAAATACATAAAACAAACACAAAGGGAAAAACTGACAGTAATACAATAATAGTAGGGGAATTTAACACCTCACTTAAATCAGTGGACAAACCATCCAGACAGAAAGTCAATAAGGAAACACTGGCCTTAAATGACACATTATACCAGATGACCTTAATAGATATACATATAGAACATTCCATCCAAAAGCAGCAGAATACACATTCTTTTCAAGTGCACATGGAACATTCTCCAGGATAGATCACATGCTAGGCCACAAAAGAAGCCTCAGTAACTTTAAGAAAACTGAAATCATATCAAGCACCTCTCATTATCACAACACTATGAGACTAGAAATCAACTACAAGAAAAAAACTGCAAAAAACACAAACACATGGAGGCTAAACAATATGCTACTAAACAACCAATGGATCACTGAAGAAATCAAAGAGGAAATTTTTAAAAATACCTGGAGACTAATGAAAACAAAAACCCAACAATCCAAAACCTATGATATGCATCAAAAGAAGTTCTAAAAGGAAGTTCACAGTGATACAAGCTTACCTCAGCAAACAAGAAAAATCTTAAACAATCTGACTTTACACCTAAAGGAACTAGAAAAGAAGAATAAACAAAACCCAAAGAGACTAGAAGAACAGAAATAATAAAGACCAGAGCAGAAACAAATGAAATAGGGACTTAAAAAACAATAGAAAAGATCAATGAGACTAACAGCTGGTTCTTTGAAAAGCTAAACAAAACTGATAAACCTTTATCCAGACTCATCAAGAAAAAAAGAGAGGGCCCAAATATACAACATTGAGAAATGAAAAACAGGACGTTACAACTGACACCACAGAAATAAAAGAGATAAGAAATTACTACAGTTATGTGCCAATTAAAAGGACAACCTAGAAGAACTGGATAAATTCCTAGAAACATACACTCTCCCAAGATTAAATCAGGAAGAAATAGAAACTATGAACAGACCAATTACCAGTAATGAAATTGAATCGGGTATCAAAAAACTCTCAACAAACGAAAGTCCAGGACCAGACAGCTTCCCAGGGTGAATTCTATTCAACATTTAAAGAAGAGTTAACATCTATCCTTATCCTTCTCAAATTATTCCAAAAATTTGCAGAAAAAGGAACACTTCTGAACTCACTCTACAAGGCCAGCATTACTCCGATACCAAAACCAAAGACACCAGAAAAAAAATTACAGGCCAATGTCCCTGAAAAACACAGATGCAAAAATCCTCAACAAAATAGTAGCAAACTGAATTCAACAATACATCAAAAGGATCGCACACCATGATTAAGTGGGATTTATCCAAGGGATGCAAGGATATTTCAATATCCACAAATCTATCAATGTGACAAACCACATTAATAAATTAAAGAATAAAAATCATATAATCATCTCAATAGAAGCAGAAAAGGCTTTGGACAAAATTCAACATCCACTCATGATAAAAACTCTCAACAAATGGGTAGAGCAGGAATTTAACTCAATATCATAAAGGCCATATGAGACAAACCTACAGCCAACATCATATTCAACAGGAAAAAGCTGAAAGCATTTCCTCTAATATCAGGAATGAAATAAGGATGCCATTCTCACCACTTTTATTCAACATAGTAATGGAAGTCCTCACCATAATAATAGAAATCCTAGCAATCAGACAAGAAAAGAAAATAAAAGGAATTTAAATTGGAAAGGAAGAAGTAAAACTGTCAATGTTTGCAGATGACATGATAACTATATATAGAAAATCCTAAAGATGCCACCAAAAAACTATTAGAATTTAAATGAATTCAGCAAGGTTGCAGGACACAAGATTAGCATACAGAAATCTGTTGCATTTCTATACACTAACAATTAACTATGAGAAAAATAAATTAAGGAAACAATCCCATTTACAAGTGCATCTAAAAGGATAAAATAGCTAGGAATAAATCTAACAAAGGAAGTCAGATAACTGTACTCAGAAAACTACAAGACATTGATGAAAGAAACCAAAGATGACAGAAATAAATGGAAAGAGGTACTGTGCTCATGGACTGGAAGAAGTAATATTTTTTAAATGACCACATGGGACTTCCCTGGTGGTCCAATGGTTAAGAATCCATCTTGCAATGTAGGGAATGCCAGTTTGATTCCTGGTCGGGGAACTAAGATCCCACATGACACGGGACAACTAAGCCTGCATGTCGCAACTACAGAGCCCACGTGCCACAACTAGAGAGACCAAGCGCTGCAACTACTAAGCCCGTGCACTCTGGAGCCCACACGCCACAACTAGAGAGAAACCCACGCACCAGAACGAAGAGCCTGTGCACCGCAACAAAAGATCCCACATGCTGCAACTAAGACCCAACACATCAAAAAAATTAATTAATTAATTAAAATAAATAAATAAACTAAAGTAAAATAAAATGACCACACTACCCAAGGCAATCTACAGCTTCAATGCAATCTCTATGAAAATCCTAATGGCATTTTTCACAGAACTAGAACAAATATTTCTAAAATTTGTATGGAAACACCAAAGACCCTGAATAGCCAAAAGAATCTTGAGAATTAAGAACAAAGCTAGAGGAATCACACTCTTTGGTTTCAAACTATACTACAAAGTTACAGTAATCAAAACTGTATAGAACTGGCACAAAACAGACACTTAAATGGAACCATATAGAGCACAGAACTGAACCACCATTTCTATGGTGAATTAATCCTCAGCAGTGGAGTCAAGAATATACAATGAGGAAAAGACAGCCTCTTCAATATATGGTGCTGGGAAAACTGGACAGGTACGTGCTAAAGAATCAAACTGAACTACTGTCTCATGTCATATAAAAAAAGTCAAAATGGATTAAAGAAATAAAAGTAAGTCTTGAAACCATAAAACACCTAGAAGAAAATATAGCCAGTGCACATGTTGACTTCAGTCTTAGCAATGTTATTTTGAATCTGTCTCCCCCTGCAAAGGAAACAAGAGCAAAAATAAGTGGGACTACATCAAACTAAAAAGCTTTTGCACAGCAAAGGAAACAATCAACAAAACAAAAAGGCAATCCACTGAATGGGTGTAGATATTTGCAAACAATGTATCTGATAAGGGGTTAATATGGAAAATATACAAAAACTCATACAACTCAACATCAAGGAAACAACCCATAAGATTTGGGCAGAAGACCTAAATGGGCATTTTTCCAAATAAGACATATATATGACCAACAAGCACATGAAAAGATGCTCAACATCACAAATCATAAGGGAAATGCAAATCAAAACCACAATGAGACATCACCTCACACCTGTCAGAATAGCCATTATCAAAAAGAAAACAAACTACAAGTGTCGGGGGGATGTGGAGAAAAGGGAACTCTCATGCTCGGTTGGTGGGAATGCAAATCACTACAACCACTATGAAAACAGTATGAAGGTACCTCAAAAAATTAAAAATAGAACTACCATACAATCTAGCAATTCCACTTCTGAGTTTTTTCAAAGAAAAAAGAAAACACTACTAGTTCAAAAAGGTATGTTTATTGCTGCATTATTTACAATAGCCAAAATATGTAAGCAACCTAAGTGCCCATCAATAGCTGAGTGGATAAAGAAAATGTGGTGTGTATACACACACACACATATATACACACACAATGGATTATTATTCAGCCATAAAAAATAATGAAATCTTGCCATTTGCAACAACATGGATGGACCTAGAGGGTATTATGCTAGGTGAAATGAACAGAGAATGACAAATACCAATGATTTCTCTTTATGTGGAATCTAAAAAACAAAACCTAAAACACAAAACAAACCAACATATCAAAACACAGAGTCCCAGATACAGAGAACAAACTGATGGTTGCCAGAGAGGAGGGGGTTGGGTGATGAGTGAAGTAGGTGAAGGAGATTAAGAGGTACAACCTTTCAGTTATAAATAAGTTACACACATGTAATAAACAGCATAGGGAATACAGTCAATAATAATATAATAACTTTGTATGGTGACAGATCGTAACTAGACTTATTGTGGTGATCATCTTGTAATGTATAAAAATATAGAATCACCTCATTGTATACCTGAAACTAGTATAATAGTGTAAGTCAATTATACTTCAATTAAAAAAAAGAATAAATGTAATCTTGTGGGTCAGAGGAGATAAGGTCAACGACCCATGTAGCCCAAGTAGCTTAGCTCTGGCACTTAGGATTTTTGGAGACAAAGCAGTGAGACTGAGACTTGAAAAGTAGTCATATGTCCTCAATTATATTTATGCTCATAAGCATGGTAGATTGTAATTATTACCAGGAGACCTATGGATTTAGGGCTGATCTAATATTTAAAGTCAAAGTTATGAGACACGGATTCATGAATATTTGCTGAATATCCACTGCATGATTGTGTGCAACTCAAGAATACCCAGAGCAATAAAGAAAGGCACAGTCATTGCCTTCAAGAAGTTTACAATCTAGGGAAGAGAGATGCATGAATATACCTTGGGCAGAGATATCTTCAGATGGGTAAGGAAGCCTTTCTTCCCCTGGAGGGATCAAAGGGGATTTCCAAGGAGGTGTCATTAGGGTGAGTCCTAAAAGACGAAAGGAGTTTGCTAGGTGGGAAAGCTCTTCAGAGCTCTTCAAACATAGGAAGAAATATGCCTCTGAATACATCACTGTGAAAGAGCAAGATGCATTTGGCAAACCATGGGTATTTTAGCATATTTGGCACATAGAAGAGGTATTAGAGAATTACAGGAGGTGAAACTAAAAAAAAAAAAAAAAAAAAAAAAGCAAGCAGGAATTAGATGATTAAGGCCCTTGCCATAATAAGACATTTGGAATTTTATGCTGTAGGTAAGAAGAAAGGTTCCGTAAACAGATACAGAAGAGGAATTTTTCAGCCAAGGAAATGGCGAACTCATGGGGAACAGTATACTTTTTCTGATATTAATTGGGTAAAATGCAGAAATGTAAGCTTCCTGTGGTATTTTGTAGAACTAGAGTCAATTTGTAGACTTTAAAGAAATGGTCTACATAAGGAGGATCTTTTATTTCATGTAGGCTCTCTAGCAACGAAATAGTATTGTGAGGTAGTGTGTTTCTTATCACAAGAGGTATTAAAGTAGAGGCTGCAGTTTGCCTGTAAAAGGCACACTAAAATAAAGGTAATATGGTAAGTAGAAAAGACAACCAATAATACCTGTTCCCGCTTAGATTATAAGATTTTCTATTTCTTCTGTACTTTGGGATGCTGGTATATTACATGCTCCATAGATATTGAGCAGTTGATTGCCTATAGCAAAATCTAAAATTAACTCTGAGGTAAGCCTTTAAAAGCAGTTTCCAGACCTCCATGACTTTGTGGAAGTACATTTATAAACCAAATTTCATCGTCTAAAGAACTCCTCAGATTTTAGAAGCTGAGATTTCAAGCTAAAAGTACAAAAAGGGAAAGCTCCTAAATTATAGCTAAAACAGTTTACCATTCTTAAAAGTCTGTTTTCTGATGTTTAAGGATATTTTAGCCTTCACTCCACAAAGACATAAAGTCAATTATATTAAAGTATTTTAAAACCGCCTTCTCACAATTGGGGTTTATAACATGGCTGTGTTCTTTAGCAAGAAAACTGCTCCCATATTCCTCTTAGTCTGAATTATCTTACTTGAATTATTTTCCATGGAGATTAAAGTATGTTGATCTTATTTTTCACCCCATGTATGACAAGTTCTTAGAGTTTGCATTTAGCTTATCAATATGTTTAATGACATACAACTTCTCCTGCTAATTATATAAAGGTGCTCAAATAGATGAAAATCTATGAATAGTGTTATTTTTATAGCTCATTTTTTGGTCAATAAAAGAGTATTTGACAAACTAGTCTTCCGTGTTTTAATGAAATCAACTCATGAGAATCTTGGAACTGGTTCTTTAATATTGTTTCATTTCTTAAATATACCTGATTTGGTTTTACCTGGAACTGTACCACACAAAGTTAATACTGGTTTAGTGAGCAGAGCCTCCTCAGACAAACTCTGTGCATAATTAAACCAGGAAAAATATAATACAACCAGGGAAATTTTGGGTTTTTCTGAGTTGCATTTTGTAAGTCTCTCTTTTACCTCAGGAAATTGAAAGTCAGTCTCTTTTGACAGTTGAAACTTACGTGGTCATCTCCTCATTTTCTTATCACATGTTACCTGTCATCAGAAACTGTTCCGATACTTTATGAATTGTCTAGGAAGTGTTTCCCAAGCCTGACTGCTTATCAGAATCAGAAACCAGAAAAAGATTTTTTTTTCAATTTCTAGGCTTCACCTAAGCTCTAGAAATATTATGTGTAAGGCTCTGAGATTCATATATTTTTTTAAAGTTCCCCATGGGGAATTGATAGAGCAGATCTATGGACTGATGTTGAGTCCAGATTTAATCTCAGTTCCACAGTTGTTCTGAAAGTTCCCTATCAAAAATATCTGGTATAAAGCCTTTCTCTACTTCACTGAATTGTATTTAACTTTCTCCAGTGTTTTTCTACCACCTGCATGGGCTCGACTTTAGGATGTTTTCCCCATCACTAGTCTTAAAGCCCTGAGATAATTTCAGTGCCCTCCTTCTCCATAAAACCAAAACTCTTGTCCTCTATATTTCACCACCTAGAAATGGGAGAAATAGTCCTAATTTTCTTCCTTGTTACCAGTGCATTTTGGATTACATTAAGTTCATACGTACTAGCCTTTACTTTGATGTTCTCATAGGACTAAATCAGTGGATATGAAAATGCATAGGTAGAGACACAGCAGCCTCTTTTGGCCTTGCATAATTATCCTTTTAAATTTACTTTTCTAAACATAGCAAAGTCCTTCAGTAGTTTAACTTTATGATTTATGCATTATGGTCCATATCATTGCCCTACATACTGAACTGCTACCACATAACACGTTCACTGCTACTCATTTACAATGAATCTCTGCATCATGATTGTATTGCCCGTAATCTTCTCTCAAAACACAATCTCCTCAATGCTTAAACATGAATTTCAGGACTTCCCTGGTGGCGCAGTGGTTAAGAATCTGCCTGCCAATGCAGGGGACACGGGTTTGAGCCCTGGTCTGGGAAGATCCCACATGCAGCGGAGCAACTAAGCCTGTGCGCCACAACTACTGAGCCTGCGCTCTAGAGCCCATGAGCCACAGCTACTGAGCCCACATGCCACAACTACTGAAGCCCATGTGCCTAGAGCCTGTGCTCTGCAACAAGAGAAGCCACTGCAATGAGAAGCCTGAGCACTGCAACGAAGAGTAGCCCCCACTTGCAGCGACTAGAGAAAGCCCATGTGCAGCAACGAAGACCCAATGCAGCCAAAAATAAATAAATAAATTTAAAAACCAAACATGAGTTTCTTTAAACCCAGCCTACCTGCTGTCAATGCTCATTTACTTAATCTTAAAGATAGTATCTGAGGCCTAACCTTGCCAGAGCTTTGACACAGAATAATCACCTTTATGACGTGTAGAGATGCCACTGCACATTTTGACGGCATCCTCACTATGTCAGGGCAAATCTAACTTCTGGTCTTCTCTCACCAGAAATTTTCTTCTGCCGTATGATTCATAACTTATGTCAGCTATAACAAATCTTCCCTTCCATATAATTATCATATGATATTTTCTTAAAGTAAATCATTATGGATGGTTTGCAACCACCTCCAATTATTTATTTTTAAAATAAAGGCCAAAAGAACAAAAGGATTGTTGATTTTGGACGCCCTATCTTCAAAGATTAGTAGACTCAGTTATTTCTGAGGGATGGGATGAGCCAGGGAAATTCTTTGCTCTGGAACTAATGAGAATGGAGTAAAGATCAAAGGAATTCAGAGACACAAGAAGAGTCCTGCTTGCCTATTTTGATACCCAGCAGTCTTTTCCACAGCTTTCTCTCAGTAACTACAGCACTACAGCTGTCAGTACACTCATCCAACTAAACCTGGATCTGAAAGCTTATTACCTAACCACATTCACCCCCAGTATAACCATACAGGTCACCACTTGCATTTCACCCTGCAACTCTACCACCCTTTATCTTAATTTCCATGTCCTTAAAAAATACAGAGTGGACTACAGAATATGCTCTTTCTTCCTGGTGGCCTTGTGGACCCTTCAGTACTAGAGGAAATATACAATACAATGATTCCACAGGTTACTAAAGCCGTCCAGAGGGTCTGAATGTACACTAAATAACACTGATCAAGGTACTGACTGTACATAAAGGTTTAATAAATACCAGAAAGATCTAATGATAAATGAAAATAACCATGCTTGCCCTCTATGAATTGACAAACTAGACTGAGGGTGAATCAAGCTCATTTCTATAGTCTCTACTAATAAACAAAATCTATATACTTCAGAATTATCTTCACTAATACAACTATCTAATTTCTTGACAAATTCTGAATTTTAGAGTCAAAAGGGTCCTTGGAAATCACCTAATTAAATTTTTCACAAATATAAAAATTGGGAATGACAGAGAAGTGGCTTGTACAAGGCCACATACAAATCTAGTTCAAAAAGTAATTAATGCTAGTTTTCTCTTGCTGTCTTAAACTATACCAAAAATATTCTATACCCTCAATTTTCCTAATCTTATTGGGAATACTGTCTCAATTTTGGAAGAAGCATTTCTGAAGTTAAGAAGGGGAATGATACTCTTCATTCAATAAGAAGCAAGAAATTGGGACTATTTTGTGAGAGCTGATACAGAACATTCATTCAATAAAGTCAAAGGCAATGGAATCAATGATTTTGAGGTCTGTATATAAACATTTAGTACCATGGAAAATTAGAAATAAAAACAAATTTGTTGAAAGAACCTATCAAAAAGGATTAGTAATCCAGAAGGAAAGAAATCATAAAGATCAGAGCAGAAATAAATGAAATAGAAACAAAGAAAACAATAGCAAAGATCAAAAAAACTAAAACCTGGTTCTTTGAGAAAATAAACAAAATTGATAAACCATTAGCCAGACTCATCACCAAAAAGAGGGAGAGGACTCAAATCAGTAAAATTAGAAATGAAAAAGGAGAAGTTACAACAGACACTGCAGAAATACAAAGCATCCTAAGAGACTACTACAAGCAACTATGCCAATAAAATGGACAACCTGGAAAAAATGGACAAATTCTTAGAAAGGTATAACCTTCCAAGACTGAACCAGGAAGAAATAGAAAATATGAACAGACCAATCACAAGTATTGAAATTGAAACTGTGATTAAAAATCTTCCAAACAGAAGTCCAGGACCAGATGGCTTCACAGGTGAATTCTATCAAATATTTAGAGAAGAGCTAACACCTATCCTTCTCAAACTCTTCCAAAACATTGCGCAGGAAGGAACACTCCCAAACTCACTCTATGAGGCCACCATCACCCTGATACCAAAACCACACAAAGATACTACAAAAAAAGAAAATTACAGACCAATATCACTGATGAATATAGATGCAAAAATCCTCAACAAAATACTAGCAAACAGAATCCAACAACACATTAAAAGGATCATACACCATGATCAAGTGGGATTTATCCCAGGGATGCAAGGATTCTTCAATATACACAAATCAATCAATGTGATACACCATATTAACAAATTGAAGAATAAAAACCATATGATCATCTCCAATAGATGCAGAAAAAGCTTTTGACAAAATTCAACACCCATTTATGATAAAAACTCTCCAGAAAGTGGGCATAGAGGGAACCTACCTCAACATAATAAAGGCCATATATGACAAACCCACAGCAAAATCATTCTCAATGGAGAAAAACTGAAAGCATTTCTTCTAAGATCAGGAATGAGACAAGGATGTCCACTCTCACCACTATTATTCAACATAGTTTTGGAAGTCCTAGCCACGGCAATCAGAGAAGAAAAAGAAATAAAAGGAATACAAATTGGAAAAGAAGAAGTAAAACTGTCACTGTTTGCAGATGACATGATACTATACATAGAGAATCCTAAAGATGCCACCAGAAAACTACTAGAGCTAATCAATGAATTTGGTAAAGTTGCAGGATACAAAATTAATGCACAGAAATCTCTTGCATTCCTATACACTAATGATGAAAAATCTGAAAGAGAAATTAAGGAAGCACTCCCATTTACCGTTGCAACAAAAAGAATAAAATACCTAGGAATAAACCTACTTAGGGAGACAAAAGACCTGTATGCAGAAAACTATAAGACACTGATGAAAGAAATTAAAGATGATACAAACAGATGGAGAGATATACCATGTTCTTGGATTGGAAGAATCAATATTGTGAAAATGACTATACTACCCAAAGCAATCCACAGATTCAATGCAATCCCTATCAAATTACCAGTGGCATTTTTTACAGAACTAGAACAAAAAATCTTAATTTGTATGGAGACACAAAAGACCCCCAATAGCCAAAGCAGTCTTGAGAGAAAGAAACGGAGCTGGAGGAATCAGACACCCTGACTTCAGACTATACTACAAAGCTACAGTAATCAAGACAATATGGTACTGGCACAAAAACAGAAACATAGATCAATGGAACAAGATAGAAAGCCCAGAGATAAACCCACACACCTATGGTCAACTAATCTATGACAAAGGAGGCAAGGATATACAATGGAGAAAAGACAGTCTCTTCAATAAGTGATGCTGGGAAAACTGGACAGCTACATGTAAAAGAATGAAATTAGAACACTCCCTAACACCATACACAAAAATAAACTCAAAATGGATTAGACACCTAAATGTAAGACCAGACACTATAAAACTCTTAGAGGAAAACATAGGAAGAACACTCTTTGACATAAATCACAGCAAGATCTTTTTTGATCCACCTCCTAGAGTAATGGAAATAAGAACAAAAATAAACAAATAGGACCTAATGAAACTTCAAAGCTTTTGTACAGCAAAAGAAACCATAAACGAGACGAAAAGACAACCCTCAGAATGGGAGAAAATATTTGCAAATGAATCAATGGACAAAGGCTTAATCTCCAAAATATATGAACAGCTCATGCAGCTCAATATTAAAAAAACAAACAACCCAATCTAAAAATGGGCTGAAGAGCTAAATAGACATTTCTCCAAAAAAGATATACAGATGGCCAAGAAGCACATGAAAAGCTGCTCAACATCACTAATTATTAGAGAAATGCAAATCAAAACTACAGTGAGGTATCACCTCACACCAGTTAGAATGGGCATCATCAGAAAATCTACAAACAACAAATGCTGGAGAGGGTGTGGAGAAAAGGGAACCCTCTTGCACTGTTGGTGGGAATGTAAATTGATACAGCCACTATGGAGAACAGTATGGAGGTTCCTTAAAAAACTGAAAAGAGAATTACCATAGGATCCAGCATCCCACTACTGGGCATATACCCAGAGAAAACCATAATTCAAAAAGGCACATGCACCCCAATGTTCATTGCAGCACTATTTACAATAGCCAGGTCATGGAAGCAACCTAAATGCCCATCGACAGATGAACGGATAAAGAAGATGTGGTACATATATACAATGGAATATTACTCAGCCATAAAAAGGAATGAAATTGGGTCATTTGTTGACACGTGGATGGATCTAGAGACTGTCATACAGAGTGAAGTCAGTCAGAAAGAGAAAAACAAATATCGTATATTAACGCATATATGTGGAACCTAGAAAAATGGTACAGGTGAACCAGTTTGCAGGGCAGAAATTGAGACACAGATGTAGAGAACAAAGGTATGGACACCAAAGGGGGAAAGCCGTGGGGGGGTGGGGGTCGTGGTGTGATGTATTGGGCGATTGGGATTGACATGTATACACTGATGTGTATAAAATTGATGACTAATAAGAACCTGCTGTATAAAAAAAAAAAAAGGATTAGTAATAACCCAAGGAATGTTTCATTCATTACATAACATAGAAAATTCAATGCAGTTTCCCTAAGTTCCTTAAGAATCTCCTAGACAAGAGAATTCCTATGCCAGCTTCCTGCTACTGACATAATAGTAAAATGTATGGAGCTTTCTAACTTGTACCAGTAGGTTCTTGGAAAAAATTGTGTTAGTTACAGGGATAGTTACTAATAATATACTTCAGATTTCCTAGGTATAACTCTGTATTCTATCTTAAGTAGTAGAGAAAATAAAGTACCCACTTTCAGCACTTAGTCAGGCTGTCCCAGTTGATAGAGACATTTTTCTTCATTAGAAATGGTCTTACGGTGGGATAGGGAGGGAGACGCAAGAGGGAAGAGATATGGGGATATATGTATATGAATAACTGATTCACTTTGTTATAAAGCAGAAACTAACACACCATTGTAAAGCAATTATACTCCAATAAAGATGTTAAAAAAAAAAGAAAGAAATGGTCTTACATGTTAAACACCACCCGCCCAGAATGCAAAACAATAATTATTATGATTGTGTCAGGGTCTTGAAAGCTAAAGATATTGTGGCATGACTGAGTCCTGATCAGAGCAGCTCATAAAGGTGATGAATAAATATATTTTTGGCAAAGGAAGGACATCAAACCACATATATATTAGAATTCTGCACCTAGAAATGAAAGCTGGGTGATTTTTTCATTAACCATTTATTGCTATTAAAGGACAAAATCAATAACAAATGTATTCACCCAAATGAAAGGCAACTGGATGAAATTTCATGTGGAATTTCATCTTCACAGCTTTCTATTCCTCCTCCCCAAGTTCTAAGAAAAAAATACAATCTGCTCAAATGCAAGAAAAATATAAAGCTGGAAACCATTAGAGTCTTTGAAGAACATTAAATGAATTCACCTCTTTACAACTCGGATATTGTCAGACTAAGAAATAATATTTTCCTCAAATCATAAAGCAGTTTACAGGGCAGATAATTGACACACACTCCCAAAGCTGGCAATGTGTAAGGTTCTGTTTTTAAACAGCTTTACAGTGCTCGAGTGTTATGACCATTCACAATCTGGTTTTATGTTTCAAGCCACTGATGTAGAAGCAATCGTTATCCTCTTGATTTACTTGTATTATTACCGGCAGTCTCCAGAGATATCCAAAGAGCTAGATGAAAAATAAAGTTGTTCAGTCAATTATCATTCAGCTGATAATAACTTCAGTTCAAGTGAGCAATCAGGTTTTTATTTACAAAGAATAGCATATTTTCTGCCCACATCCTGTATTTAAAGTCTTGTGCTGAACCAGGAATAAATAGAATATGTGAACAGATGAATTACCAGTACTGAAATTGAATCAGTAATCCTAAAACTCCCAACAAACAAAAGTCCAGGACCAGTTGGCTGCACAGGTGAGTGCTACCAAACATTTAAAGAAGACTTAACACCTATCCTTCCAAAAATATTCCAAACAGTTGAAGAAGGGACACTCCCGAACTCATTCTATGAGGCCACCATCACCCTGAAATCAAAATCACTGATGAACATAGATGCAAAATCCTCAGCAAAATACTAGCAAACCAAATCCAAAAACACATTAACAGGATCATAAACCATGATCAAGTGGGACTTATCCCAGGGATGCAAGGATTTTTCAGTATCTGCAAACCAATCTGTGTAATACACCACATTAGCAAATTGAAGAATAAAAACCATATCATTTCAATAGGTGCAGAAAAAGCTTTTGATAAAATTTGTTAAATTCTATCAATATCCATTTATGATAAGAAAACTCCCCAGAAAACGGTCATGGAGGAAACATACCTCAACATAATAAAGGCTATATATGACAAACCCACAGCTAACATCATACTCAATGGTGAAAAGCTGAAAGCATTCCCTCTAAGATCAGGAATAAGAGAAAGACGCCCACTCTCACCACTTCTATTCAACATAGTTTTGGAAGTCCTAGCCACAGCAATCAGAGAAGAAAAAGAAATAAGAGGAATCCAAATCAGAAAGGAAAAAGTAAAACGGTCACTGTTTGCAGATGACATGATATTATACATAGAAAATCCTAAAGATGCCACCAGAAAACTACTAGAGCTCATCAGTGAATTCAGTAAAGTTGCAGGATACAAAATTAATATACACAAGTCTGCTGCATTTCTATACACTAACAACAAACTATCAGAGAGAGAAATTAAGGAAACAATCCCAATTACCATGACATCAAAAAGAAAAAGAAAAAAATACCTAGGAATAAACCTACCTAAGGAGGCAAAACACCCATACTCCAAAAACTGTACAATGAAAGAAATTGAAGACCAAACAGGTGGAAAGATATACCATGTTCTTGGATTGGAAGAATCAATATTACTAAAATGACCATACTATCCAAGGCAATCTACAGATTCAATGCAATCCCTATCAAATTACCAATGGCATTTTTCACAGACCTGGAACAAAAAAAAGTTTGTATTGGTATGGAAACACAAAAGACCCCAAATAGCCAAAACAACCTTGAGAGAGAATAACAAAGCTGGAGGAATCACACTCCCTAACTTCAAACTATACTAGAAAGTTACAGTAATCAAAACACTATGGTACTGGCACAGAAACAGACACATAGATCAATGAAACAAGATAGAGATCCCAGGATTAAACCCATGCACTTATGATCAATTAATCTACCACAAAGGAGGCAACAACATACAATGGAGAAAAGACAGTCTCTTCAGTAAGTGCTGCTTAGAAAACTGGACAGCCACATATCAAAGAAAAAAGTTAGAACATTCTCTAACATCATATACAAAAATAAACTCAAAATGGATTAAAAGGCCTACATGTAAGACCAGATACTATAAAACTCCTAGAGGAAAACACAGGCAAACCATTCTTTGACATAAATCACAGCAATATTTTTTTGGATCCATCTCCTAGAGTAAGAGAAATAAAAGCAAAAATAAACAAATGGGACCTAACTAAACTGAAAAGCTTTTGCACAGCAAAGGAAACCAAAGAATAAAAAGACAACTTACAGAATGTGAGAAAATGTTTGCAAATGATGCAACGGACAAGGGATTAATTTCCAAAATATACAAACATCTCATACTACTTAATATCAAAAATAAAAAATGGGCAGAAGATCTAAAGAGACATTTCTCCAAAGACAATATACAGATGGCCAACAGGCACATAAAAAGATGCTCAATATTGCTAACTATTAGAGAAATGCAAATCAAAACTACAATGAGGTATCACCTCACACTGGTCTGAAGAGTCATCATCAGAAAGTCTACAAATAATAAATGTTGGAGAGGGTGTGAAGAAAAGAGAACCCTCCTACACTGTTGGTGGGAATGTAAATTGGTGCAGTCACTGTGGAACATGGTATGGAGAGTGCTCAAAAAACTAATAATAGACTTACTATATGATCCAGCAATTCCATTCCTGGCCATATATCTGGAAAAAATGAAAACCCTAATTCAAAAAGATACATGCACCCCAATGTTCGTAGCAGCACTGTTTACAATAGCCAAGACATGGAAGCAACCTAAATGTCCATCGACAGGTGAACGGATAAAGATGATGTGGTATATATATACATGGTGGAATATTACTCAGCCATAAAAAGGAATGAAATGATGCCATTTGCAGCAACTTGGATGGACCTAGAGATTATTATACTAAGTGAAGTTAAGTCAGACAGAGGAAAACAAATATCGTATCACTTATATGTGGAATCTAAAATATGATACAAATGAACTTATTTACAAAACAGAAACAGACTCACAGACATAGAAAACAAATTTATGGTTACCAAAGGGGTGGAGGGAGAGATAAATTAGGAGTTTGGGATTAATGGATACACACTACCATATATAAAATATATAAGCAACAATGATTTACTGTGCCACAGGGAACTATAGTCAGTATCTTATAATAACCTATAATGGGAAAGAATCTGAAAAAGAATATATGTGTGTGTATATATACAT
Organism: Balaenoptera ricei; assembly: GCF_028023285.1. Classification (NCBI taxonomy): domain Eukaryota; kingdom Metazoa; phylum Chordata; class Mammalia; order Artiodactyla; family Balaenopteridae; genus Balaenoptera; species Balaenoptera ricei. The sequence goes on from NC_082654.1 coordinate 45,590,890, forward strand.
ACATATATATATATATATATATAACTGAATCACTCCGAAACTGTCACAACACTGTAAATCAACAACACTTCAATTTTAAAAAAGTCTCTGCATCCATTGTCCATTTTCAAACTAAGCTATAAACTATAAATGCTCAAGACTGTCCATACCAATAAGAAGTCATCTTAATGTAAAAGACATTTTTTAAAAAGAACGATACATTCACATGTCCATTTGAATTATAAGATAGCAGAAGTTTTATAATGAGAAGCACCAGTGTTCTCCTTGGTTTCCATGCCAGCTATCCACTCCTCAGAGTTCACTGCATTTAACTCTTTCTGTCTTTACTTCTTGTTGTTACCTTCAGAACACTAAATAATATGTTTATGTCTCCATTTATTTATTTACTTTCACCCCTCTATTTACTCCCAGATATAAAAAATTGAGCATTTTATTTATGATACCTCTTCATCTTTTAAATTTTTGAGAGATATAAAAATTTTCAGTTCTTCTATCGGTTGCCTTGGTAAAGTTGAGTATTATACCCAAAACTCTATACACATTTGGCTATCAACTTTAAACAATCACTTGGTTGTTCACTATATAAAATATTTATGTTTTTATTCTGACTGTCTTCCCAACTTTGATCTCCCAGTTTCTGCCCTTTTCTCTATTTTTACATTGTTAACATTAATAGCATATACATTTTATTTTGTAAGCTTAATTACATGATCTATGTTTTGATGAAAGGTTGACTATAAAGTTGAAAACTAATAAACAGAGGCTACACACTGACATGTCTATATAATGATTGATTCCCTACAGGAAAGATAAGGTTGATTCTAGGACACTATAGAATAACTGGCTTTGTTTCCTCACCAGGCCTCTTAACAGAATGGCAAAGCGAGTTGGGCTGTCTCTAATGGAAGGCGTTTGTTGCCTGGGAGGCTAACTTTAGGACGCAGAGCTAGAAGCCAGTCAACAGACTGCCCCCTACCACCCCACAGGTCAAATGAGAAGCACCTCACTTCACAATGCCAACATCCACCCCAAGGTTCTCCTTTACTTTCTTTAGAACACTGGTTCTCAATGTATGTGTCCCAGACCAGCAGCAGCAGCAGCAGTACCTGGAACCTGTTAGAGTTGCAAATTGTTGTTCACTCCAGAACTACTGATACTAAGTCAGAAACTCTGAGAGTGGGCTTCCCTGGTGGCGCAGTGGTTAAGAATCCACCTGCTAATGCAGGGGACGTGGATTCAAACCCTGGTCCAGAAAGATCCCACATGCCGCAGAGCAACTAAGCCCATGCTCCACAGCTACTGAGCCTGCGCTCTAGAGCCCACGAGCCACAACTACTGAAGCCCACACGTCTAGAGCCCGTGCTCCTCAACAAGAAAAGCCTCCACAATGAGAAGCCCGTGCACCGCAACAAAGGGTAGCCCCCGCTCGCCACAACTAGAGAAAGCCCGCGCGCAGCAATGAAGACCCAACACAGCCATAAATAAATAAATAAATTTATAAAAAAAGAAAAAAAAGAAACTCTGAAAGTGAGGTCCAGTGATCTGTGTTTGAACAAAGCTCCAGGTGATCATGAGGCAGGCTAAGCTTTGAAAACCACTGCTTTAGAGAGAACCCTCTAGGGTTTGGCACTGAGGCAAATGCCAAGTACAGGCAGAAACAGGGTAAAAGGATTGTCACAGCTGATCTAAACCTTTAATAGTTCTACTCCCTTTTTTGAGCACACCCTCATTCTTACCATTCGGACCAGATTACCGAAATCTTGGATTTTCTATGGGGTTCCTTACAAAGATGTACTGGTAAATGCTTAACAATCAGCTAATGAGAAGGAAAGAAAGAAAAGCACAGATTTGTACTCCCAGTATGGCCAATTTCAAGATTCTAACATGGTATCTCTAAAGTCACAGTTGGGAAGAGATTATCACAATGCCAGGTCAATGAGACCTGGCTCCACCACACCACTGATTTTCCACCACTGGGAAAATCAATTCCCATGCAGTACCCTTCTGCATGTTTTCAACTCTGTTTCACCCACCAATGTGCCTTCAAAAGCTTTTTGTCTTCCAGAAGTTCTACTGACATCTCTTTCAACTATTGATCCTTTACAGTTAAGGGTTTATATCATCTTTTGTAATTCTTTACTAATATTCCACTGGGGTTTCAAATGCATGTGTTCACTCTATCACCTTAAAGCAGAAACCTAAAAATATGTTTATCCAAAGTTTATGACCCACTGCACTGGTCAAAGAAGACAAAGTGGCCACTCACCAATGTGTTGTTGACATTACTGTTTGTATTGTAAGGCAGCAACTCCTATGTTAACAATAGCCCTGGAATTTGAGTAGTCCTCTATAGGTTAAGCATTCATCTATTCATTCAACAAATATTCATTGAGTTCCTTCTATATACCAAGAACTGCTTAGGAATTGATTAGAAATTAACAAAAGAGACTAAAATATAATGGGCCCTAAGATTGTCACACTGCAGACATTGGGATAACGTAAATACGAAGGCTAGCTTAGAATGTGAAAAATCACATAAGGGCAGCTAAAAGGAGTCTGGTGAAATGGAGAAGGACTGACCCAGCATTGCTTTCTCCCTGATAAAGTGGGGTGGGGATAAATTTATGGGGCTCTTTTTAACCATAGAAATAATGCACATTATAAAACAAATATATAGTACATAATGGATATATATTGCATATGATTTATAATAAGACCCAGCCCTCGATCACGGTACATGTATCTTTGATATTCCAGCTACACAGTCACTATTTAGTTACTCAAAAGACAGTGGAACAGAATCCCCTAAAAAGATGCAACTTAACAACACTAATCCTTCTATGACTTACTTGCCTTGCCAGCAGTGAGCTCATTCCCAGACACAACTCTTTTCGACTGTGAGGCATAGCGTTGCCTGCTAGCAAGGGGCATGGAGTTGAAGTCTTAAACATGCCTGCACATCCTGACACAGCCCCTCCCCACTTTATAGCCTTGGCACATTTGTAACCTCTCTAAGTCAAAGTTTCCTCATCTATAAAATTAATTTTGTAACAGTACTTCAGAAACTTGCCAGAAGAATTAAATGAAATAATGCAAAGGTGAGGTATACAGCAAGTGCTTACTAAATGCTTGCTATATATAGATTTTGTCATGCTCTATTCTGCTCTATTGTACTACAGTCTATGCTGTCTTCCACCCACTCAACTCTGACACTACAAAATTGTGATGATTTACAGCTTTTTTTTTTCTCTTTTTTACAAAATATGTTGCATTTCAGCTCTCAAAAGCCTCTAAATTATAGTGAGGAAAGCTTTTTTTCCCCAGGAAAAAAACCTCTGCTCACTCTCCTCTACTTGGGGCCACCCCTTGTGAGATGTCCCACAGCAGCGTGAAGGTTCAGAAACTGGCCTTTCCTAATTTGTCCATTCTTTAGGTAGAGCATCCAGTCTTAATGAAGGCAAACAAAAAAATCTTAGTCTTTTAAATTATAAAGCACAAATATACATACAATTTGGGATGCAGGATAAATGAACAAATGTTCCACTAGAGAATACAAACATAAACAGACATACAGTTTATCTATGGTACTAAAATTTCATGAAGGGGGGGAGGGTAACCAGGGAAAAAATTTCTAAAAAGGCTAGATGAGAAATACTGAAAAAAAGTTAGAGAAACACTGAGTTACAGAAAAATACTCATAGTTCCCAATTTACAAAGATGTAAATTGATAACTTAGAATGTTCATGGAAAAAGTATCAAAGTCACAAGGCTTTCAAGTACCCAACAACAGCCGACCTAACTCCATAATGCTTTTGAACTCTTACCTGGCCAGTCTAAGAAAAACCACGTCCCTGCCTTCTACAGTGGCTGCTATAAAAGAGAGAAGGGTCTGTGGTGGGAGCAGAGCCCCCATAGTGGTAAGAAGTCCACAAGAATATAACTTGTAATTCAGGCCTGAACTCAAAGTGGGAAAAAGAATACACCAATCTGTAAAACCTAGAATACACTGTGATGACAAACGATTCCAAGATTTATTTCCACCTCATGCAGCACCCCTGTGGAAAGGCTGTGGCTCTGCCCTATGTCATCTTCCTTCTAGGATCCAGGCTGTTGAAGCAGCCTTCTTCTGGAATATTAACAGTTATGGCAGAGGGAAGGGGGCTTGGGGCCATGTGCTGGCTCTAAAACATTTTGCATAGATGTGACACATGGGACTTCTAATCCTATTTCTTTGGTCAGAGAAGTCACATGGACAAGCCTAATGTCATTAGGATAGGGAAATATAACCCTTCCAAGAGGGAGAGCAAATAAGTGTGCATAATCATCCAGTCTAGCACATAGAGTAATAAGAATGCTACCTTCAGATAGATCTCACTTCACTGAATACACTACATTTTCTATGAGCATTATCTCATTGTATCCTTACAACAAGTTTGTGAGATAAAAAAGGCAGTAGTCATTATATCCATTTATATTTATTTATATAACTGAAAACAAAAGAACTCAGTGTTTGGAGAATATACTATTACTTAGAGTTGCCTGAAAATGGCCAAGTTTCCTGGGGTATTATTGATTTCCCCGTCATTGGAAGGAGTCACACAGAAGCTGGACACCTACTCTGTGCCCATGCTGAAGAGGAGATTCAAGGATCCTATTAGTAGACTGACAAGATAACCTTTAAGATCCCTTTTATCCAGAAGATTCTATAATTCGGCAAGTCAAATTTCACACAGCTATTAAGCAGCTAGTTAGTGGTAAATGTCTTTCTCCTGCAAATGAACATGTATACAGAAAGGAAAAAAGAAAGTCCAGGGTAATTTAGTGATCTGGCATTCATGTTCCCTTGTTCTGGTATACAAATGTTGGAAAAGTTGTATCACAAATCACTTCTTAATCAGTATGCATTAAATGTCTGTTGTTGGTGTGGTGACTAAAATGCTATGAATTATTACTATGCATTATCAAACTTTCAGAATACTCTGGGTTTGCTGCACCAATACAGTTCTGAATAAAATAAAAGCATATTGGCACTAGCATGTCTATCAGTCCCCCAGACACAAATATTCTCTTGGGTTGCATGGTAAACAAACAAATGTTCCACTAGAGAGTACAAAACAAGTAGAATTATCTGTCATTACCTAAAGGAAAGATAGTCCTTTAACAGATGAGCTGCACTGAGGTCTTGCATTTTAAAGATGTTTTTAGAACTTCACAAAGAAACAATTCACTTATTCTCCCCTGAGTTCTGGGTTTCAACAGCACTAATTCTACAGGGCTATGATTCCAATATGATTATTTGACACAGTGATCTGAATTTTTACCATTTGTCAAATGAATATACAGTATTGGTATAAAAACAGAAAATAAACCTAATTTTACTATTTTAAGCACTTTTACTTAAAAAAATCCCACCATTTTCACCTAATTATTTCCCATTATCAGAGGACATAAAAAAAATCAGCAGGCATAAAAAACGCAGAATGATGTGTATCTGGTTATTATAAGTACAGTCACTCAATCATTGTTCATTTCATGGTTGGAGAACCAACACTGAATAACTTCTCTTGAAAAATTAAAATAACATCCTCATCTTCCAGGATAAAAGAAAAGTTCACATTTAAAACTGATTTAGGTTTTGGCTCTCAGAAAGTCAGAAGTCATGAACGGCACCAAACTGAGCAGGCTGTCCAGGATGCTACATGTCCAGTATTTCCCTCAATAATTTCCCCTCAATTATCTTCCTATGACATGAACTTTGACCTGATTGTAGACATGGTTTGGATATGGCCAATACCAACACCTTTCTGGGAAAAACTCAAGTCCCACTGTAAAAGTATAACCAATTAGGAAACAAATATATATATTATTCTGCTTCACTTGGTTTGCTCCCAGGAAATGGTTCTGAAGGCCAGAGTGGTGCTCTTCCTAATGTAGTAACTGCTGAGGCGCACAGAGCCAGAAGAGGGGCCACTACGCTCAGACACAGGAGTCTGAAATACATGACTCTAAGGCTGACATCAATCCAGCTTCTGCAGAATCCGTGGGTGATTTTTCTGACAAGGTTTAAAATTCCATTTCATTGTATTTGACACATCCAAGCTCAAACAAAGAGAACAAGGAGAAGATTCGTACCTCTTAAGGACTGTTTCACATATTTGTAAAAGTTTAGGTAACTAAGAGATGCTCCTTTCAAACCCAGTTTTAAAATTAAAAAGGAGGGGAGAAAAGGAAAGCCAATTTTACTGAAAAAAAATTTTTAATGCTTTAAAAATATTGAACTCTTTTCATCATGGGAGTTTATAGGTTTCAGACTATTATCAGGATTAGCCACTCACATAACCAGTTCTTGTTTCTACAAGATTATATCACATAAATATGCCTCTCTAAATCAAGTAGACCGCACTTCATATTCTGGTGTGCTGGGGAACACAAGGCAAGGCTTTTTTATTAATACTACTGGATTTAGGTGATTTTCTTGGGACTTCTACTTATATAAATATGTAAGAAATTCTGTCTCAGTCTTGAATTGCTACTGTTCCTACAGGTCAGCAACTGTTCATTTTTTTTTAAAAGATTTAGATACACACACTTCTGTGATTATTAGAACAAATCAAAGGATAAGAAGCAGGGAGCCTAAAATAAGTATCCCTGGGTTTAAATCCCAGCTCTAACACTTACTTGTTGGGTGATCTTTAGGAAACTACTTCATCTCTCTGCCTCAATTTCTTACTGTCAAAATACTCACTATGATAATACCTACTTCATAAGGTTGTTTTGAGGTTTAGACAGCTTAATGTTTATAACGTGCTTAGAACAGAGCTTGGTGCCATGTGTTTGTTATGTAATTAAATAAACAAAATAGAAAGAAAATACAAATAAGAATTTTATACATTCATTCATCATTCAAAATTTATTTAATTGCCATTTTCATCTCTTTCAAATCTATAAAAATCCCTTTCTCCACAAATTTCTAACTGTGTGACCTTGGGCAGGTTATATAACATCTATATACCTCAGTTTCTTCATCTGTAAAATGGGGATAATAAAAATACACACATTGCACAATTATGGTGTATCAATAAATAAAATTATACTGATAAAATGCTTAACAAAGTGCTTATCATATAGTAAAAGCTCAACACATATTAATATGCTAATTGAGGCCTTGAATACACAATAAATGTTATATTTCATATTAGTGACGAACAGACGGGTCACCCAATAACTGGCATGGAGGCAACCATCATGTAGGAATGTAGTTAGATTTTTACATTACACCTATACCAAAATAAAAGCAAATATAAAAAATTAAATCTTTAAACCTAGTTGGAGATGTAGGCACATATTTTTTGATCACTCCAAGTCACAAACAGAAAAACTACTTCAGGGGCCTGTAAACCTTTTCTATAAAGGGCCATATATTTTAGACTTTGAGGGCCGTATAGCTTCTGTCACATCTACTCAACTGCTGTTGTAGCAGCAAAGCACCTACAGAAAATAAGTAAACAAGAAAGGCACAGTTGTGTTCCAGAAAAACTTTATTTACAAAAACAGGCTAAGGGCCAGTTTTGGCTCCAGGGCCATAGTTTTCCAATCCTTATCTAACTCATCCCAGTGTCCTAACCAAAACCTATATAAACCCCAGTAAAAATCATGATGGCTACCAAGTTTGTCATATTATCTTGGGTCTAGATCCTATAGAACATCATAAAAAAGAAACAGATAATGTGCTCTCTACCTTCAAGAACACTGTAATCTAGTCAAGCAGTTCCAAATAAAGTGATACATGAAAAGTTAAATACACAGGTGTGTGTTTCAAATTACATATGGTTAATAGTCAACTCAAGTTATGTCAAAGCTTGAAGAAAATTATATGAAATTTAACTGAAAGATTTCCCAGTGGGATAGTAATTCTATCTGTGGCTCATTTTCCACGAACACCAGCCTGTTTTTCTTCAAAAATATGAAGGAACTTCAAGTTTTAATGTTCTTTCATAAATTGAATCAAACATTTATGTAAAATATGATACATTTTAATCCACATACTTTAAGAATTTTATCTTTAAGAGCTCCAACAATGAAAATATTCTCTTTGGGTTTTCTTTGCCAAATATCTGAAAATAAGGCAGCTTCATAATCTCATTTGTTCATGTTTTTCTCATCCTGTAATCAGACACTGACTTTCTTTTTTGTTTTTGCCTTAACAAATTGGATGGTAAATTGATTTTCTAAAATGTAAGCCTGAGTTATCCCTCAATTAACTTGTTGAATTAAATATCAATTGTGCCATCAAGGAGTTATTTCCTAGGGAACAATTAAGTTTTACAAGCACTATTCTGTCTGTTCATTCTGGCATGACAAATATAACACTTTAGGCATCAAACTTTTATAAACTGTCTGTTAACATGTAATCTAACTGAGCTTGAGAATATACTTTTCGTCCAATGGGAAGAAGGTTCTCCATGATGCACATTTAAAGAATGGAAAAACCATGTTCTTCTCTGATGGTTCCATTAACTACCTCCATTAACCACCTTGGTGGTTTAAAGAACCACTAAGTTCTTTAAAACCTTCCCATTCAGTCTTGCTATGAAGGTGTGGTGTGATACAGTCTCTGATTCCCACAGAGGTCTCTCTTTTTTTTCCCACCCCAGGAAACAAGCGGTTATTGACTTGCTTCTCTCCAAGCGTGATTCACTATGTTCCTGCCACACTGGGCTTCTTAAACCACCGAGGTCATTCCTGGGTCTTTGTATTTGCTATTTCCTCTGTCAGAAAACTCTACCTGTAATATTCTTATAATTAATGTCTTATTAATGAGTACTCTGCAGGTCTTAACTCATCTTTAGTTCTTCAAAGTACCTCTTCCAGATTACTTAATCCAAAGATGACACACATAGCCTCCGTCAATCACTATCAGATCACCTACTCTATTTTCATTACCAAGATCTGAAATATTCCATTTGTTTATAGATGCATTTGTCTATTTTATGACCCCCTTCACCAGAATATAAAAGATCCATGAGGGCAGGGGTGTATGCTGTCTTGTTCTTTGCTGGATCTCTAGCTCCTAGAAGAGGGTCTGGCACAGAGCAGACCCTGTTAAATAGAGGATAACAGAAAGAAAGGAAGAGGGAAAGAAGGAAAAGAGAGAAAAAGGAAAGGAAAGCAAGAAAGAAGAAGGAAGAAGAACCAATAGAGAGATGAGGTTAGTCCAGCCTCTTCTGGAATTTCCAGAGCCACATCAACTATCAAGAGCCCTTCCTTCTTACTCTGTCTACTCTTGTACGGTAGAGCCACTTTAGGTTTTAAACACAAGGCTCTTCTCCTACGAAAGTCTCCTGTACTGTACGCAGGCAAGACCAATATGTTAGAGCAGCTATTTTCTTTGCTTCTGAGTTTACACTCTGCGTGTGTGTGTGTGTGTGTTTAGGTTCTATTCTATTCAACAATTCATTGATTGCTGGCTGGGCACAGTGTTTTTTCAGCCCTCTTATTTATTGCTTCTCTCAGTTAAGCCCCATGACCTTTTTTCAATCCATAGGCCTCTACATAAAACAAAATTTGATTTAAAAAACTTTTTTCCATTTTTTGATTCAGACTTTGAGCAAAAAAAAAAAAAAAAAATCAATTACTAAATGATTTTTTTTTTCACATTTCAGTCAGCATATTTTACCATTAAGGAATTTCTTCTGTTAACTTTCTTTACCATATTTTTATTAAATTAAGCAAAAAAGATTTTTAGAAAAGAGCTCCCATAATCTAATCTACCATTGACCACACTGTCCCCCATCATGAATGTTGCAACTTTTTAGTATATGTTATAATCACATAGGTTTAAATTTTGTGTTAAATAGGAAAAAGAGAGCACAACGTGGGTGTCTAATATTAGTGGAAGACTAAATTATGGAACATTTCTTGAATGCAACCCCATGCAGCTTAATAAATATGATTGGGATGTGTCAATGCAGGTTCATCAGTTGTACCACTCTACTCAGTGAGGTTGATAATGGGAAAGGCTATGCCTATGCAGGGGCAGCGAGTATATGGGAAATCTCTGCACTTTCCTCTAAATTTTGGTGTGAATCTAAACTGCTCTAAAAAATAAAGTCTTTAAAAATATAAGAAAGTAGACCTCTACTATAATCAAAACTACAAAAAATTATACATGCATGTGATATGGGCAAGAATGACAAGCACCATCAGAGAAAATGGCCAACAGTTTGATGCATGTGACTGATGGACTTAGAGATGTCTTTTTTTTTTTTAAACTTTAATTAAATTATCATTAATAATAAAACAAAATATAATAACATTATATTTATACCTGAAATAAAGTAAATGACCACCTAAAGTAATTTTCAAATCATGAAAAACTTTTCATTCACTGAACAAAACACAGATCTTCAACTGCCACAGCTGTAGGAATTTACTGTGAGGTGTAAACAAGGTTTCTGATCTGCAGTGCTTATAATAGAGGAGTTAAGAAACATGTACAAAAATTACTACTCCGTCAGGTAGCTCGTGAAAAAGCTTTAATGTGAACTGCTGAACTGAAGTCACGGTATTTCAAACGTGGACAGGTGAAGGCTTCAGATGGAGGAAACGAGAAAAGCCTCAAGGAGAGAAAGGCTTCGAGTTGGTTCCTGAGAGATGGAGGTAAGCTCCACAGATAATGCTGGAAATGAGAATTTCCAGGTGAGTGAGTGCAGTTCCAGCCCTGATTACGACAGAATCGTATTGAGTCATTAGCATAAGCAATCAGTTAGATTTAAAAAGTGCTTTCAGCCAGAAAGAGCAGCATTCCAGCCTACCTATGAAACTTCTTTCTGGCGAGAATATACTGGGTTACAAAAGCTGGCTGCTGAATAACTAGTATCAGTTTTCCCTGAAATGTGTTTTGCAGAAGCCTGGCTCCTGGAGATATTCCACCAAAAACACCCACTCCCATCACGGATTAACAGTCCACAGATCTGCATAATGAAGTCAACACTTCTAAACTTATTTTCCCCACAAAACCCTTTTAGGCTAATAGGCAATACCTATTAACATCTTAGCAGTATAACAGAATTAGGAAGCAATATACTAAAATGGTGAAAAGCATAGTAGACTGTGGAGATGAAGTACCTGGGCCGTAATTCCAGCTGACCTCAGGCCAGTTACTTAACCTTTCTGTGTCTTCCTTTCCTCATCTACAAAATGCTAATGATAATAAAAACTGCTTCATAAAATTGTTATGGGACCTCATTTGATCCCCTACATGTATATTCCTTAGAACAGTTCCTGACACGTGGTAAGCACTAGGTAATGGTTATCATTAGAGCAGCCTTCTCTGGGTTCATTATGGGAAAAGGAAGTTTGTGAGATACAAGTAAATGTTAAGTGGGCTTGTCATTGCTGGTATAAAAATCTAAAAAGGCTGTTTTACCCATGACTCTGGCATTTGGACAGAAGCTTCTGTTTTTTCCCTGCAGCAGAGGACCTCAGGAATGAGAGTGGCATGCTCAGGTATATGACATGTTAAGTATGAGATGCCAGTGGTACAGACAGTCTGGTATGTGCAGTCGACTGCAGGCCATGTGAATTTCCAGTCTAGAAGTGAAGACAAAGCTTTTAAATTAATTTCCACCATTTCCTCTCCTTTGGGCATATTCCTATATACTAATGGCCTTAGGACTTGGACCCTGCCACCCTCCTGTCTGTTCTTTTCCTAAGGACTGACTGAGACTTGATGCTCTGCCGAGAGGCTTCCCTAAAGCAGTCCTCTTTTTCGTACTCCATGCACGTACGGATATATCCTTATTCTGCAGTAATGGCCAAGCCTGATGTCAATGACTGTGTTGAACTGCTGCCCCTTGCCATTAACGTACCTGTAACACCTGCATAGCTGACTGACACCACTTCCCATGAGTGGGCAAATGAGTTCCAAGTCCTAGACCTGACACTGTATACCCTCCCCCTGTATATATGACTTGAGGATGCCTCTGAAAACATTCTCCTCACCCATGATGATATTCAACATGGTCCAGTCAAGTCAAATGGACCTGGAGTTTGGTTCTGGGGCCTGAGCTGGTAGGGTGGCATGTCCGAGCAAAGTTGACTAAAAATCTTAAGAGCCAGAGGGTGAATCAGAACCAAAGTTTTCAGAGAGCAAAAAGGCTCAATATCAGGGACATAAGGCCACTCATCAAATTCAAGAAGTCTTGAGCCACTACAGATCCTTTGAACTACTGATCCTTCTTTGGAAGCTGTAGGGGTCTTCCTATTTAAACTGCATTCTAACTGAAATGTTGTGGTAATACTACTACCTCAGCTTGGACAATAAGCCATATGTGTATTCCCAGATTTATCTGGTCTGCAGAATCACCTGTTCCTGCTGATCAGCCAGGTATGGAAGCCATAAGCATTCACTGGTTGATGCATATCCCCGATTCCCAACATTTATTTGATTCTCAGTTACTTGCACCTAAGACTGTGCTCTGATCAGCAACAATGACACAATGGCTGAAATACACTCTGCTATGAACTGAATGCTTGTGTCCTCCCCGCCCCGCCACCAAAAAAATGCATATGTTGAAGCCCTAATCTCTAATGTGATGGTATTTGGAGGTGGAGCTGCCTTTGAGAGATTATTAGGTTTAGATGAGGTCATGAAGGTGGGGCCCCCATGATGCAGCTAGTGCCCTTATAAGAAGGGGAAGAGGCCAGAACCCTCTCTCTTTCTGTCATTTGCAGATACAACAAGGAGGCTGCCATCTACAAACCAGGAAGAGGGCTCTCACCAGATATTCAATCTGTCAGTATCTCGATCTTAGATTTCCCAGCCTCCAGAACTATGAGAAATAAAGGTTTGTTGTTTAAGTCACCTAGACAATGGTATTTTTTAAGGCAGCCCAAGCTGACTAAGGCTTGCTCCAGGTATGCATAATCTCAGAGCATATTTAAAAAGATACCTATGGAATTCTGATACTTGCCACATTCTAACTCTGAAAATCACTCTTGTATACAAATGTGCCTAATACATGCTTATTAAATATGAGTTGTTAGTGAGGTTGCCTGTGCATATAAAATATCATAATTTTTAATATGTAGTACCCTGTTTTTCTTTCTCTCAATGAATTTAAAATTCTGTATCAGAGTGAAACTCAGTAAGTTAAACATCAATAAGTGGCAGATAGAAATGTAGCCTTTGAAACCTCATATGTTTAAGATTATTTCTCCTTCCCATTTTTCTGTCACAGGACTTTGCAAAGTCTAATAAATCTTCAGTTTTCTCCTCTAGTATATTTATTACCCTCATTACTATCAAGAAAGTAATATTTAATTTTTAAAGCTCATTGTTTCACCCAGTCACTGTTTACACAAATCAATTCTATTAAAGGAGCCAAAGAGAACAACAGTAGCCTGTTTTCTAAGTCCTTTACTAGCGAACACTAAATTGATATGCAAGTAAATATAGTAATATGATAAAAATGTTATTTTCTAATTGCCTTGACTTCGATCATAAAATAACCAAGCCATTCAGTGCATTAATTTTCATGAGCTATCCCCAAACACTAAAAGTGAGTCAGCTGTGTGATACACAACATCAATCATTAAATCAATAACCCATATAGACATGGTCTATGGTTCAGTTCTTTAGGCACTATGTTTATTTCCAAGATAATATTAATTATGTAACAGTACTTTTGCCCTTGGGCAAGTTGCTTCCATTTATCAGAGAACACGGACAACTCTATGGTTTCTTAGCTGGGTGACTGACTGTTGACAACCCTTCAGAAGCATGAAGAAAGTCAAGTTTTGAGTATCTGCAGTATAAAAATAAGCATATCATCGCCCCAAGTGATAAAAAACCTTACGCTACTGAAATGAAATCAAGTCACTGGCAATATTGTACCAAACACACTGACACATTTTTGTTATTGTAACTTTATGTGGCATTCTCTAAGGACATGCAATATATGTCACATTTCAAGACTGCAAATAATTCCTTAAGCTTTAAGCAAGAAAGCTGAAGAATGTTCTCCCTACCCATTGCCTTATTTCTTAAAAAGAGAAAGTCTTTGCTTAAAGCTTTGCTTTGTTTAGCAATCAAATTATCCATTGTAAAACAACGTTGAAATTTATAACGTATTAAGAGTATTCTCTCTGGAATTATTTTCATCATATTACTGAGAATACAATATTATGGGTGACTCAGCGGAAATAAATAATTCACTAGCAAGTTACAATGTCCCTTTCTGAATTTAATTGTAGAGCCTGTGATATTACATACTATTACAAAGGAGAAAACACCTTAGCATAAGAGTTGATTTTCATGAAGAAACAAAATCTAAGCATTCGAATCTATGCAGAATTACAAGTTACCAAGTCACTGACAAAGTAGCTAGTAAAAGATAATTGTACACTTGTGTGAAAAAGACACTGGTTGATGCTCATTATGTGTCACAGGAGCCAGTGAATTTACAGTTTGTCTTTCCAGAGTAGAGGGATTTGTAAGGCAAGATAGCGGCTGGCTGTAGCACCAAAAGCAGACTTAAAGTGCAACTAGCTTTCCAAAGATTCTTGAATGTGAATGTTCTTTTTAAATTCAGATAAAAATAATAAATATTTTAAGCAATCAAGTACCTTTGCAAATCATTTTCAACTTTTGCATAACGTGGGAAATTTTTCTAATCCTACTTTAGCCAGTAAACTTTTTAATAAAACATTTTTACCTAAGGTCTAAAATCTAATATATACACGTAAATATATACATGTATAGCCGTCAAAGCGAAAAAAAGTTTCTCAACTCTGTGAGTTAAAAGAACTAACCTACCTCTACACGCTACATCTAGGAATCACTAAATTTCAGTTTGAAAGTTGATCAGTCAGGGTTCAACCCCTGAAAATAAAATGTATTCTAGCTGATTTTTAACAGAAAGGGTACTGTACCACTTACAGAATTATTAGATGACTGAAATAACAGACCATGGCTGGAGCTTCCAGGATGGACTTTCAAAGCCACGTCACAGGGCTGGGCCACCCTAAGGGCTGCTGCTTCTCACAAGATCAGAATGGCCCCTACCAAATTAGAAAGCCCACAAGCCTAGCGGCTGACTTCAAATCAACCACCTCTACTTGGGAAGCTACCAGCCAAATGAGGAAGCCATACTATAGGAGGAATCAGAAATTGTTATTTCCTTTCTAAAGAAAAATGTCAGCGCAAGATAGAGATTCCATAGTTTCTACAGGTACCTGATCACAGCAAAAAGAAGCTGACTCACCCTGAGAAACTAATTCGATAGCCACTGTATTTAATAATATCCAGTCCCACTCTGCATATGGTTCTTAGCTTATTCCTAAAAGTATTTACCTCCCACTGGAGATTATCAAACTTATTAGGCAATTTGTTGAACCAAGATCCCATGAAAATTCAGAATGGCTAACAGTAGCATTATTGTTTCACTAAAAATTTAAGTATAGTTATTAATTATAGGATACTGTTCAGAAATGTTGACATATAAATATTTTGCTAAATGGTATACAGGAACACATAGGACTATGTGTCTGCAAGATTATAAAACCCAAGAGTTGAAAATGACCTTATAGATCAGCAGGTACACCCCCTTTCCAGGCAAGCATGTCTGAAGGGTAGTCATCCAGACTGTGTTTGGGCATGCACTGGTAAGGGGCACTCTGGTAGATGCATTATTAGACTCAATTCCTCACTCACCCTTGGGGTCCCCAACGCTAATGAGATGCAGTGTATTTCCCTATCACTTCTCTTTTCTCAAATCCGAAACAATGCGTTTCTCCTTATATGCATCCACAACGTCTTTTCCATCCTTTGTCAGTTACAACAGCAGACATTGTTGGTGCCATGCACAGGTTCTTGGAATCCCTTTTACTCAATTAATGTGTCTGTTGCCACTAAGAGCTTTCTCCTGCCACCTTCTCTGAAGGAGTACCCTTGGATAATGAAAGCTGTCTTGCCTGGAAACACATGCAAGTTTGTGACCACTCTCCATTACATCCAGTAGCCAGTGACTGGTGTGAGGGGTGCAAAAGCCCAACTCTCTTTATAGTTGAGAACTCGCCACAGGATCAGACTAAGGCTAGACTTCACCTGGAGACACCTCTCTGACTAGTTTCTCTCTCCTGCTTCCTCACTCCCTTTCAGGTTTCTCTTGAAAGCACTGCTTTAAATCACTAGCATAGAAATCTCTGTCTCAGGCATTATGTCCAGAGGCCCACCTACAATGCTACCTTCCTTCAATCTATCCTCAGAGACATTTTCTAAGCCCACTTCTTTGCTCATTCTGTATCCTCGAGCCCAAAGAATGACACATAGGAGGCATTCGATACATGTCCGAAGAATGAATATCAATAGTACTTTTCATTGACGATTAAAAACTTATTACTGTTTTGTAGTTTTCTGTGATTCTTGAGTTTACTTTGTCCTTAGCATCTTGACTGTGGGTTCATACCTATCTTTCTCTGAATTGTTTTCCATTATAAGAATCACATATCCTAAATATACTGGATTTCCTGGTAAACACAATTTTTAAACCACAGTATCACAGAACAAAGTTCTCTTTTCCCTAGAACTTTCATAGTGCAGATTTTTTTTTAATCAAAAGAAAAGAATATTGGATGAGAGCCCTAAAGGAAAATATTGCCTTTATTTTGTGTTACAACTTGTGGACCGTGACAGAATTCAATATCTAGGCAGACAGGTATGCTAGATGGATAATATTAGAGTTCTGTTATCTGGGATGAAGAAGAATGCCACCTCATTTCTATGAGGTCTCACGACAGCCTCCCTAGAATAGTTGAAGTATTTCTCATATCCAGATGACATATGTGAACATCATACAGGATGTCCTGGGTCCTCTCATCTCGTTTGAGAATGACATCATAAAACAAGGAGATACAACATTAGACAAATACAAATACTGAATACAAGCTTTTCAGAGTATAGGCAGTGCCATAAGACCCTGGAGAGAGTTGAGGTCGTTAACTAAATACTGTTCCATATTGGCCTTTCTAGCAACCAGCATTTAATGCTGGTCTTTTCTTCCTTTCTTCCCCATAACACTATTTCTTTAGCGCTATGAAAGGATATGTGATTGTAACTTTCCTTTCAGCTGCTTTAAGTTTTAATTATCCTTACACAGCCAAAATTCCTCTGCTAACACTGAAAACAATTTGTAGCACACTATCCTTGTCAGCCTGTTTCAGGAACAGAGGAACTTTAAATATGCGGGGGGGGCCTGCCTTCTTGTCTTCTCTGTTACGATTTTCCTTTATCCTCTTAGTACACCCTTTTTATGGTGTACAGTCATTTGTTTTCTTGGACTTCAGGCTTGTTACAGTCTCCTTTGTAACTAGAGTATAGATAATGACAGATATTCCAAGAAGTCGAGAGCAACAGAGCTATATTTATAGAATACTGGCAGAGTTCACTTGGGGGAGGCGGTGTTGTATATCGTAACTTAAGAAATCAGATTAAATGGCCATTTAGTAGTAGCAGAACAAATGCACAATTCAAAAGTAAAAGGGAATACAAAATATTTATGAAGCACCCTCTAAGAAAGGAGTAATTGTTATGATTTTGAAATCATTATGAAACAAAAAAAAAGCCTAGGGATCCTTTTTTCATGCATTGTTTACAAAATGCATTCCTAAAAGAATTTTAACCAACTTCATTGTAAACACAGAGAAACACATGGTTGAAATTTTAATAACAGAAAACCACATACATAATATGGCAGTGTTATTGCATTTTTTATGAGCAGTTACCTTTTAAAGAGATTATAAATTCAGTATAGGCAAATTTGTACTTGTGTTATATAAATACACATAATTTTTGAATGTTAAACAGAACACCTAGCTGCTATTAAGGGAGTGAAAAATTCCCATAAACAAGCCACATAAAGATAATTCCTGTGTTAAGTTGGAATTGACTATCAAATAGGAAATTTTTTCAGAGAAGGATGTTTTAGGAAAATTTTTATCTGCAAAAAGAGATCATTGGATTAACACAAGTTGGTTTTGTTGAATCCTTGTAAAGACTGTCTCCAGATGTTTCTGTCAGTTCTTGAATACATTTCTGCATTCCTACAAATTTGGAGTATACATTGGAGACAACGTCACTGACACATTTGCATAAATCAATATAAAAGGAATGATTCTGAGGTAAAGGATATAAAAAAACAAAGTTCCTGATACTTAGATTGAAGAGTATTAACAAGTGTATTAAAAATAGCATCACAACTTTAAGTACTATAAAAACTCTTATTTTGTAAGGTATTTCATTTTGAATTTATGAACATGCAACATAGTCCAATTTCCTCTCTTAGGTGTTCACCATTAAGCCAGAGCACCAGACCGAAAAAAAGACCAGAATTTGAAATCCTCCAACAGTTCAAAACTATACCAAATTTACATATATGTTAAGTGTTTTAGAAGCAAAATCAACTATCATGACCACAATAAAGGAAAGAAGGAACAGT
Source organism: Balaenoptera ricei (assembly GCF_028023285.1). Taxonomy (NCBI): domain Eukaryota; kingdom Metazoa; phylum Chordata; class Mammalia; order Artiodactyla; family Balaenopteridae; genus Balaenoptera; species Balaenoptera ricei. The sequence goes on from NC_082654.1 coordinate 45,609,387, forward strand.
CACTGAAAGCAAATTTAATATTCACCATAGCCTGGGAGAAAATCTCTGGGACCAGGACTCAGATTATTTGGTTGTTGTGAGCAACTTCATTAACTGACGGTGAGGCCTCAGAATATCACTTGAATCTCAGATTCCTTCCCTCTGTCAACTGTAGGCATTGTGCCCACCTACATTACATGGGTAAAGTGAAAATAAAATAAGAAAACAGATATGAATGTGTTTAAAGATGCTGATGCCAGAAGCAATAAAGACAGTGAGCCTGCCTGGCCTAGCCTGAGCCTACCCTCATGGATCTCACTTCATACCACTTTGTCCCTTGGCCTCTGGACTCCACACACTTGCCACCTTCTGTCAGTTTCTCCCCACCCCAGTGTTAGGTCATTTCCCACTGGCTCTTTGCCCATGATGTTCTTTCACCTGGAACACACTTCACCTCTGTGCCCCACCCACATGCCCCACCCTCTCTGCAAACCTCTCTAATCCATTTCTATTCATCCTTCAGGTCTTGGCTCAAACACTGTTTCCTCAAGGCAACATTCTTAGACCTACCCTTTGAAATTAAGTCAAGGTCTCTCTTCCATACATTCTTAAGGCATCATTAACATTCCTTCAGAGCACCTGTCTCCCACAATCAATCAAATAAATAGGCGAATCTACACAACCTCTTCAAGAGAGAAGTTAGACCATTTGAAGACTTAAGATTCCTATCCTAACCAAACCTCCCTTTCTACCCCTGCACCAAAAAAAAAAAAAAAAAAGACTGAATTATTAAGAACTCCATCTGGACATACATAAAATATTATTCTGAAAGCCAAAACTCACTTCTAACAATTTCAGAACACACAACAAATAAACAAATAGAAATAAGTAAATAAAACTACACATGATTTGTTAGGATTAACAAAAAGTCATTTTCAACTAATAAAATGGAATTTATATTTTGAAAAGAAAATCTTTTTCTTAAACTTTCAAGCACTCACAAAAACTAGAAAGAGGCTTACCAAGTATTATGTAGAAAAAGATTTACAATTACATTACAATGTCTTTCACTGGGATGTAAGTTATATTAAATATTGTACTTGTAGTGCTTGAAAATTATTCTCTCTGGTAGTTTTAAATATTTCCTTCATAGTCTTTATATTATTGATATTTTACCTAAAATAATATAAAAATAAATTTCAGTACAACTACAGATTTTAAAATTACAAATTCTGAATTTAAAAGACTTGAATAGTGATATTATAGTTGGTTAAATTTCAATCAGTGTCTTCATTTTTATAGGTAGAAATTAATTTTATGGGAATTATATTTTAATGCAATGAAATAGTACTGTCATCAGAGTTGATCTTTTCCTTCTAAAAGTTTCTCAGTTCACATAGGAATATTGCAACTGCAGAAGCCAGGGCCACACAGAGCTTGAGAGATCTTTATCAGTTGGACTGTGTCAGAAATAGAAGCTCATTTTAACAGAGATAAACCAAGCTGGATTTAGAGAAGCCTTTCCAGTCAACAGTGCCAGAAACCTGTGAACTCAAGCATCCCCAAGATAACTTTGAGACTACATACTTTTAAAAGCAGCATTTTTTAAATTCCAAGGAAGTAGTTATTTCATCTGATTTCATGAGCATGTTCTAATTACCATGCTGATGTCTCCAGGCAGCCATTATTCCAGGTTATAGCTCCCTAAGGATTCACACCAAGCACCTGAATGACCCCTCATTATCCAAGGAGCTAAGAAGTAATAACTTTCCTTGGATGCAGTTAGTTTTACTTGGAAGTGAGGATTTATTATTTCTTTTTCTCTGGTCCAGGTATAAATGACAGTTCGTATAGTCTCAACTTTCCTGGTTTGCAGATTTATTGTTCGATCCTTGCGCTTTGGTTTTATTATTATTATACAATTTTTCTGTTTAAGTGAATGGCAAATTTACTTTGATGAGGAGCTAGGGAATTAAAGTATTAATGCTCTGAGGAAAAGATTTTAATTTCTGATTGATATTTATAAGACTGATAAATCCTTCCACCAGGATGCATTGCTAGTGGAAATATAAATCGTTATAGCTTTTCTGGAATGCAGTAAATACTAAATTAAAATCTCTGGGATGTTATATCATTTCTAAGGCATTATCCCATATGTAAAGGCACTACAACAAAAGATACATGTAAAGGGGAGTTTAGAGCAACTGCATGTTTATAGTGCAAAAAAACAAAAACCTAGACGCAAAAAATAAATAAATATCCATCACCAAGTAAATAGTTTGAATAAATGTGAATCCATCCCTCATTATAGTAGCTATTCAAAAGAGTGAGTTGTCCTCAAATTCCAGCAAAATGAAGAACTTATCAGCAAAAAAAAAAAAAAGAAATCTCCACGTGCTAAAAGCAAGAAGGAAGCTGAAAACCAGAGCAGTGGGCATGCATGCCAACAGTGCAGTAGCACTGGGGAAATATTGGAGCTGGCAAGGGCTAGAGGTTTAGCGTTGAACATCCCCACAGAACAGGAGAACAGGCCTCAGGCCTACATCACGCAGGGGATTTGAACTTAGCACTCTGTAGATAACTGGACTCTGAAAGGGCTACAAGACTAGCACAAACACTCCATTTAATCAACTCACTGACCCAGGGAAATGACAAAAGAGGTTTGACAGATGCCTTCAGTGCCCTGTCCATGTCTCCCGAATGTGGAGAGCAAATACCTGACTCACCAATAAAATGTAATTGTCTGAGGAATTACTGTAGGTTTTTTGCTTTGTGCATAAATAGGGCAAATGAACTGTTGGAGAGAATGTCCCTCAGAAGTATCCTGACCAGTGACAGCTGGTGTGTGGGTATATATAACATCTCAACATTTTCCCTCCTCTGCTGGGGTAACTCTGGGGTAGGTTCTACATTATCTCTAGCAGAATTGTGCTCTAGTTACCCACAGTGGTAACCTCATCCTATATACTAAAAGTGAGCATGTGAGAACTGAAAATAAAAATCCTGTATCATTTACAATGGTCAATCAACTTTTGTTGGTTTTCTTTCCCTTTTTGTCTCACTTTGTCCATTCTCCTATCGTTATTATCTGGGATAACTTCCCAAATAAACTACTGGCATCTGAATCCTCACCTTGGGGTCTCCTTCTGGGGAAACCCAAGCTAAGACAGGTTAGGTCTGTCCTGGATATGGAAGGAAAAAACAATTCTCCTGTGAGGATTGCTCTCCACTGACTTGGAGCCCATATTTACTATGCACAGGTGGTACAGAAAAATATCCAGCCACTGAATTACTTAGAAAATTGGGGAAAGGCAAATAATGCATCTAAGCCTCCTGACAAAAGCAAATTTAAAACCATTCCAGAATAATGTTTCCCCAAAACTTGCCATATTTACCTTCTTCAAGGGGGAACATTTTTTTGTGCTTAAAATGAGTTCATAATACATTATTAAAACACACAATCTGCCATGAATTAGAGTCCGAGACAAAATAAGCATGGATTAGTGCTCTCTAAAACGTGAAATACCAAAAACTTGATGAATTAATAAAATATCTTTTAAATTATTAGTCATTTTTAAAATTACAGAAACAATAAGGAAAATACATAATTATGATGATGATAGCTAACTTTTTCTCAATGTTTATGATGAGCTAGGCAATCATTCATGGGCCAAAATAATGTACAATTTCTAGGTAAGCTAATAACTTGGGTTTTGTTTACTATTATTTTTTGGTACTGACACAAAAAAAACTGGTTTTCTCACAATAATAAATGCATACATCACCACTCTTTTCAACATGGTACTAGAAATTTTAGCCACTGTAATGAAGCAAGAAAAAAAAAACATATTGGAAAGGAAGAAATAAAACTGTATTTGCAGACAACACGATTGTCTATGAAAAGAATCCCAAGGAATCTACAAAAAAACTTCTTGGACTAATAAGTGAGTTAATCAAGTTTGCAAGATACAAGAAAAACCACACGCAAAAAAAGATCAATTGCTTTTCTATGCACGAAAAATGAACATGTGGAAACTGAAAATTAAGAACACAATACCACCTACTATTGATCCCCCAAAAATGCTTACATGTAAACTTAACAAAACATGTACAATATAGTACACTGAAAATTAGAAAAAGCTGATGAAAAAAATCAAAGTAGACCAAAATAAATGGTGAGATTATGCCCATGGATTGGAGGACCCAACATAATAAAGTTACCAATTCTCTCCAAATGGATCAGAGTTTAATGCAATTTCACCAAAATCTCAGCAAAGTTTGTTTTAGATCTAAATGAGCTAATTTTAAAATTCATATGAAAAGGAACTGGCCCTTGAATAGCAAAAATAATCTTGAGGGGAAAAAAAGAAGTAGGAGGTATCATTCTAACCAATATTAACTTTTGCTATACAGCTACAGTAACCAAGACTGTGTGGCATCAGCAAAAGAGACACATAGGTCAAAAGAATAGAACAGAGAACCCAGAAATAGACCCACACAAATATGCTTAATTGATCTTTGAATAAAAGAGCAAAAGCAATTCAATGGAAAAAGGATAACCTATTCAAAAAACGGTGCTGGAGAAACGGGACATCCACAGGCACAAATGAATAAATAAACCTCAGCCTGAATCTCATACCTTATATAAAAAATTAACTCAAGGGGCTTCCCTGGTGGCGCAGTGGTTAAGAATCCGCCTGCCAATGCAGGGGACACGGGTTCGAGCCCTGGTCCCGGAAGATCCCACGTGCCGCGGAGCAGCTGGGCCCGTGAGCCACAATTACTGAGCCTGCGCGTCTGGAGCCTGTGCTCCGCAACAAGAGAGGCCGCGATAGTGAGAGGCCCGCGCACTGCGATGAAGAGTGGCCCCTGCTTGCCGCAACTGGAGAAAGCCCTCGCACAGAAACGAAGACCCAACACAGCCATAAATAAATAAATAAATAAAATTTAAAAGAGATAAGCAAAACATTCTCTCTATAAATTAAAAAAAAAAAAATTAACTCAAAATGGATTATGGACTTAGATGTAAAACAGAAAACTATAAAACATTTGGGAAAAAACTGTAAGAGAAAGTTTGGGGACCTAGGAAAAGGAAAGAGTTCATCTTAACAACAAATATACAATCCATAAAAGTAAAACTTGATGAATTTCACCTCATCAAAATTAAAAACGTTTGCTCTGTAAAGACCCTGTGGAGTGAATTAAAAGGCAAACCACAGACTAAGAAAATATTTGTAAACCATTTATCCAACAAAGGACTGCTATCTATAATATACATATACAAAAAAAACTCTCAAAACTCAACCACACACATAAAAAATTCAGCTAGAAACTGGGCAAAAGACATGAGCAGACATCTCAACAACTAGGATATACAGATAGCAAGTAAGTTCATACAAATACATTCAACATCTTCTTCATTAGAGAAATGCAAATTAAAATCTCACTGAGTTATCACTACATGCCTATCAGAATAGCTAAAACTAAAATAGTGACAACACCAAGTTTTGGTGAAAGTGTAGAGAAGCTGAATCACTCATACATTGCTGGTAGGAATGTAAAATGGTACAGCCACTCTGGAAAACAGTTTTTTATAAAACTAAATATGTAATTTTCATACACCCAGAAACTGTACTCTTGTTCCTTTATCCCAGAGAAATAAAAATTCACATCCACATGAAAAGCTGTACACAGTTTTTTATATCAACTCTATTCATAGTAGCCCAAAGCTGGAAATAACACAAATGTCCTTCAATCACTTCAATGAGTGAATGCTTAAACAAACTCATGTTATGTGATATGACATCCATATCACGTAACACTACTCAGGAGTAAAAAGGAACAAACTATTGACACATGCAACAACCTGGATGAATCTCAAGTGAATAATGTTGAATAATAAAATACAATCCCAAAAGATTACATATTATAGGATTCCATTTAAATGACATTCTCAAAATGTTTTATAAACGAAGAACAGATTAGAGGTTGGCAGAAGTTGGGGATGGCGGGGGAAGAAGGTTATGGTGGAGGGAGGTAGGTATGGATGTAAAAGGGCAGCATGAGGGACACGTGCTATATCTGAACTGTAGTGGTGGGCACACAAAACTACACGTGCTAAAATCACAAATCATAGAATTAACACACACACATTTCACACACAAGTAAGTCTAAATAAATTGGAATAAGATCAGTGGATTGCACCAATGTCAATACCCTGGTTGTGATACTGTACTACAGTCTAAGATGTTATCATTGGGGAAACTTGAGTAAAGGATACAAGGGCTCTCCCTGTGTTGTTTCTTATGATTGCATGTGAGTCTACAATTATTTCACAATTAAAGTGTATTTAAAAAACAAGTTAATGAATACACAAAAAAGTATACAGAAATGTGTAAACAAAATCCATGAAAAATACCTTTTACAAAACAGTTCCCACTTTTCTGTAATTTCTGTACTTGAATTTAGTTTGCAATGGTCTGAACCAGAGAACTTCTTAAGAAGGGCTTACACTTTATGTAATAAAATAAAGTAAGTAGCATCACAACATATCACAGTGAAAGAACATGAGGGATTATCCCCTGGTGGTCCAGTGGTTAGGACATGGTGCTTCCACTGTCAGGGCCCGGGTTTAATCCCTGGGAACTATGATCCTGCAAGCTGCTCCCATAAGCCACACAGTGAGGCCAAAAAGAAAAAAGGAAAGAAAGAACATGAGATTCTGAGCAGAGTAACTAGGTTTAAATTTGGTCTTTGCTACTTCCTGGATGTGTTTCCTTAGGAGAGTTATTTAACCGCTCCAATCTCTAAATTTCCTGTCAGAAAAAAATGCAAATCATAGTATGCACCCAGAACACTGGGTGTTCTGAGCATCAAACGAAAGAATACATGTAAGGCACCTGGTACAGAGATTATACATAGTAAGAGCTCATTTAACTTAAATGTGGTTTATATTTGTATGTGTTGCGGTGTAGCACAGGTTGTACTTGGATTCTGAATTATGGTTTAAGGGTCTCTCTCTCCACACACACTGACACACAGACACACACACACACAGACACACACACACACAATATTCAACAGAGATAGGTTAGGCAACTGTGAAAAGGAAATTAACTTTTTTTTTTTCCAGAACCCCAAAGCTCTGCTTTATCCCATGGGAGAAAGACCAATTTACATATCACAAGGCAAGTATGTAACGACACATGGGCATCCAAATTAATGTGCCGTATTTCTGATGTATTACAATGATGTTTCATAGACACTTATAGATTGGAACTACGGAAGTGGCCAACTGGGCTCACTCCTTGTATATCATGTATATCAACACTTACCCACTATTATTTAATGCTCACAACAATACTATGGGGTAAGTATTGTTATCAACACTTTACAGATGAGGAAACTGAGGATTAGAAAGATTAAGCAATTTGCCCAAGGTCAGAGAGCTAAAATCTAAAAGCAAAACCTTAAACACACAATCATCTGACCCTAAAGCCAATGTTCTAGTTATTCTATAAAGCTAAATATCATATCAGAAATTTAGAACCTTTTTTAAGTATTTTTCCTCTCTTGTCCATGAAGTGAATTGCCTCATATAGGCAGCTTTTCACAAGATGATAGATTCACTCCCAAAGTTTAAAACATGACTTACTATAAAATGAACCAAAGAAATTATTTCTTTGCACACATCTGGGTGTGTCCTTTTGTAGTGACGATTTCTATTTGCTTTGTCAATTTAGATTCTGGTATATTATGCTTGCTTAAAATATGCTACCGATGACCAGCTTTGAAAGCTCATTGGGTTCTCGTAAGGGTAACAGATTTATCTAAGTCCTCAAACTCCAATAGGAAGCAGAATGATATCCTAAAATATATACATGGTTTTGTTTCCTAACTTTGTCCCTTTAATGATACCTTCCTTGACATCATGTCTTGTCCCATTTTACCCTTGCCATAACCCTTTAAGGAAAGTACTTTTATTATTCCCATTTTTTCTTAACATCTTTATTGGAATATAATTGCTTTACAATGGTGTGTTAGTTTCTGCTTTATAACAAAGTGAATCAGCTATACATACATATATTCCCATATCTCCTCCCTCTAATGTTTCCCTCACACCCTCCCTATCCCACTCCTCTAGGTGGTCACAAAGCACCGAGCTAATCTCCCTGTGCTATGCAGGTGCTTCCCACTAGCTATCTATTTTACATTTGGTAGTGTATATATGTCCGTGCCACTCTCTCACTTCGTCCCAGCTTACCCTTCCCTTCCCTGTCCCCGTGTGCTCAAGTCCATTCTCTATGTCTGCGTCTTTATTACTGTCCTGCCCCTAAGTTCGTCAGAACCACTTTTTTTTTTTTTTTTAGATTCCATATATATGTGTTAGCATACAGTATTTGTTTTTCTCTTTCTGACTTATTTCACTCTGTATGACAGACTCTAGGTCCATCCACCTTACTAAAAATAACTCAATTTCGTTTCTTTTTATGGCTGAGTAATATTCCATCGTATATATGTACCACAACTTCTTTATCCATTCATCTGTCGATGGACACTTAGGTTGCATCCATGCTCTGGCTATTGTAAATAGAGCTGCAATGAACACTGTGGTACATGACTCTTTTTCAATTATGGTTTTCTCAGGGTATATGCCCAGTAGTGGGATTGCTGGGTCGTATGGTAGCTCTATTTTAGCTTTTTAAGGAACCTCCATACTGTTCTCCATAGTGGCTGTATCAATTTACATTCCCACCAACAGTGCAAGAGGGTTCCCTTTTCTCCACACCCTCTCCAGCATTTATTGTTTGTAGATTTTTTGATGATGGCCATTCTGACTGGTGTGAGGTGATACCTCATTGTAGTTTTGATTTGCATTTCTCTAATGATTAGTGATGTTGAGCATCCTTTCATGTGTTTGTTGGCAATCTGTATATCTTCTTTGGAGGAATGTCTGTTTAGGTCTTCTGACCATTTTTGGATTGGGTTAGTTGTTTTTTGATATTGAGCTGCATGAGCTGCTTGTATATTTTGGAGATTAATCCTTTGTCAGTTGCTTCATTAGCAAATATTTTCTCCCATTCTGAGGGTTGTGTTTTCATCTTGTTTATGGTTTCCTTTGCTGTGCAAAAGCTTTTAAGTTTCATTAGGTCCCATTTGTTTATTTTTGTTTTTATTTCCATTTCTCCAGGAAGTGGGTCAAAAGGATGTTGCTGTGATTTATGTCAGAGTGTTCTGCCTATGTTTTCCTCTAAGAGTTTTATAGTGTCTGGCCTTACATTTAGGTCTTGAATCCATTTTGAGTTTATTTTTGTGTATGGTGTTAGGGAGTGTTCTAATTTCATTCTTTTACATGTAGCTGTTCAGTTTTCCCAGCACCACTTATTGAAGAGGCTGTCTTTTCTCCATTGTATATTCTTGCCTCCTTTAGCAAAGGTAAGGTGACCATATGTGAGTGGGTTTATCTCTGGGCTTTCTATCCTGTTCCATTGATCTATATTTCTGTTTCTGTGCCAGTACCATACTGTCTTGATTACTGTAGCTTTGTAGTGTAGTCTGAAGTCAGGGAGCCTGATTCCTCCAGCTCTGTTTTTCTTTGTCAAGATTGCTTTGGCTATTCAGGGTCTTTTGTGTTTCCATACAAATTGTGAAATTTTTTGTTCTAGTTCTGTGAAAAATGCCATTGGTAGTTTGATAGGGATTGCATTGTATCTGTAGATTGCTTTGGGTAGTAAAGTCATTTTCACAATGTTGATTCTTCCAATCCAAGAACATGGTATATCTCTCCATCTGTTTATATCACCTTTAATTTCTTTCATCAGTTTCTTATAGTTTTCTGCATATAGGTCTTTTGTCCCATTTAATAGGTGAAGAAAATGATGTTTCAAGAAGTTGTGAACCTTGCCCAAGGTCACAAGAGATCAGAGTTCAGACTGCAGAGTGAAGCCAGGTAGTATCACTCCTCAGCAGTGTTTGGTTTGTAACCATTAATGATTTCCTGACTCTTCTGCCCTCTTCTGTCTTCAGCAATTTGTGTCACCTCTCTAAGCTTCAGCTTGCTCATCTATTAAATTTTAAATTAATGCCTTCCCTAAAAAAGATGTTTCTGCAGAGTAAAGGAGATAATGCATTTAAACTGCCTTAGAAAAAATGTAAAATCTTCCAACCTCCCATCACTGCCACCATAGTTGCCAAAAGTGTCCACCAATAGAGAAATATGAACCAATGAATTGACTCTAAATATATAAAAATAGAAGTATATATAATACATATTCCTCTTGGGGCTGTTAGAAGGAAAGTCAGAATGTTCTCCCTGGCTTACAAAACACTGGTTCTTTCTTTCTTGGCCCATCCCTACTCCCAAAGCCAGAACTTATGCCAGATAGCTTGGAATGTGAGCATCTGTTTGCTCTCCATCAGTCCCCACAAAGCAGTATATGAGCTTGCTGTTGTCATAGTTAATCCTCTGAACATGAAGAAAATTCCAAGCAGATTTCATTGGAGTTCCTTTTTTATGCATGGAAGCATTTGCCCTTCTGTCACATCTCTACCATCTGGCAATAAATGCTCTCATGAATCTGTGCACATTGTTCTAACAAATATGCCCCCATCTTTGCACACAAGGAATAATCAGGCCAATTCTGGTTCCAAACAGGAGGACTAATCAACATGAGATGTAGGGAATATCAAGCTTGCAATGACCCATCGAGGAAGACTGTGAGCTCTGGCCCTGCAATGATCCTGCAGAACAATGATTAACACAGAGAAATAAATTGTCATCCACATACAGTGACTGCCAAGGATGACAGTGAGCAGATTTTTTCCTTATTCATTGAGAAGTGGTCATGTGGTTTCTCACTGCTTCTTGACCAGTCAAAGGCCAGGGTCCGCAGGTCTCTTCCTTCTAGTTTATCTCCAAATTCTCTATACCTTGCCAATCCTCTCTATTTGACAGCTCTGGCTATGACCTTGGAGAGCTATTGCCAGCTGGTGACCAGAGGACTTTTTGTTTTGTTTTGTTTTGTTTTACTACAGTTCTCTGCCAACATCAAGCACATCTTAGATTCTATATACAAAGCCAATTTAAAAGTTTATAACCAATTCAAATTTTTAAAACCCAGGACCACCCATCTCATTGACTAGCATTACTATATATGCATTTATATGTATTCATTCAGGACCAGGTACAGAATATTATTCAATAAAGTTTGAAGCAATGAATATGTCAGACCTAAGTTCATTCACTAGCTAATGGTCACTAAAAGTTAATATTAAAGAAATGTGTTTTTAAACACTCTAATTAGTATAAATCTGATAGAGTAATAATTTCTGGATTCATTAAAATTTAATTGAAATGTCAATTAAGATTGAATTATACTAGTGTTGGTGGTTTAGAAACTAAACAATAAAGCTAGAATATGCCAATTTCCTGGTGATTAATTCATGTTAGACACAGATAGTCACTATACTGCCTTGGATATATATTTTTGACTCAGAAATAAAAATGAACACATTGATCATCATTTAACAATTTGCAGGACTCAGATTTGATTTTCTGCCTTAACTCAAGAATTAAATCAAAATTCATAGATAATATGTTTTAATCACTTCTAACTAGTCTTAGTTATTATTAGTTAACTATTTTAACTATTGAAGATTTTTGATGTTTTATAAGGATTCTTAATCTATATAAAATATAAGATATAGAATATATCGGTGGTTGTAACTATTCAGGAATTCAATATACAAGCCATTTTAATACCTTAGGGAAATGGGGAATAATTATCAGTTTTCTAAATGGACTTTCATTTATCTAATCTTCTTTGAGCATTTCTATGTGCCAGATACTGCTCTGTACTGATTCCATAATAGAAGAAAAATTTCCTGTCTTCAGGAAGTTTACATTCTATTGAGTAGAATAAGGAAAGACAATCATTACCAGCAAAATTTACCTAGGTTTTCACTCATAATGGTTATTTCCTTCTCTTCATATTATTCATATTCTTTGTTCATGTTTTGCAAATTGAAATGGCATTACAAATCAGAAATCGTAATGGCATACCAATGGATAAAAAGATTTTGGTTGAATTTTCTCTTGATTAGGACTGATTTCTAGTGTAAGAGGACATTGTGCTTCATTTTGGTGAATATGGTGACTTATGTTTAGTTTTGGATATCAACATTAATAACAATGGCCAAACTTGATTGATATCTAGTTCAGGCACATGACATTAACAATCTAGTTTTGGCAGTATGGCATTTAATCATGTATAATTATTTTAAATAGATATGCATTAAGAGAAAAAAATTACTCTGCTATAAAACATGCTCACATGAGAATTAATAACAGATTTTGTGTGAATTCACTGCAGTCTGACATTTGTTCCGATTAACTAGAGAGTCAAGAGTAACTTGTTCCTTGAATAGCCTGGCTTATCTTAGCAATCTTGTGTTGAAAATATCACCTTCCAATTCAATGTTTATTTATGTTCAGTCACATAAATAGAGACAATTATAAGCCCCATATTCTAAAAACCCAAATCATTACCTTTCCAACCCTTTCCTGATGGCTTCAATGGAAGAAGATTTGTTAAAATGGCTAAATACTCACAAGAAAAAATAGAGTAATAAGTGACAGGAATCCTGCAGTATGAAAATATTCATAGTTCATTTACCCTGGTCTTCCCTTTTACACAATAGTATATTATAGACAGTTTTGTTAATGCATGAAAATCTCCTATTTTTATGTCATCCACTTTATCTCTCAAGGTCTAAAACAATAGGTACAACTATCAATTTAAAAATCAAGGCGATAATGTTTGATTCAAATATTTCTCCAACCACACATTTTATAAAAATTTCTTGGCAGAAAGCAGGGAGCACCAATCTAAAACAGCACAATTTAAAACTGGAGGTTTTTTTAAAACTCTCTATATATACATATCCATTATACCCTTGACCCTTGCGCCACTGCTTATGGCTAAAAGAAACAATTTCAGAACATGTGAGAGTAGCAAAGGGAAGATATAAACATCTCATTTTTCAGGAGAAAGACTGAAGGAAAAAATGCTAGTACCCAGAATGTTTATCATCATTTGGTGCAGTTAACATTTAGTGTCTCAAATTGTCAGTAATTTTTCACAAGAAGCAACAGCTGAGAAATGCCAAAATCCATTTGATTTGAACCTTTAAGTTTCACCCCAAGATCAGCTTTGTAGAGGAGCTGACAGGATCATTTCATAAAAGTTAGCTGTATTTAATTCAATTAGGCTTCAAATGTAAATATTTTACTGGATTCTAAAATTACAATTTTTCATAAGATCTATAGGAGTATGCCTAATAAATTACACCACTAAAATAACTTAATAATCAGTAGAAAAATAATAAAAGCTTTGAAACAAGTGTGTAAATCTTTTCTTTTAGCATATAAGAATCTGAAAGGAAACTAAGAGAATCACGGGAAAATACGAGTGAGGACTGTGAAAAGCATAGCTTCCCTCCCTAAATGGGATTTGCCAATGACTTTGGGTTATAAGTGTAAGACTCATTAAAAACAGCAAGGAAAGGATAAGAAGATCAATGGCTTAGTTACTCAGAATTTTGCATTAATTACTTACACTCTCCATTTTCTTAGGAGCCTGAAAACAATAAGAGAAGTAGACTGCCTTCAAATGGATAGGCCCATACGGTAGCAATCAGTTTTGAGTTTGAGACTCTAGATAAAGTCATTCTTCACTGCACCATGAGGCAGTGTCTTACATACTGGAAGACAGCACACATGTGAATCATCATTGCCAGCAAAATCTCAAGGAAATATACAGCTAATACGCCCCTCTCAAATTAAAACAACTTATTTTATAAGCACCTAACGACTCTGTGTGTTTAACTGAAGATACAATCAATGCTAGAGTGAATATTTTATTTTGATGAAAATAAAAAATTCCATTTTTCTGAGGCTTAGTTCTTGATAAAACACCAGTAACACCACTTTTCCTATGTCAGTGATTCTGATTATTCCCTTTTCTCTATGCTTATAAGAGGGATAATGACTAACACAAACCCCAGTGTCTTTTCTTTATTTTATTCATGGAAACATCATTATAATATATGTAGGCTTGAGGCATGTAACTACAAATAACTGAGTTTTAAGTGGAAGTGGGCTACCTGGACAAATTCCTTCCTTTCTACAAATGTGAATTCCAATCTCCATCAGAGGCCATGAAAATGTATTTTCTACTACTGACATTCTGGGGAAACAATTTATCCTGTAGGGAGATTTAAGAATTTCTACACTATAAAAAGGGTAAGGCTAAAAAAAAAAAAAAAAAAAAAAAAAAAAAAATTCGTTCCATATAGCTGTATCGCAATGTGTGAGAGCAGGCACCTCTTGATTTACAGCTACAATAGACACCAAGCAGTATATGATAAAAGGTATTGGTTTCCAAATATACGTAGGACATATTCTTTACGTCTAGATATATTTCTTTCAATTGTAGTCAGCAAAATATGACTTACACTTTAACTGGCTTAAGAGAAAGACATATCCTCTCTCAATGACAAATGGATAAAACAGAACTACCAGATCTTCCTTCAGATGCAAATATTTTAGCAGATTTACCTGGAGTCAAGGTTTTTTCCCAAAACTTTATAAGGATAAAGGAGACAATGTAGTGAGAGCTTTCATAGATTCCAAAGCTTTATTCAAAATAAAATATTGGATATTGTCATCAAGCAGATCCTGTTCCAAAAAGTTATTCTATAGATTTTGAAAATGAGATAGGTGCTAGATTACATAGAATTTTTGCTGCAAATAATAGGCATCCATCTTGAAGGTGCTTAAGCAGACAATATGTTAATCATAAGGATGCTGGTTGCCGCAGAGAACCCAAGTTGAGGAGTGGGATAAGGCCTCTGCAGCAAGCTAGACCTCAGGACTTAGAACACCACCACGGCTATTCCTCCTTTTCTGTGGACTCTTGTCTACACATCTGCTCTGCTCCTCTTTCCCTTTCCTCCTTACAAAACCATTTATCTCTTCCCCAAGACCCTCCCCTGACACCCAATCTTGGATCAATCCCAACTCCAGACTTAAAGGGGGCCAATAAATCCCTCTTTCAGAATTTGGGAGCTAGGATTGAAGCTGTAACATGTAAATTCTGGGAGATTTAAACTGCTGATGCCATTCTTGTTCACAAGACACTCTGACCCTCATCTCAGGTGAGCCCTCTGCCACATGTGAAGTGGCCAACTACTACCTCCATTTCGAAACTCACCACCCCTATTTAAAAATTCAATTTAACATAAATAAGATTTGTATAAAGTGGTGGATGTCGTGTCAACCTTGATGTACTTCCAGATATAGATTTTGAGAGGACCATAAGTAGTAAGCGTTTCCATAATCCTTAACTGTTGTAGGTATTTCCTCTTCCCAACCCAACAGGGAAACATAAAACCGCAGAAGTCACATGGCAAAATATCCTCAAAGAAATTTTAAGAAACATAATTGCAAAGTACATTCCCAAACTGTAGGTAGAGGACTCAGGACAACATACATGGAAGGACAAATAGGTGGCTGGAGAAAGAAACAAAAGTTTAATATGAAATGAAAACTTCTGGTAAGATTTCAATATGAAATTTTAATTAGTTTTGGAAATGAATGCTATTTCTAGTGTATAAATATGTACCTACTGAAATGAAAAATGTACTTAAATTTTTAATTAGGAGTCAACTTTGTCAGTTTGTACTGTTAGCTAGTTCATATCTATTTTTCATAAAAGCCCAGTAAATAAATATATGACAGAATCAAATTCCTTCAAATGAAAGAATGAGAGATAAAGTTTGAATTTAATTCTACAGGTTTCGGTGCAGAAGTTTCCAAGTTTATTAATTAAAAGAATCACTGAGATAATCCACATAAATATATTCATGCCTGTCATTAAGGAAATTCATGTTTGTGAGTACCAAATCTGCATGCTAGTCAAAGTATAATTTTTATTTAATTAAAATTTAGAAAATTAAAAAATTATGCAATGAATATGCCTAATATCCATCAACTCGAAAAGATGAAGCATAGCATTGCCATTTTTGGAAGGTTCCTACAGGAAGACACCAAGAATTAATTAAGGGCAGAATTTTTAAATCATTAAATCACTTTAAGCATTCATTTAGGTAATAAGATTTTGATAAATGTGACGTTATGCTAACCAAACTGAAATTTTATTCAGGAAGCAAAAAAAAAAAAACAATTATTATCTACAAAGGCAGTTAGGACTATTCTGCAAAATACTGGATTTATGAAGTCTCTTAAGCAGCCTCTAAAAAAAAATGGGTGTGATTAAAATTTTTGTTTTGCAAATATGAAAAACTCAAGAAGAATTTTTCGTGAATTAACTAATTATTAAAACTGAATGAAACAGAAATCATAACATGTAGACAAAATCACTTACCTCTAGTTTCTTTGCGATAATATATACCAATGCCACTGTGATGTCATAGGGACAAATGACATAATGCTTTGGAAAGCATATGATTATTTTCTCCCACGTGAGTCAGTGTGTTGTACTCTGTACCTTGGCTGTTGCAGAGTCAATGCCATATGATCATAAAATCCCATTTCTTTTTCTTCCTGGGCCTACATTCTCCAGCTTGCCTGTGTGTTTGCATTCCAAAAATGGCAATTCTATGCTTGAGCTTTTCAAATTGATGGATTTTAGGAAAGCACATTGCATACATTTTAAATTTTCTAAGTTTTTAATTAAGTAAAAATTGAACTGTGAATAGCATGCAAATATGGTACCCATAGGCATGAATTTCCTAAATAGCAATAAATGAATAATTTACATGGATTATTTTAGTGATACTTTTAATTAATGAACTTAGAAATTTCTGAGCTATAATCTGTAGAAGTAAATTTGATTTTTAATTTATCTCTTCAATGGGTTGTGAGCAAAGTGATATGCTACTCCCAGGCCACACCTCTAAAACTTCCTGCATAACTTTCCATGGTCAGCCATATGCAGAGGACCCAGTGCAGGATTCCAAGGCCCTAAAAGGATGGTGGAGACACTATATCAAAGGAGCCCAGTCCCTACATGACTTTATGAAGGAAAACACACTGCAGACCTGCACTGGACGATATAGTGAGTGAGAAATAAAATTGGGTTGTGTTAAGACACTAAGATTTCGAAGTTGTTTGCAACAGCAGTTAGCCTACACTGATTTCAGAGCCTGTCTTATTTCTAGTAAATGTGTCACAAACTGTAACGAATAAGGAGCTGGATATTTTAAACAAAGAAACCCAAACCCATTACTATTAATGGGAAGTCAGTACATATATAGGTTCAAGAGTATCGTTGTCATATAATGACTTTTTTTTTGGTAATAATGTGATTTAAAGAACTACAACAGGATATTAATATTTATTATGCATATATGTGCCAGACACTGAGTCAAGCACTTAACATGTATGACCTCAATAAACCTTAACATCAACTCAATGAGATAAGCAATATCATCACTCCTCCAGCACAAATATTTAATAAGTGATCTTGGGAAAATCATTTCATCATCTGAGCCTCAGATTTCTAAGATTCCTTTGAGTAGTAACATTTTGTAATTCGAACCCAGAATTAGGATGTTGAAAACTGCTCAGATATCAACCTCTTTCTAAATCAAGTTTTCTCATATTTATGTGCTTTTTCCTGATATAGAGCATATTTCTTAAAATTCTAAATTTGGGAAGTTGGGATAAAAATAAAGCTGGGGGGACTTCCCTGGTGGCACAGTAGTTAGGAATCCGCCTGCCAATGCAGGGGACATGGGTTCGATCCCTGGTCCACGAAGATCCCACATGCCGTGGAGCAGCTAAGCCCGTGCACCACAACTACTGAGCCTGCGCTCTAGAGCCTGCGTGCCACAACTACTGAGCCCGCATGCTGCAACTACTGAAGCCCACGCACCTAGAGCCCGTGCTCCACAACGAGAGAAGCCACCACCAGGAGAAGCCTGCGCACCACGGCAAAGGGTAGCCCCCACTCACCGCAACTAGAGAAAGCCTGCGCACAGCAACGAAGACCCAAGGCAGCCAAAAAATTAAAAAATAAAATAAAGCTGGTATCCACACCACATAAATTTTTATAATAGAGTATTGTTATGGGGTTTTTTTCCTGCCCCTTGGAAGAAAACAAGTAGAAATATTGTTATGTTTAGGATCTTGAAACTGAGTATCTTGAGCTTACAATGAACAACAAATCGAAGATATTGTGAGACAAAGAAATGTGAGACCTAGTATGAGAAACAATTTCATTTGTAAGCTTGTGAACCATTTTGACTGAATCTTTCAGATAAAGGTACTGAAATAAGCTCACATTCTAAGTATCAGTCTTGAGGAACAACCAGTCAGGCAAAGAGTGGACTCTGTCTGACAGGGCAGAAGTGGGGTTTCATGCCTTGGAATGTCTTGAGGGAGCGTATTGTTTTTCAGAGGATTATTTGAGACCCTGCTCAACCTTAACATCTCTAATAAGAACCATTCAAAGATAAGGTCCCAAGAGAAACCAAGAAGGGTCTTCTATACACTGTAGCCACAAACATCTTGAGAAAAAATCCCTTCCTGGGAGACTTCCTACTTGGGGTCAGGATATAAGTGTAGGGCCATAGATGACTGCTGTTACACTCTTTCCCATTTTCTCTTTAACACCCAATAAATTTATTTTCCTTTCTTGGAGTACCTGGTGTTAATAACCTTTAAACTGAATGTAACATGTGAGTAGACAAGAGAAAATTCAAGTGGGCTGTTTATATTAGAGATAATCCAAAAGCAATTCTACAATATCTGGATATCACAATTGTTCACATGTATATTTTTTGTAAATCATTTAACCTAAAGTTTCACTATTCCCTATGTTAGAATTCCCCTTGTGTGTGTGTGTGTGTGTGTTTTTTAATTCCGGGCTTGATTTAGGGTATATGTAACCAATCTAAACTGGAATCATACACTTCCTTATAACATGCTATTCATATTTTATAATTTAATATGGTCTCAAATAGTCTTACTGTTGCTTTGGCTTGTTATAGTATTTAAAGATTCCTATTTTAAACAACTACAGTGATTTAAAACTACAGCTTAATCAAATTTATCTTTATATCACACTTCTCATTTATTATGGGCATTTATTTAAAAATAAGCTGCTCTTTCATCTTTATCATTCAGCACTAACTGTGTCTCTGATTGCACATGTATAGTTAGAGTGCTGAGACAGAAAGAAATCATGAAATAAAGAACAAGACGAGGATGCAAACCTACCTAATAACTTCTGTGGGCAAGAACACGATATAAAAAAAGATTCTCAAAGGAGTTCACTGCTTTATACAATCACTCTACGAAAACATTTCAAATACCATGACCAGCATGATCCTGTCTCAGCCTGGAACTGTCACACATCACACTTGCAATACACTTAAGGTCTCTTCCAATAATGTTATTATCAGGAATATGAGATAAAGAAACCAGCCAAAGCCACAACAAATCTGCCTTGGATCAGGTGAAGTGGCAGTAACTCCGTATGATATGGAAAACATGGGAACAGGCTTCAACTGTCTTAAGTGGATTAAACCCAAAGGGGAAAAAGGTTATTTATCTTGCCTACCTTGCTTGTCTAAGCTACTCAAGCTATCACTGTCAGCAGTTCTCAAGCACCTTCTCCAGCCTCATACAGTCAGCAGCTGTTTAGTGCCTATGTATGCTAGTACCACCCTCTTGCTTGGAAATATTTTTCAGAAAATAGCAGTTTTCTTTGCCAACTGCTAAATGCTTATTACTCAGATTTTCACTACACTCAGCTACAAGGCACAAATGAGGAATGGCTCATCTGCCCTCACTATTATTTTAAGGAACAATTCTCACACTCCTGCCACAAACTTATTTACCAGCTAATAGTTAGTCTTTAGGTTTTTATCTTTACACATTAGTTTTTATATCTGTGTCACCTCTGACAAGGTATATAGTCACTCAGAATCTTCCCTCACACCTACCCCACCAGAATGTGTTCCATACCTCTATGTAAAACTAATAAACTAATAAACATTAAACAATAAGGAGGAAAATTAAAGGTCTGAATAAGTGAAGAGAGTTACCATGTTCATGGATTGGAAGACTCAGCATTTTCAGAGATCCATAATAATTAAAACTTTCTCTTCTTCCAAATATACCATCAGGAAAGGGAAAGGCAAGCTATAGACTGGGAGGAAATCCTTGACATATATATTTAACAAAGGCTTATCTACAGTATATATCAAGAGTTCAACAGTGAGAAAACAAACAACTTAATAAAAATAGGGCAAAGGACTTTAACATACATGCCGCAAACACAGAAAAGTTTCAAGTAAGCACATGAAAAGATGCTAAACATAATTAGTTTCAGGAAAATTTAAGGTGAAAGCACAACAGATATGGCTTTCTACACTTTAGAATGGCTGGAATTAAAGTGAGGATACTGACAAGTGTTAGAGATATAGAGTAACTGAAGCTCTCATAAATTGTGGATGGAGTGAAAATGTGCAACAGTGTAACAGTTTCTCAACTATAAATTTCAGACACACTCCTTGGTATCTAACAGTTGCACTTCTGGATACAGGCATACTTCATTTCATTGTGCTTCACTTTACTGTGCTTCACAGATACTGTGGGGGTTTTGTTTTTGTTTTTTTTTAATAAACTGAAGGTTTGTGACAACCATGCTTTGAGCGAGTCTATCGGCATCATTTTTCCAACAGCATTTGATCACTTCATGAGACACAAGACATTTTGATAATTCTCACACTTTTTCATTTTTATTATATTTTTATGGTGATCTGTGATCAGTGCTCTTTGATGTTACTATTGTAACTGCTTTGGGGCACCACAAACTATGCTCATATAAAACAGCAAACTTAATCGATAAATGTTGTGTGTGTTCTGACTGCTCCATTAATTGGCCCTTCCCCCATCTCTCTACCTCTCCTCAGGCCTGCCTATTCCCTGAGGCATAACAACATTAAAATTAAGCCAATTAATAACCATACAATGACCTCTAAGTGTTCAAGTTAAGAGTCACACGTCTCTCACTTTAAATCAAAAGCTAGAAATGATTAAGCTTAGGGAGGAAAGCATAGCAAAAGCTGAGATAGGCCAAAAGCTAGGCCCTCGCACCAAACAGCTAGCCAAGTTGTGAATGCAAAGTTAAAGTTCTTGAAAGAAATTAAAAGTGATACTCCAGTGAACATATGAATGATAAGAAAGCAAAACAGCCTTCTGCTGATACAGAGAAAGTTTTAGTGGTCTGGATAGAAGATCAAACCAGCCACAATGTTCTCTTAAGCCAAAGCCTAATTCAGAGCAAGGCCCTAACTCCCCTCAATTTTATGAAGGCTGAGAAAGGTGAGGAAGCTGCAGAAGAAAAGTTTGAGGCTAGCAGAAGTTGGTTTATGAGGTTTAAAGAAGAAAGCCATCTCCATAACATCAAACTGTAAAGTGAAGCAGCAAGTGGTGATATAGAAGCTGCAGCAAGGGGACTTCCCCAGTGGCGCAGTGGTTAAGAATCCGCCTGCCAAAGCAGGGGACACAGGTGGAGCCCTCGTCCGGGAAGATCCCATGTGCCACAAACACTGACCCTGCACTCTAGAGCCCTCGACCCATAACTACTGAGCCCATGTGCCACAATGACTGAAGCCCACGTGCCTAGAGCCCGTGCTCCACAACAAGCCACCGCAATGAGAAGCCCGTGCACCGCAATGAAGAGTAGCCCCCTCTCGCCTCAACTAGAGAAATCCCGTGCGCAGCAATGAAGACCCAACACAGCCAAAAATAAATAAAATAAATTTATATTTAAAAAAAGCTGCAGCAAGTTATCCAGAAGATCTAGCTAAGATAATTAATGAAGGTGACTATGCTAAACAACAGATTTTTAATGTAGACAAAACAGCTTTATACTGGAAGAAGATGTCATCTAGGACTTTCAAAACTAGAGACAAGAAGTCAATGCCTGGCTTCCAAGCTTCAAAGGTTAGTCTGACTCTCTTGTTATAGGGGCTACAGTAGCTGGAAACTTGAAGTTGAAGCCAATGCTCATTTACTGTTCTGAAAATCCTAGGGCCCTTAAGAATTAGGCTAAATCTACTCTGCCTGTGCTCTGTGAATGGAACAACAAAGCCTGGATGACAGCACATCTGTTAATAACACAGTTTACTGAATATTTTAAGTCCACTGCTGAGACTTACTGCTTAGAGAAAAAGATTCCTTTAAAAATGTTACTTTTCACTGATAATACACCTGGTCACCCAAGAGCTCTGATGGAGATGTACAATGAGATTAATGTTGTTTTCACACCTGCTAACACAACATCCTTTCTGCAGCTCATCAATCAAGGAGTCATTTCAACTTTCAAGTCATATTATTTAAGAAACACATTTCATAAGGCTATAGCTGCCAGAGACAGTAATTCCTATTATGGATCTAGGCAGAAGCAACTGAAAATGTTCTGGAGAGGATTCACCATCCTACATGCCATGAAAAACATTCAGATTCATGGGAAGAGGTCAAAATATCAACATCAACAGGAATTTGAAGGAAGTTGCCAACCCTCATGGATGACGTTGGGGGTTCAAGATTTCACTGAAGAAAGTAACTGCAGATGTGGTGGAAATTGCAGGAGAACTATAAGTAGAAGTGGAGCCTGAAGATGTTACTGATTTGCTGCAATAAGATGTAAAATTTAAATGGATGAGGAATTGCTTCTTATGGATGAGTAAAGAAAGTGGTTTCTCGAGATGGAATCTACTCCTGGTGAAGATGCTGTGAAGATTGCTGAAATGATAAGGGTTTACAGTATTACATAATCGTAGTTGATAAAGCAGTGGCAGGGTTTGAGAAGACTGACTCCAGTTTTGAAAGAAGTTCTGTTGTGGGTACAACACTATCAAACAGCATTGCATGCTACAGAGAAATTGTGGGTGAAAGGAAGAGTCAACTGATGTGGGAAGCTTTACTGCTGTCTTATTTTAAGAAATTTCCACAGCCACCACCCTGATCAGTCAGCAAACATCAACATCAAGGCAAGACTTTTCACCTGCAAAACCATTATGACTTGCTGAAGGCTCAGAGGATGGTTAGCATTTTTTAGCAATAAAGGTATTTTTTAATTAAGGTAATTACATTGTTTTTTAAGACATAATGCCATTGTACAATTAATAGACTATATTGTAAACATAACTTCTGTAATGCACTGGGAAACCAAAAAATTCATGTGACTTGCTTTATTGTCATATTACTTTACTGTGGTGGTTGTCTGGAACTGAACCTGCAATATCTCCAATGTATGCCTATATTTACTCAAAATGAATTAAAATATATGTTCATACAAAGACTTCTACACAGATGTTCATAGCAGCCTTGCTTATCACACCCAATAATTGGAAAGAATGCAAATGTCTTCAACAGGAGTATTAATTAATATATTTTGGTAGATTCACACAGTGTAATATCACTCCGTAATAAAAGGAATGAACTACTAATAAAAGCAACAACATGGATAATCTCACAGGCACAAAGCCAAGTGAAAAAAGAATTTTTTAAAGTGCTACACAAGGATTCCATTTATATAAAAACATAGAACATGCAAAATTAATCTACAGTGCTAGAAATCAGATCAGGGATTTTCTGGGGTGAGTGGGAATGAAGGATACTGACTTCGAAAGGTCACAGGGAACTTTGTGGGGAAATGGAATTGTCTTTACATTAAGTGGCTTGGTGGTAACACAGACATTGACCTGAACATCTAAATGTGTGAACTGTATCACATATAAACTATACCTCAATAAAAAGAAATATGTTAAGGGTAGAACAAACAACACTCTCCTTGATGACTAAACCTGGGGTCAATCCCTAAGCTTCTACTTTATGCTATGGACAGCTGATTGATGGACTAAACCTGGAAACATCATTGTTCATCCTCCTTTATTAAGAATAACACATGTTTTTTCAATATACTAACATCTTATGTAGTTGAGATATTTAAATTAAGGAACTACAGGTAAAGTTATAATCAATTAAAAAGTAATTATCACAAGACCGTTTCAAAGTCCCACTGTACTGATACCAATTAATGTAACATATACTGTGATGAATGAAACCTGCCTAGCCATTGCTTTATAGCTGAAGAGCAAGCTTAGTCTCTAACTATAAGGGAAAAGTTGGTTCGGTTCCACATCGTGAACATATGTAAACTGGATTAACGAGCACTTTTCATTGTTATATACTACAGACCAGAGGTGGCAAATTGGTGGTATGCCTACAGACATGTTTTATATGGGCCATACATTCTTGGCCTGCACTATCTTTAAATTTTAAGTTATTTAAGAAGTTACAAAATTTGGGAGAACTCCCAAATAAATCTACATTTCTTTCTTTGCTTAAATAATTTGTCCATTTGGCATACTGAGCTTCATTCTTATGTGATATTCTCCACACGGCCACAGTCCCTACACTGAAGCCAAGAATCAGGTGTGTTATTATTCTCATCTTAGTGGTAAACAGAACAGTGAAATAAGTATTTCTTATACCCAAATCTATGAAAAAGCAAAAAATGAAGTCAAGAATGTTTTTGAGAAATGGGAATGCACACATTTCTTTACAGTAGTTCTACCTGTCTAAAACGCAGACCAAGTATGTCTGTGTCAGGGGAACTAATCTGGCTGCTGTATTCATGTTTGCTGTCTGGCTACTCTAACCCTGCTACAGAAAATACACTGGATGGAGTTGGCAATTATTTCTCTCATGGACCTTAGAAGAAAATAACAACTAGGAGCTAAAAAATTAAGAGATGTTTAGAAATGTGATTTAAAATTTTTTTTCAGAGAAAAGAAAACTCAATGTTAACTAAAAGGTTTGGGAATTTTGTTGAGATATGTCCTGAAGATTGTTTTTAAGTGAATATAACAAATATTGTATATGCTTCCAATATGTCTATGTCATCTAAGTCTTTAATAAAAGTTTACACTTATCATGAAAAAAGAAGAAAAATAATGTTAGTAATACGGTAATGTCCATGGAGAAAAATTTATAAAAAATAAAAGCCACAGAAACTAGTAACTTTGGACCTTTATTTAAAATATTATATGTAACTTCATTTGATAATTCCCAATTATACTACCCTTTGGAGAACAGAATTGCTATTTTGTCACCTCAAAACTTGATAATTGAGACTAAAAACCTGCCACTGTGCCATAAACAATATATTTGTAAAAATGTAAATAAAGTCTCCATGAGCCATTACTGTCAAGGGTCAACCTTTTTATGTGGGTGTGAGTAAATCACTTTGGAAGCCTTCTACAACCAGAAGAGAAATTTCACCCAAAATAAATTATGACAGTGGAAAAATCACTTAACAGGCCCTATTTGTATACTCTGTATGATATAATCTGTTGGACTTTATACGAAGTCAACAAAACTCAGTGATGTGAAGAAACAGATTTTTCATTTTCTAAACTGTCAAACTGTGAACTATGAGGATTAAAGAGTCTTTTTCTTCTTTTCAAGGAAAACTAAAAATATGTTATAGGAAACTATGATTCACTTTTTTAGTTGTTTTTTAGGTCTGGCAAGATAATTTACATATATATATGAATGTCTATCTCTCTAAAAGACTATCAGTTCTGAAATGATAACATCTTACACTGTTGAAAACTCTTTAAAATGAACTGTAACAGCAGTAACTGTATTTCTCTGGGCCAACTGCATTGCCAATGGTGCATGAATCGATGCATAATGAGACACAAACAATTTATCATTTTGTGATCCACAAGAAATTCAACTGTATAATTAGATTATCTATCACCTGTCAAAAGAACAAAATAAATAGAGCTTGTTATCTGAGAGACAAAGGAAGAAATGGAATAAATATGGACCAAGGTGGCAAGGTTCTGGAATGAGTTAGGGGAAAAATGTTTCTTTGGAAAGGTTTGGGAACCACCACAGTAAAAGGGTAATCAGGTTTTAATGTTTGCACCTCTAGAGCTGAGATTTACAACTTTCATATATAATATGATTATAGTTATGAAAAAATAAATATTATATTTAATAATATAATGTATATATAATATACACATATATATCTACTATAGATAGTAGATAATATATACTATATATCATACATATGCCATATATGTATAGTGGGTATCATGCACATAGACCAAAACTAGAAATATATAAATAAAATTTAACAGTGCTTTATTCTGAGGAGAGAAATTTAGAAAGCTGGAGGATCTTTAACTCTTTACCATATAAATTTCTGGATTATTTCATTTATTATAATAAAAAAGAATTCCTTTTTTTATTTAAAAAAGATTTTTTTAAAACCTGTACTTCTAAAAGGATAGAGGAAAGATATACATCAAAATGGAAAAGTATTTGAGTGGTAGAATTGTAGAGACTTTCTAAAAATCTTCCATCTATTTTTATTTTTTTCTTAGTAAGCATGTATTAATTTTAAAAAAGGAAAGTAATCAATATGTATGTTTTAAACGCACAGTCTGATGCTGTGTTTTGTTGTACAACAGTGTTTGCTTGTTGGTCCTTCTCCTGTGTCTTATTTTTCCTAGGCATCTGAGACTGCTTCTAGCCATAGCACTGGTGTGAGTGACCCACTGACCCTCCTGTTCGTCTCAGGGTGGATCTAAATTCCTGCCTCTGATATTCCGATTGAAGACACATCTCACCCAGTTCTTTTGTATAATAATAAGCTCCACTGCTTACTGATTTTATGTCTTCAAGTATTTTTCTTCAAATTTTCCTACAAAACAAATTTGTTTAAAAGAGTGAAGAAAAATCTTCACATCCTTGGTCTAATAATCTTGCTTTGTTTGCGTGGTAGTTCCAGAGTGGTAGAACCTGTCACTCAGCAATAAATGTCTCTTGCTGTCCTAAGCTCTCAGGTTTCACATCTCACTGTTTATGAAACAAGAGGGGTTTATTGCCTTCCACATCATCTCCAATCATGGGATTAACATTTACAGAATCGACCTGTTTGAAAATAAGAGTGTGGTTCTTTAGAACTGCAGGTGGGTATATTTCTCAACAAGAGGGGATTCATAATATGAAAAGAGGATAAAAACCCTATGCTGAGACATTAACTTAGTTTTATTACTAGCCCCAGAGAAAATATTTGTTTAAATACAAAATATGAGATGTGATAAGAAAAGATATTAGGACACATGAGTGAAAGTTTGTAAATATTTCCAAGGAATGTATATGTAAATCCGTATCTCTAAAATTTTCCCAACTTAGGTTTAGTTAAATATTTTTCTATTTTATGTTAGGTCCTCTCTGTATTATGTCATTTATAGCTCTCAAAGCATATAGGAGAGACTTTTTAATCAGTCTGACTTTACAGATAATAAAATAGCTGCTGATTGAATTAGTGTGATATTGAATGTTTGTACTGACACGATACAGAGTTTTTTTGTCCTGAAGAATTTAAAATCAGATACTCTGGAAACATCCAATTCATGTTTCCAAGAAAATGTGTCCCCTATTTATGTGCTTTCACTAATATGTTACAGATCAGCACTGTGATCAAAACTTTTCCTACTCTTAGTAAAAAAAGAAGTTTCTTCCCTCAAAGTGTCCTCATATAAAGTAACATTATTTAGAAGTTTTCAAAGCAACAGAGACCTGTCAGAAAAAATAATGATATAAAAGAAAAGGTAATGTTTGGTGTTGGAGAAGAAAGCACTTTCATACATTGTCAAGGGGAGTTTACCTTTCTGAGGGGCAATGCTCATTAAGCCTTTAATATATGCAGTTTTAATCATTTTTGACTCATTTCCAGTTCTAGAAAATTTATCCTGAGGAAATAATGTAAAATATGCACAAGATCTAGCTAGTGGGAAGTTCAGTTTTAAAAATCCAACAGAATTTGAGTTTTGAATAATAAACACTGAATAAACAATGCTATAGGTATGCAATAACATGCCATCATTTCAAATAATACAAAATAATATGTAGTGATAGTTAAAGGTAGTCACAAAATATTAAACCAAAATATTACAGACTCTATATACAGTATGATTTTAGTTTTTCCAGTACATACACATAGAAAGTTTATGTACAAAAATATTAACAATCATTTGTGTCATCATCTTCACCATCATCATACTTTCAAATTTTTCCTGAATGAACATGTATTTATATCTCCAGCACTGGCCTCTCTCCTCTGAAATCCAGACCCTATATCCATATGTCTATCTTCCATCTTGACTTGGAAACCTATTATTCTTTTATTCATTCACTCTTTCATTCATTTATTTATTCACCTGTTCACTCATTCTTTCAACAAATATAAAGAAAGAGCCTGCATTATGTGTCAGGCACTGTTCAAGGTGTTGAGGATTGAGCAATGAATTAAGTGGACAAATAACTCTGCCCTGATGGAGTGTACCTTCTAGTGGGGATCTATCTCAAGCTTACCACAACAGAAACATGTCTTGATTCTCCCCCTAATTTGATACTCCCACAGTCTTCTCCATCTCAGCAAAACACAGATCTATTGAGTGGATCTATTTATTCTAACGTTTAGGATAAATTCTAATCCCCTTTCCTTGGTCTAAAAGATTCCAAATGATTCAGTCCCTGCCTGATACTTCAATATCATATCTCTCATACTACTCTCCCCTTTGCTCACTGCACTTTACACACACTTAACTCTTTCCTTTCAATCAAATAAAAAAACAAAGAACTTTGTAGATAATTGTTTACCTTGAACTAAACCAGGAGCCAGGTCCTGGAGCAACAAAGTCAAACTGGGAAGAGATTAAGAGAGGGAGTGGAAGAAGAAGGGAGTGGAAGTTTAGCAGTTGTTTCTGGCAAATATTCCACCATTCCAACTCTCTAAATATCCACAGACTCACCTCCATTATCTACCATAAGAGCATTAGTGATAATTTCATAATGTGCTTTGTCCCTGCTCCTGCCACTCACTATAGAAAGCCCAAGACTCAACCTATCCCTTACCCCTGGACTCTAAATCCATAATGCTCTGTCCATTCCTCTTTCTAACCTTATTTCCACACCTATCCAAAGTGGCTTTTGGAATGCAAGGTCAGGCAACCTCTTTTTTGAACATTCTTTCTTGTTACAGCAAGACTCTGATCGACTCCTAAAGACCCTGCAGCCCTTTCATAACATGGATAATTTTCTCTTCATTGCTATGTCCAGACCATTTCTTCCATTCATAAAAATCCCTAAGCTCTTAAGCTCAGGTCATCAGGCTATGCCATCACTACCCTACCCCTATTTGTCAGTCACCTTTAGCTCCCTGACTTGCTCCCTCTCACTCCCTGAAGATTTCCATTCTTGATTCACAGTTACTTTCTCAAACACTGCTCCTGACATAATTCTTTGTCATTTCTAAAACCATAGAAATGATATTTACAAAACCCTGGCCCCTGAGTTGCTTGATCTCCTCTTCTCTAGTAATCTTATCCTCCCCATTATTTCATCCACTCATTCCTATAGTCATACACTAGACCATTGCATTCCAACTACTTTCATGTCACGCATGCAAAGAAGGTTATTGTATGGCACATCAGTAAGAGGAGAAGGAGGCTGCCCTTGGGCCTGGGGACTCGGGCCACTCTAGATTTAGCTGGCTCTGTGAGTCCCTAGATTCCTGGATTAATCACTGGAGCAAAACTGTGACCTATTTGTGTCGCTTTGGTTGGAAAGCTCTTTGCAGAACTTGTCATTAGCAATAACTTCACCCCCTCCATGATACTGATTTCAAACATCCCACTGTCTGACCATATTCTCCAACCATTCAAACCATCATTCTAGTACCCAATTCCAACAATTCATCAACCCCATCAGGACTAATTCTACAATAATCCTTCCACCTTTATCTACCCTTCACCCTTTCATGTTCTGACTTTACTCTTACCAACTTAAATTCATGGTTAATAGCTATAACCCCACCTTTATATATAGCCTCAGATACTCTATGTCTCTTTTAACTCTATCTTTGGTTAAATTCAGGTCAATCCCTCCTTCATGCCAGACTGCTGAATATGTCTGAAGAAGGACATAGCTGACTCTTCTCACTGAAAATGACCACTGACCCCAAGCGGATTCTTAGTGCTGTCCAGCAATAAACATTTCCCTAGTCACTCATACTTCCACTCTCCTAGAGTATTATTTCATCTTTTCCTCCTCTCAGACTTCCAACATCTCTTCCCATATATCATCCTCAGCTGATGACTCTAGTTTCTGGTTCGCCGAGAACACTGAAACAATCAGAAGATAATCTCCATGCTTCCCACCACTATATCTCATCAATCTGCTACTCTGACAATGGACACATAGGTTACAGTGGAGAAGTGCCTCACTCCTAAATAAAGTCACTGTCTTCACTTAAGTATTTGATCTAATCCCCTCCCATCTACTTATACATGTAGCTATGGCTATCAACCCCCGTACAAATAAATAAGCTGTTATTTCTCCCATTTGAAGGGGGAAAAAAGCAGTTTCTCTAATTTTGGAAAATTCTAAACTATCTCTTCAAATATTGCTTCTCTTCCATTGCCTCACTTCTCATCTTCAGAATCTCCTAGTAAACATATGTTGGAGTAACTCAATTAACCCTCTTGTCTCAACTGCTTTTTCACACTTGTTAACTCTAGCTCTCTCCCTGTGCTATATTCAGGATGAATTACTCAGTTCTATCTTTCAGTTTACTAAGCTCTCTTTAATTGTGAATAGTCTAGAGCTTATCTCATCTCTTGGATTTTTAATGTCAGTGGCTATACTGTATATTTAAACGTTCATGTTAACTATTTTATCTTCTTTATCCCCTATTGTTATTATAAATTGAATATAGAATACAATCAAGAGCTAAATAGAATGCTTCAAGCAAGGATTAGGATGTTCAAGGAGATAAACCAATTATGATTTAAGTGATTAATGACAACATCATGAGGGGTAGAAGACTAAAAGAGGAATAGTATATATTAATATTGACTTATTAGAAGGAAGTAATTGAGAGCTGATAAAGTACTCCAGATTAGAGAAATAGCATGAAGAAATTTGAGCCTAGCATATTTCGGTATCATGAATAAAACCCCCTCACTGAAATGTAAAGTACAAGTCAGATGGTAAAATAGGATAAGAAGGGATGATTTTCAAAATATTTAACTATCACAGCAAAAGCACCATGTATTCTAAAATATTTGCTCTAAGGATACATAAAAAGGCAAAAATTACAAAGAAATGGGGAAAATGTATATAATCAAATAAATAATTCAAGAAATTCAATATCAATGAGTCTGATTTAAATGACCAACTATGTGCCCAGAATAATGAATTAGAATGCTATTTGCACCAAAGAACATCATTAATGAAACTTCAGAACTCTGGGAATAAAAGGGAAAATGTTAAAGTTTCAAGAGAAAAAAATTATTTGACACCAGAAATAAGAATAAAACCAGACTTCTTAGGAGCAAAGTTGGAAACGAGGAAAAAAAACAACAAAAAAAAAGAATAAATGCCTTGAAAATCCTGAAATTATTCTATATCCAGCTGAACTATCTTTTAAATAAGAAAACAGAATAAAGGTATTTCAGAGAGGCAGTGGCTTAAATAATATATTTCCTGTGCACTCTTCTTGGGAAACTAAGAGGCCCATGAAACAAAATGAAGAAAAAATAATTCCCAGACTATGGCTTTATGTCAGCCCAGATTGGAGCAGGAGAATGAAGAACTCCAAGAGGGTTGTCTCCAGAAAAAGAAAATGTGGAATAGATAATATAGAAGTTTTGACTTTGTTAGAATTTTTCAGAAATAGTTAACAGATAATAGGATGTAGGATACAGTCATAGGCTCAAAAAATTAAGCAGAAGAAAATATTAGGCAATCATTAGGTTTAACTACATAACTTGCAATTTTTATAGGTAAAAAATGTTGGCAATTTCACATGTTCAACCTAATAACTCTCTGCTATGAGGGTAGAGAGATGGAATAGTAGACATGTCTAAAATTAATAAATCAAAAGAGTGGAATATACAGAACATTGGAGTTAAATACCAAAGGAAATAGCAAGAGACGTTTTAAAAGGTTATCATAGAGAAGCAGGGCCAAGAAGGGGAAGATACAAAGGACTTGACTTTTTTTTTTTTTTTAGAACTATTTAACTCTTAAAGCTATGTTCATATATTATTGATTTTAAAAATATCTTCCAAATAAAATAGTAACAGTGTGAGAAGTTTGAATATTTATAATACAAAAAGAGAGACCAAAATTACACTAAATCATTTTAAGTTGTACACATGCCTATCAAATTCAAGCTATTTAGCTTTAGTGTACAGGCCACTAATATAAGACATTAAATCACACTTTTCCTGTGGCCTCATATTTTCAATGGGGGTTTTTGAAGCTGCAAGTTAAGGGTGTTAGGTGCCCATATATTCTAAAGAGAGGTGACAAATCATCTAGATAGAACTTGCTAAGAGGTGACATAGAAACTTTAAGAAAATACAAATTTTAAAAGCATTTGGTAAAATATCAAAGCTTTTCAAATGCCATAATGCCCTTAAAATATAAATTCCTTTAAAACATGCATAAATATTCTTTCCACTAAAATTACATCATTAACATTTTATGGAAAACCCTTTTAAAGGAGTGATATTAGAAAATTTTTTCAGAATCTGTAACACCATTTTGACACATAATACACCAATTGCCTACAAAATAATTTCCAATGTAGCTCCATTCTAATTAGCACCAGCCAGAAGTCAAATGATTCTTTATAAAACTACTGAAAAGTAAATTACATTACTGTGAATCATACAACCATTGTACAGCACAGTGATAATGTCCCATATATCAGAAATGACAGCCCATTTTCCATTCACTATTATAAAAAGGTACAGGTGATATAAAGTTATCGCATTTTCTG
Organism: Balaenoptera ricei; assembly: GCF_028023285.1. NCBI lineage: Eukaryota > Metazoa > Chordata > Mammalia > Artiodactyla > Balaenopteridae > Balaenoptera > Balaenoptera ricei. The sequence continues at coordinate 45,642,341 of NC_082654.1, forward strand.
AGTTAATGCCACATTATACAGCCAGCTTGTCTCCTACTTTGTCAATTTTTCCCAAATGAAACAAATAAGGCTGCCACTGGCTCATGCAGATAAGAGCTTTCATGCTGGTCTCTACATTTCATCACTGATGTATTAGGCAGTTCACCAAAAAAAAAAGGATTTTGACTGTCACTGCTTATTAGGTTTTCCTCATTGTTTTCCACAGGAATTGTCTGTACTATCAGGCAATGACTGCACATAGCACTGCCTCAAAGAGCTGTTCCAAAATAATAGTCTTTGTATCATATGAAGATAGTAACAGAACCTACCTCATAAATTGATGGATTAAAGACCTAAATGTAAGGCCAGACACTATAAAACTCTTAGAGGAAAACATAGGCAGAACACTCTGACATAAATCACAGCAACATCCTTTATGACCCGCCTCCTAGAGAAATGGAAATAAAAACAAAAATAAACAAATGGGACCTAATGAAACTTAAAAGCTTTTGCACAGCAAAGGAAACCATAAACAAGACGAAAAGACAACCCTCCGAATGGGAGAAAATATTTGCCAATGAAGCAACTGACAAAGGATTAATCTCCAAAATATACAAGCAGCTCATGCAGCTTAATATCCAAAAAACAGTGGTGCTGGGAAAACTGAACAGCTACATGTAAAAGAATGAAATTAGAGCACTCCCTAACACCATACACAAAAATAAACTCAAAATGGATTAAAGACCTAAATATAAGACCAGATACTATAAAACTCTTAGAGGAAAACATAGGCAGAACACTCTGACATAAATCACAGCAACATCCTTTATGACCCGCCTCCTAGAGAAATGGAAATAAAAACAAAAATAAACAAATGGGACCTAATGAAACTTAAAAGCTTTTGCACAGAAAAGGAAACCATAAACAAGATGAAAAGACAACCCTCAGAATGGGAGAAAATATTTGCAAAAGAATTAACTGACTAAGGATTAATCTCCAAAATATACAAGCAGCTCATGCAGCTCAATATCAAAAAAACAAACAACGCAATCCAAAAATGGGCAGAAGACCTAAATAAACATTTCTCCAAAGAAGATATACAGATTGTCAACAAACACATGAAAGGATGCTCAACATCACTAATCATTAGAGAAATGCAAATCAAAACTACAATGAGGTATCACCTCACACCAGTCAGAATGGCCATCATCAAAAAAATCTACAAACAATAAATGCTGGAGAGGGTGTGGAGAAAAGGGAACCCTCCTACACTGTTAGTGGGAATGTAAATTGATACAGCCACTATGGAGAACAGTATGGATGTTCCTTAAAAAACTAAAAATAGAATTACCATATGACCCAGCAATCCCACTACTAGCCATATACCCCGAGAAAATCATAATTCAAAAAGAGCCATGTACCCCAATGTTCATTGCAGCACTATTTACAATAGCCAGGACATGAAAGCAACCTAAGTGTCCATCGACAGATGAATGGATAAAGAAGATGTGGCACATATATACAATGGAATATTACTCAGCCATAAAAAGAAACAAAATTGAGTTATTTGTAGTGAGGTGGATGGACCTAGAGAATGTCAGACAGATTCCATATATATGGAATCTAAAAAAAGTAAAAATGGTTCTGACAAACCTAGGGGCAGGACAGGAATAAAGACGCAGACGTAGAGAATGGACTTGAGGACATGAGGAGGGGGAAGGGTAAGCTGGGTCGAAGTGAGAGAGTGGCATGGACATATATACACTACCAAATGTAAAATAGATAGCTAGTGGGAAACAGCCGCACAGCACAGGGAGATCAGCTCGGTGCTTTGTGACCACCTAGAGGGGTGGGATAGGGAAGGTGGGAGTGAGACACAAGAGGGAGAGGATATGGGGATATGTGTATGCATATAGCTGATTCACTTTGTTATACAGCAGAAACTAACACAACATTGTAAAGCAATTACACTCCAATAAAGATGTTAAAAATAAATAAACAAATTGAGAGCTTTATGTGAGGCAATGTGAAGCACTGAGCACAGTGTCTGGTACATAGCAAGTGTTCAATAAATGATGCAATTATTAGTAGCTCTTAAACTGGGGAATAGCATGAAAAATCAAGACTAATTAAAAGGTAGAGCAAGGAACAAAAAATCAAGACTATGGGGCTTGTCTTGCTGCTAAGATGTGTCTCTAGGCATTTAAACAGGTAAGAGGAATTGTATAACAGTGGAATTAAGAGTTAATAAGAGGCATAATATCTTCTGTAGAGCTTGGGGTCCTGAAAACAAAGAACACCATTACAGAAGAAGCATCCAGAAGATGTGATATAAGGGCCAAAATGGGAGCTTCATTCTGTGTTTTCAAGATTTCCAAGAAAACTTCACAGGTTATTATGTGAGAGGGCCCCTCCATAATTCCATGAAACACTGCATGTATAAACATCATCCATTTCAACTAATCACTATCAAATTGCAGGTAGCACCCAGTTGTTAAAAACCAATTACCCAACTTGTGAAGATGTTTTACTGTCTCAATGAGTACTACAAAAATACTGGAGCCCTCATTTCTTTCTCCTAATAGGGTAAGTGTTACACAGAGAGGCTTATTAGTGTAACAAAAACCAGGAGAAGGGTGAAGGTTTTTTGTTTGTTTGTTTGTTTAGGAAGGATGCATTTTCTCAACAAACATTTCGGCGTTTCTGCTATGTGCAGAATACTGTTAGTAGATACTCACTTAAGGGTGATATTACAAGACCCAGCACTTCTCTCTTTGGTGGAATTCCTGCCACTAGATCCAACCCAAGAAAAAGGCACTATAAAGGCCACCACCCAGAGTCCCAATGAGATCTCAGCAAATATAGTCATAAAAGATGATTCAGAGCATAAAAACACATTTCTGCTTTTTCTACTATTTACTGAACTTAATTTTAGTTTGCATACAATAAGGACTAGGAACAAAATTATTTCATTTAATTCTTTCAATGGCTTGATAAGAAAAATCTCACTTTTACAGAGGAAGAAACTGAAGCCATTAATAGTAGACATGGAATTTGCTAACTGTAAAGCTCTTTAACTCTTCATTGTGCTTCTTGCCTATGTCTATTTTTTCCATCTACACCAGGAACGCAGTGGCACCTGCCCACCACCCACTCATTTGTTAGAGTAAAGTGCACCAGATAATTTGATGTAAGATACTACAGATTCTTATGATGACAGTAACTTTATGAAAACCCAGATACCAAGGCTTCATCCAAGATCTACTGCATCAGAATCTCTGAAGTTGAGGGTCCAGGAAATGATCTATTAAGTTAATAGGGTACTTCTAAAGTTCAAACATAAAGATTTTTTGAAATAGAAAAACAGCATTGGTCTAGGAATAAGTGGCATCTATTCATAACAGAGAACAAATACACAATTCTTGAAATGTGTGCAGTCAGGAAAGGTGTCTGATTTCACAACATACAAAGTATCAGAGTCAATAATCAAAGGAATATGAAACGAGTCATTTTGAGGTGATTTTCAAACTAAATTCTGCTTTCTACCAATATGTCAAGGAATGTAATGGAGTCAGAGAGGAATAAAGGAAAAAAATACAAAAGAACAAAACATACAAGGAAAATACAATAGGAATGTTGCAGTATGTGCTAGTTTTAAAAACCTTAAATTCCAATTAAAAAAATGCAATATGCTCCATAATAATTGTTTCTTAAGACTTGGTACCTAGGTGCAACCTTCGAACAGCAGCATATGGAGAAACAAAGGAATTTTTTAATTAATGCTAAAATCCTTGAGACAATATATGTAATAGTAAAGGTAAGATGAAGAATATAGAAGAGAGGCAATATATTTAATGCAGATTCAGGCAAATGAAGAAAGATTATGACTAAGAGGTCTTTCTTACAGCCACACTCAGCTTGAAGATTTTCACCGGGTTATGAAGTTAAGAAAGAACTGAACTGCATATTATGGCTGTATGCATATTTCTACTAAAATTGACTCAGTAAACTATGCATAGTTCTTATTACAGAATTTCTCTTCAATGATTCACTAGTAATCCTTTTTTTTAACATTAAAGTCACAAATTAAAGAATCCCTCATGCACTGCTAAAACTCAGATGTCCAAACTAAATTAACTGGGTTCTTCTCTCAGCAATGGTTGAGTCAACTCCTAGAAGTGACACTCTCACAGATAACAACTATAAACTCTAGACAAAAAAAATTACATGAACATATTGGGAAGCTAAGAAAAGCATACACATTCTTTAGGAGAGCTGATATTTGAAAAAAGGGACTAGCACTGGGTCAATTTCCTGCTTTCAGAGCTTTTAGTTGAGCAGCCCCAGTCAACACCATGCATGGTAGCTAAGATCCCAATAGAAAACCCACCATCTTTCTAGCTTAAAGAACCAGGGGCAGCATGTGAGAGCACCAAAGCCACTGAAAAGTGAGAGAAGCAAACTGGAAAATAGAGCCAGAGTGGGGGGGCCCAAAACTCTATGTATAAATTTTGCCCATTCTCTGGCAAACCTCTGAAGAATGCATGCATGGGTAAAGTTCAAGAAGCTAAAGAAACTGAACTAATAACTAAGCCACTCCACTGTCCAAGAGTCAGAGCTATAGTTTGAGAACAACCAAATAAATCACCACCTAAAACAGATTAAATAGAATTTAAGTGAATGGAGAGATAAACCATGTTCATGGATAAAAATATCCAATATTGTTTAGATATCAATTCTCCCCAAACAGATCTTTAGAGTCAATAAAATCCCTATCATATTCCTAGCATGCTTTTATGCAGAAATTGACAAATGTATTCTATAATTTATATAGCATGGCAAAAAACTAGAAAATCCAAAGGATTTTGAAAAAAGAAGAACAAAGCTGAAGAAGGACTTAGGCTACTTGACTTCAGAATTACTATAAAGCTAGAATATTCAGATTATGTGGTATTGGCATAAAGAATGAAAAATACATCAACGGAACAGAGTAGAAAGCCCAGAAATGGACTCATACTTACGCTGTAATTTGATAATTAAAAAAAAAAAAGGGAATCAAAGCAATTCAAAGGGGAAAGGACATTTTTTTCCCCAACAAAGTGTGCTAGAACAACTAGATATCCATATGGAAAAACACAATGATGGTCCATCTCCTACCTTCCACCATACACAAAAATTAAGCTGAGGTAGACCATAGTCCTAAGCCTAAAAGTTAAATATATAAAGGTTTTGGAAGAAAACACAGAAGGATATCTTTGTATCTTGGGAGTTGGTAAATTCTCTTAGGCAGAAATATATAAAGATAAATTTCATCAAATTTAAAGTATTTTGCTCTTCCAAGCTACCATTAAGAAATTAAATTGGTAAATTACAGACCAAACGAAAATGTCTGCAAAACATTTATATGACAAACAACTAGAATCCAGAAAATGTAAGAGACAACAAATCCTGTCTGAACATATGCACTTTTCAAAAGATGATATAAGAACAGCCAATAAGCACAAGAAGTGCTTAAAGCATTAGTGTCCGGGGAACTACAAATTAAAACCATGATATCTACATACACCTATCAGAATGGCTAGAATTAAAAAGATAGACAACACTAAATGGTAACTAGAATGTGGAGAAATGAAAATCTTCATAATTTGATAGTGGGATTAAAATATGATCCAAGCTTTTTATCTTTTTAAGTTCTGGCAATTTCACACACACACACACAAAAATACCCCAACCTATGACCCAACAATTCCAGTCGTAGATATTTTCCTAAGAGAAATGAGAACATGCCCTCAAACAGACTTAAACAGTAATGTTCTTAGCAGCTTTATTCATAATGGCCAAAAACTAGAAAGGACCCAGAGGTGGATGAATAGGAGAATGTGGTATACAGTGGAATACTATCCAGCAATAAAGAGAAATAAACACCAATATATGCAACAGAGCAGATAAATCTAAAAAACTTGCTGAAGCCTCAAAGGGTATACACTATATAATTCCATTTATATGCTAAACCAGGTGATACTATTTTTTTAATGGAAAAAAATCAGAAGGATGCTTGGCTTGGAGGAAAGGAATGAGTGTTGTCATCAAAAAGAGAACAGTAAGTGTTGATGAGATGTGGAGAAAAGGAAACCCTTATACACTGTTAATGGGAATGTAAATTGTTGCACCCACTATGGAAAACAGTACAGAGGTTCCTCAAAAAATTCAAAACAGGACTTCCCTGGTGGCACAGTGGTTAAGAATCTGCCTGCCAATGCAGGGGACACGGGTTCGATCCCTGGTCTGGGACGATCCCACATGCTGCAGAGCAACTAAGCCCGTGCACTACAACTACTGAGCCTGTGCTCTAGAGCCCACAAGCCACAACTACTGAGCCCGTGTGCCACAATTACTGAAGCCCACGCACCTAGAGCCCATGTTCTGCAACAAAGAGAAGCCACCACAAGGAGAAGCCCGCACACCACAACGAAGAGTAGCCCGCGTTCACCGCAACTAGAGAAAGCCCACGCACAGCGACAAAGACCCAATGCAGACAAAAATAAATAAATAAATTTATTTTTTAAAAAATTAAAAACAGAACTACCTTTTGATCCAGTAATTCTACTTCTGGGCATTTATCCAAAGAAAATGGAAACACTAATTTGAGAAGACGGATGCATCCCAATGTTCACTGCAGCATTATTTACAATATATCCAAGATATGGAAGCACCTAAGTGTCTACTGACAGATGAATGAAGATAATGTGGGGGGTATGTATTTATGTACACATACATACATACAATGGAATATTAGCCATAAAAAAGAACTGCAACAACATGGATGGACCTAGAGGGTACTATGCTAAGTGAACTAAGTCAGACAGAGAAAGACAATATCGTATGTTTTCACTTATATGTGGAACCTAAAAAAACAAAGCAAACAAATATAACATAATAGAAAAAGACACAGATACAGAGAACTAGTCACTGCCAGATGGAGGGGAATGGGGGATGTGCAAAGTAGGTTAAGAGGATTAAGAGGTACAACTACCAGTTATAAAATAAGTAAGTACAGCACAGGGAATATAGTCAGTAATATTGTAATAGTTTTGCACTGTGCATAATGTATAAAAATACTGTATCACTAAGTTGTACACCTGAAAGTAATATAATGTTGTAAATCAACTATATACTTCAATTAAAAAAATAATCCACAATGAACAAGTTTCTCCACATGTGTAATCCTCTAATGACTAAACAGTACAGGCCAGGGAATTTCACAATACAAAATCATGAAGACAAACTCAGTATTCAGAGTAGTATGTCACTGAGCATCATGCACAAGGAACAAAATGGAATTTAGCCTCGTTAACAGCAGAAAGCAATGACTGCAAGAACTTAGAAAAGAAGCGGGGAACACTTCAGGCCACAATCGATAGCTAGTGTCAGCAAAAGGAGCTGTGATGGAAGTTTGGTTCAAAAAATAAATTCTTCTTTTACTGACAGTAGTCCTCTGCTGTGACCAGTCTAAAAAACTGACAGGAAGCAATGGCATTACAAAATTATTGGGAAAAACAATCATCTAAGGGGAGAACATTTGCAAAGATTTCTTGTAAATAAATAGTTATATAAACACTTGAAAATCACAGGCTCCATTCTCAACAGGTTAGTTAATTCCAAAATTATAAATCTTTTTCTTGCTGGCCTGGAAGGGTAACAGCAACAGTGATTTCCCATTTTTCCTCCCTAGGGACTCTTTTGACATTTGATTAAATTTCATAGAAACTCCCTTCAACTTTCTTTAACTTCATCAATATTCAGCAGGCTTTTCCAGAACCTTGTAGGCGCTGACATATTGAGTTTGCATAATGGTAAAAATAATTTGAAGTATCAAACTCATTTTTTAAAACTTCCATTAAATTAATATGAGAAACTGTACATAAAACACTTGATACGTCTGGCTCATTGTAGACACTGCCTCCTCCCCATCCATACTTCACAAATGCATGTCCATCATAAGTCATAATTTTTTACTTTGGTGCAACAATTAACCTTCCACATGAGTAAGATTTATCTAAGAGCAGCAGTACAGCCTCCAAAATTACCTTCTTTTCCACTGTCAGAACACATCTCTGCCATACACAAGAGGAAAATGACAAGGTGGTTTCTCCGGGTCAGGTTTTTCTCAGCCACAATCTCCTACGCTACTCAAAACGTACAATATCAGGCTCAGTATATCTTCTTCCAACGTTAATTTGTTTGAGACCAAAACCTCCAGTCTTTTAATCATTAAAAAGATGTAATGTGCCAGTCAAAGTTTGCTGCTCTGAAGTACTATTTATATTGAAAATCTCACATGAAATATGCCAAAGTTACCCACAGAGCATGTCTATTTTGCTTATATTTTACAGCTCCTACCTTTCCAGTCTATAAAAACCACTTTCTGTAGGAAGGGTCATCTTCTACAGTGACAGACATCAGGATAAATTTAAAAAACAAGTAACTAATCACAGAATTCAGTTCCTATGAGCTAGTAGTTGATCTCACAGATGACAGATTCTTTGTTGACTTTTTCACTAATGAGGAAGTTTTGAATCAGCAGTAATTTTTTCTAAAAAGAAACTGAATAAGACTGTGCCATCTACCATAACATCTTATTTAAGTTAACAAATATTTTTTGCATGAATAATTTATTTCCTAGTGGGAAAAGAAAAGACTTTCAAATAGGAGACACTCTGTATTCAAATCCTGATTATACCAATACTGGTTTTGTAACCTACAGACAAACACTAAATATGCATAATCCTCAGTTTCCTTGTCTTAAAAATCAGATTAGTAACATCTATCTCACAGGATTTTTATAAGAAAGAACAGAAATAATACATATGAGTCTCCTATCACAGGGTATGGCATATAGTATCAGTAAACATTAGTTTCCACAGTAGCTAATTTGTCAGCTTTCTTCTCCCAAGAGCACAAAACAGTATATAATCTACTCTTTTTTCAGTTAGGTAGCACCATGTGACTACTTCTAGCCAATAGGCCATAGGCAGAAGTACTGGATAAAACATAGAAGAGTAGGGATAAGAGCTTAAATAAATCTCTTCTAATAGGACAAGTAAGGAAGTCTTGCATTCCAAAAACTTTAACTATAAATTGGAAGAGCCTCTATCCCCTGCCATGCCTGAGCAAGCATGGGTAGCAGACTAACTCACCATGCAACCCAAGATAGACACGTAACTATGAGAGAGAAATAAACTTTTATTTATTGTGATAAGCCACTTAGACCAGGGGAGTGTTTCTAATCACACCATAACCTATCTTGACTAATAAAAAATTGGAGCTGGAAATAGGGAACTACCATAATAAAAAAGCATGCCCTATATAGAATCAGACAAACTCATCCACTAAGAAATATCAGAAAAGCTGGATGAAATACAAAAATGCAAAAACACCACAAAGCTGCTAAGATAACCAAGACTTGGAAATGTAAGACCACAGAGAGAAGGAAAGTCCATTCTGGCAACCCAAATATTCCACACTATATTTCTCTCAAAGTCTTTGTAAGCAGTATAGGCCAAGAGGTTGCCAGTGGCTGGGAGCAGAGGCAGAAAACTTGATACAAAGGTGCAAAATATTGAAGTAAATGTTCTATATCTTGACTGCAGTGTTGGTTGCACAGCTGTATACATTTGACATAATTTATCAGACTGTATACCTAAAAAGTCAATATGACTTCTCTAAAAGTCTGGTTGGTTTCACTAATAATTAGAAAAATGAAAATTAAGACAAGATTAATTTTTTACCTATCAAGTTGGCAAAGATTTGAAATATTGATAATTTCCAAGAAGTTTGCCTTTATACAGTTGTGGGTAAGGACACTGTCATACATATAGTGGGTATCAAGCAGTACAAGCTCTCTACAAGGCAATTTAGTATCAAAATTTTAAAACAGCATTTCCTTCAACTCAGTGTTTTCACTTTCAGAAAAAAATTGAATATATCTTATTTTGCTTGTATGGCACTGCATGTCTACCAAAGCAATGTATAAAAGAAACAGGATACGAGACTAACATACAGAAATCTGTCACATTTCTTAACACTAACAATGAAGTATTAGAAAAGGAAAGTAAAAAAATAATAATAATAATCTCTTTTAAAATTGCATCCAAAAAAATAAATAAATAAAGGGATTTCCCTGGTGGTGCAGAGATTAAGAATCTGCCTGCCAATGCAGGGGACATGGGTTCAACCCCTGGTCCGGGAAGAACCCACATGGCGTGGAGCAACTAAGCCCGTGCGCCACAACTACTGAGCCTGCGCTCTAGACCCCACGAGCCACAACTACTGAGCCCACCTGCCACAAATACTGAAGCCCGCTCACCTAGAGCCCGTGCTCAGCAATAAAGAGAAACCTCTGCAATGAGAAGCCTGCGCACTGCAACAAAGAGTAGCCCCCACTCGCAGCAACTAGAGAAAGCCCTCACGAAGCAATGAAGACTCAACACAGCCAAAAACAAACAAACAAATAAATAAATAAATAAAATACTTAGGAATAAACCCGACCAAGGAGGTGAAAGACTTATATGCTGTGAAATATAAAACACTGATAAAGGAAAATGAAAATGATTTAAAGAAATGGAAAGATATCCCATGCTTTTGGAAGAAATAATATTGTTAAAATGGCCATAGAACCCAAAGCAATCTACAGATTTAATGTGATCTCTATCAAATTACCCATGAAATTTTTCACAGATCTAGAATAAATAAACCTAAAATTTATATGGAACCACAAAAGACTCAATTGCCAAAGCAATCCTGAGCAAAAAGAACAAAGCTGAAGGCAAAACCCTCCCAGACTCCAGACAATGCTACAAAGCTACAGTAATCAAAATGGCATGGTACTGGTACAAAAACAGACATATGAATGAATGGAACAGAATAGACAGCCTGGAAATAAACCCACACACCTATGATCAATTAATCTTCGACAAAGAAGGCAAAAATATACAATGGAGAAAAGACAGTCTCTTCAGCAAGTGGTGCTGAGAAAGCTGGACAGCCTCATGTATACCAATGAAGTTAGAACACTCTCTCACACAAAGTAAACTCAAAATAGCTTAAAGACTTAAATATAAGACAAGATACCATAAAACTCTTAGAAGAGAACATGAGCAAAACATTCTGACATAAATCATACCAATGTTTTCTTAGGTCAATCTCCCAAGGCAATGGAAATAAAAGCAAAACTGAACAAATGGAACCTAATCAAATTTATAAGGTCTGCACAGCAAAGGAAATCACAAACAAAAGGACAAACTATGGAATGGGAGAAAATATCTGAAAAAAAATGCAACTGACAAGGGATTAATTTCCAAAATATACAAACAGCTCATAAAACTCAATAACAAAAAAACAACCCAATCAAAAAATGGGCAGAAGACCTAAACAGATATTTCTCCAAAGAAGACATCCAGATGGCCAAAAGGCACATGAAAAGATGTTCAATATTGCTAATTATTAGAGAACTACAAATCAAAACTACAATGAGGTACCACCTCACAATGGTCAAAATGGCCGTCACTAAAAGCTCTAACAAATGACAAATGCAGGAGAGGGTGTGGAGAAAAGGTAACTGTCCTACACTGTTGGTGGAAATGTAAATTGGTGCAGCCACTATGGAGAACAGTATGGAGGTTCCTTAAACAACTAAAAATAGAAATATCATATGACCTAGCAATCCCACTACTGGGCATATACCCTGAGAAAATCATAATTCAAAGAGTCATGGACATACCCTCATCCACCAGAAGGCAAAGAGCAGAAGCAAGAAGAACAACAATCCTGCAGCCTGTGGAACAAAAACCACATTCACAGAAAGAGAGACAAGATGAAAAGACAGAGGGATATGTACCAGATGAAGGAACAAGATAAAATCCCAGAAAAACAACTAAATGAAGTGGAGATAAGCAACCCTCCAGAGAAAGAATTCAGAATAATGATAGTGAAGATGAACCAGGACCTCGGAAAAAGAATGGAGGCAAAGATCGAGAAGATGCAAGACATGTTTAACAAAGACCTAGAAGAATTAAAGAACAAACAAACAGAGATGAACAATACAATAACTGAAATGAAAACTACGCTAGAAGGAATCAATAGCAGAAAAACTGAGGCAGAAGAACGGATAAGTGACCTAGAAGACAGAACGGTGGAATTCACTGCTGCGGAACAGAATAAACAAAAAAGAATGAAAAGAAATGAAGACAGCCTAAGAGACCTCTGGGACAATATTAAACGCAACAACATTCGCATTATAGGGGTCCCAGAAGGAGAAGAGAGAGAGAAAGGACCAGAGAAAATATTTGAAGAGATTATAGTCGAAAACTTCCCTAACATGGGAAAGGAAATAGCCACCCAAGTCCAGGAAGCACAGAGAGTTCCAAACAGGATAAACCCAAGGAGAAACACACCGAAACACATAGTAATCAAAGTGGCAAAAATTAAAGAAAAAGAAAAATTATTGAAAGCAGCAAGGGAAAAATGACAAATAACATACAAGGGAACTCCCATAAGGTTAACAGCTGATTTCTCAGCAGAAACTCTACAAGCCAGAAGAGAGTGGATGATATACTTAAAGTGATGAAAGGGAAGAACCTACAACCAAGATTACTCTACTGGCAAGGATCACATTCAGATTCCATGGAGAAATCAAGTTTACAGACAAGCAAAAGCTAAGAGAATTCAGCACCACCAAACCAGCTCTACAACAAATGCTAAAGGAACTTCTCTAAGTGGGAAACACAAGAGAAGAAAAGGACCTACAAAAACAAACCCAAAACAATTAAGAAAATGGTCATAGGAACATACATGTCAATAATTACCTTAAACGTGAATGGATTAAATGCTCCAACCAAAAGACACAGGCTTGCTGAATGGATACAAAAACAAGACCTATCTATATACTGTCTACAAGAGACCCACTTCAGACCTAGGGACACATACAGACTGAAAGTGAGGGGGTGGAAAAAGATATTCCATGCAAAAGGAAATCAAAAGAAAGCTGGAGTAGCTATACTCATATCAGATAATAGACTTTAAAATAAAGAATGTTATAAGAGACAAGAAAGGACACTACATAACGACCAAGGGATCAATCCAAGAAGAAGATATTACAATTATAAATACATATGCACCCAACATAGAAGCACCTCAATACATAAGGCAACTGCTAACAGCTATAAAAGAGGAAATCGACAGTAACACAATAATAGTGGGAGACTTTAACACCTCACTTACACCAATGGACAGATCATCCAAAATGAAAATAAATAAGGAAACAGAAGCTTTAAATTACACAATAGACCAGATAGATTTAATTGATATTTATAGGACATTCCATCCAAAAACAGCAGATTACACTTTCTTCTCAAGTGTGCACGGAACATTCTCCAGGATAGATAACATCTTGGCTCACAAATCAAGCCTCAGTAAATTTAAGAAAATTGAAATCATATCAAGCATCTTTTCTGACCACAATGCTATGAGATTAGAAATGAATTACAGGGGAAACAACGTAAAAAACACAAACACATGGAGGCTAAACAATACGTTACTAAATAACCAAGAGATCACTGAAGACATCAAAGAGGAAATCCAAAAATACCTAGAGACAAATGACAACGAAAACACGACGACCCAAAACCTATGGGATGCAGCAAAAGCAGTTCTAAGAGGGAAGTTTATAGCAATACAATCCTACCTTAAGAAACAAGAAAAATCTCAAATAAACAATCTAACCTTACACCTAAAGGAACTAGAGAAAGAAGAACAAACAAAACCCAAAGTTACCAGAAGGAAAGAAGTCATAAAGATCAGAGCAGAAATAAATGAAACAGAAACAAAGAAAACAATAGCAAAGATTAATAAAACTAAAAGCTGGTTCTTGGAGAAGATAAACAAAATTGATAAACCATTAGCCAGACTCATCACCAAAAAGAGGGAGAGGACTCAAATCAGTAAAATTAGAAATGAAAAAGAAGTTACAACAGACACTGCAGAAATACAAAGCATCCTAAGAGACTACTACAAGCAACTATGCCAATAAAATGGACAACCTGGAAAAAATGGACAAATTCTTAGAAAGGTATACCAAGACTGAACCAGGAAGAAATCAAAAATATGAACAGACCAATCACAAGTAATGAAATTGAAACTGTGATTACAAATTCTCCAACAAACAAAAGTCCAGGACCAGATGGGTTCACAGGTAAATTCTATCAAACATTTAGAGAAGAGCTAACACGCATCCTTCTCAAACTCTTCCAAAAAAAATTGTGGAGGAAGAAACACGCCCAAACTCATTCTATGAGGCCACCATCACCCTGATACCAAAACCAGACAAAGATACGACAAAAAAAGAAAATTACAGACCAATATCACTGATGACTATAGATGCAAAAATCCTCAACAAAATACTAGCAAACAGAATCCAACAACACATTAGAAGGATCATACACCATGATCAAGTGGGATTTATCCCAGGGATTCAAGGATTCTTCAATATACGCAAATCAATCAGTGTGATACACCACATTAACAAATTGAAGAATAAAAACCATATGATCATCTCAATAGATGCAGAAAAAGCTTTTGACAAAATTCAACACCTGTTTATGATAAAAACTCTCCAGAAAGTGGGCATAGAGGGAACCTATCTCAACATGATAAAGGCCATATACAACAAACCCACAGCAAACATCATTCTCAATGGTGAAAAACTGAAAGCATTTCCTCTAAGATCAGGAACAAGACAAGCTTGTCCACTCTCACCACTATTATTCAACATAGTTTTGGAAGTCCTAGCCACGGCAATCAGAGAACAAAAAGAAATAAAAGGAATACAAAATGGAGAAGAAGAAGTAAAACTGTCACTGTTTGCAGATGACATGATACTATACATAGAGAATCCTAAAGACGCCACCAGAAAATTGCTAGAGCTAATCAATGAATTTGGTAAAGCGGCAGGATACAAAATTAATGCACAGAAATCTCTTGCATTCCTATACACTAATGATGAAAAATCTGAAAGAGAAATTAAGGAAACACTCCCATTTACCATTGCAACATAAAGAATAAAATACCTAGGAATAAACCTACCTAGGGATACAAAAGATCCGTATGCAGAAAATTATAAGACACTGATGAAAGACATTAAAGATGATACCAACAGATGGAGAGATACACCATGTTCTTGGATTGGAAGAATCAATACTGTGAAAATGGCTCTACTACCCAAAGCAATCTACAGATTCAATGCAATCCCTATCAAATTACCAAAGGCATTTTTTACAGAACTAGAACAAAAAATCGTAAAATTTGTATGGAGACACAAAAGACCCTGAATAGCCAAAGCAGTCTTGAGGGAAAAAAACAGAGCTGGAGGAATCAGACTCCCTGACTTCAGACTATACTACAAAGCTACAGTAATCAAGACAATATGGTACTGGCACAAAAACAGAAACATAGATCAATGGAACAAGATAGAAAGCCCAGAGATAAAGCCACGCACCTATGGTCAACTAATGTATGACAAAGGAGGCAAGGATATACAACGGAGAAAAGACAGTCTCTTCAATAAGTGGTGCTGGGAAAACTGGACAGCTACATGTAAAAGAATGAAATTAGAACACTCCCTAACACCATACACAAAAATAAACTCAAAATGGATTAGACACCTAAATGTAAGACTGGACACTATAAAACTCCTAGAGGAAAACATAGGAAGAATACTCTTTGACATAAATCACAGCAAGATCTTTTCTGATTCACCTCCTATAGTAATGGAAATAAAAACAAAAATAAACAAATGGGACCTAATGAAACTTCAAAGTTTTTGCACAGCAAAGGAAACCATAAACAAGATGAAAAGACGACCCTCAGAATGGGAGAAAATATTTGCAAATGAATCAGCGGACATAGGATTAATGTTCAAAATATATAAACAGCTCATGCAGCTCAATATTAAAAAAACAAACAACCTCATCCAAAAATGGGCAGAAGACCTAAATAGACATTTCTCCAAAGAAGACATACAGATGGCCAAGAAGCACATGAAAAGCTGCTCAACATCACTAATTATTAGAGAAATGCAAATCAAAACTACAGTGAGGTATCACCTCACACCAGTTAGAATGGGCATCATCAGAAAATCTACAAACAACAAATGCTGGAGAGGGTGTAGAGAAAAGGGAACCCTCTTGCATTGTTGGTTTGAATGTAAATTGATACAGCCACTATGGAGAACAGTATGGAGTTTCCTTAAAGAACTAAAAATAGAATTACCATATGACCCAGCATTCCCACTACTGGGGATATACCCAAAGAAAACCATAATTCAAAAAGACACATGCACCCCAATGTTCATTGCAGCACTATTTACAATAGCCAGGTCATGGAAGTAACCTAAATGCCTATCAACAGACGAATGGATAAAGAAGTTGTGGTACATATATACAATGGAATATTACTCAGCCATAAAAAGGAACGAAACTGGGTCATTTGTTGAGACATGGGTGGATCTAGAGACTGTCATACAGAGTGAAGTAAGTCAGAAAGAGAAAAACAAATATCGTATATTAATGCATATATGTGGAACCTAGAAAAATGGTACAGATGAACCGGTTTGCAGGGCAAAAATTGAGACACAGATGTAGAGAACAAACGTATGGACACCAAGGGGGGGAAGCGGCGGGGGGGTGGGGGTCGTGGTGTGATGAATTGGGCGATTGGGATTGACATGTATTCACTGATGTGTACTAAATTGATGACTAATAAGAAAAAAAAAAAAAAAAAGAGTCATGTACCACAGTGTTCCTTGCAGCACTATTTACAATAGGCAGGACATGGAAGCAACCTAAGTATCCATCAACAGATGGATGGATGAAGATGTGGTATATATACATATACAATGGAATACTACTCAGCAATAAAAAAAATAATGAAATAATGCCATTTGCAGCAATATGGATGGACCTAGAGATTATCATACTAAGGAAGCCAGACAGAGAAAAACCACTACCATATGACATCACTTATATGTGGAATCTAAAATATGATACAAATGAACTTATTTACAAAACAGAAACTGACTCACAGACACAGAAAACAAATTTATGGACACACGACCCACCACCACCATGTTGAATCGAGGTGTCAGTGCTGCTGTTTCACACTAGGAACTCTGCTCTTAAGTGCTGGTAGCAAGGACTCTGCAGGCGGCACCCTCTGAGCAAATGAAACTAGACTAAACACAACGGAAAAGAAAAAGTGGCAGCACAGCAAGGTGGTTCAGAACCACTGATGGGATGCTGGAGCCACATGGCTGGCTTAATATCACAGCTGGATGTTACTTACAGGATGTGTGATGTCAGGCAGCTACTTGACTCATCTAATCTTCAAGCAGCCCTATGTGGGTCTTGGTGCTCTGGCCAGCTGTCAGGCCTGAGCCTCTGAAGTGGGAGAGCTGAGTTCAGGACACTGGACCACCAGAGACCTCCTGGCCCCACGAAACATCAATCAGTGAGAGCTCTCCCAGAGATCTCCACCTCAACGCTACAACCCAGCTCCACTCAATGACCAGCAAGCTCCAGTGCTGGACAGCCCATGCCAAACAACTAGCAAGACAGGAACAACCCCACCCATTAGCAGAGAGGGTGCCTAAAATCATAAGTTCACAGACACCCCAAAACACACCACCACATGCAGTCCTGCCCCCAAGAAAGACAAGATCCATCCTCATCCACCAGAACACAGGCACCAGTCCCCTCCACCAAGGAGCCTACACAAACCACTGAACCAACCTCACCCACTGGGGGCAGACACCAAAAACAACAGGAACTACGAACCTGCAGCCTGCGAAAAGGAGACCCCAAGCACAGTAAGTTAAGCAAAATGAGTAGACAGAGCAATACACAGCAGATGAAGGAGCAAGGTAAAAACCCACCAGACCAAAAAAGTGAAGAGGAAATACACAGTCTTCCTGAAAAAGAATTCAGAGTAATGACAGTAAAGATGATTCAAAATCTTGGAAATGGAGAAAATACAAGAAACGTTTAACAAGGACCTAGAAGAACTAAACAAACAATGATGAACAACACAATAAATGAAATTATAAATTCTCTAGAAGGAATCAACAGCAAAATAACTAAGGCAGAAAGACGGATAAGTGACCTGGAAGATAAAATAGTGGAAATAACTACCACAGAGCAGAATAAAGAAAAAAGAATGAAAGGAACTGAGGACAGTCTCAGAGACCTCTGGGACAACATTAAACACACCAACATTTGAATTATAGGGGTCCCAGAAGAAGAAGAGAAAAAGAAAGGGACTGAGAAAATATTTGAAAGATTAGAGTTGAAAACTTCCCTAATATGGGAAAGGAAATAGTCAATCAAGTCCAGGAAGTGCACAGAGTCCCATACAGGATAAATCCAAGGAGAAACACGCCAAGACACATATTAATCAAACTATCAAAAATAAAATACAAAGAAAAAATATTAAAAGCAGCAAGGGAAAAACAACAAGTAACATACAAGGGAATCCCCATAAGGTTAACAGCTGCTCTTTCAGCAGAAACTCTGCAAGCCAGAAGGGAGTGGCAGGACATATTTAAAGTGATGAAAGGGAAAAACCTACAAACAAGACTGCTCTACCCAGCAAGGATCTCATTCAGATTTGACAGAGAAATTAAAACCTTTACATACAAGCAAAAGCTAAGAGAATTCAGCACCACCAAACCAGCTTTACAACGAATGCTAAAGGAACTTCTCTAGGCAGGAAAAACAAGAGAAGGAAAAGACCTACAAAAACAACCCCAAAACAATTAAGAAAATGGTAATAGGAACATACGTATCGATAATTACCTTAAATTTAAGTGGATTAAATGCTCCAACCAAAAGACATAGACCAGCTGAATGGATGGAAAAACAAGACCCATATATATGCTGTCTACAAGAGATGCACTTCAGACCTAGGGACATGTACAGACTGAAACTGAGGGGATGGAAAAAGATATTCCATGCAAATGGAAATCAAAAGAGAGCTAGAGTAGCAAGTCTCATATCAGACAAAATAGACTTTAAAATAAAGACTATTACAAGAGACAAAGAAAGACACTACATAATGATCAAGGGATCAACTGAAGAAGAAGATATAACAATTGTAAATATTTATGCACCCAACACAGAAGCACCTCAATATATAAGGCAAATGCTAACAGCCGTTAAAGGGGAAACGGACAGTAACACAGTCATAGTATGGGACTTTAATACCCCACTTTCATCAATGGACAGATCATCCAAAATGAAAATAAGGAAACACAAGCTTTAAATGACACATTAAACAAGATGGATTTAACTGATACTTATAGGACATCCCATCCAAAAACAACAGAATACACTTTCTTCTCAAGTGCTCATGGAACATTCTCCAGGATAGATCATATCTTGGGTCACAAATCAAGCCTTGGTAAATTTAAGAAAATTGAAATCATATCAAGTATCTTTCTGACAGCAACACTATGAGAGTAGATATCAATTACAGGAAAAAAACTGTAAAAAATACAAACACATGGAGACTAAACAATATGCTACTAAATAACCAAGAGATCACTGAAGAAATCAAAGAGGAATCAAAAAATACCTAGAAACAAATGACAATGAAAACACGACAACCCAAAACCTATGGGATGCAGCAAAAGCAGTTCTAAGCAAGATCTTCAGAGCAATACACTCCTACCTCAAGAATCAAGAAAAATCTCAAATAAACAATCTAACGTTACACCTAAAGCAATTAGAGAAAGAAGAACAAAAAAAACCCAAAGTTAGCAGAAGGAAAGAAATCATAAAGATGAGATCAGTAATAAACGAAAAAGAAATGAAGCAAACGATAGCAAAGATCGATAAAACTAAAAGCTGGTTCTTTGAGGAGATAAACAAAATTGATAAACCATTAGCCAGACTCATCAAGAAAAAAAGGGAGAAGACTCAAATCAATAGAATTAGAAATGAAAAAGAAGTAACAACTGACACTGCAGAAATACAACGGATCATGAGATTACTACAAGCAACCATATGCCAATAAAATGGACAACCTGGAAGAAATGGACAAATTCTTAGAAAAGCACAACCTTCCGAGACTGAACCAGGAAGAAATAGAAAATATAAACAGACCAATCACAAGCACTGAAATTGACACTGTGATTAAAACTCTTCCAACAAACAAAAGCCCAGGACCAGATGACTTCACAGGCGAATTCTATCAAACATTTAGAGAAGAGCTAACACCTATCCTTCTCAAACTCTCCCAAAATATAGCAGAGGGAGGAACACTTCCAAACTCATTCTACGAGGCCACCATCACCCTGATACCAAAACCAGAGAAAGATGTCACAAAGAAAGAAAACTACAGGCTAATATCACTGATGAACATACATGCAAAAATCCTCAACAAAATACTAGCAAACAGAATCCAACAGCACATTAAAAGATTCATACACCACGATCAAGTGTGGTTTACCCCAGGAATGCAAGGATTCTTCAATATATGCAAATCAATGTGATACACCATATTAACAAACTGAAGGGTAAAAACCATATGATCAACTCAATAGATGCAGAAAAAGCTTTCAACAAAATTCAACACCCATTTATGATAAAAACTCTTCAGACAGTAGGCATAGAGGGAACTTACCTCAACATGATAAATGCCATATATGACAAACCCACAGCCAACATCGTTCTCAATGGTGAAAAACTGAAACCATTTCCTCTAAGATCAGGAACAAGACAAGGTTGCCCACTCTCACTGCTGTTATTCAACATAGTTTTGGAAGTTTTAGCCACAGCAAACAGAGAAGAAAAAGAAATAAAAGGAATCCAAATTGGAAAACAAGTAAAACTGCCATTGTTTGAAGATGACATGATACTATACATAGAGAATCCTAAAGATGTTACCAGAAAACCACTAGAGCTAATGAGTGAATCTAGTAAAGTAGCAGGATAAAATATTAATGCACAGAAATCTCTTGCATTCCTATACACTAATGATGAAAATTCTGAAAGAGAAATTGAGGAAATACTCCCATTTACCATTGCAACAAAAAGAATAAAATACCTAGGAATAAACCACCTAAAGAGACAAAAGACCTGTATACAGAAAACTATAAGACACAGATGAAAGAGATTAAAGATGATACAAACAGATGGAGAGATATACCATGTTCTTGGATTGGAAGAATCAACATTGTGAAAATGAGTATACTACCCAAAGCAATCTACAGATTCAATGCAATCCCTATCAAACTACCAATGGCATTTTTCACAGAACTAGAACAAAAAATTTCACAACTTGTATGGAAACACAAAAGACCCCGAATAGCTAAAGCAATCTTGAAAAAGAAAAACGGAGCTGGAGGAATCAGGCTCCCTGACTTCAGACTACACTACAAAGCTAGAGTAATCAAGACAGTATGGTACTGGCACAAAAACAGAAATATAGATCAATGGGACAGGATAGAAAGCCCAGAGGTAAACCCATGCACATATGGTCACCTTATCTTTGATAAAGGAGGCAAGAATATACAATGGAGAAAAGACAGCCTCTTCCATAAGTGGTGCTGGGAGAACTGGACAGCTACATGTAAAAGAATGAAATTAGAACACTCCCTAACACCATACACAAAAATAAACTCAAAATGGATTCAAGACCTAAATGTAAGGCCAGACACTATCAAACTCTTAGAGGCAAACATAGGAAGAATACTCTTTGACATAAATCACAGCAAGATCCCTTTTGACCCACTTCCTAGAGAAATGGAAATAAAAACAAAAATAAACAAATGGGACCTAATGAAACTTAAAATCTTTTGCACAGAAAAGAAAACCATAAACAAGATGAAAAGACACCCCTCAGAATGGCAGAAAATATTTGCAAACGAAGCAACTGACAAAGGGTTAATCTCCAAAATATACTAGCAGCTCATGCAGCTCAATATCAAAAAAACAAACAACCCAATCCAAAAATGGGCAGAAGACCTAAATAGACATTTCTCCAAAGAAGATATACAGATTGCCTACAAACACATGAAAGGATGCTCAACATCACTAATCATTAGAGAAATGCAAATCAAAACTACAATGAGGTATTACCTCACAACAGTCAGGATGGCCATCATCAAAAAATCTACAAACAATAAATGCTGGAGAGGGTGTGGAAAAAATGGAACCCTCCTACACTGTTGGTGGGAATGCAAATTGATACAGCCACTATGGAGAACAGTATGGAGGTTTCTTAAAAAACTAAAAATAGAACTACCATATGACCCAGCAATCCCACTACTGGCCATATACCCCAAAGAAACCATAATTCAAATAGAGTCATGTACCACAATGTTCATTGCAGCACTACTTACAATAGCCAGGACATGGAAGCTACCTAAGTGTCCATCGATAGATGAATGGATAAAGGAGATGTGGCACATATATACAATGGAATATTACTCAGCCATAAAAAGAAACAAAATTGAGTTATTTGAAGTGAGGTGGATGGACCTAAAGTCTGTCATACAGAGTGAAGTAAGTCAGAAAGAGAAAAACAAATACTGTATGCTAACACATATATATGGAATAAAAACAAAAAAAGATTCTGAAGAACCTAGGGGCAGGACAGTAATAAAGACGCAGACGTAGAGAATGGAATATAAGGACATGGCGGGGGAAGGGTAAGCTGGGACGATGTGAGACAGTGGCATGGACATGTATACACTACCAAATGTAAAACAGATAGCTAGTGGGAAGCAGCCGCATAGCACAGGGAGATCAGTTCGGTGCTTTGTGACCACCTAGAGGGGTGGGATAGAGAGAGTGGGACGGATACTCGAGAGGGAGGGGATATGGGGATATAAGTATACGTATAGTTGATTCACTTTGTTCTACAACAGAAACTAACACAACAAAGTAAAGCAATTTTACTCCAATAAAGATGTTAAAAATAAAATAAAATAAAATCTCATTGCATTATATTGAATAAAAAACAAAAGAAAAAAGAAAACAAATTTATGGTTACCAAAGGGGAAACTGGGTGGGGGAGGAATAATTTAGGAGTTTGGGATTAACAGATACACACTACTATGTATGAAATAGATAAACAACAAGGACCTCCTGTATAGCACAGGGAACTATAGTCAATATTTTGAATATAGTTCAAGGCCAACCTCCTGTCTACATTTCAGCTAACATAAATCACAGGAGATGAGCAGGTCATGCAGAATCAGCTCACACTCATAAATCCATAAACTCTGGAGTATCTGTCATGACCTCCAGAAATATGCCTTTGTACATTCCCACCATCCCATTAGATACCAACTCTGCAATTTCTCCTAAAGACATGGTCATTCAACCTGATGTAACATAAACTTTTAAATTATATTTTCTTCAAATAAACTCCGTGCCGTTACACTAGGGGTGATGTACCCAGCACTGAACTTATAAATCTTCTAGACCAACATGACTGTTACGTAGAAACAGGATATTCAGCACCTCGTGGACCTGCTCTGCACATAAGTCAAGTGAGTAAGAGGTAGATGCTGCTGCCTATACCAAGTTGTGTTTGTCCCCCAGAAGTCCAGGATGGAATGACTTCAAAAAGAAGTCATTCAAAAGAAAGTCATTCAAAGATTCAAAAGAAAAAGCCAGAGACTAAAATATGAGGTCAAGAAATGGATAATAAGCTAACTCAAAGGTATCCAAAAAACTGAAATTCTATATCCCAAAATCCTTCAGTTACAGAAATGCAACAGGTGAGAAGTTGTAACAGATACATCCAGAAGCCCCACGTTTTCATCCCAGTGCTATTAATAACCTTCATAATGATTCTAAGTTTCTAGATTCTATGCTCCCAAAATGCAAAGACCAAAGGCTCATTCCCAAAACACCAAGTAGCTGAACCACAGAGAAAGACCATTTTGAAACTTCCGGCTTTAACTCTTCTTGAAGCATGTGAAATGCCAAGGAATTTCTGAGACAAAAAAAGTTCAAAAATCTCTCTAAAACATCCAAAGTTCAAGAAACTGTCTTGGGGGAAACTTTTTGGTTTTACCAATACATTGAATATTGTCACACTGACGGTGTGACAGAAGTTTCTCACAAATTTTTCTGTGAAAAGTCAACCCACACAGCTAATAATACCTCAGTACATTGTTGTAGGCAATTAAAAACAAATACCGTATGATGTCACTTATATGTAGAATCTAAAACAGCGAAACTCATGAAAACAGAGACTAGAATGGTGGTTGCCGGGGGCTCGGGAATGGGGGATTTGGGGAGATATTGGTGAAAGGGTACAAATTTCCAGTTATTTGATGAATAAATTCTGGGGATCTAACGTACAGCATGGGGATTACAGTTAATAATACTGTATTATAATCAAATAACTTAATATGTCAATTATACCTCAATAAAGCTGAAACTTTTTAAAAATTTTTAAATAATACTGTATTATATACTCGAAAGTTGCTAAGAGAGTAGATCTTAAATGTTCTTGCCACAAAAAAGAAATGGTAATCTTCAATGTGACGGAGGTGTTAGCTAATGCTATGATGGTAATTATTTCATAATATGTAAGTGTATCATATCAACACATTGTACACCTTAAACTTATACAATGTTATATGTCAATTATCTTTCAACAAACCTGGAAGAAATTTTAAAATAAAATGAAATGAAATTCCTCACGTGGAAAGCAATCTGCTGGAAAAGTTGGTCGCCAGTTGCCTAACCATATACCCTGGTCCAGTACCGCATTAGGCTTAACTCTGTATATATTCAATGCTTAGATTGTCCCAGTACCTTTCCAGTCACGTCACTACTAAATTTTGACACAAAGAAATAAAAGAATGATAGCTATTTGATTTTTTAAAACTTTCAGTAAAACAATGCATCCCTGAAGAAAAGGAACGAGGCTTAACTAAACTGCTTTCGGCTGCCCAGGGCCAATGGTTGGTGGTACCCGTGGCCTTGTCTTTGTCTTCCTCAAAAGTGCCTCCACACTGTGAAGCTTGCATGTAAAATCTAAAGATGAAAAGAGAAGAAGCATGTCTTCCGTACACAGATGAGATAAAATACCCCAAAGCTTTTCTTATTGAACACATCTCCTGAGTCTGCTTGAAGTGATTTCTTTTCATCGTTAGTACTTTCTTATATCTCTACATGTATAGTATAATAGTCTTTAGTTAACTGATTTTCTTTTTTCATTTTTATTGAATAAGCAGGATCATGTTGCTTTTAAAGCCTTGCCTGAGAGAAGCAATGTCTTAACGTAAAGCAACATTAGGGAAATGAAGCTACACACAAAATAACTGTCTTCTACTTATTCTGAACTTTCCCTTCAACTGTCCTGAAGTTCCGTGAAGACCTGCAGACACTACACAGGGAAGTTCAGAAAATACTAAGAACCATGTTTCTAGATCATACTATTTACTGAGTATTGCAGTGGGTAACATGACACAGTGGTTTATCTTCCATGGGGAATTCAAAACTTGACAGTGAAACAAGTTTAAGCTTACTTCATCTGCTCAGTGACTTAAATTTTTCACAATAGATTATTGGAAAGTACAAGTTCAAATCTAGCAACAAGAGCAGTACTTACAGCTCTCATTTTTGAGAGAAATGTAAATGCCTTGTTGTTTGGGTAATTTATTTCTAAACCCAGCTTTGTGACAATACCATATATATTTTTATAAAATAAGGCTCATCAAAACAGTAAAAACAAGTTTGTTTTACTTTTTCCAGATTTAACATTGAAGCAACCTCAAGCATTCCTTTATTTTGGTGACTTCTTTGGAAGGGAAATATTTACATGATGAGGAATTTATATAAAAGTAGAAGTAAACAAAGAAAATAACTGTGTTTACAAAGACATGTGGGAATTTATGTATCAGTCCTTGGAATGGAACTAAAGGAAGAGCTGGAATGTAGCCAGAGTCAAGAGGCAATGGAGACCGCCACCCACTGCAATGTTTCCAAGGACACTGAAAAATAGGATTATTACACATGACCAAGGTGAATGTGAACCTTGACTCAAGGCTTTGCACGTTTTAAGTGGGAAGAAATACGACACATCCTAGGCAATTAGACAGTAGGTCCAAGGCCTGTGTTTGATGAGTTTTGTTTTGTACATAGGCCTTGTTTACAGCTTTGTCTGTGGTTCTATGAATATCAATAAATCAGTTTTATTTATTTTATTAATAAAACAAAATTCAGATATCTTGAGTTGATGATTTTGTGACCTATGAGCAACCTTTATAACAGATTAATTTTTATAAATATGAAATATAAATAAAATTTTTCAGTTGTATTCTTAAAACTAAAAAAAAAGAGAACCAATGAGGACCTGGATGAGGCAGTAGCAGTACCATTGGAGAAGTAAGGATCGAATTGAGATATTTATTAGTTTAAAATCAACAACATCTATTCATTAAGTGACTGTCGGATCATGGCAGAGAACTGAGAAAGAGCAGGAGTCACTACTGACTCCTATGTATATCACATTTCCACCAACCACACTTGGAAATGTAGAAGATGCAGACTTCAGCAGAAAATAAGGAATCTGAGATACTTATAAGGTGCCATTTTGAAAGTGATGATAACAATAATAAAAGCAGTTATCACAGCTACCATTGCCAGTTATCTACTATGAGCAAAGTCTGTACTAAATGTTTTATATGAAATATTCTATATAGTCTTCATATCTATCATTATTTCCATTTTGCATATGAGGAAACTGAGGCACAGAGAAGTTTAGTAATTTGCCCTAGGTCACACAGCCAGTAGGTGGCAGAGCCAACATTTATACCTAGGCAATCTGAATCTAAATTCCATGTTTCAGATACAAGTGAAAGGACCTACAAGAATAATTTTTAAGACAAAAAGAGAAAACAACAGAAGGACATGACTGCCAGAATGAGAGGCCTGGGAAAACTAAGAGCAAATCCCACCAGAATAAACTTGTCTAAGAACTATTTTATCCACACCAGGACTGGTCCCATACTTGTTTGAGACTCATACATTTGTTAATCCTGAAGCTCATGAATATTACTTGCTGGGTGTGTAACCTGAGGCATGTAGCTCAATCTGCCTCACCCTCGTTTATTCACATTGGAAATAAGGACAGTGCTTCATGATCACTAAACTCTCTTCTAGTGCTAAACTTCTGATATTCTAAAAAAAAGAAAAAAGAAACTTGCTGAAAAACTTTATGCAAGCCATAATTTGCAAGTTCAAAGGAGGAATCATACAGGGCAGTATAGATTTATGATGACCAAGAAGGCAAATAATTACCCAAAGACAGAATATTCTTATACCAATATTTAATTTGAAGTGAAGATAAAAACAAAACTTTTTATTATCTAAGGCTATTAAATGAGTTAAATTATTTTAAAGCAGTGCTCAGGAAATTTATGAAACATTTTAGAGGGAATCTTATTCTATCGAATCTAAG